>NC_133456.1:27443669-28067503 GCF_048565385.1 Saimiri boliviensis | reverse complement strand
TCAGTATGTAGCACACAGCAAGAGAACTAATACACTGTAAATGAATGAAGGTCACGTAACACATACAGACAGTCACTAGGTCACCTGACTCTTGATCCACTGCTCTTGCTCTTCGAATGCACCATGTTATTCAAGTGAACTTTCCCACCAACTCAAAATATCATTGCCTGTTTAAGTGTTTTATATTAATCAATAATATACCATGACATTTTCCCAAATTTGGGTAAAAGATGTAATACAAAACTATAATTTAAATTATCATACCCTTTCTGGGTGTGTTAGGAGTTGAGAGAAGTTGCTTTAAGTGTTTTGTCATCCATTGTTTTAACAATCTGACCGGACAGATTTGTAGAATGGTTGGGACATGGGGAGGGAAGAGGTGGTGATAGTGGACTGAGTCTCTAGCGAAACAATGATCACAAGCTTTGTGGTGGAGGGGTGGGTGTTAGAATATAGCTCACTGCTCTAAATAGTGAAAATCTATTTTTTCAAATGCAATTTACTGGTTTGCTCTAGTTTTTGTCTTATCTTCTATCGCTCCACCTCTCTATCCTAAGATGAAAAGTCTAATCATATTGACTGACATTAAAAAAAAAAAGAGAGAGAAAAGATTTTCTCTTAATCCATTGAGGCTCTGGGTTTGAAAATTATTTTTCCTTTACTACTTTCTTCTTGCCAAACCTCAAACTACTACCCTCCAAGAAGTTCTGCTCTGCTTGTTTTGGAGCTGCTTACTTTTAAAATATTTGAATCTGGTCTCTTACCCCACTCTGGGCGTAGAGCTCACAGCCAAGTGCAAAATAATCTGGAAAGGATGGTGGGATGAAAATATGTACCTTGGCCGTGTGCTCCCTACTAAGCGGCTGACAACATTTCTTGTTATAGATTTGAACAAATGTGTAAGTCTCTTGCTCCAAAAGGGACTGAGTTTTCCTCTTGGATAGTTTGTGTTCTTCTCTGTGTCTTCTTGAGATTTCTGTGGAGCTGTGAGCCCTCTAACCCTTGGGCTGAACAGAAGATAGTGCTGGGGTCCTGGAAATGTCAGAGTTCACTCTAAATGCCAGTGTAGATGGGAGAAAAACCCATCTACTTTAAAATGAGTTTTAAGTAATGATTTTTGATGGAATTGGCCAAGTGACAGGTGGGGAAATTGTTTTACTAGCATTATGCCACATGCTAAACAGATTTTAAGAATACTGTGCACCTTTAATAAAGCAAAAGCAAAACACTGTCTACCATAGTACACACACACACATACATACACATAGACCAACTACATGTAACTAATAATCATTATCATCCACTTAACGTTTGCAGTTTGCAAAACATTTTCACATGTGATTTTAGTTAATCCTCACAATAAATCCCAGAGGTAATTCCTTATTATTAGACCATGCCAGTAGAGAATGGCCTAGAGCTAGGTTCTGGTAATAGCTTTGGAGCCCCAAAGGTTCAAGTGGTCCTGAGACTTAGCTGTCATCAGGGAGACAACATAATGAAGAAGAGCAACTGAGAATCACAATATCTGGTTAAGATTTTGGTGTGTGGCCTTGAGCAAGTGTCTTTAAATATGTTTGGTTTCAGTTTCCACATGCTAGTTTTCATATTTCATTATTCATGGCTTCTAAAGGCAGACCTGGCTTCAAGGAGAACAAGCACTGAGAGTCTGTGGTCAACTTGAGCTCTTCCTTTAGAAGCAGCTGAGACCACTTATCTAGTTAGAACCCTCGTCTTTGAGGAAATGCTCATTTCTAGCTAGATGGAAATGGCCTCGACGACTTACTGCCCCAGCTGCCCTAATATGGCACCACTCAACACTGAGAATAACATTATGAATATTATCAGGACACTAACTACAGCCCTAACATGATCTGCAGTGTGATAGTTAAGACAGTCAGCTCAACCTTTGTCCATTTTAAAACTACTATAAGATTATAGACAATGATGATCTAACTGCAGTCCACTTGGATCAGATCACATCTGGAGTTCATCACTGGACTTAAATTCTGAGGGTCTTGGCCGGGCACGGTGGCTCAAGCCTGTAATCCCAGCACTTTGAGAGGCTGAGGCAGGTGGATCACGAGGTCAAGAGATCGAGACCATCCTGGTCAACATGGTAAAACCCCATCTCTACTAAAAATAGAAAAAATTAGCTAGGCATGGTGGTGCGTGCCTGTAATCCCAGCTACTCAGGAGGCTGAGGCAGAAGAATTGCCTGAACCCGGGAGGTGGAGGTTGCGGTGAGCCAAGATCGTGCCATTGCACTCCAGCCTGGGTAACAAGAGCGAAACTCCCTCTAAAAAAAAAAATAATAATAATAATAATAATAATAATAATAATTTTTTTTGAGGGACTGACAAACTGGTGGACATCGGAAGAGGGCAAGCCAGATGGTGAGGACTCTTTAAATATCATAAGTCACAGACTGTACAGTACCCTGGAGTTTTCCAGTGCTTTGCTTACATTCATCCCTCCCCAAAATTGGTAAGGTAGGCTGGTGGGATAGATTTCTCTGCACTAGTGTCATGGTTAAAAACAAAGTTTCTGTCCTAAATATTTAAGAATCTGTGGCGTCTCCACAGCACAAGCTGCAATGTGCAAATGTTTGCCAGTAAGTGAATTTGGTTTCAGAAGTTATAAACTGAATAAAGAACAAAAGGTACAGGAAGGCTAATGTTAGAAACTTAGATGTGTGTAATAAAGCTATTAACAAGCTGTTTCATGAACTTAACACCAACAAAAAATCAAGTTATGCCTAGATGATCATCTACAGAGATTTAGTTAAGTTCAACAACAGTTATTAGGTACAAACTATATGATAATCACCAAGGGTCATGAGGGCAGTTGAAAATGAATCAATCCTGGTCCCTGTCCTCCAGAAGAGTAGGGGGTAGGAAAGGCTGATGTGGATACTGATAAAGGCATCCCTAGAAGTATATACAAGGTACAGAAGTAGTATTATGGGTTTCAAGGATAAATAAAAATTTGTCAGGAGGAGCCTGGGCAAAAGGCAGTCCAGGCAAAAGGAATACCCCTGGTATGCTTGGGATCTTCCAGTAGTAGGTACCTAGTAGTAGGTATCACTGTAGAACAGTTTTCTTCTTTAGGTGCAACCGTGAGATCATTTCTGTAGTCCTTTCAAAAAGTTAACTTTTAAAACCCTTCAGAAGTCTAAGATATCATCATCTCCAGTAATTCTATGGGAGGGTTAGCTCAAGACAACAGCTTTAAATAAAATAATGCCTGGTTCTCTACAAGTGGTAATATTAATATATTCAGAAAACTTAAGGGGCTTTGCAGTGTGTGTGTTAATGTATGCTATAGTCTTAGAACCCACATTTAATTCTGAGCAGAAGGAAATCTAAAACTAACATTTGAAAAATGATTAAGAGAGTGTTATCTTACAAATCAAACTCAACTTTCCCTAATGGTTGCTAAATTCTGGACCCTTAAACATAATTTTTGAGATGGGGCCTGCTACCCTAGTAATTAAAACTTAAGCCAATGCTGTCACTTTTTTCCCTTACCTTGCTTTATTTTTCTTCACATAACTTACTATATGTTCCTTTGCTTGTGTCCCACTGTTTCATAAGCTCTTTAAGGACAGGGAATGTCTGTCTTGTTTACTGCTGTCGTCTCAGACGCTGTAATAGTAACTGGCACATATTAGGGCTTTCATGTCATTCACTGAGTGAATGAGTCTTTAGCTGAGAGAATGTGGGCACCTGATACCTACTCGGTCAGTTGTGATGAAGCTGCATGCCCTTTTTACCTAAGCAGGTTTTACAATGCTGCCCTACTTTCCATGTGGTTGACCAGAGCAGGCCTTTGTCGCCTTTAAGGCACTTGACAAGTTAAATGCCACCCTCAGTGAAAAGTAAAGGTTTCTGAAAGATTCAGTAAACTCCAGGAGTGGTGGGAATAAGGGAAGAACATGTGCTAAGTACTTCTTTGGTTCTTTAGCCCTGCCCCTAGGATCTCTACACTTGGTCCAACAGCATCAGATTCTACCCGTTATCTTCAATGGTGTTCACAAATACTAAATTCATTGTGAAGGGTTGTATATTACCTCCACAGATCAAAGACAGTAAAACAGTGACAAAATGCTAGAGGATGGTTCTTTCTCATTCCATGCTCAATATCTACTAGGAGAAAAAAATTTCAGTCTGTCAGAGGTTAGAGGACACTCTGGAGATCCACTACTATGCTTTTTGTACTCTGGGGCATCTGAAAAGGCTGTGAGAGGGCTGGGATCTGGGGCCAGCCTGACCCTCCTGAGATCAGAAGGCAGTAATGCTGACCCCTGCTAAGATGATTTAAAGACGACAACTGAAAATGGGCACTCTCTCCTTTTTCTTCTAATCAAGACAACTTGGAACTTAACTAAGATTTTTCATTTTAGACATTGCTCAGTGTGTCTCAAGCTGATTAAACTGAAAACCTTGGAGTCATCTTTGATTTTTCTATACCCTTCAGATACTATTAAGTCACCCAGCTGATTGAAAAATGTTCTTCAATTTGTCTCTCCTTTTTCACTTTCATTGCCAAAGAATTATCAACGTCTGGACTACTGCAACAGCTTTCTAAATGGTCTCTAGTCTCCCTCCTCTAATCCTGCCTATTTACTATCACTCTATGACATTTTAAGAATACCCAACTTCACCCGGTAACTCTCAGTTGAAAAAAAAAACAAACACAAAAAACCACCACCACCAAAGATACCCAAATACTCCAATGACTTCATGTTTAACGGATACTCCTCAGCCTGGAGCTCAAGACATTCCACAACTGACCCAAATCTTCTAATTGTGTTTTTCTAATTTATTACCACCCTCTCCCTGCCTCTATTTCAGTCATGTTTGTCTACTATCATCCTAATATGCTAAATTCAATCTCCACATTTTGATGATACTGACTTTATAAGGGGGAAACATGTAAAGCTGTTCACAGGATTACCCAAATCTTATGTATTCTCCAAGATCCAAACGAAGTTTAGTCTCTTCTAGGTCCTCCTACTTCACATTATTTACAGAATAGAGAATATTCTCGGCTAACAAGCTGGAAAAAAAAATTGTTCCAAAAGGTAGCATTACAACCAATGCCAAGATTTACAGATTCCATCATGTTCAAATAAAAGGACAAAAATGAACATTTCTTATTTAAAAGAAAACAAATTTCCCAAACTACAGCTTATCTGTGAGCACTTCTTTATCAGTCTGACTATTCTTTAAAGGCCTTAAAACATGCATTTTGGATAAAAACAAAAGTGCCCAAGTTTTAAGAAGCCATATGTTAACTTAGGATGTTATCTACATATTTTTTTTAGACCAATCAATGTTTTTTAAGAGGTGTAGATACTGGAAACTTTTCTCTTTAAATAAATGTTTATATACGTCACCAACAACACTAGCCTGTAGCACACAGCATCCCATATAAAAACACATTGCTATTAAAAAAAAAAAAAAAAAAAAAAAGGACACTGAAACAAACAAAAAACTCTAGTTTGAAGAGAAAAACTTACATCCACAGATTCTTTTCCCATTATCTTTTAGGACAACCACAGAACTCTTTGAACCCATACCCTTAATCCAGAAGGTACATCTTAATAAAAGAACTCTAAATGCTAAGTACTGAAATAAAACATTACTTACAATAATTTCCTAGTTATCTACAACTTGCTTCTTGTAGCAATTGTCAACTTCTTAAGATGACTTGTTTTTATAAGCTCCTCAGTGTCAATATATCCCAATAATACATTTATTACTTGTACAATTACTTCACATATAATTAATAATATAAAAACATCATTTCACTAAAGAAAGATACACATTCAATAAGGCCAACTTCTAGTTTTAAAAGGAAGCACTTGATGAATTTTCTTCTGATTTCATTTCTCCAGAAGACCAGTCCTTAAAGACTTCTGGAGTCTAGCTATGTTGGCATCTAATGCCGCAAGGCCATTCCTGAAGTCTTGTTCATCACGAGAAGTGAACGTTGAAAATGAAGAGATGCTCCAGTCAGACATCAAGTCAGAAGTGAAAACACTACCATCACAGACAGCACTGTCCTGCACTTGAATGCTGTTGCTAAGACAACCTGATGGGCCAGGACATGCAGTTTGTTCCTCTGTACCCTCAGTGGCAGCAGGGATCTTACCAATTGCTTCCTTTATTTTCTTGAGGAGCTGTATGTCCTTCATATCAGATGTTCTGGAAAGCTTTTCAGGTTCATCTTCTGCTTCCTTTGTTGAAGAGGAACAGGCTACAGATGTACACAGTTTATTTTCTTTTCCAGAGACAGCAAGTCCACTGTTGCTGACTAGCTGTGTTATAGCGGCTCTTATTTGTGGCTGCAGGGACAGCCTCTTACAAAGTGGTGATTTATTTTCAGAAGTGCTTCTAGCAAAAGGAATGTATATTGTACTATCCAAATTATGCTCATTTTCTAATAAAGCCATAGTTTCGCTCCCTTCATCAGAATCCTGTTTTGAAAGAGCAGAAATAATTCTGGGTGCAGATACTTCCTCCATGTCCCTAGTGTTACTATGTTGAGGGCCTCTGGAGGGCAGAACATTTTCATATGGTTTGTCTGGCTCTATGGTTGCTTCATTTTTAATTGTAGAAAGTGACTCTGAATATATAAAACTGTGATTTGTTTCTAACTTATTTAGATAGCTCATTATGGAGGTGTGAGCAGGAGCTGGGTCATGTTGAAGTTGTTTATCATGAATGTTCAAGAGTGATTTGGTAAGGTTATTCCCAGGCTTGCAGCGAGCACTGTCCGCACTAAAATCAGAGAGAAGCTTTGCCATGCTAGTCTGTAAAGTTCTGTTAAGAAGAATTTAGAACACTAATTATTATTTTTTACCTGTTTCTTCAATTCACTTATCTATACCTCCATCTTTAAAAAAAGGATTTGAGAGAAGTGCCTGGTTCTCAATATGAAAACAAGCGACTAGAAACAAAAAAAATCACAGAATATGCTTTGGGAAGAGCATATACTAATTAAAATAAAAATGATAAAATGCCTTAGTCTGTATCAAATCTATTACTATGTTTAAAAATAGCAGTTCAGAATTTTTTAAGGTATGGAGATGGGTTTACTCTTTTTTTTTTTTTTTTTTTTTTTAATTGAGATGTAGTCTCATTCTGTCACCCAAGCTGGAGTGCAGTGGCATGATCTGAGCTTACTGCAACCTCTGCCTTACAGGTTCAAGTGATCTTCTCGCCTCAGTAGCTAGGATTACAGGTGTGCACCACCAAACCTGGTTAATTTTTGTATTTTTAGAAGAGACAGAGTTTCACCATGTTGGCCAGGCTGGTCTTAAACTCCTGGCCTCAAGTGATCTGCCCACCTCGGCCTCCCAAAGTGCTGGGATTATAGGGATGTACCACTGTGCCCAGCCGAGATGGTTTATTCTTGAGCAGCACTATGAAATTTTTTGGCTCTGGTCCCCCTCATAGAAACTTGCAGATAGGGAAAAATAAAGCACCAAATCTAGCCTCACAAAAGTAGGCTAAGATACAAAGGGAAATACACTATTCATTTGTATGGATCCTGTTAGAAGTTATTTTCCTTCATTTTACATATATATATGGCACAATACTAAAAAAAAAAGGATATTTAGAGATAATTATCTGGCATAATAAGTATAAGCAGCAGCTAGGTACCAGAAAGGTGTATGAGAAAAACCACACAAGGTTTGAAGTTAGAAATGGAATCAAATAAATCCCAGTACCATAACTAGCTGTGATCTTGTGCAAGTCATTTAACCTTTCTGAATCTCAAGTCCCTCAAATTTAAAATGAAGATACTTCTTTTTTTTTTTTTTTTTTTTTGAGACGGAGTTTCGCTCTTGTTACCCAGGCTGGAATGCAATGGCGCGATCTCGGCTCACCGCAACCTCCGCCTCCTGGGTACAGGCAATTCTCCTGCCTCAGCCTCCTGAGTAGCTGGGATTACAGGCACGAGCCACCATGCCCAGCTAATTTTTTTTGTATTTTTAGTAGAGACGGGGTTTCACCATGTTGACCAGGATGGTCTCGATCTCTCGACCTCGTGATCCACCCGCCTCGGCCTCCCAAAGTGCTGGGATTACAGGCTTGAGCCACCGCGCCCGGCATGAAGATACTTCTGAACTACAATGAAGATTAAATAAGAGAAAATAATAAGGTATAAAGGTAAAGTACTTAGTGCAGTTTCAGTCAAAGTGGGTGATTATTTGATGGCAGCCTTTATTAGTAGTCCTATTAAAGCCATTTTATACTAAGACTTTAGTCTATTTAAAATGAATCACATATGGTTTCAAAAGTCAGTGAGGGCTGGGCAGGGTGGCTCATGCTGTAATCCCAGCTCTTTGGGAGGCCGTGGCAGGTGGATCACTTGAGGTCAAAAATTTGAGATCTGCCTGGCCAACATGATGAAACCCCATCTCTACTAAAAATTACAAAAAATTAGCTGGGCGTGGTGACACACACCTGTGATCCCAGCTACTTGGGAGGCTGAGACATGAGAATTGCTTGAACCCAGGAGGCAGAGGTTACAGCGAGCCAAGATTGCTCTACTGTACTCCAGCCTGGGCAACAGAGTGAGACTCAGTCTCACAGAACCAGAACCAGAACCAAAACAAAAACAAAAACCCCCCCAAAACAATTTAAACTATGATACAAAGGACATCAACAGGTAACTAACAAAATACCAATAGTCAATAAGCATACTTTAAGAGTTCAACTTTTAATCAAATAAATTCAAAATTTAAAAATATGTTGGGTTTTTTTTCCTATCAAATTAACATAGTAAAATAAGAATAATATCCATCATTAGAGAAGCCTGGAGAGGCAGGTAGTACTGGTGGGAGTGTACAGTGGTATATCTCCTCTGGAGAGCAAACTGGCAATACATTTCAAAAGCCTTAAAGATTTGTGTATCTCACACTCTGTGGCCCATCAATTTATACTTATCAAAATATCCTACTGATCTACACAGAGAGTGTACCCAAAGAAATATTTAAAAGATATTATGTATAAGATAAAATAGATGGACATATACATATCTTTATCTTCAAAAAATGAGCTGGTTCAGGTAAATTATGGTATAACTCCATCATAGCCTTTAATTATAGTCATGTTGTAAAGAATATTTATTGATGGGAAATGTTCACTACATCAGGTTAAGAAGAGCAAGCCATAAATAATCTAGGCTCATTAATATTTTTTTAAAAAGTAGTCACACACATAAACATAAAATGCTAAAAAGAAATCTCTATACTAAACAGTCAGCAGTGATTATATCTCTATATATAGGATGAATGATTCTCTCCTTCAAAATCAAAAACAAATTTTTTCCAACTTGGCTTATACTGTCCTCTTAAACATTCTGTGTTGTGACTTCTAATTACTCGTCAAACGGCAATGACTCCTACTACTTCTTCTAATATCTATTTTTTAAAACTTCCTCTTTCAAGGTTATGAAGAGTGACATCTCTTTTAATAAGTTTAAAATCTACAGCAAGAGGTGGAATAGGAGTTTCCTGGCTCTGGTCCCCCTCATAGAAATCGAACTAGTTACTGTCCACAGACAAGTATACTATGAATATCCCAGAACTCAGGAGTGAGCTGTGACACTCTCTGGGATCACAGAACTGAGAAAACCTGCACTAGAAGGTTAAAAGGAACAGCTTCACTCTGACAGTGTCACCCCTTTCCAAGCCAGTAAAGTACCACACAGAGAGGAGTCCCCTGGGCCTACAGTTTCTACCATAAAAAAAGAAAGCTGGAGGTGAACATTAAGCTCCCCAGTATTCTGGGATGCTTCTCAGGAAGCCCACTTTTGTATCGTTCCATGTGTTCCTACAGGGCTAGACTGTCCAGGGTTAGCAAAAAACAAAAGAAGGGGGATGGGGTTCATAGCGGCTGCAGCACAGATCTTGGCAATGACAGCATTCCTGTCAATGGAAGCGCCAGACCAGAGACCAGTCAATAGCACTGCTTTGCAGAAAGCACAGTTGGCAGGTTTGCCAGGGCCAAGTCCCTACCACTATCACACCCAAGCTTTCTCCAACCCTTAAGCAGAGTCTCAATTCTCTGCTTAAAGTCTTCCTAGGCCAGGAGGCAAGTATGTGTTAACACATAAGTATAGAAGAGAGCATATGGTCCCATAAGAACTGAGAGAGCAAGTGGTTACAACACCCAGCCTCAGTACTCTGTTTATGGTTTCCCCAGACCCAGAGGCAAGTGCACATTAGCGTAAATCTGTAGAGGTCAGCATCTGGTCCTGCCAGGCTCTAGTGACCCTGCCTAACTTCACAACTGTGCATATAGTTTCCTGAGGCCAGGAGGCAAACCCGCATCCCTGCATATCTGCAGAACACAGTAACTGGCCCTGCTCAACCTTAGCAGTTAAGCAGTGACTCCACTCAGCTTTGGAGTCCAGCCTGAGGTTCTGCCCAGGCCCAGGCAGGGAGGCAAGCTTGTGACTGCATACTGTGGAGCAATCTCTAGCCCTGCCTGTCCTAAGTAGTTGAGCAGCAAACCCAGCAACCTTGAAGTCAAGCCTGCAACCCTGTCCAATTATAAATTCTAAACAGCAGTAGCACTCAGCCAGGGAATATGGCCAGCAACCTTGCCCAATCAAAGGTAATTGCAGAGCCCAGCCGGCAACGCCACCTGACCTTGGAACCCAGTCAGTGGCCTCACTGTTTGATGGAGACCAGCTAGTGGTTTCACAAGACCATGGAGTACAGCCAATAGCTTCACTGACCTCAAAGCACCAGCAGCAGCCCAGCCAGAGAGCCCAACAGCAAGGTCTGCTTGCCTATGGTCACCACCAGATGGCCAATCCAGAGTCTCAGGCTAAACAGTGAAGGTCTACCAGCTTCACCTCAAGTGAGAGGGGTGTAGGGCAGAACACTTGGAAAAGCTGGAAGAGGTGGCCACTTCAAGTGTACAGACACCAATGCCAGGATACAAGGATGATGAAGAATCAGAGAAAAATGACACTACTAAAAAAAGTAATAAAGCACCAATAATGGACTTTAAAGAAATGAGATCTAAGAAATGAGAGACAAAGAACTGAGAATAATCCTCTCTTTAAAATGTTCAGGGAACTATAAGAAAATACAGATTAAAAAATCAAATGAAATTTGAAAAACAATTAACAAAGTAAGTTTGACAAAGAAACAAATTTTTAAAATGAAATAGAAATCTTAGCAATAAAAAACACAATACTTAAACTGAAAAATTCAATAAAATGCTTGAACAGTATACTTGATCAAGCAGAAGAATCAGTGAGCCTGAAAGAGGACATTTAAAATTATCCAGTCAGAAGAGCGAATAGATAAAGAATGGAAAAGAATGAAGAAAGCCTACAGGTATTATGAGATACCGCCTGAGAAACAGGAGTGCAAAGGAGAAGAAAGGGAAAAATGGCCAGAAGGCATATTTAGGAAAATAATGGCTGAAAATTCTCCAAATCTAGGGAATGACACCAACATTCAGGCACAGGAAGCTCAGAGGTCTCCAATCCAATTTAACCCAAAGAGAAGTTCACCAAGACACACCACAATCAACTGTTAAAATTCAAAGATAACTGTTAAAATTCAAAGCAGAAAGAGATAAGATACATGTCACATACTAGGGAGCCCCAATATGGCTAACAATGGACTTCTCAAGAAAAAAAAAATTCACCTGTCAACCAAGAATACTTTATCCAACAAAACTATCCTTCAGAAAAGAGGGAGAAATAAAAACTTTCCCAGACAAATGCTAAGGGAGTTCAACATCAGTAGGCCTATCTTAAAAGAACTGCTAAAACAAGTTCTTCAAACTGAAGTAAAAGGTCATTGATTAATACCATAAAACACATGCAATTATAAGACTCAATAGTATACGTAATACATAATCATATTCAGAATATCTAGTACTTTAATGGTGGTATGTAAAGCAATTTTATCTCTAATATGAGGGTTAAAAGACAAAACTATTAAAAAAAACTATAGTTACAAGATACAAATTAGAAAAAGATGTAAATGTTGCAATCAAAATCATAAAATGTGAAGAGGGGAATAAAAGTGTAGTTTTTGTATATGATTAAAGTTATTATCAGCTTAAAATAGCCTAAGTATAAGATGCTTTATGCAAACCTCAGGGTAACTACAAAGCAAAAACCTACAGAATTTGCACAAACCATAAAAAGGATTCAAAGCATATCATTACAGAAAACCATCAAACCCCAAAGGAAGACAACAGAGGGAGAAAGAAAGGATCTACAAAACAATCGCAAAATAAATTACAAAATGGCAGTAGCAAGTCCTTACCTGTCAATAATTACCTTGAATGTAAATAGAGTAAATTCTCTAATCCAAAGAGAGAATAGCTGAATGAATCAAAAACTGTACGCTGCTTATAAGAGGCTTATTTTAAGATAAAAGTGCATACTTAGACTGAAAGTGAAGAGATGGAAAAATGTAATCCACCCAAAAGGAAACCAAGAGAGCAAGGGTAGCTACATTCAAAACAGATTTTTAAGTCAAAAACTGTAAAAAGAAGCAAAGAAAGTAACTATACAATGATAAAGGTGTCAATTTGCAATTTTAAGTATTACACACCCAATATTAGGGCAACTAAATAAAAAAGCAACTATTAAATGATCTGAAGGGAGAGCCAGCCTGAGTGGGGGACTTCAATACCTGACTCTCAACACTATATATATCATTTAGATAGAAAATCAACAAGGAAACATTGGTCTCAAATTATACTTTAGACCAGAGGTGTCCAATCTTTTTGCCTCCCTGGGCCACACTGGAAGAATTGTCTTGGGCCACACATAAAATACATTAATGCTAATGACAGCTGAGCTTAAAATTCTGCCAAAAAAAAAAAATCTCATAATGTTTTAAGAAAGTTCATGAATTTGTATTGGGCCACATTCAAACCCATCCTGGGCTGCATGTGGCTCACAGGCCATGAGTTGGACAAGCTTGGTTTAGACCAAATAGATCTCAAAGACATATATATATATATATATATATATATATATATATATATAAAACATTCCATCCTATAACAACAGAGTACACATTCTTCTCTTGTACACACAGAACATTCTCCAGGATAGATCATGTTAGACCACAAAATAAATCTTAACAAATTTAAGGAGACTGGAATCATATCAAGTATCGTCCAATTCTAATGGCATGAAACTAGGAATCAATAACAAGGGAAATCTTGGAAAATTCACAAACATGTGGAAATTAAGCAACATGCTCTGAAAAACCAATGAGACAAAGAAGAAATTAAAAAGGAAATAAAATAATACTTTGAGACAAACAAAAATGAAAACAAAATATAACATTTATAGGATGCAGCAAAATTAATTCTAAGAGGGATATTTATAGCAATAAACATAAATCAAAAAGGAAAGCTCTGAAATAATGTAACATTACACCTCAAAGAACCACAAAAAGAAGAACAAGTTAAGTCCAAAGATCAGAGCAAGAAATAAATGAAAAAAAAAAGGCTGGAAAAACAATAGGAAAAAAAATCAGTAAAACTGAGTTGGTTTTTTTGGGGAAATAAACAAAATTGACAAATCCTTAGCTAGACTAAGAAAAAAGGAGAGAAGACTCAAATGAATCAGAAATAAAAAGAGATATTACAAGTGATAACACAGCAATGCAAAGAATCATAAGAAATTACTATAAGTAATTATACACCAACAAATTAGATAACCCTGAAGAAACTGACAAATTCCTATACAGATACAAACTACCAAAATTGAATCATGAAGAAATAGAAAGTCTGAGCAGACCAATAATGAGTAAGGATACTAAATGTTGTTAATAAAGTCTTACACCAAAGGCAAGCCCAGGACCGGATGGCTTTATAGCTGAATTCTACCCAACATTTAAAGAACATTTAAAGAAAGATTGAGAATACTAATCCTTCTCAAACTCTTCCACACATTCAAAGTGGAGGGAATTTTTCCAAACTTGTTTGACACAGAAAACACTGAATAAGGCCAAGAACAAGGCCAATATGACTCTGTTAGCAAAGCCAGAAAAAAACACTACAAGAAAAAAAAGCAATACAAAACTAAAGGTCAATATCTCTGATGAACATAGATTAAAAAATCGTCAACAAAATACTAGCAAACCAAATTCAGCAACACTTAAAAGAATTATTCACCATGATTAAAGGGGATTTATACTTGAGATGCAAGGACAGTTCAACTTATAAAATCAATGAATGTGACATACCACATTAACAGAATGAAGAATTTAAAACCATATGATCATCTCAAAAGATACAGAAAATGCACTTGATAAATTTCAACACTCTTTCATGAAAAAAACTCTCAACAGATTCCATGTAGAAGGAATGTACCTTAACGCAACAAAGGCCATATATGACAAACCGTAATTAAACCATACTCAATCATGAAAAGTTGGAAGTTTTTTCTCTAAGCTCAAGAATAAGATAAGAAGGCCCACTCTTACCAGTTCTTTTCAACATAGTACTGGAAATCTTACCCAGACTAATCAGGCAAGAGAAAAAAAAAATAGAAGAGAGTAAGAAAGGAAGAAATGAAATTGTCTCTGTTTGCTGACACCATTTTATACATAGAAAATCCTAAACACTAAAAAACTGTTTTACTGATAAACTCAGTAAAGTTGTAGGATACAAAATCAACATAAAAAATCAGTAACATTTCTATACTCTCACAGCAAACTACCCAAAAGAAATTAAGAAAAACATCCCACTTACCACAGCAACAAAAAAATAAAATACTTCAGTGAAAATTTAACCAAGGAGGTGAACAATCTGTACACTAATAACTATGAAACACTGATGAAAGAAATTGAAAAAAAACACAAATAAGTGGAAAGACATCCTGTGCTCATGACCGAAAGAAATAATATTGTTGGAATATTCATGCTATCCAAAATGACCTACAATTATTATTATTATTATTATTTTGAGACAGAGTCTTGCTCTGTTGTTAAGGCTGAAGTGCAGTGGTGAGATCTCAGCTCACTGTAACCTCCACCACCCGGGTTCAAGCTATTCTCCTGCCTCAGCCTCCTGAGTAGCTGGGATGACAGGCGCATGCCACCATGCCTAGCTAATTTTTGCATTATTAGTAGAGAAGGGCTTCACCATATTAGCCAGGCTGGTCTTGAACTCCTGACCTTGTGATCCACCCATCTCGTCCTCCCAAGGCGCAAGATGACATGTGTAAGTCACCACGCCTGGCCATTACCTACAAATTAAACATAATTCCTGTCAAAATTCCAGTGTCATTTTTCACACAAATAGAATAAGCCATCCTAAACATCACATGGAACCATTAAAAAAAACCAAAAAGTCAAAAAAACTTGAGTCTTAATAAAGCTGGAGGCATCACATTCTCTGATTTCAAAATACATTAAAGCAATTGTCATCAAAATGGCATGCACTGGCATATAAACAGACACACTGATCAATGGGACAGAACAGAAATCAATTTATGGCCAACTGATTTTTGACAAAGATGACAAGAAAACAAAATGGGGAAAAGTCTCTTCAATAAATGGTGATGGGAAAACTGGATCTCCAGATGCAGAAGAATGCAATTGGATTCTCATTTCACAATACATACAAAAATATACCCAAAATGGATTCCAGATTTAAATACAAGACCTGAAACTGTAAAAGTACAAGAAGAAAACATGAGGGAAAAGCTCCATGACACTGGTTCAGGCAATAGTTTTTTAGATATGACCTTGAAAGCACAGGTAGCACAAACAAAAATAGATAAATGAAATTGTATCAAACTAAAACACTTTTGCACAGCAAGGGAAACAATTTAACAGAGTGAAGAGACAAGCCATGGTGTGGGAAAAATATTTGCAAACCATACTTGATAAGGGGTTAATATCCAAAATATATAAGGAACTCACACAACTCAATAGCAAAAAAAAAAAAAAAAAGAAACACGCAAATAACTCAATTAAAAAATAGGCAAAGAACCTGAGCAGACATTTCTCAAAAACACATTTAAATGGCCAGTATGTCTAAGAAAAAATGCTCAAAATAGGGAAATGCATATTAAAACCATAATGAGATACCATATCACACTCATCAGAATGGCTACTATAAAAAAGATGAAAGCTAACAAGTGTTGATAAAGATGTGGAGAAAAGGAAACTCTTGTATACTATTGGTAGGAATGTAAATTACTACAGACACAATGGGAAACAGTATGGAAGCTCCTCAAAAATGCATAAACAGAATTACCATATGATTCAGCAATGTCTAGGTACATATCCATATATATATATGGATATATATATATACACAAATATATATATTTATATATATATACATACATCTAACTATATATACATATATACCATGTCTAGGTACATATCCATATATACATATACATCTATCTATCTATATATACACACATACTCAGAATATGGGCATTGCAGCATTATTCACAACAGCCAAGATACAGAATTAACCTAAGTGTCCTTCAATTAATGAATATTTCTTTATGGAAAACGTGGTATATAAACATATTGGAATACTACTCAGCCTTAAAAAAAAAAAAAAAAAAAAAAAAAAAACAGGAAATTCTGTCATTTGCAACATGAACAAACCTGGAAGACATCCATATGCTACGTGACATAAGCCAGGAACAGAAAGACAAATACTGCATGACTTCACTTACATACGGAATTTTAAAAAGTTGGACTCATAGAAGCAGAGAGTAAAATAGTGACTACCAGAAACTGAGGGTGCAGTGGTTGTTAGGCAGGGTATAGGAAATGGGGAGATGTTAGTCAGAAGGTACAAAGTTTCAGTTAGATAGGAGGAGTAAGTTTGTGGGTTCTATTGAACCGTAGGATGACTATACTTTTTTTTTTTTTTTTTTTTTTTTTTTTTTTTTTTTGGAGATGGAGTTTTGTTCTATTGCCCAGGCTGGAGTGCAGTGGTGCAATCTCAGCTCATGGCAACCTACGCCTTCCGGGTTCAAGTGATTATCCTGCTTCAGCGTCCCAAGTAGCTGGGACAACAGGCACCTGCTACCAGGCCTGGCTAATTTTCATATTTTTAGTAGAGAGAGTTTTACCATGTTGGTCAGGCTGGTCTCAAACTCCTAATCTCAGGTGTTCTGCCTGCCTTGGCCTCCCAAAGTGTTGGGATTACAGATGTGAGCCACCAGTCCCGGCCTAGGGTGACGATACTTAATAATAATCCAAAATTGCTAAAAATAAGTAAACTCCAAATATCTCATTCTAAAATATAAGTGAGATGATGGACATGTTAATTAGCTTGTTTTAATTATTTCACCTTGTTTACATATATAAAAACATCACTGTACCCCATAAATATAATTAAGATAATATTAATTCATCAATTATGATATTAATTTTAAAAGAAGTAAATGAGCTGTTATTAAAACACAAAAATATGTTGGAGAAACCTATCTTTAAAGGAAAGCTGTAATGAATAATGACCCACTAATTAATTTGATCAGACTGCATACTGAAATTTTTATTTATTTTCAGAAAAGGAATACATATATTGAGGTTTCTTTCCAGTTTTAACAAAAATATTATTGTTGCTATAGACAAAATCAGAGATAAAGAAAGGAAGGAAGGAACACTGACATTCAGGCTGGGCACGGTGGCTCACGCCTATAATCCCAGCACTTTGGGAGGCCGAGGCGGGTGGATCACGAGGTCAAGAGATCGAGACCATCTTGGTCAGCAAGGTGAAACCCTGTCTCTACTAAAAAAAATGCAAAAAATTACCTGGGCATGGTGGCACGTGCCTGTAATCCCAGCTACTCAGGAGGCTGAGGCAGGAGAATTGCCTGAACCCAGGAGGCCGAGGTTGCGGTGAGCCGAGATTGTGCCATTGCACTCCAGCCTGGGTAACAACAGTGAAACACCGTCTCAAAAAAAAAAAAAAAAAAAGCTTAATTTCCAGAAATTAATAGTAATTACTAATTTTTTGATGTATAAACAGAATTTGACTCACCATTGTCTCTGAAATTAAAAGAAAAATCTCTGTAAGTAAAGAGATGTGAAAATGTTAAAATTTTAAAGGAAGGAATATGAGCACTTAAACAGTGACAAGTGGATATATTGATGTTTCTATAATACATAATTCAGCTAAACCACTGATTTGTAATACTCAGAAAATTGACACATTTTCATAACAAATGCAGGGTTCTTTCTAGGCTACTTATAAAAATATATTAACTTAAATAATGTTGAGTACTTGTAAGAATGCTCTTTGAAACTATTATAAGAATATTCACTACTTATTTACTGAAAATATTAATTTTCCTCACATTTTAATGGTTTTATAACATACATTATAGTAAAATCTGAAAAAAAGGATAAAGGTCCATTTTGAAATAATTAAATGCTGGAGAAGGAAAAGAGAGATTGTTTGTGGTACTTCTTTAGACCTTGTACATGTACCGTTTAGTCCCACTGCCCCTCCCAAAAGTCTGAGAAAGGCATTTAGAAATTTTACAAAATCTCTTTTCTGAGAGATTATTTAAAACGCACATACGAAAACCATATGCCTATCTGACTAAGGTGTGTGACTGCGGGGAGAGTGAAGGAGTAGAAGCGCAGGTAGATTTATTTGTACTGTCGGATGCTGCTGCCTTACACTCTAAAGTCAAAAGTAAAATTAAAGTGGTCACAGCAACCCATCTACAGTATTGGAGAAGTTCCTAACCAACTGAATTGCATAGGATGTCACCAAAGAAATTATAAATCAACTATGTGGATGAATTTAGACATAATTAAACTCAGAGACTTTTTGTTTTGTTTTTTAATTTAAAGAACAAAACAATGGCTGGGTGTGCTGGTAATCCCAGCACTTTGGGAGGCCAAGGTGGGAGGATTGCTTGAGCCAAGGAGTTCAAGACCAGCCAGGGCAACATGGTGAGACCTTGTCTCTACGTAAAGTGAAAAAAAAAAAGCTCATCATCACTGGTCATTAGAGAAATGCAAATCAAAACTACAATGAGATACGATCTCATGCCAGTTAAAATGGCAATCATTTAAAAGTCAGGAAACAACAGATGCTGGAGAGGATGTAGAGAAATAGGAATGCTTTTACACTGTTGGTGGGGGTGTTCAACTATTGTGGAAGACAGTGTGGTGATTCCTCAAGGATCTAGAACCAGAAATACAATTTCACCCAGCAATCTCATTACTGGGTATATACTCAAAGGATTATAAATCATTCCACTAGAAAGACACATGCACATGTTTATTGTAGCACTGTTCACAATGGCAAAGACTTGAAACCAACTCAAATGTCCATCAATGACAGACTGGATAAAGAAAATCTGGCACATATCTACCCTGGAATGCTATGCAGCCACAAAAAAGGATGAGCTCATGTCCTTTGCGGGGACTTGGATGAAGCTGGAAACCATCATTCTCAGCAAACTAACACAAGAATAGAAAACCAAACACTGTATGTTCTCATCATAAATGAAAGTTGAACAATGAGAACACATGGACACAGGGAAGAGAACATCACACACTGGGGCCTGTCAGGGGGTCAGGGGCTAAGGGAGAGACAGCATTAGGAAAAATACCTAACGTAGATGACAGATTGATGGTTGCAGCAAACCACCATGGCATGTGTATACCTATGTAACAAACCTGTACATTCTGCACATGTATCCCAGAACTTAAAGTATTTAAAAAAAAAAAAAAAAGATGGCCCAGCACAGTGGCTCAAGCCTATAATCCCAGCACTTTGGGAGGCCGAGGCGGGTGGATCACGAGGTCAAGAGATCGAGACCATCCTGGTCAACATGGTGAAACCCCGTCTCTATTAAAAATACAAAAAATTAGCTGGGCATGGTGGCGCATGCCTGTAATCCCAACTACTCAGGAGGCTGAGGCAGGAGAATTGCCTGAACCCAG
Source organism: Saimiri boliviensis (assembly GCF_048565385.1). Lineage (NCBI taxonomy): Eukaryota > Metazoa > Chordata > Mammalia > Primates > Cebidae > Saimiri > Saimiri boliviensis. Next base: position 28,047,552 of record NC_133456.1, on the reverse strand, counting down.
GAGGCAGAGGTTGCAGTGAGCCGAGATCGTGCCATTGCACTCCAGACTGGGTAACAAGAGCGAAACTCCGTCTCAAAAAAAAAAAAAAAAAAAAGAGAGAAAAAAAAAGGTTAAACAAAAATAGCTGGGCACAGTGGCATGCGCCTGTGGTCCCAGCTACTTGGGAGCCTGAAGTGGGAGGACTGCATGAGCCAGGGAGGTCAAGGCGGCAGTGAGTTGTGATTGCACCACTATACTCCAGCCTGGGTGACAGAGTGAGATTCAAAAAAAAAAAAAAAAGTACAAAACTGACATCAATGGATGTACTTAGAATTTTGAAGCTGCTACTAAATCTTTAGGAAATGTAGGGATAGTGCTAAATTCCACATGAGATACCATGCTAAGCCTTCCCATCATGTTTTTACAATCATTTGTAAGACTGCAATTAATCTGACAGGTGAGCTAGTAGTCATGAGGCAAGATTTATGCCCAGCATAAAAAGGTGCTTAACAAAAATGTAAAAAACTGATAGGAAAATTCTTGAGAGGCTTACAAAAAGGAGAGCAAAAGTCTGTATCTAATATTGTAGACAGAGCCTTTGCTGAGGGTCAGTAGTAAGCCTTAAGAATTAATGAGCTTTGGGGTACATGTGAAGAACATGCAAGATTATTACATAGGTACACACATGGCAGTGTGGTTTGCTGCCTTCCGTCCCCTCACCTGTATCTGTCATTTCTCCCCATGCTATCTCTTCCCACCTCCCCACCCACCCATCCCTCCCCCATTTCCCCCCAACGGACCCCAGTGTGTAGTGCTCCCCTCCCTGTGTCCATGTGTTCTCATTGTTCAACACCCGCCTGTGAGTGAGAACATGCAGTGTTTGATTTTCTGCTCTTGTGTCAGTTTGCTGAGAATGATGGTTTCCAGGTTCATCCATGTCCCTACAAAGGACGTGAACTCATCGTTTTTGATGGCTGCGTAATATTCCATGGTGTATATGTACCACATTTTCTTTATCCAGTCTATCATCGTTGGGCATTTGGGTTGGTTTAAAAAAAAAAAAAAAAAAGAATTAATGAGCTTTTTCAGTTTCTATACTTTCTATGTTAAAATAAATGTTAAAAAAAAAAAGCTCCAATTACACTTTTTCATTCTGAATATACAATGCAAAGGGCAGACTGCATGTTATTTTGAAAGAATGAGCAGGTACAAAAGTACCTCGTACACAGGGAGAAGAATCCCTCAATAATGGGGCATCTTCATTCAGAGAAAAGCTGTCCTCTTTAAAACAGGAAGCAAAGCTGAAAAGGGAATCCAAAATCCTGGCTCTAGTCCTAGCTCAGAGCTCAGACACCAACTAGCTGTGAAAATCAGGTAAGTCTCTTTTTCCTTTTCTACTAATTTCTAGAAAAGTTATACTGTTACTCTGAAAGATTGTTCTCATGTTTTTGTTACCAATTTTCTTACTAAATGCATTGCACATGCTGAATAGTATCGTCAACATGTGCAATGCATTTACTTAAAAAAAGACACCCGTACATATGTCAGCAAAGCACTGGAATAACATTTTGGCTTGTCAATGTGGATACTGAGGAACTAAAATAATTATTTTTAAATAAGCTTCACACATATATATTTGGAACATAATACACAATAAATGTTTGCTGAATAAACAAATGAATCCATCCATTTCTCCATCTACCTCCCAGGTAAAAAAAAATGATGAGGTTTACTTAGGCTAAATTAGGCATGGAGTTGTTACCATGACTAAAGCCACTCCATGTGCAAGAGGAACATCGGGCTACAAATTCAGAGATGTGAGTTCTAGTCCAAGCTCTGTTATTAACGTTCTTCTAACATTTAATTTGCATGGCCTCAGTTTGCCCATTTATGAAAATGCAGATACTAAAATCTTCCCTCCATGGGTGAGGACAAAAATAATGATATGGGAAAGACAGAACTTTGAAAAAAATTGAAGTACTTTATAAATAAGAGATATCAGCTTGTGATCGCATATCCACAAAGAAGCTGAATTAAGGAGTATGAAGAAAAAGATTGTGAGAAGAAAAGAAAACTATCAGAGAACTATATCCTCCACTTCATCAGGTTTTCTGCCTGGGGCTAAGAACTGTCCCTTAGAATGAAACAGATGCTCATAGTAACTCCTAAGCAAACTCCCAGGGCACTTGACCATGCTGACTTATTTTTTTTTTCTTTTCTTCCTTTTTCTTCTCTAAACAGACTGTATACCATATATATCTTTTACAAAATAAGTTTATTGAAATACTATTTATTACTTTTTTTGAGACAGGGTCTCACTCTGTCACCCAGGCTGGAATGTAGTGGGAAGATAGTGGCTCACTGCAGCTTCAACCTCCTAGGTTCGTACAATCCTCCCACCTCTGCCTCTCCAGTAGCTGGGACTACAGATACGCGCTGCCATGCTCAGTTAATTTTTGTATTTGTTGTAGAGACAGGGTTTTGCTGTGTTGCCCAGTCTGGTCTCAAACTCCTGGCCTCAGGGGATCCACCCACCTCAGCCTCCCAAAGTGCTATGATTACAGGCATGAGCCACCGCACCCAACAGATATAATTTACATACCACAAAATTTACTCCTTTTAAGTGTACAATTTGGTGGTTATTAGTACATTCACAGAGTTGAGAACTGTCTCTAATTTCAGAACATCTGCATCACTCCTAAATGAAACTATCCATTAGCAGACACTTCCCATTTGACACCCCTCGGTTCCTCCAGACTCTGGCAACTAGTAACCTACTTTGTGTCTCTCTAAATTTGCCTATTCTAGACATTTCGTATAAATGGAATCACATGGTATGTGGCCTTTTGCTACCGGTTTCTCTTAATATAAATACTTGACAATAACAAAGTTCTCACCCCAAAATTATTCCTCAGAAAAAAAGGAGACACATTCCTTTGGCTACCTTACAAGGCTTTCATAAGAAGGGACATTCTATTACTTTATTTTGAATAAGACTGGTATAAGTCAATATTCAGAACCTCTGACTAGAACCTAATCAATTATAATTCTATATGATTATAAAAAGTCTTGCTTTTCCCATTGTTAAAAGTTTGAATGCAAATATCTTATGAAATATAAATGTGGGAAAAGGGCAGTATTTTCATATGAACAGATTATTAATTTTAAACACATTTATAAAACTAAATTAATAAATTAAATGTTACCTATATAATACTGTTTCATCTGCTTCCCTGCAAGTTTATCATTCAAAATGAGGGGAGAAGTTTAAAGTTCAAAATGGATCTGTTCATTGAAAACACAAGAAGACTGTTGTGTATTCAAGAAGATTTTATATCTGAAACTTCTAGGATCATTCACAGACAAGGTCAGATATGCTTATCTTCAGGCCTAACATCACTGACTTCTAGAACTTTAAAAAGCAGTTGAAATCCAATTCTTAGCAAATATCTCAAAAGAAAACTGAACTTTGGAAGTAGATATCAAAGAAAAATTGAATGAGGTAATTTTATTTTAGAAAAATACTGTACAGGAATGAAATGATCTTAAGGACTACTGTCAACCCCCTCACTTAACTTATGAAATAAGGCTGAAAGAGGCTAACTGACTTACCCAAGATCATATTGCATGAGGGCTTACCATGCTAAGTGCTATCCATGAATGATTTCTTAGTTTCCCACAACAACTCTATTCATTTCCCTACTTTATGGCTGAGGTTTAGAGAAGTTAAATGACTTGCTCAGTTACTCAGCTAATATGTGGCAGAGGTGGGATTCAAGTCAGATCTCTCTAGCTTCAGAACCAGGGGGCTTAACTGTGTTGCAATACAAGCCTTCAGCTTCTCATCCGAGAACCCTGCCCAGAATCACATGGTTTAAAAAAATCATTTAGCCAGGTTTGACATTTCTAAACTAATTTAATTGGAATAGAAGAAAACATCATTAGAAATTAGCAAAAAAAATTGGCAAAATAAGAGAAAAAGATATGGGTGAGATACCACATCTGGCATTATTTTGAAGTTTATAAAAACATCTAAAAATAAGAAAGTCATGGGTTATTCAAAGCAAGTCAGTTTTACCTGGTTAATTCTCTTAGTCGAGTCACCTCAGCATCACGCTGACGTAATGTTATCCCCAATATCCGGTTTTCCTTTTCAGCAGTTTCTAACTTAAACTGGGAGTTTTTCACATTGACTAGGGCTTCCTCCAATTCTAAAACAACAAAAGTTTCAGTTTCCTTATTCCTTTTAAAAAATGTGACCCTAACTACTGTCTAAATACGTACCAATTTTTATTCTTGTTATCTCAATGTCATATTGCTGTTTATTTTCAAGTATAGTTTGATCTTTGTCTTTAAATATGCGAGTAAATTTTTTGTTTTCATCTCTCTGATTTTCAATCACTTTTAAGAGCTCTTCATTCTGACTCTGCAGTAATTCCTGGCTCTTTAGTGACTCCTCCAGTTGATTTTGCAGTGACATATTCAATGACTGAAGAGAAAACACTGTAAGACAAAATGGATCAAATAGTTGTTTCCCAAACCTAGTAAGTACAAACTTGGAAAACACCTGTTTCTAAAAAAAAATAAATAAATAAAGTTCTGAAATGTATTGATTTTGTTTAACAATTAATTGCATGAGTAGTTCTAAGCAGTTCTACATAAATACTACTATATAAAGTTTTAAACATTGATTGGCAGAATTCACAGCTTTCTTTTCCAATTAACATTTTAAGCATTAATTTTTAACCCTTTTAAAAGAAAGAATAACACATAATCCTTTTAAAAGAAAGAATAATACATGTACAAAATTTTAAAAATTCAACCACCACAAAATGTCAATAATACCATATGATCCCAATGAAGAATCTCCCTCTCACTCCTCTTGGTCCCCAGAGAAAATCACTATTCATTTTGGTATCTTTCAGGAAAACACTTTTGCATATGGTATTACACTTATTCCACACACTCCACACACACACACACACACACACACACACACACACACACACACTATAAAGTTTCTACCTTTACCTTTTATTCCATAAGACTGTTGTATACAAACACATAGGGGTATGACATTCTTTTTTCATGGCTATAAAAGTAAATGGCACCATTTATTTAGCAAATACATCCTCAGTGAATACTTACTATGTGTGAGGTATTGTATTAGAGTCAGAATATACAGAGATCAATAACACAGACACAGCCCCTGTTCTCAGAGAGCTGACAACAAACAAGTAATTATAAATTGTAATGATGTCAAAGAAACAATAAGATAAATGAACAGATAATATATAAAGAAGAGAAGCTAAAGTGGCAACTACTGATCTCCCCACTTGTCCTCTAGGCCTTCTCTCTCCTACCCTCTCCTTCTCCTCACCTTTGGTTAACAAGCCAAAGTGATAATTTCTGAATCATTCTGATGAAACTGAACACTTTTATGTTGGGTAATCATATTTTTTATATTGCTTTATAAGATATATATTAAGAAGATTAAGCCTTTGTCATGCCATGTATTGTTTCCCCATTTTGTTTATGTGTTCTGAATATATTTATAATTTTGCTACGTAGAAATTGAAAGTTTTCTGGGGACATATTTTATCAATCTATTCTTCCGTGGCATCTGAGTCTTTTTCAGGCTTAGGAAAAGCTCCTCCTCCCACAAAAAAAAATTCTCATCTTTTTTTCTGGTACTATTATAATTTCTTCTTTATTAAACTCTGTGATCATTATTAAGGACAATTAGGTAATGTCTGTCACAGCTGCAACTGTATACACCCTTTGGCTCAGCAATTCTACTAAAAATCTATGTTACAAAAATGCCGGCTAGGCCGGGTGGCTCATGTCTATAATCCCAGGACTTTGGGGGGGGCCAAGGTGAGTGGATCACTTGAGGTCAGGAGTTCAAGACAAGCCTGGCCAACATGGTGAAACCCTGTCTCTAATAAAAATACAAAAATTAGGCAGTCATGGTGGCAGGTGCCTATAATCCCAGCTACTTGAGAGGCTGAGGGAAGATAATTGCTTGAACTTATGAGGCAGAGGGAAAGCTCCCCATCTCAAAAAAAATTCTCATTTTTTTTCTTCTGGCATTCATAGTTTCTTTCTTTATTAAGCTCTGTGATCATTAAGGACAACTTGGCAATATCTGTCACAATTGCAACTGTATATACCTTTTGGCATAGCAAGTCTACTGCTATAAATATATCCTACAAAAATGCTGGTCAGGTGTGGTGGCTCATGTCTGTAATCCCAGTACTTTGGGAGGCTAACGTGAGTGGATCACTTGAGGTCAGGAGTTCAAAACCAACCTGCCCAACATGGTGAAACTCTATCTCTAATAAAAATACAAAAATTATCCAAGCATGGTGGCAGGTGCCTATAATCCCAGCTACTTGAGAGGCTGAGGGAAGAGAATCACTTGAACCTGGGAGGCAGAGGTTGCAGTGAGCCAAGATCTCACCACTACACTCCAGCCTGGGCCACAGAGTGAGACTCCATCTCAAGCCCAACCATACCCCCAAAACAAAACCAAAAAAAAAGCTAACATGTACGCACAAAGACATATACAAAGATTTTCACTGAAGCGTTGTTTGCACTGGGGAAAAAGGGAAAAGCACTACTAGCAGAGGACCATCTTATGGTAGACCTGGAGAAGCAGAATACCCAAGTAAATCTTAAAGAGAAAGATGCATAATTACATATTTTGATAGACAAAAATGTCCACTACATATTAAATAAATAAACAGAAGCTGTGGAAAGTATATACTGTGTGATCTCATTTCTAAAAAAGAAAACGTACATATATAGTTCTATTTGTGCCTGGCACACAGTAGGTATTCAGTGAGTATTTGTGAAATAAATCAATTATATATGAAGAGAAGAAGAGAAGATATGTAAAAGAAAACACACTCCTGCTGTTTTTGTTGTTGTTTTTAAAAATAGGTGTATGTTATTGGGAAATGATAGCATCTTTCATTTTCCTATGTTTCTGCAACATTTTAAATTTGTCCTCTCAAAGTAATTATGAAAGCTCCATTCTTTTTTTTTTTTTTTTTTTTTTGAGACGGAGTTTTGCTCGTGTTACCCAGGCTGGAGTGCAATGGCGCGATCTCGGCTCACAGCAACCTCCGCCCCCTGGGTTCAGGCAATTCTCCTGCCTCAGCCTCCTGAGTAGCTGGGATTACAGGCATGTGCCACCATGCCCAGCTAATTTTTTTGTATTTTTAGTAGAGACGAGGTTTCACCATGTTCACCAGGATGGTCTCGATCTCTTGACCTTGTGATCCACCCGCCTCGGACTCCCAAAGTGCTGGGATTACAGGTTTGAGCCACCGCGCCCAGCCGAAAGCTCCATTCTTTATCAACATTTCCAAAGCCACAAATACTGTCAATCATTAAAGTTCTTATACCTACATTCAAGGTTGCAGTCTGCAGCACCAGATGGCTTATGAGTATTCTCTTGTTCACTGAGTTGCTGGTTCAAAAGTCTCAACTGCCTAAAGAAATAATGAAGAACTATGAATGCAAGACTCCTAGACCAATTTAATAGTATACATGTTACATAGCCTATCAGAAAAGATAAAAGATAAACCCACTAAGACAGTAGAAGTTCATTTCATCCCTAAAACGAATGAAAAAAAAAAACTAGAAAAAGAAAAATAATAAAAAAAACCATACTACTATTATCATAAGGCCTGAGATAATTATTAAAGTTACCTAAAACATAAAACCTCCCCTCATGAGGAAAACGTTAATTTCTATATTTTGTCTCTTTTCAGTGATTTGGTTTTTTTTCTATTTCTTTCCTTTCCTATTTCCTCTTGCTGTTTCTCATCTTCTTTCTGTGTATCTTCATCACTGTAGTTAATCATCTACTTTTTAAAAGATTTAGTCATTACCTATAGGCACTGACTGCTATCAGACATCTGCCTGCCTGATGTTTATCATATGCTGAAACACAATTTTATACTTCTAATAATTTCTTTATTAGATGGAAAAGTTAATGGTCTTAAGTAACAAGAATATTAACAGGCTACAAGTCTGCCCTGTTACAATGAACTTCACAATATGGATTTGCTTCACAAAAAGAAACATACAAAAGTGTTTTCTTTACTGCTAAGAAGTTATCACTTAAGGGGAAAAAAAGTTATCTCTATTATCTTTCCAGAATTACTTATCTAAAAATATTGTGCTTTAAAATATTTATTTTTGGTACTAAATCTAAAATGATAGTACCCTACCTCGCATCATTCGCATTTATTAATTTTGAGTCAATAAAAGTGATAAAATATGCAAACAAAACCCAACTATACAAGTTTTAGGGGGAAATCCACATCATCTTGAAGGCGGGAAGGCATTCCTAAGTGAAACTCAATATCCAGCAAGCATCAAGGAAAAGAACGAAAGATTTAACCACATCAAAATTTGAAACTTGTTGTAGAAGTAAAAGCCTGAAAGAAAACATCTGCACGTGTATTACAGACAAGGGGTCCTCAACATTCAAAGAACAACTACAAATAGGTAAAAAAGGCAATCTAGTAAACACTGACAAAGGATAAGAATGAGCAGTTCACATAAGAAATGGAATGGCGATAACAGAAACATCATGAGTTTGGGTGGGAGTCAAAGATTGCTGGGATGGAATTTCAGTTCTGACATTTTCTGTTATGGAATCTCGGGCAAGTTACTAAGCTTCTGATTCTGTTATGGGTGGAAAACTTGCACTCCCAACCTCCCAAGGTTGCTGTGAGGTATCAGATTCCACCATTAATACTCCTGGTATGCAGATGGGGTTCAATAATTGCTAACTTCCTCTCGCCCTTCTTATATCATTTTAGCAGCAGTGCAGCTTGTTAATAGTCTCCCGTCCATAAATCTGTTTTGACAGGATTGTGAAGCAAGATTACATACGGGAGAGAAAAGTAGATTTGACTTCTCTATAAACTTAATCTGGAACCAACGACACACTCACACAGCTCTTTTTAACAAGACCTTCCTTTCTACCTCCAAAAAGCAATTACACTCTAATGAGTGGTTTTAAGTAACTAGATCAGTAACTGGATTTTCTAACTTGATTTCTTAGCAGATAGAGAAACAAAGAGACTGGTCTTTTAGAAACCCTAAGTGATTTCTTCTCAACCAGGAGCAAATAAAATTCGTTATTTACTCAAATCATCAAAAGTTTTGGTTAAAGGACCATAAGATCAATAAATGGATGGGCAAAGAGAGAGAGAGAGAGCGAGAGCGAGAGAGAGAGAGAGAGAGAGAGAGAAATGGACTGTAAGCATATAGTAAAAACGCTCATCTTCACTAACATGAAGAATTGCAAATTTCAAAGGAGATATTTTTTGGCCATAGGATTGACAAAAATAAAAGGAAATAACACTTTCTAATGAGAGTACAGGGAAATGAAGTATCTCAATTTGTGTGAGTATATCAGCATAACCATTCTGACGGCAATTTGAAAATGTCTAACAAAATGTAAAATGTTCATAAAAAATTATTGTACTTCTAGGTTATCTAGCATCAGAAACAGTTTTACATGAACAAAAGCATCTCCAACCTTGTAGATATATATAAGGTTGTTCACAACAGCAATTATTTAATAGTGAAAAGTTGGAAACAACTTAAAATGTTACATAAATTATGGTACATTCATATAAGAAATACTAATACACAGATATTAAAATGAGCAAGAGGTCCATTTGTATTGAAAGGAAAAGATCTCCAAGACACACTATGAAGTGAAAGCTGCAAGCTGTAAAACAACAGTATAATATGAACTCGTCTTCGTTTTAATAAAAGTCTGATTTTCTTCAAAGGTTTCCGCTTTACAACAGAAGCTTTCCTTGATCATCTTTTTCTATGTTCCTGTTCAGAGTCTTCTCTTCCCAAATGTAACCAATCTAAACTTCTAATAATTCACCACAAGCCTCTCATTCCTACCCTCCTCTTCTCAATTGTAAACTTTCTTTTTTTTCCCTAAAAATCATGGTTTGGGGACAAATACTGTCATCCTTTGGTCCCAGGGCATATCCATATGTGTACTAACACTCATTTTTTCCAACTAGTCTGGGCACGTAGCCTCATCCATGCCCTAGATCCCATTCTCCTTCTAGACCACCAAGGACTCTGCTCCTATCCCACTCCCTTTATTGTATATTGTCTGCAGTTTCTCCCTCTTTACCACTTCATGTGCCCGAGCCAAGAAACATATTAAAACTCTTCTCATATTAAAAAAGAAAATCCCTCCAACCTAACTGTATAACTAGCTACTTTCATTCCTCTCATGCCCTGCTTTCAGGGATAGGCTTAAAAAAATTATTCTACTTAAAATGACACAGGATAAAAATACAAAAAAATGATATTTTATAAATTGATGTTACACATGCTATCTTAAAATATTATGTACTAAATTTAAGTATACTGGATTTTAAAAAGGTAAAGAAGAACTGCTGCTATTTAGGCAAATATTTATTGTATTCAATTCATTCTTTTTTTTTTTAGATAGCTTGAGATAAAACTGATATACTATGAACTGCATACATTTAAAGTGTATCATGTTATGTTCTGCCATATGATGTGGTCAAACTACCATTACAATTAAGATGTTCATCAGCAGCCATAAAAAACATTGAGATCATGTTTATTTTGCAAGAACATGAATGGAACTAGAGGTTATCATCCTTAGCAAACTAATGCAGAAACAAAAGCAAATACCACGTTCTCACTTATAAGTGGGAGCTAAATGATAAGAACTTATGAACACAAAGAAGGACAACAGACACTGGGGTCTGGGTGGACAGAGGGAGGAGAGGGTGGAGGAGGGAGAGGAGCAGAAAAGATAACTATTGGGTACTGGGCTTAATACCTCAGTGATGTAATAACATGTACAACAAACCTCCTGTGACACAGGAGGTTTGTATGTAACAAACCTTCACGTGTACCCCCAAACCTAAAATATTTTTTTAAAGATATTCATCATCCCCAAAATTTTCCTCATGGCCCTTTTCACAACCCTTTCTTCCCAAATACTTATTTACAGATAGTTTGCATATTCTAGAACTATAGATGAATGGAATCATGGAATATATCCTCTTTTAGCCTGGCTTCTTTCACTCAACATAACAATTTTGAGATTCATCCCAGCTGATGCATGTATTAATACTTCCTATCTTTTTATTGTTGAGTAGCATTCTACTGCATGGCTATACCACTATTTGTTTAACCATTCACTTATTGATAGACATTTGGGTTGTTTCCTATGAACACTCATCAACAAATTTTTGTGTGGATATATATGCTTTGACTTATATAATACTTAGGAGTGGACTGGTTGGATCACATGTTAGGTATATGTATAATTTCTAAGAAACTGCCAAACTATTGTCCAAAGGGTCCAAATTATTTTACATTCCCACCAGCTAATTGTGAAAGTTCCCATTCCTTCACCTCCTAACATTTATTAATTTTGAATTTTAGCCATTCTAATGGGTATGCAGTGGTATTTCATCGTCGTTTTAATTTTCACTTTCCTAATCATTACTGATGATAGGCATCTTTCCATGTTCTTATTTGATATTTGTATTTGATATCCACTTATCTTATTTGGTGGTCTGTTCAAATATTTTTCTCATTTTTAAACTTGATATTTAAAAATTTATACTCTTAAATTTTTTATGCATTCTAGATACACGTCCTTTATCAAATACATGTTTTGCAAATATTTCCTGTCTGTTGGTTGCTTCTTCATTGTAATATTTGAACCTGTTATTTTTAATAACAGGTGTTTTTTTGTTCTTCGAATAAGCATTTTTAATAACAGGTTTTTTGTTTTTCAAACGAAAGGTTTAAATTTTGATGGAAAACTTTATTCATTTTTTTCTAGTTTATATTTTTTTGTGTTGTATTTTTAAAATCTTTCCCAATCTAAAATCCCTAAAATTTTCTCCTATATTTCCTTTAACAAGTTTTTTAGTTTTAGTTTACAAATTAAAATCTGTGATTCATTTCTCAGGTCAATTTTTGTGTACCATATGAGGTAAAGGTTGAGGTTCATTTTTCGAAAATGTGACTCTCCCCTTCTTTCAGCACTATTTATTGAAAAGAGTATTCTTTTGCCATTGAATTTTTCTGATTTTTTTTGCAATTCTGCAAGCGTGATCTCTATGTGTGAATTTGTTTTTAGACTTTATTCTGTTTCAATGATCTATTTGTCTATCCTTACACCACACATCTTAGAATACTATCCCTTTATGTTTTGAAATTGGATAGTACCAACTTGGTTCTCCTTTCTCAATACTGTCTTGGCTATTTTAGATTCTTCAAATTCCCATGTAAATTTTAGAATCAGCTTCTATTAAACATTTAAAAAGCATGCTTGGGTTTTTACTTTAATTACATAAAAGCTATACATGAATTTTGGGAGCAATGACATCTTAAGTCGTACATTTACGGAGTTGGTTTATCCCTCACCTATACTGATCTTCTCTCAGCAATAGTTTGTAGTTTTCAGCATATGGGTCTTATATATTTTTCAAATTTATCCCTAAATTGTTCGTATTTTTTTGATGCTACTCTGAGTAGTACTGATTTGAAATTTCATTTCCAATTGTTCATTGCTGTTACATAAAAATACAATTGATCTTGTATCCTGCAACCTTGCTAAGCTTTCTTATTAATTCTAGTAGCCTTTCTGTAGATTCCACAGGATTTTCTACAAGGATTATCATGTCACCTGTGAACCAGACAGTTTTACTTATTTCCTTTCTAATGTGGCTGGCTTTTATTTCTTCTTCTTGCCTTACTGCACTTGCTAGAACCTCTAGCACAATGTTAAATAGAAATAATCATTATCTGCTGGATAACATTCATACATTCTCCAGTATATACAGAGACAAAAAACAAACACCTAAGAAGAATTTTAAAACAATAGGATATTACAAATATTATGTATTGAATTTAGGATTACATTATTTTAATGGAAAGAAAATAACAAGCGAAACCAAAATTGATTAACTTTAGGCAAATATTTCTTTACTTCAAGAAATACTATTCCTAAATAATCTAAAATTTAGGAAATAGGATATGAAAAATGTAGAGTTTGGAATTCATATTGTCAAGATTACTAACACTTTCTGATTTGTAACCATAATTTCCACAGCTGTCTTAGTTTTACATATAGATTCCATGTTCACATCTGCCTACTCTTCTTTTTGAATTCGCCTTTTGGTTGACTGGACTTTGCCATTCAAGTTTTTGTTTTGTTCTTTAAAGGAGTCCAAGAGTGTTAAACGTCCTAAGTTCTTGTATACTTCATAATATGACCGTTGCCTTTATACTAAAAGGACAGCTATGCCACATTAGAGATTCTCAGGGCACACTTTCTTTCCCTCAGAACTTACTTTGTAAATGATATTCTATAATCCTTTGGCAACAAAAATCACTGTGAAAAGGCTAGAGATAGCCTAAAATTTTTCTCTTCATACATAATTTTCTATTTCTTTTGAGTGTCTCCAAAAATTAACTTTTTTCATCCTTAAGGTGTAGTAACTTTACCAGCATATGTGTTGGTATTGATTGTTTTGCATCATTTTTCTGAGATCTTGTATGTCCTATTCATCTGCTGACATAGATCTTTTTTTTTTTTTTTTTTTTTTTTTTTTTTTTTTTTGATAGGGTTTTGCTCTGTCTCCCAGGCTAAAGTGGTACAATCAGAAAATTTTCCTTTTATTTATATATCTCTTAATATTGTCCTTAATTCAGTTGTTCTGTTCTCCTTTTTCAGGAACACCAACTTTGTATCTATTTTCTGTTCCATATGTTATTACCTTCTTCATAATAACTTTTAGATCACTCTTTTTCTATTTTGCCTTGTGTGATTCCCTCAAGCTTATCTACCATACATTCAGTCAACTTAACAAATATTTATTAGAGTGAGTGTTAGGCACAATTCTAGCACTAGAAATAGAGCTACAAACTCTAAAGAGACAAAATTTCAGCTTTCTCAAATTCAGAGACAGAAACAACAAAAGCAAGAACTTACCAGGAGGTAAGAAAAGGGAGAAGACAAAGTTACTGTTTAATGGGGACAAAATTCATGTTAGAGATGAGAAAGTTTTCCTACAGAGAGTGGTGAAGGTTACAGAACATTATTGCCACTGAAATGTACACTTGCAAATGGTTAAAAAGATAAATATCATATATGTATATTTACCATAATAAAAATAAATAAAAAATTTGAAAAACGGTTTAGGAAGCAGCAGCAGCTAAGGCCAGTAAGAGACACTGAACTATGAATTTAGTAGAAATTAAAATGGAAAGACTTGGGGGGAAAAAACCTAAAACCCCAAAACAAAACAAAACAAAACAAAAACTTCAGGCTTCATAATACTTTAAGTTCTAGAGGACTACAATATCCTTGACTTTGTCGTTATTTTATATTTGTTTCTAATGGGGCTTTCGTTTTTAAATTTTTTTTTCTTTTATTTTTCTGAGTTCACTCAACTCACTTTTCTTCTCTTTTCACTTTTTCTTCGAGCACTTTGTCTCAATCTCACTCTTTTTTCCTATAAGAGATCCTATTATCTTTAATTTCCTTGAGACTATAGAACACTGTTTTGTTTTTCTGAAGCTTGAGTAATTTGTCTTGTAATATTTATTCTCGACCTACCTTTGTTCATGTTGTCAGTTTACTTTAAAGCTACGCAAAATCTCTCCTATAAATTGTTTTCTTCCTGTGACTTTTGTGATGTCACTCTACTAATTTTAATCTTCTGTTCTTTCCTTAACAAGTTACTCCTCAGCAATTTACCTTTCACTGTGTTCACATGTTCTACCTTCTTGATGAATATACCACTTACTTAAATGCTAATAACAAATCACTTACTTTCAATCACAGTCTCCAGTGTCTACATCAGTGCCAGATCTATACAAAAAGCTCAATAAACACATGTTCAGAGAATGACTCCCGAGTCTAATTTCTATCTTGCAACCTGTTCCTGTACTCCAGATTTATATTATACTTATCTCCTGATGATCTAACTCAGCAAATCTAAACCTTAACTCACAGGCTCTCCTATTATCTTGCCTAACTTAAAAACTATTAACAACATGAAATAAACAAATCTATTCTTCCTCCAGCAGCTCCCATCTGGAAGAATTATGTTATCATTTGTTAAATTATAGACAGAACCTGAATATCATCCTTGACTCCTTCTATTCTCCCGTTTCATTTTTATGTTCCGTGTGGATGCATAATGGTCTCATAATTGAGTCTAAAATCAGGAGGTGGACATGAAATCTTGGCACTCTCTAGCTCAATGGCTCTTAACTGGAGGTTAATACCCACCAAACTCCCATCCAGAAAATTTGAGAACGTGCCAGGCCTTCTGGTGGTCAAAATTAATGAGGCACTACAGACATTTAGTGGGTGGAGACAAGGAAAGCTAAATGTTGAATAACTGTGTCAGAAGACACATTAAAAACTGTCTAGCCTAAATGCCAAAAATGCCAAAATGTCATAGAAACGATGCATTGAGCTATTTTTTAAGCCACAAGATGGCAACAAACTCCAAGGAAGTCCTGAAAGATCACTTTTCTGGCTAAGAAGAAACACATAGTTTCCAAATATCTAAACAGAAAAAAAAATTTTTTTTAATTGAAAATGATGAGAAACACTTTTGAACAAACCTATGCGTTCCAATTTTTATTTGTAATGAAGATTATAATTCTTTCCACACAGATTACCAAAGTGGCACAAAAATTCCTACACTACTCCCAGAAACCTCTTTCTGCTAAAAAGAACGTATCTAACAAATTCTTCATTTTTCAGTTATTTCATCTTTTAGAAGGTCAAGTAAACAGTGGCAATAGCATGCTATATAATCTTTGTCCTGTAAGGACAGATAGCCAAATAACTCTGGTGCCAATTGAATTAGGTCAGACATCAAACAAATACCTTCTTTAAAAAAAAACTAGAAACAAGTGATGGCTCATAAAACAGTAAACCTCATTTTCTTGAATGGCTTACAAATTAGCTCCTAAGGCAATTTAAAAATGTTCTAAGGAACAGAAATAAATAAGAACCACTAATATTTTCCATGGTGACAATGTTAAAAGATAATATTCTCAGACTAAGTTTTGGTATGCTTATTAAAGAAACCAATTATTTGATTGTCATTCCTTTAAATAATATGCTTGCTTATTTTGAATGGCTTACAATGTATTCTATGTTCCACAAAATACACCTAAATAGTGAGGTATAATTAAATCTCTACTTCCTAACAGAGACAGTATAGAAGTCTGCAAGTTAAGATCATTGTACTCTAAAATCAAATTGCCTGGGTTCAAGTCTTGACTCTGTAACTTCTTAGATCTATAACCTTGGGCATGTTACATAAACTCTTTGTGCCTTGATTTCCTCATCTATAAATGAGAGTAACATAGCACCTACCTCATGGAGCTGCTGTGAAGATATAAAGAGATGACACATATAAAGGGCAATAGTCTGGCATATAAAAAACATTCAATAAATGCTAGCACTATTTGCTGTTCATTATTTTATTACTTACTCATTTTTGGCTTTAAAAAATTAATGCGGGTATAGGAATTCCTTAGGTAGAGACTGAAGATGATACTGGATTTTAAACCCAGCAATCCCATCTTATATCAGAGTAGCTACAGGATAAGGACCTCTAGACAAAGAATCCTAAACAAGTGCAGCTCGCCAGCTATCAGGCCTCTAGAGGCTCCAGATGTGTATATTCTAGCTATGCTCCAACTATTTAATTGCTTTCCAGTTTCTTTAAAAGTTTGTATAGATCCTTGCAGGTCCTATCTTATATAATGTCTACAGCTTATGCAACTATAACACTCAGGGCACATTCGCACTGCAGTGCCGCAGAAGCACCTGATATGTATGCCAATATTTTGCAAAGTATATTAATAAACAGACACTGGTGTGATGGCCTTGAGGGTCATCACTGAAACACTCCAAGTTAAGATATTATTGATAATATGTGGGTGATTTCTTTCATATTTCAAGATTAGATTCCTGGTCTAAATCTTTCCTCAACAAATTAAGAATGTAATTCCAACAAGTTAAGATGACTGAAAAAAAAAAAAATCAAAGAATTTAAATAATTTTTTTCTATGTCTAAGCGTGGTAGGGCTACATTAGTGCTTACTAAGGTTCTCCTTTCCTTCCTGGGTGTATAGAAGTATGAAAAAATTACTTATCTGTGACATTATTTTATATATTTTTATATATACATATTATATATAAATGTGCGTAGTGTGTGTCTGTTATGGCACATATATACAAACATATATACACATATGTATATACACATACACATACATATATATGTTTTCATTCACAGCTCCTGGGTGTCAACTCCCACAGCCCTTGCTATTTCTTAAGCAGTCAAAACCAAAAACAGCCCTTTTATTTAAGTATTTGGCCGTTTGTTCCTGGTTCCTGAAGCAGCTTCAGAGTGGTAAAGGTAAAAGACAGTCGTTTAATATTCAGCTTCTTTAGGTGTGAGAAGCAGGCCTCAGAAAACAGAACTTCTTTCTCTAACCTTCTCTTGCCCTCCTTTTACCTGCGCCTTTTTCCTCCCCATGGTAGGCCATAGAAACTAAAAATATAATCTTCTCCCACCTTTCTTACAACTGGCCATAAGGAAATTCTCTGACCTACCTTGGCTGTTTGTAGGTCAAAAGAACCCCATTTCTGAAGGGGTCCTGCCTCATACTGAGGAGGAAGGAATGCTGCACAGAGAGTCCAAAAAGAATTTGAACAGACAGAACTTCTTGGGTTTCCCTACTCTATTAGTATTAGATCATAACTTTTTTGTCCAATCACGTTTCTTGACAGTTGTCCATGACTCAACCATGCCTATCCAATGAAGCCTCCATAAAAAGCCAGAGGACAGGGTATGCAGAGCTTCCAGAGAAACACACGGAGCTTCCTAGAGGGTGGGGCACCCACAGGGGTCATAGAAGCTCCATGCCCTTTCTCCAATACCTTGCCCTTTGCATCTCTTCATCTGTATCCTTTATAATAAAGTGGTAAACTAAGTGTTTCTGTGAGTTCTGTGAGCTGCTCTAGCAAATTAACTGAACTCAAGGAAGGAGATGAAGGGAACTTCGACTTATAGCCATTTGGTCAGACAAACAGGTAAAATAACCCAGGGCTTGTGATCGGCACTGGAAATAGAGCTTAGTCTTGTGGGACTGAGCCCTCAACCTGTGGGATGTGATATCATTTCCAGGTAAATAGTGTTGGAATTGAACTGGAGGACACCCAACTGGCATCTGCTGCAGAACTGATTGCTTGCTTGTTGGTGGGGAGAAATCCCCACACATTTAGTCATAGAACTGTTCTGTGTCGATTGTTTTGGTGTGAGGGGAGAAGAAAAACAGTCTATTTTTAATACAACGTCCCAGACCTTTCTATTAGGCAGGGCCAGGTGCCTTGTTTCAGCATATAAAATATAAGTGGTAGCAAAATGGTCACTTCTGGGTTGGGGCATGTGAGACTTCCCCATTACCATATCCACATTCTCTTTTTCCTGGACAACACATACTGAGACAGTGGCTTCATAAAACGGATGGAGTCTGGATCCTGAGTCACAGGATGAAAGAGCCACCGATGACCCATGTTAGTCTTGGCGTGAGGGAGAAATAAACTTGCTGTGCTATGCAAATGACATTTAGAAGTTTGTTCCTGCAGCATAACTTAGACTAGTCTGATGAATATACAGAGGTACTTCATTCTCCTGCCTACACACTACCAAGTGACAACACAGGTAAAAGTGGGAGACAATATGTACAAGTGCGCAGAAGTAAAGGAAGAGTTAGAGAATGCTGGAAATCTCTGAAAAATGAGGAAGAAAAAGTAGAAATTCAGTAAGACAGAAAATCAATTTTCCTTACAAAATCCTAGATATGTCATATGGCACCTTTGTTCTGGCCAGGAGGCATGTTTGCACACAGACAAAAATATTCAAAGAGAAATTCTTACCTTCGTAACTGAGCATTCTCACTTCTTAATGGTTGCATGGCCAGTGCCATCTCAACTTGAATATCTGTGTTTTCACTTACTGCTGGAAGTATAGATATACATGCTTCCATTTCTGTAACTAACCTCTGAATTTCTGAATCCTCCATAAAAGGCAAAATAAATCAGTAAAATCAATACTATAAATTATTTTTCTACAAGATTATTAGTATTACTAAAAAAGAAAATATAGATATGTACATACTTGTTACAAATTCAACTCAGTTATTTATAAATTTATTATACAGGCTCCATTTTTCTCTTTCATCCTGGTGGTATTTCCTTCCTCAGAAAAATTCTAAAGAAATTAAGTTCAGTAAACTAAAGATTAATCTTAAATCACAAGTGTAAGTTTTTTGTTTTTGTTTTTTTCAGTTCAAGAATCAAGAAGGAATGTGGCTTACACAAATCTCTTAGTCCATACTTAACCAAGGACCACAGTGAATACCTATAATTGCTATAGGGTTTCCTATAATTCATTATAGTATTAACATTTATAATACAACCTTTGATCCTGGCATAAGCAAACAATTTACATTAGGGGATTAATTTGGCAAAATATTGACTGGGGTCTGCTAGGATAGTTTCATTATTTAATTTTCTAAAGTAGACTGCACACAAGCCGCCATATCTCATTTGATGTGACATCAAAAGGTTGTTACTAATTGTGCAGAGCGGATGTTTTTGGAGGTTGCAAACAGACACAGGCATGGAAGGTAGGTATTGGTTCTTCTGTCTTTTATCCTTTTCCCTTCATTCCCATTCATATTCTATGGGCTGAAAATATTTAAAATTATTTATTAATTATCTGATATCCAAAAGAGGTTGAAAGTATTTTCTAAGTTACAAAAATGCATTCAGTTTCACAGATATTTTAACATCCTGATGAAAAGGGCATACGCATAGTAAACAACTGTGTCCAATTATCAAGCAATTTTCTTCCACCAATCTTTTTTTTTTTTTCTTTTTTTTAAGATGGAGTCTCACTCTGTCACCCAGGCTGTACAGCAGGGTGATCTTGGCTCACTGCAACCTCTGCCTCCTAGGTTCAAGTGATTCTCCTGCCTCAGCCTCCTGAGTAGCTGGGATTACAGGCACCTGCCATCATGCCCGGCTAACTTTTGTATTTTTGTAGAGTTGGGGTTTCACCACGTTGGCCAGGCTAGTCTTAAACTCCTAACCTCAGGTGATCTTCCTGTCTTGGTCTCTCAAAATTCTGGGATTACAGGCGTGAGCCACTGCACTCGGCCTTCTACCAATCTTTTGTAGAGTAGTTTCACTCACAGGCTTTGGAGTTTGGGACCTGGACTCCACCAATTTCTGGAGATATAACCTTGGTCAAAGTATTTAACTTATTTTTTTAAAACAAATTAATCTTTTTGTAAAAATTTATCTATTTAAATTGAAAAAGAAAAAATTTATATATTTATTATGTACAATATGTTGTTTTGAAATAGCTATACATTGGGATGGTTAAATGGAGCTAATTAACACATGTATTACCTCACATATTTATCATTTTTATAAAAACACTTAAAATCTACTCTCAGCAATTTTTAAGAATACAATATTGTTTTTAACTATTGTTATAATGTTATATAGTAGATCTCTTTAACTTATTCCTCCTACCCACTTGAAAGCTTATATCCTTTGGCCAACATCTCAATACTCAACTCTTGAAACCTGGGTTTCTTCATGGTTAAATGGAGATAAAAACAGTACATCACATGTTTGTTGAGAAGATTAAATCAGATACTGTTTCTCCAGGTCTGTTTCCTCATCAGTAAAATGGTAGTGATAATAGTACCACATAGGGTTGCTGGGAGGATTAAATGAGATAATGCATATAAAACACTAAGCACAGTGCTGAGCACATGGTAAGTGTTCAATAGATGATAGCCTATTAATAGGCTACTAATAGATGGTATTATTATTACCATTATTATGTATCTGACTGTGAAAATGGTAGTAAATTGAAGGTCTGAAAACACAGCAATTTTAATACACTCTTTGGTTTAATGGTGCTACTTTCATATGGCATTTTTAGATTTTTCTTTTTTTGGTCACTCTGCAAATGTTAGGTATTCAATCAATGCTTCCACAATCAATTACTGTGTTTTCCAAGATGACAAATCTATAAATCATTCCAAGCAAAAGCCATTACAATAGAATACATATACAAAATAAAAACAAATGAATATAATCTGGCTCAAAGACATTTTTCTTAATTTAGAATAAAAAGTTCTAAAAATAAACTGAAAAGGGCATAAGAAGGTGTGGGTTATCAAAGTGAGATTTGTTAAACAACCTAACAGTTGGCTATTAAAAAAATGACAGGCAGGCATTCTTTGCAACTTTTTAAAATAGGAAAAACAATCAGTCTACTCAGGGAGTTAATCATCTTCAGGGGTTCTCTAATCTAATTAAAATTTTTATCTGTACAAATTCTCTTTGGTTGAATCTTTTCAAGCTCTATTATCAAGAAGAATAAATACACACTTGCAAGTAAAAGACTGAATGTTTGATATTCTCTAACATTTTAAATCCACAGGAAAAAAAATCAAAACCTAAAAAATAAGAATACAATAAGCAGAACTGACTTTCTCATTAGTTCAAAACAGTTCTATGGAAAATACCATAAACTCCATTTAAATGATAGCTAAATAATGTGACACTGGTATTTAGTATAACACCATACTACAGAAAATTGTAAGTCTCATCTACCTTTTTCTGCTACCAGGGCCTCAAGCTCTCCCAGCAAATATTTTATAATTCTAACTCTTTCAGCTAACTCGTTCACATTTTTTGCCTTCTGTACATCCTTGACCGTTTTTGTATCTCGCACACATAGGTTTAAATCCTTTCTTTCACTTCTGGCCTCTCTAATTTGCTCTCTGGCACAGTTTTCTTCATTAGTGGCCAGGAAAGCTGGTTGTGATTGAGTAGGGCTTCGGTGTGTCTGACCATCCAGATGTGTTTCTTTTCCATGAGATCGAAAAGGAGACATACATGTTTGAAAACATTTGAGTAGGTCTGTTTCCTTATGAACTCCTTGTTGTGGCGGAATCCCATTAATAAGGCGCAGTTGCTGCAACGTTGGAATAGCTGATACGTCAGTTCTGGGCAGGCTACCTGGAACTCCAGGGCTGGTGTTAAATGAATTCCGTAGAACATCAGTACAAGTCACAGAAACTGTTTTACCTTGTGATGCAAACTGACTGTCACCAACAGTTTCAACTTCCTAAAGAAAAGGAAAAACAAGTCTTCAGAAGTATGAGCAGTCACTTATAGGTATTAATTATAACTCAAATATATAAAATATATTTATTAAAATATTAATACATTTGCTTTGTGAATATTTAATAGTTACTACTATATTTTGTGGGTGTACCATAGTCCATGCAACCATACTCCTATATGGTTACACATTTAAGTGACAGCCAGTTTTTCACTGCTGAAATATTTCTGTAAATATGTCTGTGCAAAAGTTTTTTGTATGTTTCAACTTATTTTCTTATGATGTAATTTCCCAAAGTGGACTAACTTTTGATGCTTTTAAACAATCTGTGGTATTTGTAAACAGACTATTTTAGTCATGGCCTTGTAACACTCCCATCTTACAAGGTAAACTAAGCTTGAAAAACTGAGAATCTTTATTGTACTGAGGAAAAATCCAACTTACTTTTAAACTAAAAATATTAGTAAGCTTCTAATATTAGAAACTTGCGGACTGCTGGGAAGATGGCCGACTAAGAACAGCTCAGGACTTCAGCTCCCAGTGAAAGTGCAGAGGGTGAGTGGACGCCGCATTTCTAGACGAATTTTTGTTGCCCACAGACCAGGACATTCCCAGGCAGAGGGGTCGCCACTGCTGCTGTTCCGACTGGTGCGGCTGTTTTGGTCCCCGCAGGGCTGATTTGGCCCGTGCGGCTGCTTTGACCGCGCCCTGCCGGGCGGTTCTCCATACAAAAGCCACTGGTCAGGGAGCCCTCTTAGCTGGCGACTGGAGCCCTGAGATGGTAGAGTTGCCCATTCATCTGAAATAGCGAGCCAGGCCAGGAGATTCCTAGGCAAAAAAACCGCCAGAAGCCTCGGCGCCACTGTGTGAACTGACTCAGTGAGTCGCAGCACGGGAGATCCCAGCGCCTTTTCAACAAGCAACTGGAACGCTGGGTCGTTCAACTTAAAAAATAATTTAAAAAAAGACTCTTGAGTCAGGGAGCCAGGTGATCAGGCTTGGTTGGTCCCACCCCCCACCCGCAACAACAACAACAACAACAACAACAACAACAAAACAGTAATTGAAAACACTCTGGGTTGAGCGTTTCACAGCAAGCACAGCTGAACCCGGGACGGTCTGGCTCTGTCGGGGAGGGGTGTCCGCCATTACTGAGACTCTTCACCACTACGGAGGCAGGCCGCCATTGCTGAGGCAACACGCCATTGCCGAGGCAACCTGCCACAACAGAGAGAGTCCGCTATAACAGAGGCAGGGCCACCGTTGCCGAGGCAGTTCTAACTACGCCCATATCAACAGGACTGCAGGGAGGATCACAGGGCAGCTGGGTGGAGCCCACAGCAACTCAGCAAAGCCTCTGCAGGCAGACAGTGACTAGGTGGGCTGTTAGCTGGGCAGGGCAGACCTGAAAGAAAAAACAAAAAGGGCAGCAGCACAACAAAAACTCATAAAGCCCTAACTCCCAGGGACAGAGCACCTGGGAACAAAAAGCGGTTTATGATTTCAGTTGCAGCAGACCTAAACGTACCTGCCCAGCAGCTCTGAATGAACAATGGAGTTCACAGCTCAGGACTTGAGCCCCAATAAAAGACAGACTGTCTCCTCAAGTAGCTCCCTGACCCCTATAGATCCAAAGAGTCACCTCATAAAGGAGAGAAGGGACTGACATTTGGCGAGCATCCTTCTGGGACAAAGACAGCAGAAGAGGAAACTGGTAGCAACCCTTACTGTTCTGCAGCTGCTGCAGGTGATCCCCAGGCAAGCAGGGCCTGGAGAGGACCTCAGCAGTCCTACAGCAGAGGGGCCAGACTGTTAGAAGGAAAGCTTAAAAGAAAAAAAAAAAAAAGAATTAACTTCAGCATCCACGAACTGGAAGCTCACTCAGAGACCCAATCTGAAAGATAGTAACTACAAAGACAACAGGTGGATAAACCCACAAAAATGGGAAGAAACCAGCGCAAAAAGGATGAAAACTCCCGAAACCAGAACACCTCTCCTCCTAAAAGGGATCACAACTCCTCACCAGCAAAGGAACAAGACAGGATGGAGAAGGAATGTGATGAAATGACAGAATCAGACTTCAGAAGGTGGGTAGTAAGAAACTACAGTGAGCTAAAAGAACATGTTCTAACCCAATGCAAAGAAACTAGGAACATTGAAAAAAGATTGGACGAAATGCTAACGAGAATGGACAACATAGAGAGGAATATAGGTGAATTGATGGAGCTGAAAAACACAACATGAGAACTTCGCGAAGCATGCACAAGCTTCAACAGCTGAATTGACCAAGCAGAAGAAAGGCTATCAGAGGTTGAAGATCAACTCAATGAAATAAAAAGAGAAGGCAAGAACAGAGAAAAAAGTGCAAAAAGGAATGAACAAAATCTTCAAGAAATGTGGGACTATGTGAAAAGACCTAATCTACGTCTGATGGGTGTACCTGAATGTAATGAAGAGAATGAATCCAAGCTGGAAAATACTCTTCAGGATATTATCCAGGAAAACTTCCCCAACCTAGCAAGGCAGGCCAATATTCAAATCCAGGAAATACAGAGAACACCACAAAGACATTCCTCAGGAAGAGCAACCCCAAGGCACATAATCATCAGATTCACCAGGGTTGAAATGAAAGAGAAAATGCTAAGGGCAGAGAGAAAGGTCGAGTTACCCACAAAGGGAAGTCCATTAGACTCACAGCAGATCTCTCAGCAGAAACCCTACAAGCCAGAAGAGATTGGGGGCCAATATTCAACATCCTTAAAGAAAAGAACTTTCAACCCAGAATCTCCTATCCAGCCAAACTAAGCTTCATAAGTGAAGGAAAAATAAAATCCTTTGAGAACAAGCAAGTACTCAGAGATTTCATCACCACCAAACCTGCTCTACAAGAACTCCTGAAAGAGGCTCTACACATATAAAGGAACCACCAGTACCAGCCACTCCAAAAACATGCCAAATGGTAAAAAAGCATCAACACAATCAAGAATCTGCATCAACTAACCAAAAAAACAGCCAGGTAGCATCAAAATGACAGTATCAAATTCACACATAACAATACTATCCCTAAAGGTAAATGGACTAAATGCCCCAATCAAAAGCCACAGACTGGCAAATTGGATGAAAAGCCAAACCCCATCAGTGTGCTGTATCCAGGAAACCCATCTTACATGCAAAGATACACAAAGGCTCAAAATAAAGGGATGGAGGAAGATCTACCAAGCAAATGGAGAGCAAAAAAAAGCAAAAGTTGCATTTCTCATCTCTGATAAAATAGACTTTAAAGCAACAAAGATCAAAAGAGACAAAGAAGGACATTACATAATGGTAAAAGTATCAATGAAACAAGAGCTAATGATCCTAAATATATACGCACCCAATACAGGAGCACCCAGATACATAAGGCAAGTTCTTAATGACTTACAAAGAGACTTAGACTCCCACACAATAATAGTGGGAGACTTTAACACCCCATTGTCAGTATTAGACAGATCAACCAGACAGAAAATCAACAAGGATATCCAGGACCTGAACTCAGACCTGGAACAAGCAAACCTAATAGACATTTACAGAACTCTCCACCCCAAATCCACAGAATATACATTCTTCTCAGCACCACATCACACCTACTCTAAAATTGACCACATAATTGGCAATAAATCACTCCTCAGGAAATGCAAAAGAATGGAAATCATAACAAACAGTGTCTCAGACCACAGTGCAATCGAGTTAGAACTCAGAATGCAGAAACTAACTCAGAACGCAGAAACTAACTCAGAACTGCACAGCTGCATGGAAACTGAACAACTTGCTCTTGAATGTTGACTGGATAAACAATGAAATGAAGGCAGAAATAAAGATGTTCTTCGAAACCAACGAGAACGAAGACACAACATACCAGAATCTCTGAGACACATTTAAAGCAGTCTCTAGAGGAAAATACATAGCAATGAGTGCCCACATGAGAAGCAAGGAGAGATCTAAAATTGACACCCTATCATCAAAATTGAAAGAGCTAGAGGATCAAGATCAAAAAAACTCAAAACCTAGCAGAAGACAGGAAATAACTAAGATCAGAGCAGAACTGAAGGAAATAGAGACACAAAAAACTCTTCAAAAAAATCAATAAATCCAGGAGCTGGTTTTTTGAAAAGATCAACAAAATAGACCACTAGCCAGATTAATAAAAAAGAAAAGAGAGAATAACCAAATTGATGCAATAAAAAATGATAAAGGGGATATCACCACAGATTCCACAGAAATCCAAACCGTCATCAGAGATTATTACAAACAACTCTATGCACATAAACTAGTAAACCTGGAAGAAATGGATAAATTCCTGGACACCTGCATCCTCCCAAACCTAAACCAGGAAGAAGTCGAAACCCTGAATAGACCAATAACCACAGCCTACCAACCAAAACAAAAAGCCCAGGGCCACATGGGTTCACAGGTGAATTCTACCAGACATACAAAGAGGAACTGGTACCATTCCTTCGGAAACTATTCCAGACAATCCAAAAAGAGGGAATCCTTCCCAAATCATTTTATGAGACCAACATCATCCTGATACCAAAACCTGGCAGAGACTCAACAAGAAAAGAAAACTTCAAGCCAATATCCATGATGAACATAGATGCAAAAATATTCAATAAAATACTGGTAAGCCGATTGCAACAGCGTATCAAAAAGCTTATCCATCATGATCAAGTAGGATTTATCCCAGGGATGCAAGGCTGGTTCAACATATGCAAGTCCATAAACGTAATTCACCACATAAACAGAACCAAAGAAAAAAACCACGATTATCTCAATTGATGCAGAGAAGGCCTTTGACAAAATTCAACAGCCCTTTATGCTAAAAACCCTCAATAAACTAGGTATTGATGGAACGTTTCTCAAAATAATAAAAGCTATTTATGACAAACCAACAGGCAATATCATACTGAATGGGCAAAAACTGGAAGCATTCCCTTCAAAATCTGGCACTAGACAAGGATGCCCTCTCTCACCACTCCTATTCAATATAGTACTGGAAGTTCTAGCCAGAGCAATCAGGCAAGGAAAAGAAATAAAGGGTATTCAAATAGGAAAGGAGGAAATCAAATTGTCTCTATTTGCAGATGACATGATTGTATATCTAGAAGATGCCATCGTCTCAGCCCAAAATCTCCTGAAACTGATAAACAACTTCAGAAAAGTCTCAGGATACAAAATCAACGTGCAAAAATCACAAGCATTCCTATACACCAGTAACAGATGTAAAGAGAGCCAAATCAAGAACGAACTGCCATTCACAATTGCTACAAAGAGAGTAAAATACCTAGGAATACAACTAACAAGGAACATAAAGGACCTCTTCAAGGAGAACTACAAGCCACTGCTCAACGAAATAAGAGAGGACACAAACAGATGGAGAAACATTCCATGTTCACGGTTAGGAAGAATCAACATTGTGAAAATGGCCATACTGCCCAAAGTAATTTACAGATTCAACGCTATTCCCATCAAGCTACCAATGACCTTCTTCACAGAACTGGAAAAAAAAACAGCTTAAACTTCATATGGAACCAAAAGAGAGCCCACATAGCTAAGTCAATTCTAAGCAAAAAGAACAAAGCAGGAGGCATCACACTACCGGACTTCAAACTATACTACAAGGCTACAGTAATCAAAACAGCATTGTGCTGGTACCAAAACAGAGATATAGTCCAATGGAACATAACAGAGGCCTCAGGGGCAACACAACATATCTACAACCATCCGATCTTTGACAAACCTGACAAAAACAAGCAATGGGGAAAGGATTCCCTGTTTAATAAATTGTGTTGGAAAAACTGGCTAGCCATGTGCAGAAAGCAGAAACTGGACCCCTTCCTGACACCTTACACTAAAATTAACTCCAGATGGATTAAAGACTTAAACATAAGACCTAACATCATAAACACCCTAGAAGAAAATCTAGGCAAAACCATTCAGGACATAGGCGTAGGCAAAGACTTCATGACCAAAATGCCAAAAGCATTGGCAACAAAAGCCAAAATAGACAAATGGGACCTAATCAAACTCCACAGTTTCTGCAAGGCAAAAGAAACACTCAGTAGAGTGAATCGGCAACCAACAGAATGGGAAAAAAATTTTGCAGTCTACCCATCTGACAAGGGGCTGATATCCAGAATTTACAAAGAACTAAAACAGATCTGCAAGAAAAAAACAAACAAGCCCATTCAAAAGTAGGAGAAGGATATGAACAGACACTTTACAAAAGAAGACATACAGGAGGCCAACAAACATATGAAAAAATGCTCATCATCACTGGTCATCAGAGAAATGCAAATCAAAACCACATTGAGATACCATCTCACACCAGTTAGAATGGTGATCATTAAAAAATCTGGGGACAACAGATGCTGGAGAGGATGTGGAGAAATAGGAACACTTTTACACTGTTGGTGGGAGTGCAAATTAGTTCAACCATTGTGGAAGACAGTGTGGCGATTCCTCAATGACCTAAAAATAGAAATCCCATTTGACCCAGCAATCCCATTACTGGGTATATATCCAAAGGATTATAAATCATTCTACCATAAGGACACATGCACACGAATGTTCACTGCAGCACTGTTTACAATAGCAAAGACCTGGAACCAACCCAAATGCCCATCGATGATAGACTGGATAGGGAAAATGTGGTACATATACACCATGGAATATTACGCAGCCATCAAAAACAATGAGTTTGTGTCCTTTGTAGGGACATGGATGAACCTGGAAACCATCATTCTCAGCAAACTGACTCAAGAGCAGAAAATCAAACACCACATGTTCTCACTCATAGGTGGGTGTTGAACAATGAGAACACATGGACACAGGGAGGGGAGCACTACACACTGGGGTCCGTTGGGGGGAAATGGGGGAGGGACGGGAGGGACGGGAGGGTGGGAAGGTGGGAAGAGATAGCATGGGGAGAAATGACAGATACAGATACAGGTGAGGGTAAGGAAGGCAGCAAACTACACTGCCATGTGTGTACCTATGCAACAATCTTGCATGTTCTTCACATGTACCCCAACACCTAAAATGCAATAAAAAAAAAATCAGCATAATGGAAATGCAAAAAAAAAAAAGAAAGAAACTTGCTTATTAATAATATTATAACAAACTCAAATATATGGTTGCACTCCTAACCATATAGTAGTTACATAGACTATGATATATCCACAAAATATAGTAGTAACAAGTTATTAAAAATTCACAAAGGGTATATATTAATAAACATCTTTTAAATAAAGTATTAAGCGAAAGAATCAGTATAGAAAACTGCATAAAGTTTACTTATAACTTTATTTTAAAAGGAAACCAAACTTAAATACAAACCAGAAACTAAAACCTATACAGAGGATTAAACGACTGGAAAGAACTCCATCAGTGTGTTCACCGCAGTTGTACTTGGGTGGTCAGTATGGTTGATTTTGCTTTCCCCCTACTGATCTCTTCCCTTCTTTCTCCTTCATTACTGTCATTAATAAATAGGTAAAACTGTAAAATAGTAAAAACTAAGCAACTGGTCTTTAAATCCTAGTGCATTAAGTTACAATCAATAAATTCAACAGTCCTTCCTAAATGACTGCTATAAGCAAATAGTTACTTATGTAGTATACAAACTGTACGCACAGAATGAACCTTTGGAGGGCGGGGTGGCCGCTGAGGTGACCCAACTGGGGTGGAGGTACATAAGCCATAACTAGAATGAGGAGTTGCCAGAGATTCTATAAGTAAGAGGGAGAAAAAATTAATCACATACCCTACTTTTTATACAATAACTAAGCAGTTTAATTAGAACTTACATTCATGACTTTTAAACAGTATTCATACTAACCAGAATGAGACACAGCATGGCATGGTACAGCAGGTATTCCAGTAGGGATGTTCTTTGAAGTCAAGTCATTCATCAGAGACATCTGAGTCTGCACATGCTCACAGAGGGCTTGGTATATTATGGGTGAATACATTCTATAACGATCTTGCAATGACCAATTTTGTTCTAGGTCTGATGTGTCTCTTTCACTTCTAGCAGGAGCTTCATTAGGTATCTGTTTCTTATTATCTGAAGATGCTAATGTGGAAGAAAAAAAAAAAAGTTCTTGAAACATGATTCTTCAAAAACGCTTACCGTAAGATTTCAAGAGAAGAAAGGGTGCTCAGGAGTAGTTTAATTCATCACATACTTCATAGAAGGGCTTTACCACTGTCACCCTCACTAAAGAAAATCACCTCAAATTCTTTCTGAAAGTAATTAGTGTTTAAGTTTCCCCAGTCAAAAATCATCTATACTAATGCTTTAGTCCCATTTTTTTATGCTACTTGCCATCTGTAAAATCCCTCCTTCAATTTTAACACTTCTTTTAAGGGTGTTATGTTATCCGTAAAGTCCAATCAAACTCCTTCACCTTGTTCCTTGTCAGTTCATGTTCTCAAGGGAAAACAGAATAGGAAAGAAAACAGTTTGTACAATTCTGATGCTTTGGGCCCTCAAAAATGAAACAAAACCAACCAAATAAACAAAATCTTAACCTGGCATTTAAAGTTTTCCAAAGCTTGACCATAACCTCCTTTTCCAGCTATTGTCCCAACACCCCCAACTCAAATTGTTCATTTCAGTCAGGCCAACTTAGTTACCCAGCAAGCTCTTCTTACCTTTCAATAACATTGTTCATGATGAACCATTCCTCCCAATCCAATTCTACACACTCACCAAGGCTCATCTGAAAGTTTTCTTTTTCCATGAAGCCTTTCCCAATCCAATGATTCTAGGCTAGTGACTACTCTTCCCCACCCCAGAGCACATATTATGTATATGAATCATATGCCACTGACACATTGCCTTTTTATTACTTATCTTTCATCCCCCTGTCTTTCTGACTAAACCGTAAGTTTCTTTAAGCAGGGCTGTATTTCATTATTTTGTCTTACAGAGTCTAGTATTAGTCTATGTACAGGGTAGAAATCTGGTAATAACAAAGTAATAAGTAAAAAAGAACAAAGTTTTCTACATAGCACTACCTGTAGATTGGTATAACAATCTAAGTTCTATTTCCCTAATTAGATCCCCTTCCCAAATGTTTTTTAAAACACTATTAAGAGAAATGAGAATATTCTAGCAAATCACAGGTTATCAGTATACAGAATAAATTTGGAAAATTTACTGCTATTGGTAGCACCTACCAAAGCTAAACATACATATATTCTATGACATAACAATTTCACTCCCAGGTATACACCTAACAGAAATGAGTGCTTATGTCTACTAAAAGACACTGTACAACAATGTTCACAGCAGCTTGATTTGTGGTAGCCAAAAGCTGAAAACACCAAACAGCCATGAATAGTAGAAACAGATAAACTGTGGTATATGCACAGCCTGGAATACTACACAGCATTAAAAAAAAGAACAAAGTACTAATATATACAACTACCTGGATGTTTGATAGACAAAAGTCTGAGTGAAAGTATTCAAAACGAGAATGCACAGTGTTCACTTGCATTTATACGAAGTCCTCAAACAGGTAAAAGTCACAAACGGAAACAGAAGTCAGGGAAGTGGTTACACAGGCTGAGGGTCTAAGTGATGGCAAGGGTACTGACAGGGAGGGAGCCTTGTAGGGTGCTAAAATTTTCTGTATCTTAATCTAGGTGGTGGCTACAGGGGTGTATACATACGCAAAAATTTACTGAGATTTATGTACTTTAAAATTACTTATGAAAAGCATTTCTTATTTTAAAAAATAAAATAATTAAAAATTTAAAAGTAGAGAATCCCTCAAACATATATATAGTTTACTGAAAATGAAAACATTGCTAAAAGCATACAACTTCCATGTAAAAGCAAAAACAGAAAAAGTTAAAGGCAGATTAAATACTATTAACCAGTGAAAATAGAAAAAAAATTAAAGAAAAAGACAATATTTGACTATGAAAATGGCTGAAGATACCAGATGCTTCCCTTTTGACTTGGGGTATGTTTCCTTTTGAGATGATCTATTCCTATGAAAGTACTTTCTAGTCCTATATGCAAGCTTTAACACTTATTAGCTGAGTAACCTTGGGCAAATTAACTTCTCTTGACCTTCTCTTTCTCATCAGAAAAACTGTAATGCCTTTAAGATTATTGTGAGATGTAAATGAGGTAACACTTGCAAAGTTCTTAAATTGATGTCTAGCACACAGTAAAAACTCAATAAATGTTAAATATCACCAACTAGCTGTACTCTCACAACAGACAAGTAAATATATTCATAAATCATGCTATCTGATGTCAGTAATAAACGTCTAAACATGTCCCTTCTGAGACGATTAAACTCAAAAGCAGTAAGAGTTACCTTCACTATTTGAACAGATCATCTCAAACAAAACTGGTTAATAAACTTCTGTTAAGCAAATACTACTTTTTATTGGAAATATAATTTTATAATAAATGGAAAAGTACCTTCTAAAATATTTTAACTTTGAAATCTAAAATAACAGAAGGCGAGATCATAGCCCATGGCCATCGAGCAAACTACAAGTCCTTTCCTCTTGATTCCTGGGTCTTTCCTTCTGCTCTTGTATTTCCTCTGGTCCTTGAGAATTGGCTAGTTTGGGCCAGGCATGGTGGCTCATATCTGTAATCCCAGCACTTTGGGAGCTGAGGCGGGCGGATCACCTGAGGTCAGGAGTTCAAGACCAGCCTGGCCAACATGGTGAAATCCCATCTCTACTAAAAATACAAAAAGTTAGCCAGGTGTGGTGGTGGGTGCCTGTAATCCCAACTACTCGGGAGGCTGAGCCAGGAGAATTGCTTGAACCCAGGAGGCGGAGGTTGCAGTGAGCTGAGATAGTGCCACTGTACTCCAGCCTGGGAGACAAGAGCGAAACTCTGTCTCATTAAAAAAAAAAAAAAAAAAAAAGAGAGAGAGAGAGAGCGCTTTAATAAAGCTGAACTACATTATCCCTCAGCCAGCAGATGTCATCATCCAACATAAATTAATAAACTCCAAAACTATTTCTTAAACATCAAAGCTTAGAGCTAAAACAACATATTTCACTCCTTTATCAACTAAGCCCATGCAAAACTCTACTAATAACGTTGAGTAACTTAATGATGTAAAGTCTTAAAACAAACAATCCAAGTTAAAAACCATAAATGACTGGCCATACCACCCTGAACGTGCCCGATCTTGTCTGATGTCAAAACCATAAATGGATATGAGGCAAAGACTGCAGTTATATTACTACTACACGATTTTAAAATAAAACAACGACCAAATGAGCCTGTTACTACACAAATACAAATGAAGTATATTTTCTTGCTCTTGTTAATTACGCCAACGCACTCTACATGAAAATTTTAGCTATTGGTCTGGCAATATGTTTAAGTGATGTCAGGTGATAACTAGAATTCATGAAAGGAATGTATTTATTTACTCAGTCCACAAAACTTTCAGTCCCTAAAGTCTAGCTGCTGTGCAAGCACTGGCTATTGCTTGGATGGACAAGCACTGTCTGACAGGAAGTAATTCCCATCACTCGAATACAGAACAAACACCTAGAGTAGGTAAGAGCCACTGGATGCCTACTATAACTGGCCTTATGCGGGGCAATCAATGCTCAAAGGATTCTGCCTGTGGTTGATTCAGTTCCCCAAGATGAGGATGGCAATATACATGTTACTAAAAGCAAAATCATGAAAGCATTCAATGCAGTTATCACATATAAAAGTTGCTTATTAAAAAAAAATTTTTTTAATGTCAAAGCACTCTCAAATAAACTCAGTACATTTCTGGAAGGGCCTCTCTGCCTCCTTACTTCCAGAATGCATCATGATGTGCATACCTGACTCCATAGGCATCCAATGATCAGACAGGTCCCAGATAGAAAATACATGGCGGGGCCATTCCCCAGAAGACAGTTAACACAAAATATCAAGATAATGTGTGTTAAAAGTAAAATAATACATGGATACTAATTAACATGCTGTAATAGATTCCTTGAAGTTCTTTACAGTTACCTCACTTGGAGAGAGATGGTAAAGAGAACAAGCGATGAGCTTGGATTTTATAAGCATTGTAGTAATGGAGCAAAATCTTGTATTATTGGTTAACAGCTGCCAATCTCACACACACACACACACACACACACACACACACAGACACACACACGTTTGTTTCTAGAAAGTGCTACAATTTGGTAAATTAAAAAAACAACAGAGGAGTTGAAGCAAACAGAGGTTTCTAATGAGTTAAACTTAGGAACACTTAGAAATTAGGAACTAATAATTTCTAATATTGCAACCCTAAGGAAAACTGTCCTATGGAAGTAGGTCCTTCCTTCTGATTATGAAAATATGGGAGAAAGAACAGTAAGAATATTGCACCCTGATCACAAGCCAGAACTGCCAGTTCGGCTGTAATCCAAATAAGAATTTAATGCTACGGACCCAGAATGCCAGAATCTTCCATCTGCCAATCCAAATCCACCTCTACTGGTCTTCACCTTGCTCTCCTGGAATGCTGATCTATATGGATTGTGAAGAGACAGTCCTTCATGGGTCACTCCTCCTCCTAATATGTCTTGCTGTGTATATCAAAAAAGCAAGGCTTTGACCTAAGCCCTTACCTGGGCCACTTCTCAGGGTTGTGTTTGCAGTGAGCAGCCTTGAGGGATAAGGTAATATTTCCCTCTGAGGCAAGCACAGGCTTAATTACTGCTTACTATCAAAGTGGCAGATTCCCCAAGTTTAGTGTTCCTCAGCTGCAACCTACACCTAAAGGATGTGCAGCATCCATTTGGATCCACCGAATTGCTCCACTGGGAATTAGGGTGAATGAGAACCAACACAAATATGCTGATGCACATACTGCTTCCTATGCTGTGAGTAATAAAGTCCTTTGTCTCTGACCAGTAGTTTTGTGTCTTCTGCTAGCATCCATGATACAGTGAAACTAACTTACTATCTTGTAAGAGTAAAATCCCAGATCTGATAGACATCAGTAGGGCTTCAATCCAATGGCAGTCTTGGCATATGAAGAAAAGGAAGAAGCATGAAGTCAAGATATACACTTACCCTGCTCCCTTTCTATGACGTCACCTTGGGCTGACTTTGTCCTTTCAATGAAGCTCATTGCTCTTCTCAAGGTAGCATATTCTATAAGCAGTACCTCTTTCTAGGTCTAGTAACTCTAATCCCTTATGGCCTAGAGATGATAACAGCTCTGCTGCTGCTGCTAGCACTGGACTAGCGAGACCTAGCAGGCAAAACCTGTGGTTTTCCTATGTCCTACTCATACTTTTACAATGAGTCCCTTTGTAAATAAAATAAACCCTCCTCGAATTACCTCCATTTGAGTGTTGCCATCTGTTTCCTGTTGGAACTGACTGACAGACGCAGTTAAGTCAGGATCCAACAAGTTGCTACCATGACACCCACTCTCAGCCACATTATCTCAAATAATCGTTCCTTGAGGAAAGGTGCCCTGCATGAGAAATAACCTGCCTACAGACAAAAAGTAGGAGCCTGGAGGTACAGGTGCTATCGCTCCTTTCTTTCTCAACTGGGCCCCAATAAAAAGGCCTCTACTTGAAGAGTTAAGACCAGGGTTTAGTTCTCTTTTTCTTGAGGTCAAATAACTATTTTAGGCTTAGCAGGCCAGATGATCTCTGTCACAACTACTCAACACTGCCACTGCAGTATAAAAACAGCTAATAAAAACACAATAAATTAGCTTGGCTGCATTCTAATAAAATCTTATTTACAAAATAAAATAACTAAACATTACTTATAAAACTGGCTGTAGTGTGCTGAGCTGACTTAGACCAACGTTGTCCAATAGGAATATAATACAAACCATATATGTAACTTAAAATTTCCAGTAACCACATAAAAGAAGAGGTAAAATTACTTTTCATATTTAAGTCAATATATCAAAAACATTAACATCTCAGTGTATAATATAAATAACTGAATGTTTTTGTATTTAATCTTCTAAATCTAGCATGTATTTTACACAAAGCACCATCTAGATGCTAAATTATCATCAGAAATATTTGGTCTATATTTGGATTTAATAAAATTTACACTTGAAAAGGTAGGTTCACATGCCCAAGTTATTCCAAACATAGTTAAAAGTTTTATAATACCTGGATCAATTTTCAGTTTTAGAATTTCATTTTATATTAATTTAAATTAACACTAAAAATTCAATTCCTTGCTTGTACTAGTCATATTTCAGGTGCTAAATAGCCACATGTGGCCAAGGCTACCATCTTGAATAGTGCACTATAGAATTGGCTAGTCTAATTCTCATCCATCTGAATTCTCACTGTGGACTTTTTCATCTTCATTTTGGGCGATCTTGTTCTCTAGGCCTCCAAGGGACAACAAAGTCAAAACTTTCTTGTTCTAAACCAGGAAAAGTTAGCTGTCAGGGTGTAAAGTACCCTTGGCTATACTCACCATCAATGAGAAGGAGGCTCTTTCCTTATTGATCCAATTATACCTTCTTATGCACCATGTATCCTAACTGTGTAACTTGAGATCAGCTTGACCAACTTAGGAGATATATATATATATATATATAAAATAATTTTAAAGCAGCAACTATAAGTATACACCTGAAATACAGCCAATTTGTGATTATCTATGAAAACAAGTGGCAGGGGAAACTAACTCTTACATACTTCCCAAAAGCCATTCTGAGTTTGAACTTTTTCTCCTATAAAACCCAGACAGTCTTTTTTTTATAGAACTACTCAGCAATTAGAAGCTGAATTTAAAAAAGACAGGCATAAGCACACATAAACCTAACCAATCCTGATTATTAAAATGAACTGCATAATCCTGATAACTGATCAAAATACCCACAATTAAGGATTATCTTTAAATAAGAGAAAAAAAGGCTTACATGTTTCTTTCCGGACTACGAAAGGAACAGTATGTTTTTCATGTTTTTTCTTTTTAGATCCATATTTTCTGCTTTCTAAAGGTCTAGAATTAGATCTGTTTTCTAAATATGCTGATTCTAAACCTATTAATAAAACAAAAATTTGTTAATATCAAAATAATGACTTAATTGAGAAAAGGTA
The DNA here is from genome assembly GCF_048565385.1 of Saimiri boliviensis. Lineage (NCBI taxonomy): Eukaryota > Metazoa > Chordata > Mammalia > Primates > Cebidae > Saimiri > Saimiri boliviensis. The sequence goes on along the minus strand of NC_133456.1, from coordinate 28,010,152 downwards.
TTCAGCAAAGAAGCATTTAAAAAAAAAAACCTGAATCTTCATTTCTCAAAATGTTCCTCAGCAAAGAAGCGCAACCATCAAGCCCATGAGCAGTTTCAGCCTGCAAGGAATAAAGTCATTCAGAATACACTGTGTGTAACTGTTAGTACAGGAAAAATACACGTTATGTACTTTTAAATTTCTTTATTTACAAGCAATTTATTATTGGTAGAAAAGATGTTTTAAAGCAACAGACTTCATACTTCCTTAGGGCAATTAATACTTTGCATTTTATTCCTACTTTTTAGCTTCTATCTGAAAACTAATTAGTGTGTTTTATATCTATTCAATCTTACCTGACTTTCTGAATCAGAATGGATGGAATAGCCAGAATCTGCCTTAAAATGTGATATTTTTCTTAAATGGGTCCTGGAAAATAAGCTCATTATTATTCTTGTATTTTTTTCCCAAAATACCTAAGTCATTTTCTTTCCAGCAAAGACTAGACAAGAAAGCTTGACCCACCAGGTACAACATGAATTTATAAGCACATTCTAAAGATTAGAAAGACTGTTAAACATTAGAATGATTAACACAGGTAGATATGAAAAGTTGTTCCCCAGAGCATGGGATGCTAGAGGCCTACCTAATTTTCTGGGGTAGACGACACGTCCTCCAGCCCAAAGACCTGAAAAATGTCTTGAAATCTGAAGTTGTAAATATCTTTAAGTACTTACCCTTTCTTTCCATTTGTTAATTTAGCAGGTCCAGTGTGCCTTCCTGAAGATAGCACCTATGACATAATATATTATAGCAGATAAATATTCTTCTATTATATTTTCAATGTTATCTTGATAAAATGTAAGATGACATTTTTTCTTTTATTCTTCTTCTCAAACTAAAACTCTGTACCCATCAAACAATACCTTCCCATCCACTCTTTCCCCTCACCCTAGCAATTACCATCCTAGTTTCTATGGATATGACTACTCTAAAAACTTTATAAAACTGAATAATACAATACTTGTCCTTTTGTGACTCGCTTATTTCTCTTTGCATAATATCTTCCAGTTTCATTTATACTGAAGAAAATGTCAAAATTTTTCTTCCTTTTGAGGCCAAATAATATTCTACTGTATGTATGCACCATGTTATTCACTGTTTTAATTAATGTGATATATCCTAAAAATCCACAATTATAATTTAATTCATATATTAAATTTCTTTTATGTAAAATGTCAAGCAAACAACACATATATTTGTTACTTGTCTATTTAACGTGAAAAGGAAATTGATATACTATTTTAAACCAGAGGTATCTACTACACTAAGTTCAGACTATATTAATCCCTAAACATGTTCTATATTCCCAAATCCTTTGAAACATACAAGTTAATTCAAGATACAGAACAGACTTCTTAACTCTGGTTCCTTCTATGTACATTATTTAGAATGCCTGGTAAGACCAGCAAATGAAAACTCTAACCTTTCTCTTTATCTACATCTCACTGTCTTAATCTTTCTTTTGAAACTCACATAGCACTATTGTTTTCTTAAATTTTTCTTGGTTTTAAAAGTGACATAATGCACAACCTTTTATGTAGAAAAACAGGAAAAAATAGGCATTTGTTTCTACATGCACCCAGTATCTTGAGAGTTATGCCAGAAACAGTTCATCATGGTTGCCTCTGGAGAAGGAAACTGAGTATCTGGGGGACAGAGCAAGAAAGGACACTTTCCATGGCATACTATTTTATATCTTAATAACTTTACATCAGATAATCTCTATTCAAAATAATTTTAAATCAACATGAGTTGAAGTCCCTGACTCCCCCCTCGTTCTACCCTCCAGATATAGTCACTGTTGGCAGTTTCATTTATAATTTCTCTTGACATATTTACATATTTCATCTCAAGATAGCTTTGAGCAGTAACTACCAAACTTTCTAAAGTTATGTGGCATTCTATCATATGCATGAATGTGTGTTCCATCCTTCTAAGAACGTAACTGAGAATGCATTTTTTAAAAAACTGGGTTGGTAACAGTTACACTTCTAGGGATAATTTGGAATATGATAGAGGAAATGAAGCCAGCAGTGAGAATTAACAATGTAGGAAATAAGAGATTGTGAAACATCACTCCACTGTTCTCTCTATCACACTCACAGGGTCTTTCCCGTTAGTATATCTATGTCGATGTCCTGGCTGGAATCATAATAAAAACTCCAAGCCATGACACTATAATACTACACCCTGGATCAAGTCCAAAAACAACTACCAAAATTATTCTTTCAAATTTGTTTTTTTTCTTTTTAAGTACACTGTCTGAGGTACATGTCTGAGTCAACAAACAACTACCACAATTGTGCTTTCAAAAAAAATTTAAGTACACTGTCCGAGGCACATGTCTGGCATAACTGTAAGATATATATGGTGTTTCTCCAAAAAATATACACAAGGCTATCTTATTTTTTAAATAAAAAAAAAATGTACTGTATCAAACGAAAACATTCTTCTCTTTGTAAGACAACAATATGAAAATTAAAAAGCAAGCCATGTTTTTCTCTTTGTAAGACAACACTATGAAAATTAAAAAGCAAGAAGGAAATGTTTGTAATACGTATCTGACAAAGGACTTTTTTCAGAATACATAAAGATATATCACAACTCAATAATGAGACAAACAAGCTACTTAATAAATGAGGAAAAGATCTGAAAAGACACAAGGCTAGCTTACAGAAAATCTGGTAAAGAAAATTACCCATGATAAAGCACCCTAAAATAATAACTATCATATTGGAACGATTCCTTTCCATTTTTTTTTTGTAGTTTCTACTATGAAATAATAGCACGAAGAAGTCCTATATATGCTTCACTCAGAGTCTATAACCTTTGACATTTTCCATGTTCTCTGTCTATATATATACAGTATTACTTTTTGCCTGAACCATTAAAGTTGCAGATATAATACTCCTTTACGCCTAAATATTTCCTAAAAACACGGCCATTCTCTAATATAACCACAATATAATTATCAAAACTAGGAAATTAACATTGATACAGAATTATGATCTAATGTTCAGACCTTATCTGCATGTTGTCAGTTTTCCTAATACTGTCCATTACAAAAAAAAAAAAACCTCTGGTTCACGCTCAATCCAGGATCACATATTACATTAAACTATCATAGCTCTTTAGCCTCCTTTAATCTATAACAGTTCCTTATTCATTGTCTGTTATAACCTTGGCATATTTAAAGAGTCTAGGCCAGTTATTTCATACAATGTCCCTCTGCACATTTAGATTTGTTTGATACTTACCCATGATTACACTCAGGTCATACATTTTTGGCAGGAATCCACAAAAGAGATTATGTTCTTCTCAATAAATAGACACGTCAGTTTGTCCCATTATTCACGATGTAAACTTTGATAACCTAAGATGGTGTCTGCCAGGCTTTTTATTGTAAAGTTTCTACTCTTACCTTAGTAATTGTTAGCATTTTGTGAAGACATACTTTGAGATTATGTAGATATACCAATCACCAAACTTTCACCCCATAGTTTCAACATCCATTGATGTTTCTTGGCTGAATCAATTGTTTGACAAATGGCGATTTTCTAACTATGTAATCCTACATTTATTAGTTGGCATTCAACTTTAGGAAAGCACCTTTTCCTTCTTCCTTGTTAGTGGGGACTCACTGATTCCTATTTTCTTCAGTAGGTTATGATCCATTATTATCACTTTATTTTGATGCTCAAATTGTCTCAAATTTGGTCTCTGGGAGCCCCTTGAATTTGATTCCTGTATCACTTTAACATGTCCCCATCCCTTTTTGAGCTATTGCTTACTTTCTACAACTAGGTGCTCCAGCTTCTTCTTTTTAAAATTGTCATCAGGGTGTTTAAAATGAGATCTACCTTCCTAACAAAATGTAGTATTAACTATAGACATGATATTATACAGCAGACCTTGAGAATTTCTTCATCTCACATAAATGTAACTTTATACTCGCTGAATAGCAATGCCATCACTCCCTTCTCACGGCCCCTGGCAACCACTATTCTATTCTGTTTCTATGAATTTTAACTTTTTTAGATACTTTACTTAAGTAAAATCATGCAGTATTTGTCATTCTGTGACTAGCTTATTTCATTTAGCATAACGTCTTCAAGGTTCATCTCTGTTGTTGCAGATGAGAGCTATTTCCTTCTTTTTAAAGGTTCAATAATAGTCCATTTTATGTATATACCACATTTGCCTTATCTGTTCATCTGCAGATAGACATTAAGGTTGTTTCCACATCTTGGCTATTACTATAGCCAAGCTGCAAATAGTGCTGCAATGAACACAAGAGTGCAAATATCTCTTCTGTATCCTGCTTTCAATTCTTTTGGATAAATTCTCAGAAGTAGAATTGCTGGGTAATAAGACAGCTCTATTTTTAATTTTGTGAGGAATCCCCATATTGTTTTCCATAGTGACTATACCATTTTACCTTCCCACTGACAGTGTACAAGGGTTCCAATTCTTCGAAATCCTTGCCAATACTTTTTATTTTTTTAGTAAGTCATCCTAACAAGTGTTAGGTAATAGCTCATTGTGGGTTTAATTTGCATTTCCTTGATGACGAGTGATGTTGAGCATGTTTTCATATACCTGTTGGCCATCCATACGTCTTCTTTGGAGAAATGTCTATTCAAATCCTTTTTTCATTTTTAAACAAGTTATGTGTGGTTCTGCTTTTGAGTTACAGAAAGTCCTTATATTTATTTTAGATATTATTTATCAGATACATGGTTTGGAAATGTTTTCTCCCATTCTGTAGACTGCCTTTTCACTCCATCACTCATTTCCTATGCTGTACAGAAGCTTTTTAGTTTGATGTATCCACACTCTTCTTATAATTCCCCTGCTCAGCCCTGGAATTGGTCATTTTTCCAAGAAGTCATGACTCCTTAGGTGACAGTGGTACTTGGAAACCAAGATCTAGATACTAGATGCATTCTTTGCTACTGGGGCTTCCAATCCTTTTTCATATGCATTTTTTACTTAGTCATAATAACAAGATATTTGCAATTTCAAATCTTGTGTTTTCTACTTTTAAATCTTTTTCATATTAAAAAATGTTTATTGGTTGTATAATATTTCCTTCAGTGGAAGGAATATAATATGGTCTTGGTTTGCTTCTTTTTCTTTTTTTTTTTTTGAGACAGAGTCTCGCTCTGTTGCCAGGCACCAGGCTGGAGTGCAGTGGTGCAGTCTGGGCTTACTGCTACCTCCGCCTCCTGGGTTCAAGCAATTCTCCTGCCTCAGCCTTCCTAGTAGCTGGGACTACAGGCATCTGCCACCACGCCCAGCTAATTTTGTATTTCAGTAGAGATAGGGTTTCACCATGTTGACCGAGATGGTCTCAATCTCTTGACCTCGTGATCCACCCACCTCGGCCTCCCAAAGTGCTGGGATTACAGGAGTAATCCACCACGCCCAGACTGCTTCATATTTTTCACAATTAAAAAAAAAAAAAAAAAACAAAAACCTGGAATAGGCCTTTCTATCTATTGAAAATAATAGCCTTTTCATATTTAGGATTAAAAGGAAAATTATTTGGTGAAAGGTTATTGGCAATTTAATAACCCTTGACACGAACTGCAAAGCTGCTTTCCAAAAGGAGTGTCCTAATCACAATACAGGAGAATCAGTTTGCTTTATTTTACACTTAACTTCTACTGGGTTATTATCATTAAACTTTTAATTGTGCTATTTGAGAAACATATAAGCATTTCTTAGTAGTCATATCTCCTTACTAACAAGTACAAGATAATACTGCCTTTGTAGAATGACTTGAGTATATTAAGGTCTTTCATTTCCGTTTAATCCATATCTTGTAAGTCGTCATTATTTCTGTGAGGTGGGAACGTAAATTTCAGAAAAGTGGTTTTTTCAAAGTCATACATCTACTAGGTAAAATGTTTAAAAGAATGGACTCTGGCACCAGCTTTGTGCGTCTGAATCTTATTCCACAGCTCTGTAACCGCTGGGAAGTATTTGAACCCTCTAGCCCTCGATTTCCTCTTGTATGAAATAGGGATAATAGCACCTACCTCAAAAGGATATTGTGACTATTAAATGAGTTATTCTATGTATCCTAGTGCACGAAAGCACTTAGTGAAGTATTTGCCACATAAGTGCTATCTAAATGTTAACTGCTGTTATCATTCAGATGGTGGCAAACTACGTGTTTTTAAGGGAACTTAATTTTGTTGCATGTCTACGCCAACTGTGTGATCGATGTTTTTACCGGGTACTATCATTTAACCTTCCCAATTCTTTTTTTTTTTTTTTTTGAGACGGAGTTTCGCTCTTGTTACCCAGGCTGGAGTGCAATGGCGCGATCTTGGCTCACCGCAACCTCCGCCTCCCGGGTTCAGGCAATTCTCCTGCCTCAGCCTCCTGAGTAGCTGGGATTACAGGCACGCACCACCATGTCCAGCTAATTTTTTGTATTTTTAGTAGAGACGGGGTTTCACCATGTTGACCAGGATGGTCTCGATCTGTTGACCTCGTGATCCACCCGCCTCGGCCTCCCAAAGTGCTGGGATTACGGGCTTGAGCCACCGCGCCCGGCCTAACCTTCCCAATTCTTAATTTTATGTTCATTTCTGCCTATTCTAGAGCTAAGGACTAGGAAGTTCCGAGAAGTAAAAAGTAGTGGAATCTCAGTCTGCAGGCGACTAACGCTAGGAGAGGTTAAGTCACTTGACTCAGTAGCAAAGACTCGAACCCGGGTCTGCTCCCAAAGCCGGCGCTCTAGAGGGCTACGAGGATTTAAACAGAAACACGTCTAGAGACCAAGCGGCTGTATTAACGGGAAGCTTAGGCGTTCCCTGCACCTGTGTCCCAGCATTTTAATGTCGCCGCACGGTCTTTGTGTCTTTTCGAGCAGAATTTTACAAGTCCCTGGCGCGAAAACCCCCCTGTCCCTCTCCATCCCCACAGCGGACTCCTCAGGTCCTCAGCCCTCACCTGGCCGGGTCGAGACCCGGACCTGACCATCTCTCGCAGCCTCAGAGAAGCCCAGATCGAGGGAAGCGAAGCCTCACGGTAGAAAGAATTAACCGCCTTGGGCTCCCGAACCTTCTTGGCCCGCCCCCCGAGCTTCCGCTTCCGGAAAGGATCCCGCCGAGCGCCGCGCTTCCTAGTCTCGGACGCTGCTCCACGGCCTTTCTCCTGCTCCCGGACCCGCGCCTTGGGCGTGCGCAATAGATCCCTCCCGGCTTCCCGGCTCGTCACCCGCCGGCAGAGGGTGAGAGAAGCCAATAGACGGCGAACGGGGCGGGGCCGAGGCACGGCTGGGGCGGGGCCGGGGCGGGGCCGCCGGGAAAAGGCTTGGGCGGGCGCTTCTAGGACTTGCGGCGGGGGAAACCGGGAGGAGGACCCGCGGGCGTCGGAGGAGGGGACAGGGGTGGGATGCGGATGGGTTTCAGAAGGAATTGCGCGCGACTTTTTGGCTTTTCGCTCCTTATGTTTAGTTTGGCATCTTGTGTGCCCTTTTGGATGATTTTGTTCTTGATATTTATGAAAATAAGACCTCCGGGTTATCTTTCCGTAAGTATGATGGCAATTTCAGAATTGTTCCCTGTGGCCACTGACCTCAGAACGGTGTCGTTAGTTGAGATTTTGGGTTTACCTCCATGCGTACGTGTCTCCTCTTGCCATGAGGCAGTTACTTTTGATGAAAAATGACACAGCATTCCTAGCATTGCATGCTGCACTCATTTTAATGGAGATTTTCGTCACTGGTTTTTAAGGCATTAGGTTTGGGTTAATGATTTAAATCGAGTTGAAGAGAGATAACTCAGTTGATTCCATTTAAACTGTTGTCCAGGCTGGAGTGCAGTGGCACGACCCCGGCCCACTGCAGCCTTCGCCTCCCAGGTTCCAGCGATTCTCCTGCCTCAGCCTCCCGAGGAGCTGGGATTACAGGTTTGCGCCACCACGCGCAGCTAATATTTGCATTTTTAGCGGAGTTTCACCATGTTGGCCAGGCTGGTCTCCAACTCCTGACCTCAGGTAATCCGCCCACCATGGCCTCCCAATATTCGGGGATTACAGGAGTAAGCCACCATGCCTGGCCTCATTTCGTTTTAATGGAGAAAAGAGCTACCCTTTAAAAGTCTCTTACAATTAATGTCAAAACCCAGGAACTAAAATATGCCCACCAATATGTCACACACTTATCCTGAGTGATTTTAGGAAACTTGAGTATTTCACAGATTTAGTTTTGAATTAGATCAAACTGTGAAAACCTCTCCTTTCCTTCCCCAGCCCTCTCATAACTTCATAACTTTCTAACATATTCACCAAAAATTAAGGGCTTTTCTTTCGGTTAAGTTGATTTTTTAAAATTTGTATTGTTTTTGGGTTTTTTTTGACACGAAGTTTTGCTCTTGTTACCCAGGCTGGAGTGCAATGGCGTGATCTCAGCTCACCGCAACCTCCGCCTCCTGGGTTCAGGCAATTCTCCTGCCTCAGCCTCCTGAGTAGCTGGGATTACAGGCGTGCACCACCACGCCCAGCTAATTTTTTGTATTTTTAGTAGAGACGGGGTTTCACCATGTTGACCAGGATGGTCTCGATCTCTTGACCTCATGATCCACCCGCCTCGGCCTCCCAAAGTGCTGGGATTACAGGCGTGAGCCACCGCGCCCAGCCTGATTTTTCTTAATACATGTGTATTTTAGAAAATATGGATAAGCAAAAAGGAAAAGACCTCATTTCCCCTGAGTTATCACTCTGAACAGCTTGGTGCATTCCCTTCAGGATTTTTTCCACCTATGTATATATGTATTACAACGATATGAAATAATAGATATTACTGTAACATGAGTGTTTTAGTATCTAATCAACACTGTTTCTCATTAATCTACAATTATATTATGGCTGCCAGGTGTTTCATAATTCATTTCCCTAGTGTTGGGAATGCTATGCCCCCACCCTCTTTTTCATTTTGTATTTGCTATTATAAATTATGTTGCACTGAGCTGAGAGCTGCAATTAACTGGATAGAGAGTGGAGAGCAGAGTATTCTAAAGATGTGGAGACAGCATGATGTTGAGAAAGAGAAACCCAGAAAGGCTCTTGCTGCTGAAGTAAAGACAGTGGGGAAGTAAATGTATGTAGGGGCCAGACAATGCAGTCCTTATAGCCTACAAGATTTGCATTGTTATCCTAAGCCCATTGGTAATATGCAAAAGTTCAAGCAGGGGGCACTGTGAACTGACTGGTGTTTTACAAAGATCCATGGCTGTGGTGTACAGCAGGAATCCAAAATCTATGGTCCCTGGCTAAATTCTGTCTGCCATTCTTTGATACAGCCTGAGAACACTTTTTACATTTTCAAGTAGTTTTTTTTTTTAAGTCAAAAGAATATTTTCTGACGTGAAAAATTACATGAAAATCATTTCAATGTTATAAAGTTTTATTGGAACACAGTCACACTAATATGTTTGCACATTATCTATGCTACAATAGCTAAAGTTGAGTATTTGTGACAAAGACCATCTAGCCTGCCAAGGCTAACATATATACTCTCTGGGCCTTTACAGAACCTTTGCTGATCCCTTGCATAGAGGGTGCTTGGGGGAAAGGCAAGCGTGAGTGTGAGCAAGTTCTCTCCTCCTGCATCCATTTTCTGCCCTTCTCTGTGCCCCAGGGACTGACATGACTCAGACATGCCCTCCAGCTTCAGGTTCTGTTTAGTCAATAGAAGAGGGAGAGAATGGGATACTTCTATCTCAGCACATTTGGCTGATCCACTGGCCCCCTACATACTTGGGGGAGCCCCTGGAGTTCCAGTTCTCTCACACTCTAATAAAACGTCCTTCCCTTTGTCCCTTCAGTCTTAGGGGTGATAATGGTTTGCTAGTCCTTGGGTGCCTCAACCCCCTTGTTGTTTTCCTTGTCCATTCTGTAAACCTTTTAATTATCTTCAAAATCTATGTTGTCTTCTGTTTCCTGTGAGGACCAGACTGATAGGAAGTCCAGATGAAATATATTGGTAGCTGGGAGGGGCTGAGGGGATCTAAGGGAGGTGGTGGTGAGGGAATATGAAGAAGATGTATTTGAAAGATGAATAGAAAATGGAGAGGACTTGCTGATAGAGTTGGAAAGTAAGACAAAGGGGAGGTATTTCTTGACCCTGATTTCTGGGTTTTGTATCTTGGCGGGTGGTGGGGGAGATCCACATTTAGGAAGGAAGCTTGTGAACTCATTTCTCTCCAACATTTCATTATGAAAAAAATGCAAACCAGGAAAGTCATTTTTGGATATGTTAAATTAGGGAGTACTTTGGAGTCATCCAAGAAAAGTTAGCTACTGGATAGTTGAGTCTGGAGCTTGGCAAAGACGTGTGGGCTGCAGTACATCTTTCTGAGTTGTCTGTGGCTTCAGAAGTTGCTCTATATTACTTCCTCAGGAAAACCTCTCTATCCTGCCCCTGCAAACTAGCTGCGTGCCCCATACTACTATGTAGTAGCATCATTTCTCATAGTTACAAACTTGTGATTAGTTATGTAATGTCTGTCTTGCTAAGTAGAATTTAATCTCAATGAAAGCAGGGACCTCACCTTGTTCAGAGCCGTGTCCCCAGTGCCTAGCCCAATCCCTTGCACATAGTAGGAATTTCTTAATTATTTGTTGAATAAATCAATGAATCAACCATTATTTGGACTGCTTTGGTGCATCGGGGCTGACAGCTACTTGAATGTCTGAAGCTCAGGATTATCCAGGACTAGCTCTTTGAGCCTGGTCTGGAGGTTTAGTCCCTGCAGTATCATGTACACAACTCTACTTGTCTATCTAGTCTTTCATAATTTAGCACATTGGACCAATGACTTTGCCAATTGACTCACCTCTGAAGTGCGAAAGTCTCCATTCAGGTTTGACGATGTTCCAGTTTATAGGAAATGACCAAAGTTGAAAGTATATAAAGATCTGAACCAAAAACACAGATTTATGGCCAGGATCTAAGATTCAAAAAGTAAGAGACTGTGGATAAGAAGCCACATGTTGGGAGCATGAACTCAGTTCTGCTTGGAAAGATCTGAGGGTGTGTGCTGCTGCCTTTCCCCAAGCTACTTAGTGCTCTTTGGGGCTATTTTGAACCTAGAGATTCTTGGCCTTTTGAGATAATATACAACTTTGAGAAATTGCTCAAAGCTTTGTATTTTTTTCTTCAGAAAAATGCTAATGAGCATATTTGGGAAACATAGTTATATACATATTATCAGAGGCGTTTAGGAGCCTCTCCAAGGATTGCAGGTTAAGATTCCTATTCTAACCTAATTTGAAACCGGCCTTCCACACTGGGGTGTCCAGCTCCTTCTGTTGCAGGGCGCTGATGATCCTGGAAGTTGTCAGTTAACTAGGTCCCTGGTGAAAGAGCATTAAGGAGAGGAAGGGCATGGAGCATAGACAAAATGGAATTGAGACATAATCTTTGCATTTCCCACTGAAGCTTATGTATCTGCAGTGTTCACTTTAATCAAAACAGCTTAATTTAGGAAAGAAAGAGCCCACTGTTTTTGCTTTATAAAATCCTGATTTTATTGCTTCCTGAAAAAAATTTTTTAAAGGCAAAATACAAACCATATGTTACAAGGGCCTTCATTTGACAGTTTAACTGGGGTCACTCTAGGACTCTATGGATATTGCTGATTATGATAGGAAAGCCAGTGGGATGGGTCTGACAAGGATCTATTGGCAGCAAGTATCAAGAGTCCCCCTTTAGAATGATCTTATCACAAGGAAGAAATGTTTGGGGACAATGTGCCATGTTTATGGGTCAGGTATGAATTTTAATACAGCATAATGACAGTCACTTATTGCCCTGCAGACCCTGAAGACTTGTGCCTGACCCAAAGAGAAACATTAACAGTGATTAAAATGTTAAAATTTTGTTTTATTAAAATATCCGTAAGGCAGTGTAGCAGATGAGGGTGGCTTCTTATGTGACCATCTATGACTTCCTGTCTGAGAGCCTTTTTTTCTGGAGCAAAAGGAGCAAGCTGAAGCAAGCTGGAAAGGCAAAACATTAATGCCCCTGGAAGAAGCCCTCAGTCAGTGACAGGTGGGGATTATCCAGTGATCGATGATGAGCTTCCTCACCCCTTTGATTAGGTTAACTCTGAGATGTGTTCTGTGCTGTCTCCCAGAGTTCCTCAGCAGTATTGGGGTACAGGGGTAACTGGCTGGATAACACACCATTTATTAGCTTTATTCCCATCACTATAATATCTTATTCTTCCTATCCCTGTTCCACTTTCCTTAGATCGCATCCTAAATAAACTATTTGCATGTAAATCTCTGTCCCAGGGATTTTTTCAGGTCGAGGGTAGAAGAGTAGGAGGAATCCATACTTAAACAGGCACTGAAGATATATACAGGGCATCATAGGTTTGGAGTCAGACAGATCTGGATTCAGATTCTTTCTCACCAGTGACATTGAACAACTTAATTTATCTAAGATTGTTTCTTAGAGATGACACTGACTTCATAATGGAGACAATGACTTCATTAGGTCATATTGTAAGGAACAATTTGAGAATGTATATAAAGCACCTTACCCAGTGCCTTATACATGGTAAGTGCTTAATAAATGTTGGCTATTATCATTAATACAGTGTTTATAATATTGTTAATACAGCATAACTCAGAGGGCAAAGCACAAAGCTGTTTTCCATCCTTGGGGTGACTGCAGGTTGATTTGGCAGGTATGCTATAAATACTCTGTCCCTGGTGAGCAGCTGTGGCATAGCAGTGTCAATAGCTTGGAGCAAGCGTTGCCAGGGCAGGAGAGGAGGAAGATGGTGCACACCAAAGTGGTGGCTTAAAAGAAGAGAAATTCACAGTGCAACAATGGTATTGCCAATTGTGCTTAGTCTTGGTAAGCACAGATAGCTACAGCACCAATAACTTCATGTCTGTGTCCAGTATACACTTTGTTGGAATTTTATTAGCCTCACTTTTGAGTGATTGTGTTCAAGGCTACCAGGACTTAGTTTCTAATTTCAACCTGTTTTCCCAAATGTACAAAGGACTCTTTTGCTTTTGTTACATTTATGAGCCTAATTTGTTATGTTAAGGTCTTTCAAATTGGACTGACTCTTCTGTCCCCCTTCATTCCCTATTTGCAGACAAGACAATATGTCAGTTCTTTGGCCACAGTGAAAGAGAAACTGAGAGACACCAAGAATCCGAGGCAGGTTAAAGGATTTCACTCATTCTCTAATCCTGATTAATTACAGTGCCAGGTTTCACCTGTAGTGCTTCAGCCTTCTCAAACAGCATAAGGTTACAGAGCAAATAGAAATGATGGGCCACTTTGGCTAGGAAGGTAGACAGCCAGTAGGATTAGTTATTGCCCATCCCCTGCAGGTGCAGCCCAGTGCTGTGGGGGAAGAGTTTGTTTCACTCCCTTTTATTGTTTCACTCTAGTCAGAAATCGAGGACCATGGTAACATCCAATCAAAATCTCCGCTTACCTTTAGACACTAATAGACAAATTTCTCCTCAATTGATGTAGAGAGGTATATGCATATAACATAACGTGATTTTTGAGCAAAAGCAACTTTTAAGAGGGGACAGTATTACAAATAGAAGGAACTGACCCAGCCACTTTGGCACACCTGACATTAAGAACCATAATGACAGCCTGTTAATCTCATCTGTTTCCTTTAAGAAAGGAAAATCTTTAAGACATTGTCAGAAGGTCTTAGGCTTATGTAGGGGATTTTCTCCGGTGGGTTCCATGACATCTGTATATGGTTTCAGAAAAGTCCATTGACACTGACACTTTCTGGAATACTGTTAGTTCTTCTCAAAGCCATTTGCATGAAAGTGATTTATGTTCATGTCTTATGTTAGCATTAGACTGTGAGCTCCTTGAAGGCAGAATTCAGATATTATTTATTTGTATGTGCTCAGAAGCCTGCAGAGTTCCTGGAATGTTGCCAGGTTTACCAAAAACCAAAACAAAACATATTTGTTGTTTGTCTGAAATTCAAGTTTAACTTAGTGTCCTGTATTTTTTCTGGCAAGCCTATTCCTGGCACATAGCTAACCTCAATAAATATTGATGAGTTAGAGGATGAATGAATGACTAGCACAGTACCAACAAATGGAGAAATAAACTCTTAAAAACTTCAATTGACCACATAAAGGACACTCATCTAAATGATGCCTAACAATCACAGAACACCACACTGTGTCTGGTTAACATTCTACCTTTTAAAATCTGACTTGTATGGCTTTGATTGGAGATGCATTTTCTATCCATGCATTGTCAGCCACTTTTACTCAGTGTCCATGTGGGAGGAATACTAATCTCCTGGTAATGAAGGAGTTTTGTTCCAACAATTTCACATCTTAATTCCACACATTTCTGATTTCCTATGTTTGTTTAATTGTTTATTCGTGTGTACTAGTTGTACAAGAAAATTGATTTTGGAGGGTATATGTGTTTCAGTCATTCTGAAGTACAATCATCTCTGTATCTTCCTTTAAAAATTGCCAAAATTGTGCTCTTACTCCAGCCGAACCCTAGGATTTTGGGTAAAGTCATTCACTGTGATGATACCATCAGGACCAATTCTGTTTGAAAAAAGGTTTATCTGCAGTTAATTCATTGACAGTTAACCTTACGAAAGACAATATACAAACAACTCTCTCATTTCAAATTCTGCTGTTGATCTTTTTTCTCTTAACTTTGTTTTTTTCTGAGTCAGGCTCTGGCTCTGTCATTCAGGCTGGAGTAAGTGGTGCAGTCTTGGCTCACTGCAACCTCCACCTCCTGGGCTCAAGCCATCCTCCCAATTAAATGGTACAGGCACACACCAGCACACCCAGCTAATTTTTGTATTTTTAGTAAAGATGGGGTTTCACCATATTGCTCAGGCTGGTCTTGAACTCCTGAGCTCAAGCCATCCACCCATCCTAGGATTACAGGTGTGAGCCACCATACCCGGCCTCTCTTTCTCTTAACCCTTGACTGCCTGTTGCTGCTCCTCCTCATCCTCTTCCTCCTCCTCCTTCACTTCTGTTCCATTGGTCATAGCAAAGCATGAGTCAGAGTTACTAGGGAGGCCTATAAAAACACAGATTCCTAGGCCCCACCCCTAGAGTTTATGATTTCATAGGTCCAGCATGTAGCCTGCGATTCTGCATTTCTAACATGTTCTCAGGTGCTGCAGCTGTCATTACTGCTAGTCTCAGTAGTACTCAAAAGAATTATTGTCCTATATAATTCTTTTCCTTCCACTTCTCCTTCCCTTTCCCCTTTTCTTTCAGATCCATGTTTCATGTTCCTCACAATTCTTTTCTGCTCCCAGAGCAGTATAATATAATAATCTCACTCTATCTTGGCCCATTAGATTTGTTTTCCTGGTATTCCTTCACCTCCACTTAGTAAAAGTTAACTTACATTTCCTGTTCAATGTAGCTTAGCATCCTGCTGACGTGTGATGTAGAGATCTCACCATCCACTTCGGCAATATATGTGTAGAGAAACTGGAATGTACTGAAAGGTATCCGGGGCGGCCCACCATCATGGTCACATGATAAGACCTCACACACTATCTTGAGTGTTCTGGCAATAGTCTATAAAAGATAAAATGAGGAGAAAGTTACTCTTCCAGGCAATAGTCCTGAGATCCGTTTAGATACAAGAAAGAAAACAAAAATATTGCTCTTATAAAATCAGGTGGGAACAATTTAGGATTCTAGAAAGCTTGAAATTTTTACATTCAAATGTCACTAATTCATTCTAAAAAATATTAAGTATTGGGTATCTTTATTTTTTTCTCTCTTTTCTTTGTTGGAAGACTACTCAAGGAATTAAATTTATAAATTCCTAAGTACTTTAACATATTTGTTACTTTAGTCCAAATAAACTCACTAAGGGAGGGAAGTTGATTTGCATTCTATATAATTAGAATTATTTATTATTACCCTCCAATCTTATCTCTAACGGGCTCAGATAAATAGACTAGCCTATATACTCCAACAAGATACTTGTGGCAATGCCACAGTAGAAGAGAAGAAGGTAAGAAAGAGTAGGGTAATTTCCCCAGGAAGATACTGGAAAAATGGTCTTCAACATCAAGATAAACGTTCTTCTAAAACATACGGGTCTATCTAAATAGAATCACCTAGTGCTTTATTTTATATTACATAATACTAACTCTTTTATTGCTGGGGAAATATTAGTAGACAATGAGTGCCAGGAACTTTAATAGAAGGGTTACTACAGAAGCAAACCCTCCTTACAATGAAACTTGAACATGAAAAGGTCATGCTCAGAACTAATTTCATATCTTTAAATAAACCCACCCTTGGAATAAAATTTACAAGTGAAAGAGTTGTGAAATGAAGGTCAGCATATAGATCTTGGTGGTTTACTGAAACTGAAGATGTACAGATCATCTTGACACACTCTTCCAGGGATCAGTGAAAGAGCAGCCCTAAAGGTGACTCAGGTGTGACTGGGTGAATGAAAAAGCAGCTGCTGTATCTTCCCACATGATTGCTAGAGGAGACTTGTCCTGCCTTAGCAGTTGATGTTTGCTGTTCTCCTCTCATCCTCTCCCAAAACAGAATGATTGCCTAGATGGTGCTTCTCTAACTGTGGTGTGTAATAATTTGTAATAATTATTAATTTTAAATGAGTTAATATTTAAATTTTGTTGATTTACATTTAATAAGCATTATTTCATAAATAGATTATTCAATAAACCACATGATGTCAAAAAATGGGGAGTTTGCAGCAGGCCACCTTCTTTTCCTCTCCCTTGCCCCTGGGGGTCCTCTCATGATAAGCATTGTGAAACACTGCATCTTCTAAACACTTCCACTTAATTCAGAGTGGGTGGGAGGGCAGGCATGGGGCTAACTAGTATACATGAGGCTGTCTGGGAGGATGGTAAGTCATACATGTGAGAGAGGTCAGCAGGAGAATGGTTTGGAGTAGATTTGGTAGCACACTCTTAACTTCATAATTTCCACCCAGCTCACCCTCTGTTTCTGTTAAAAAAAAAAAAATCTGAGGCCGGGCGCGGTGGCTCAAGCCTGTAATCCCAGCACTTTGGGAGGCCGAGGCGGGTGGATCACGAGGTCGAGAGATCGAGACCATCCTGGTCAACATGGTGAAACCCCGTCTCTACTAAAGGTGCAAAAAATTAGCTGGGCATGGTGGCGTGTGCCTGTAATCCCAGCTACTTAGGAGGCTGAAGCAGGAGAATTGCCTGAGCCCAGGAGGCGGAGGTTGCGGTGAGCCGAGATCGCGCCATTGCACTCCAGCCTGGGTAACAAGAGCGAAACTCCGTCTCAAAAAAAAAAAAAAAAAAAAAAAAAAAAAAAAAAAAAAAAAAAAAATCTGCACCCCTAATGCTTTGTTCTTTTGCCCTGTCCCATGGGGTGCTGGTATGGGCTAAATTGTTCACCCTAAAATTCCTATGTTGAAACCTTAACCACAGAATCTGAGAATGTGACTGTATTTGAACATATGACCTTTAAAAAGATAAGTTAAAATGAAGTCAGTAGAGTGTCTTCTTAAGAAGAGGAGTTAGGATGTGAAGAGAGAGCCACCAGACCAGTAGGCACAGAGGGACACAGTTCGAGAAGCTGGCCATTTTTAGGCCAAGGAGAAACGCCTCCAAAGAAAGCGATCCTGCTGACAACTTGTTCTCAGAACTTCTGCGCTCCAGCACTGTGAGACAGCAAATTTCTGTTGTTTAAGCCACTAAGTCATGGCAGTCCTAACAAACTAACATAGGTGCTTTCCCAACCCTAAACATCATCTTTTATTGATTATTCAAACAACAAACCTTCAAATTCTATTGCTCTCATAAAATTTTTAAATATTTTTAAGATTTAATAAATGGATGAGTGGATAAATAACTATTTGGACTGGAGCTATTTGGTAAACTGACATAAACCTAAAGTAAACAGATCTTCATTCTCCTGCACAATATTTTTTTGGGATCCGCTTCACAGAGGTAGTCTTTAAGCATCTCGTGAGCTTCATTTTCAAAGTCAGAGGTGAAAGCCTTGAAATGTGAATCATTTGCTAACAAAATATGTCATTCCTTCCAGTGAACATGATTATTTGCTACATATGTGATCTCTTCCTTTTTAATCAGTTCAGTGGAATAGGAGGTGGCATAGACCAGTCCAGAGGAAGGAGTGCTGAAGGGAAGAGGAATACAGGTCTGCATGCCATTGCATTCTGAATAATGTCTGTTAGACCCAGAGAGCTTAAGAAGAGTACATGTGCCTATTACCTATCGGAGTAAAAATACCTGCCACTGGACTCTTCGATAAGGAACAAACTGGCTTTTCTAGATGGCACAGAGATCCTGTCTTGCTGTTGAATTGGTAAAGGAAAGAGAAATTCTGGGCTTGCCTCTAAGGATATATGAATTGACTAGGAGGCAAGGTCTCTACCAGATGGTGACCCCTGACTTAGTCTCAGCTATAACAAAATAGCTTCGACTGGGTAATGTATAAACAACAGAAATTTATTGCTCACAGTTTTGGAGTCTGGAAACTCTTAAGACCAAGGTGCCAGCAGATTTGCTGTCTGGTGAGGGCCTGTTCCTCATGAATGATGCTTTCTATGTGTCCTCACTTGGTGGAGGGGGGAACTTTTATAAAGGCACTAATCCCATTCATGCGGCTCCACCCTCATGACCTAATCAACTCCCAGAGGCCCTACTTTTAAGGCCATCACCTTGGAAGTTGAGATTTCAACATATGAATTTTAGGGGGGGCACAAACATTCAGACCATACCACTTACCAACCCCAGATTTAAGGTCCCAGAAACAGTCCAATGTGATGCAAATGAATATAATGATTACTGGTTTCATAGGGCACCCTTTATTTACAGACATAACTTTACTTTACTTCTGGGGGTTCTTTTTTTTGGATGGAGTTTTGCTCTTGTTGCCCAGGCGGGAGTACAATGGCATGATCTTGGCTCACTGCAACCTCTGCCTCCTGGGTTCAAGTGATTCTCCTGCCTCAACCTCCCGAGTACCTGGGATTACAGGCATGTACTACCATGCTTGGCCAATTTTTTGTGTTTTTAGTAGAGATGGAGTTTCTCCATGTTGGTCAGGCTGGTCTCGAATTCCCGACCTCAAGTGATCAACCCCCCTCGACCTCCCAAAGTACGGGGAATACAGGCATGAGCCACTGTGCCTGGCCACTTCTGGGGGTTCTTTGACATGGGGATGATGAGGAGCAAAGTCAGGTATCTCATGGCCTCTTGGAATTGGAAGAGCTCACTGTTATTCAGAGGTAGGCCTGAGGGTATCTCAGAGGAAGCAGAGAAGCAGGGATAGAATCACAGAATGTCAGAGGTAGAAGAACCTCATGTAACATTTAATCCCACCTCCCTGTTTTAGAAGAAAAGTAAAAAGATACAATTCACCTCATGGTTTCCCCTCTTCAGTCTGGGAGACAGGTACATCAGAGGAAACCTAGCATCTACACAGTGGGCTAAGCAGAGGGAGGGTTGGAAATTGACTTTCCAAAGTCACTCTTTGTTACTGTGAGGTATGAGGATAAGGGAAGGACTCAGACACATCACTAACTGGTGAGGGCTGTGAAATAACCACCAGAGCCAGGGAGCAGATAGGTGAGCCTGGCAGAGACTCAAGGAGGCCCTGAACACCACTGAGAACTGAAATGAGCCAGTGAGGGAGGCATTGTCAGGTTTTCACCAATCTGACAGATATGAGACCAAAAACTTAAGCTGCAAGCAGCCAGTGGCCAGACAGATGGGCATTGCCATGGAGACCAGAGATGCCAGAGAAGACTGAGGATGTGGGAAACCCTTCACTTGACTGCTCTGTGGTCCTAGAGTCACCTCTCTCTGTCTACATTCAGCTGCCATCTTGGAGAAGAGAGCACAGTGAAGAAAAACCTGAGACACTGGGAAATTTACCTTTAGGCTGTTTCAGTTACTGCATTAGACTAAAGTTTCAGGACTGGACTGAATTTATTTATTTTCTTATTTGACCTTTTGTGGGTGAGGTAGACCAAGAAGATCAGAATTAAGTACAGATAAAATTTTAAAGGTACATTTCCCCCAAAACATCTCCAAATGTGATGTGAAAAAATCTGTACCCTATGAGAATTTAATAAAATATGTCCACTTTTTTATCTTCCCGTTTGTGATTTTCCCCAGTCCTGATTGAAAAGTCATAGGCCTCTGCTGCTTGCTTTCCTTTCCTCCTTGGTGGATAGTGATTTATTCAGTATAAAATGCTATAAAGGACAATGAAGAAAAAAAAGAACCACGAATGTCCTCTTGTTATTCCTCTCTAAAGAAATGATTATGATGAAGGCTGTAGGGGAATCTATAGGAAAAGTTGGGCTACAAGATTTCTGCTAAATTTTCTCAGAAACAAACTGTCAAATATGCAATCCAAGCATATTTGAGAAGAACAAGATGATGTTTAGAAATGCTGAATGATTCGAACTACCTTTTCATACCATTTGGCTTTGGCAGAGATAATTATTTTCTCAATAATTTTTAAACTTGTATGTATCTCAGGGATTCTTTTACAAAAGCATGTTTTTTATTCATTTTGTTATTTTAACAATGTCTAACAATGTAAGTCCACATCTAAGATACCCAAGCTTTAAACATCTATACATATAAACTGATTTCAGCATATTTTGCTTCAAAACAGTAAAATGGTTTTTCCAATATCAAACAAGTCAAATTTGGAAGAGGCGTGAATCTGTATGAACATCCTGCATCCATGGAGATGTCATGACTAAATTTAGAAATAGTCTCATCTCTCCTGTTTTTGCTTCCTTATGTCTGAGTTTTGCATCCAATTCTGTTTATTACACAGTAGCTTTCTATAAGATTGTACCCCTTTTAAAAAGTGTCTATTAATATATATTCTAGGTGTCTGGAAGTCTTTTTCTACAGATGGCTCTTGGTTGTCTCTGGGAATATGAATGGAGGGAGTGGAGTTAAAATACATCTGAGGGCAAAAAGTATAAAAAATTTTAAAAAACAAACAAAAAGATAAAGAAAAAAAAAAGAAAAAAGACACCTGAGGGCAATATTCATAAATAATCCAAAAGTTACACTGTAGTCAGTCCTCCCCAGAGTCTGACAATAGTGTTTCCCTCTCTCTCTCCTCCTAAACCCTGCTTCTGCCTGACGAGCACTGAAATGACCTTGATTTAAAGAGAAGGACAAGATGAGAAGAGGCATGTTTATCATCAGCTCTGGAGAGTAGACCGTGTGTACAGATGCACTGCCCTTCCAGGCCCAGAGGGAGCTTTCCCCTTCAGGAACAAAAAACAGTCAAGCTAACTTACAACTCCCAGAGCGCTAGAAGCGAGGGCTAAAAACTTCAGCCACTCGATCTCCTCTGTGAAGTGACCCACGTTCATCACACTATTAAACAGATCTGTTGGGATCTTCAACACCTTCCACATCTGGGCCAGCTCATCTGCACGGATGATCAGTCTGCCAGCAACCTGCAGGGCAGGGGACAGACACAACACAGAGGATGTGGGAGAAGTTGAGGCAAGACCCTGGGGAACACCCTGCCCCCAGGCCAGGTCCACATCTCCCAACACAGGGCAAGGGGCAGGAAGGGGGTGTTAGGAAGGTACAAGATGGCTCTGTGTGGCAGTAAACTTTGCAAATCCTAGTGCTGAAATATAATTTATTAATTCTTAAACTTTAGGTGTTAGAATTATGCAAAAGTTATACATTTATATATTTTAATTTCTTGTGGTTTTATCTGCTATTGTATTCCTAAATTGTTTTATTCCTTATATGACAGATAGAACAGCCTGAAAACAAAACCAAGGGTTAGAGTGCTTACCTGAGACCACTAATTAATGGTAAAACCAGGACAAGACATAGGTCTCTTTCTTCCCAATTGCACTGAGTTCTTAGCTCTAGAACTCAAGTACATCCCTCATGTTTTCCCAGGAATGATATGAGGTATGTGGCTGACCCACGGGAATCTGGTCTGGATGCCTTTTGTTGCTTGATCCCAGGTACTTGAGCTCTGTCATTTTCACTGCGCAAGGTACTTGGTGGATAAAGGGAGGGAGGGTGAGTGGTTGCTGACCACCAATGCAATAAGGGCACAGATGCCCGATGATGTGCTCCAACACCTTTCCTGACCCTCTGATTCTAGTGAAATGCTAAGCCTCTGGGACCAAGGCAGTTAGCCAAGCTAGTCCCAAATCACCCCAAACCTCTCTGTCCTGGATCATAAAGCAGGGTATGGTGATGCTCAACCATATTTCCTGGGAATTGGCCAAACCGCAAACTTTCTCAAGCTAGACCCTCCTCATGCATCCATTCAACAGGCAGCCCCGAGGATGATGTGGCTGTGAAGAGGCTCACAGCCTCTCCCTAAAAGCTAAAAACTATGTCTGGACCTGGGACAGCTGGGGAGCTAAAATATGCCCTTCCCCAAACTGTGACTGGCATCATATTTTGGTTTTGATCACAAAGGGAGACACTGCTGAGTGACTGACGACCTACACTTTTCTGGAGAGATGGGATTAGCTTTGCATTGAGTCCCTGTACATTCTGCCAGCTTCAACAAATCTGGGATGACCCCATCAACGACTCAGCCTACAGCGTATTTCAAAATTATTCCTATTTCCCTAATTACTTTCAGTCCATGGTTTAGTGTATTTTAGGGTGGTACTAAGTGGTCAGCTGACTGTCAGAAGAACAGTGGGCTTTTGTCTGTACCCACCCAGCCTCAACACTGTCCCTACATTCCCTCAATGCTGCAGCAGGGCCCTTACCTGAGAATGCAGGGTCTTTAACAGCTCAGGTGTTAATTCTGCCCAGTTACACAAACCGACTTGCTCAGACTGCTCTCTCACCGGAGAACTCTCTCCACGGCACACGGCCTCAAAATAACTACAAGAAAAAAAGTCAGAGTGTAGGAGGAGCACCCTGTATGCCAGTGGCTTCTGGCTGTTCTAGCAATCCTTCCCCCTTTTTTTGAGGGAAGGAGGTAGAGAAGAGAACCCTTGTTAAGTGGTTTCTGTGAGTCAGTGTGTTTAGTTCATTTACATCTGGGAGAAGCCTGAATATGTTACTTTCCACTTAGAGCATAGAGAATGCTTTGAGAATATAAAGCTTTGTTCTTCTCTAAGGATGAGGAAGAACTAAACGTTTGGGTATGCGATTCCTGGGGCATATTGGGGTCAAGTTTTTTTTTCCCCCCAGTCATTTCTGAGTGTTTTGTAACATACAAATAGATAATATATTACATATGTATATGTAATCTTGGGAAGAGAACTTGGAAGAGAACTAAAGTAATACACATAAGAAAGGGGAAGACAGCACAGAAATTGTGGCAAGGGCCTGTAATCCAGTGACTCTGGAGCCTGAGGCTGGAGGACCACTTGAGCCCAGGAGTTTGAGGCTGCAGCAAACTAATTGTGCCACTACACTCGAGCCTGGGTGACACAGTGAGACCTCCATCTCTGAAGAAACAAAAAAGAAGGGAGGGGAAGAGATGGAAGTGTCCTAGGGGTGAATCAGGAAGAATTTCTGGCTGGAGATGGTGAGACTCAGGGCTTCAAGAGGGAAGGGAGACAGGGTTGGCAGGGCACTGTGCGAGGCTCAGGAGAGAAGACAAGCCAAAGAAGGTTTGAGACAATCTTAAGTTACGTGGGGCCTGTGAAAGAAAACTGTTTTTCTTCCCTCAAAATTTTCAGTCAAATCTGCCTGCTCCTCAATATTTTGTGGAGTGGACTTTGTTTTGGGGCAATGTGGAACAAGTACTGAATTCTGTTTCAGCATTGACATAAGATGAAAAGAGGCTGCCTGCAGCAGGGAACGGACATGAGCCGTTGACATGGGTCACCAGTGCTGTATGGCAGGGTCTGTCTCCATCAAAAGCCTGGTTATTGACGATCCATGAACCACAAATGTTTTGTGTTGTAACACATGCCCACCAGAGGACAAATAAGTACATGTTCTGCCGATGGCTGATCGGAGGTTTCTTCGTTGACAACACATATGTAGGGAAATTCTTATTTGCAATGAATTAAATACATATTTTGTCTTGGAAATACTTTGTAGAGTTTTATTCTCTAAAATGCTACAGGTTTTAAGTAAGTCACATAAAACCATCTGAGAGGTGCTTTTCATGTCTGGATAGAATGGAGGGGCTCTTAGGTCATGATCTCCTTTTTCATTGTGGTTAAACTACAAATGAAGGTTTCATAGATGTCTAAAAAAATGTATAGCACATGATACAATATGCGGGCAAGCAGGCTACAATAGTGGAATGCCTTCTTACATCAATGTCAGGGACAATACTAAGCAATGTCATTTTGTTTACTATAAAACAGCAGCACAAGAACAATGAAATGGATTTGAAACTAATGGATAAGATAAAGTCTATCTATCTGACTATGCCAAAATAAATTAGTCTTCTGATGCTAAAGTTCAATCTTAGAGGCAATAATAAAATTTAGAAAGGAAAACTAAACAGGGCTCATTACTAGGCAAAGCAACCCCCCAGCTATGTTTTTTTATATGAGCACCACTGGCTTGTTTTCCTTCCAATTGCAAAGCTGCATCCTAATCCAGCCCAGGAACACGACAGCACTGGCTCCGAGACTCAGAAAGGCCCCTCTAAGGTGATATTTTGTGTCTTCTCAAAGGTGTCCACACTTTCTCCCTACCATCTGTGCAGTGCACCCACTCACAGCCTCAGGCTGAGGGCATCTTCGCTTCCCCAACTCACTGGCTTTCTCTCAACAGCCTCCCTTACTCTCCGTTTCCCACTGAAACCCTACTAAGCAGGGAATCATCAAACAGTAAAAACAGCCTGAAAATGGTCTGTGAGGTCTAGTGATCTTCCAACTAAGTCCTTGTTCCCCAGTTTCAAGCAAGCAAGTTTGTCTAAGAAGCAGTTTCACAGCTGAGAGGTGCAAAGCTGCTTCAAACCAGGCCTGTAGCAACTGTTGTGTAAGCTCCATCTACTAAGCAACCTTTGGAGGTCCCTCCTGAAAGAAGGCACCCATGTTTGAGGCGCACTGTTTTCAGCCATGCCTGAGGACCTCAAAACTTCTTGGCCTTTCTCCAGAATGCAACGTGTACTGTGTGATGTTGGCAGAACAAATCAGTTTAGAGAAACACTAAATAACAATAATTTCCTCAAAGACAAGATTCAAAGCATCTTTGGTTGGGTCCAAGTATAACAGCAGGGGAAGAAACGTCTCCTCAAAAGGGTGAACTAGCTGGACTGATCCCACCCAATCCACCTAGCGCTGTCGCTTCCCTTCCCAGGCTGCACTGCTGCCATCCAGTGGTGAGAGAATGAAGAAAGGCAGATGAAGCTTTGGAGATTCCAGCCAGTCTTTCCACCGGGACTGGGAAAAGGAGAGCAGGGAGGAGGTGCGTGTGCAGACGCTGGTGTGAAACGGGCATGTAACTCTTGCTGCTTGCCCGAGGACACGGCCTATTGGCCTGGCATCCTACTGCTCAATCTAGCTCGCTTAGAGGAGGCATTCCATCCTCACCCTGTTAGATGTAGTATCTATGGTGGATTTTAAAGCATCAAAGCAATGCAACACCTAAAACCCACAAAGATGATGCCAGTTAGTCCCGACCCTGGCTGCAGCCATGACAACCTCCGCGGTTGTCCAGGACCCTTTCTCCTGGCCGGTCCTCTAAGGGGTGAAGGTGAGAAAGGAGCACCTACTCAACCCCAAACTGGAGGAGGTCCTGCGGCTGCGCCAGGATGGCGGCTCTGGCAAACTTCTTCAGCATTTCTGGCAGCTCCCGCGGGATGCATCTTTGCTCCTCTGTCTGAGCCATTTTCTTTTATTTGGAGAAAAAGAAGGATACCATAATGATTAATTTTAGACTTTGCAAAATATTAGAAAAGTTATAACAGTAATATAACCACTAAATCTGTATAGGAAAAATGGTTTTTTAAAAAACAAACAAAAAACCTTAAAAAGAAGTCAAGAAAGGAGCAGAGAAAACATAGGAAAAGTGGACAGATAACACAGTAGAAAATAATGCATACATATCAGTAATCACAATAAAAATAAACGGGCTTAAATGTGCCAGTTTAAATATACGTATAGGTACGCCTGAAAAAACAAAGACACAGAAAGACTCAAGGTAAAAAGGGTATAAATAAGTAAAAATAACCAAAAAAAGTTAAGGTGACATGCTAATACCAGGCAAAAGACACTTTAAGGCAAAATGCACAATTAGGAATAAAGAGGGTCACTACATCATGATGAAAGCTTTAATTGTTAAGACAATAGCAACAGTTCTCAATGAGTAATGCCACAGACATCCCCGAGGAGGAGTCTCACCATGCAGGTGGAAAAGCAATATATTGTTTATGGTGACATATGTATAATATTACAAAAAAAGAGTAAGGAATGATAAATACAAATTCAGAATGGTGGTTACCCCTGGTGGAGGAGGGAGAGGGATGTCATTAGGGAGATACAAGGGTCTCCGGACTAGTAGTAATGTTCTATGTTTTAAGCTGGATGGTTGCTGTCTAGATGTTTGTTTTATTATGTTTATACTTACATCGTTTAACTAATTTTGTAGGTATGAAATATTTCATAATTGTAAAAGTTACTCTTGTTTCTGATGACTTTTCATCCCATCTTATCTGTCACAGAGCAGTGCTTTATTTGCTCATATTGTCTGCAAATATGTAAATATATATTCTTTGACTGTTAGAAATATATAACATTTCCCATTTTAACTGCTTTAAATGTATAGTTCAGTGGCATTAAGTACATTCACATTGTTGTACAACCGTAACGGCCATCCATCTCCAGACCTTCATCTTCACCAGCTGAAACTCTGTACCCGTTAAGTACTAACTCCCTATTCTGCTTCCCCACAGCTCCTGGCCACCACCATTCTTCTAGCTCTGTGAATTTGACTACTCTATCATATAGAATCATATGGCATACAGTATTTATCCTTTTGTGTGTGATTTATTTCACTTAGCACAATGTCTTCAAGTTTCATTCATGCGATACCATGTGTCAGAATTTCCTTTTTCTTCTGATCCATCATGAGATGTGTTATCTATTGCACCCCTTGTCCTGAGCTGAGAATTTCTTTGTTCTTAAGCTAAATAATATTTTGTTAGATGTACCACATTTTATCCATTCACAGGTCAATGGACATTTGGATCGTTTCCACCTTTTAGCTATTGTGAATAATGCTGCTATGAACATAGGTGTACAAATGTGTTCAAGTCCTTGCTTTAAATCATGTTGGGTATATACACACCCAGAAGTGGAATGGATGGATCACATGGTAATTGTATTTTAAGTTTTTGAGAAACTGCCATACTGTTTTCCACAGTGGCTGCACCATTTTCTGTGTCCATGTATTTTGACAGGATCTTTTAGTTGTTGTGCAATTGTTTAATTTCTCTCCTCGAGTCTCAGATAATCTCATGTAAATGAAAAGATGCCCCAGTCCTAATTAAAGAACCTTCCATGGCAACAATAACAATGTTAACCCTTGGTCATATAACCTTGCTTATGTATCATGCTAGTATTACCTCTTGAAAGCATGAGTTCTGCATGTTTATTATTTAACAAATAAATAGGTACCTCTTTTGACTTAACTTAGCCATGCTCATATTTCAAAGATTTCCCCCATGTTCACCTCATCGTCCACAAT
Source organism: Saimiri boliviensis (assembly GCF_048565385.1). Lineage (NCBI taxonomy): Eukaryota > Metazoa > Chordata > Mammalia > Primates > Cebidae > Saimiri > Saimiri boliviensis. Next base: position 27,982,412 of record NC_133456.1, on the reverse strand, counting down.
TCTAGGGACACGTGGCTCATTTACAGACTGGCATGTAAACTATGTCCCATAAAGTTGCACAACATGATTCCCTGATTTGGAGATCTGGTGTACACACGTGGGGGTCACCTTAGCCCTGTCTTATATAAGTGTATGAAAGTCTTTACTATGAGTGTCATAATACCCTACACCATATTCATCTTTTACTTGTCCTTCCCACTTTTTTTTTCTTTTTTTAATGGAGTTTCTCTCTGTCGCCCAGGCTGGAATGCAATGGTATGATCTTGGCTCACTGCAACCTCCACCTCCTGGGTTCAAGCAATTCTGCCTCAGCCTCCTGAGTATCTGGGACTACAGGTGCATGCTGCCACACCTGGCTAGTTTTCGTATTTTTAGTAGAGATGAGTTTTCATCATGTTTGTCAGGCCGGTTGTCCTTCCTACTTCTGATCTCCTTGTAGCATTCCTGTGATTCAGAGATTCAAAACATACAAACAAGGGCTCTGAGGGGTGAATCCACCATAGCTTCCAATATAAGATTAGGGCTATGTTTCTCTTGAGTTTTCATTACCATTCCTGATGATATTCGACATTGCACTGGCCTTTTCCAAAACAAAACACAGGGCTGCTATCCTTCATAGCTAGTTATGGCATAACATCCAGAGGGCAGATGAAGCTTTAGTGAAGAAGCACTCTTGACTGTGAGGCTGGAGTCCAGGATTTTGGCCTTGGGTGTATTTTTTTTTTTTTTTTTTTTTTTTTTTTTTTGAGATGGAGTTTCGCTCTTGTTACCCAGGCTGGAGTGCAATGGCACAATCTCGGCTCACTGCAACCTCCGCCTCCTGGGTTCAGGCAATTCTCCTGCCTCAGCCTCCTGAGTAGCTGGGATTACAGGCACGTGCCACCATGCCCAGCTAATTTTTTGCATTTTTTTTAGTAGAGACGGGGTTTCACCATGTTGACCAGGATGGTCTCGATCTCTTGACCTCGTGATCCATCCACCTCGGCCTCCCAAAGTGCTGGGATTACAGGCTTGAGCCACCGTGCCCAGCCGGGTCTATTTTTGACTAATCATTTGATCCTTAGGAAATCATTAATCCAACAAAACCTATGTGTTTTATTGGAATTGTGCTGAATACTGGGATATCTAAATGAATAAGTCACACACTGTGCTTCATGGAGCTCACAGTCTAGTGGAAGAGAGTGACAGAAAAATCAGTACTTCAAATAAGGCATAAGTGTCAAGAAGCCTACACTAGATACAGAAGAACAGAAGAAACTCTTGGAGGTATCTAACATCTGGAGGTAGGAGAAGGAGGTCAGAAAATACTTTTCAGAGAGTGGTGATATCTGAACTGAGACCTGGAAAAACCTAGTTTGTTCATTGCTGTATTCAAGCACACAGAAGAGTGCCAGGTACAGGGTAGGTATTCAATAAGCATATGCTTGCTTATGAGAGTAAGGAGAGAATTCCATGTAGCTAGAAGGACTTAGGCAAAGATGTGTGGTTGTCAGAAACATGACGAGTTCAGGGAACTATAATTACAGAGTTCTAAAGTGGGCAAAGCAGGAGTGGTTGGGCCTAAGGCTAGAAATACAGCTCAAGGCTTGGGCTTTGGAACTTTTTCTTGAAGGCAATGGGGAGCCACTAGAAAATTTAAGCACAAGCGTCACACAGTCAGTGTCAGCTTGAGGTGCCAGTTATCAGTTTTTGCCTCTCAGCTCCAAATTCATCTTGTGTTGCCTCCTCTGCAAAAATTGAACTAGGTCCTTTAACATTTTTCCCTTGCCAGCCCCCATAATGGTAAGCTTTGTTAGTACAGGGCACTGGAAGGACTGGAGGAGGAAGAGGTTTCTCTTGGGTATTCAGGTGTGCTCTTCTTGCGAGGATCCAGGAACGTGTAGTTTCTCCCGTGCTGGGATTCTGTAGCACGCAGCTTTTCCAGCATCTGGTTCATGCAGCGTGTGATCTCCTGAGTACCCAACTGCTGCAGTACACAGTGGCCAACAGTGCCCTGTGGCTAGCAGTGCCTCCAGCACCTCTTGGGAAGCTCTGTAGCGGAGTGCTGCCAGTGAGTCACCTTTGTGTGAGTGGCTTCTCTGGTGTTTCAGAGAGTAAATTTTGTCTGCCTGGCACCTCAGCAATTTCTCTGCTCCCCAGTCAGCTGTGGCCATATCCTCTGCACCAAGCTCTGGGAAAGGTTTCCTCCTTGGGTGATCTTCTTAGGGGGAGGGATTGCTCCTTATATCTGTGATTCCTGTATGTTTTAGATCTCTTCTGACATATTAACCAATCCTTCATTACTCCACCCTCATCATTAACAATCATTTATTTATTTATTTATTTATTTATTTTACCAGGAGAAGCTAGTCTTTCAGGATCAAACAATTCTTTATATTGAGATTGTTTTTTTTTTTTTTTGAGACGGAGTTTCGTTCTTGTTACCCAGGCTGGAGTGCAATGGCGCGATCTCGGCTCACTGCAACCTCCGCCTCCTGGGTTCAGACAATTCTCCTGCCTCAGCCTCCTGAGTAGCTGGGATTATAGGCACGCGCCACCATGCCCAGCTAATTTTTTGTATTTTTAGTAGAGACGGGGTTTCACCATGTTGACCAGGTTGGTCTCGATCTCTCGACCTCGTGATCCACCCGCCTCGGCCTCCCAAAGTGCTGGGATTACAGGCTTGAGCCACCGCGCCTGGCGAGATTGTTAAAATTACTATATGCTCAAAAATTACTGTATGATTTATTTCTCTTTGTTGAACTCTGAAACATAACGTTGACTGACAGCTGTGTGGATGGACTGAAGAGAGGGTGGTGAAGTTTCAGGCAGGGAGCCAGGTTAGGAGACTATGGAAGCACTTTTGACAACTCTCAGGAGCTTCACTACCTTGAAAAGTAGTTGTCATAGAGAGAGATAAAAGAGACAGGTATTTAGGAGATAGGATCTACAGGATTTGGTAACTATGGAGGGAGGAGGAGGAAGAGAAGGTGGAGGAGGAGAAGAAAAAGAAAGTGGAGGAGAAGGAGGAGGCGGTGAAGGACAGAGGAGTCTAGAGTGACTATCAGTTTTCAAGCTTGGATGACGGGGTGCACGGTAGTGCCACCCGTGTAGAAATGGAAAACATTGAAGGAGGGCTAGGTCAAATTATCCTCCCACATTCCCATTTACTTTCAGGAGTTCCATGCACTTTTGAATCATGAAAAATTGGAATCATAGATTCTCTAAGTTAAAGAGGCACCAAAGCCCAGGTTTTCTGCGTTTGGGCAATATGGGCCACTTGTTCACCTCCAAGAAGTGGGAGAAAGGTCCATTCTAAACATTCCTCAATTCTAACATTTCGTAAAGTTCTTTTCCATTTTTAAATCTCTTGAATAGTAGCCTTCTTCAGTTATACAGAGCTCATCCATACCCCCAACTCTTCCAATTCAATAAATTTCCTCTTAAGTGGAGCCTACATGCTCCCAATGTAAACTGACAGACCAACATACACCTGCCAAGTGCTGAAGAATGCAGGTCTTAAAATAGACTATAGTCTTGTTTCTGGAACCTCTCACTTGGTTTTATTGGTATGGGCTAAACAGGGCTTCTGTTTCATAAATGAAAGTCTCCAGTTACATGAATGAAAGGCTCCAGGCCAGAATTTCAGAGGCAGTTTCTATGAGCAGCACTTGGAACCAAGCAGCAGGCAACTGCACATCCCTGTTTGGGTTTGGGATGCGGTTGCTCTTGTTTGGAATGCATTCTCCCCCTCTTAACAGGTTAATTCTTCCTTTGGAGGTCTGCACAGCCTTCCCTGACCACCCTGTCAGTTCCACTGTACATACCCTATCAGAGCATCACTTACCTATGGTTGGTGTGATTCTTCGAGTAACATGTGCCTCCCCCAGCAAACTCCACGGCAGGAAGGGTCAGTTTTTGCTCACTATACCATCGCGATGTCCAGCCCAGTGCCTGGAACTCAGTGTTCAATAGATACTAGTGAAAATGAACGCGTGATAGCAGTCTGTGAAGTGCTAGCTATGAAATGAATGAGTGGCAGCAGTCTATGAAGTGCTAGGCATGCCCACTGGTCCTCACGACAATTCCCCCAAAGCTATTTCTATATTCGTGTTTCTGATGAATACGCAGAGGTGTGGCTCCTCCGGGAAGGGCTCTGTTTCCAGACTCCTGAGTCTCCCCATCACTGTCCTCCGGTTAAGAAACCGTAGAATAGTATTCTGGGTACAAAATGCGCACACAGTTTGGCCGGAAAGCCATAATCCCCTCCAGTCACATTCCCTTAAAGATCTCCTTGCCTTCCCTCCCCCTGCTCTGTGAACGAGGAGAGGCTCAGAATCCAGGGGCGTCGGGCAGGACCCCTCCCTCCCACCCGCTCGGAGCCCTGCCCTGCCTCCACTTCCCCTCCGGGGTGGCTACCTCAGGCTCGCTCCCAAACCGTCTGTCTGGCTTCAGGCGACACCTGGCGCCTCAAGGGACAGATGTGGGGAGAGATCCAGTGCCGACCACCCTTGGCAGAAGGAGACCAGTAGAAGCTAGGCAGGGAGGGCAACAGCGGCCGGGGGGACGGCAGCGACGGGGTACGACCGCCGGTAGCGTTAGGACCGTTAGCGCTCCGCCTTCTCCTGGCAACCCCCGCGTGGGCTCCGCTGCCAGGTCTCCTGGGGCGCGCCGGGTGTGACGTCACAGAGCCGTCCCGCCCCCTCAGCAGAGCCGCCCCGCCCCCTCAGCAGAGGCGCGTTCCCAGGGTCGTCAGAGAGACGCCCCGCCCCCTCAGCAGAGCCGCCCCGCCCCCTCAACAGAGCCGCTCCGCCCCCTCAGCAGGGGCGCGTTCCCAGGGTAGTCAGAGAGACGCCCCGCCCCCTCAGCACAGGCGCGTTCCCAGCGTCGCGCTAGGGCGCAGCTGGGGAAGCTGAAAGCTGCTTTGGGCTTTGCTGGTGGTGGAAGAACAAGATGGCCTAGAGGGTGAAGGATAGGGCTGGGGGCGTTAGGAAACCCGGGCTGGGGCGTTCGGGGTGGGGCGGAATGTGTAGCCATAGACTCTGCGCTTCTGTAGATGAGAGAGGGGAAGTGGAGCTTAACTTGATCTTTTGGCTTGTGGAAAGTGGACAGGTGAGAAGTCCTCGAGGATCATAGTAACAAAGACTTCTTAAAATGCGTTTTTCGGTGCCAGGAATTGTTCTGATTGCATTACACACAGGAACTCATTTCATCCTTACTGTCACCCCATGAGGCAAGTACTATTATTATCCCCATTTTTACAGATGAAGGAACTGAGCACAGAGAGCTTAAATTTGTCCAAGATGACAGTCAGCAAGTGATAGAGTCAGGATTTGAACCTGGGTTGCGTGGTTCCAGATTCCTCACTCTTGATGGTAATTAGGGGGGAAGTGGGAAGGAACAGAGCCTGAGATACCTCCTGGAACAACAGGGAAAGACAGAAAATATTTACTGGGTAGAATGTGGTCCCTGTGCTAGGGCACTTTTACCAACATGATGAGAAATTCTCACAGTAACTGAAGGTAGGCATTGCCTTCCTTTTAGAAACAAAAAGCAGGCCCAAGGCTTTGAGTAATTTTGCCCGTGATCAAACAGCTGGCAGTAGGGCTCAGGACCCAGCTTGACTCCAGGGCTTCTGATTTTCCAATTTCAAGACTGGGGTGTGTGTGTGTGTGTGTGTTTCTGAGACAGGGTCTCACTCTGTCACTCAGGCTCAACTGCAATGGGGTGATCATGGCTCACTGCAGCCTCAACCTCCCAGGTCTAAGCAATCTTCCCATCTCAACCTCCCAAGTAGCTGAGACTACAGGTGCATGCAACCATGCCAGGCTAATTTCTATATTATATTTTTATAAACGGGTTTTTGCCATGTTGCCCAGACTGGTCTTGAACCCCTGGGCTCAAGTGATCCGCCTGCGTTGGGATTGCAAGTGTGAGTCACTGCACCTGGCCTCGGACTGTTCTTTTTAAGCATCCGAGGAGACAGGAAAAGCTTTCTCTGCTACATCTTTCTCTGCTACAACTCTTGCCACTTCACACCCATTCTAAAGGTGCCCATTGCATCATCTAATCCCTCAGTACGTTTGTACAACAGGCGTCCCCAAACTACGGCCCGCGGGCCACATGCGGCCCCCTGAGGCCATTTATCTGCCCCCCACCCCCCGCACTTCAGGAAGGGGCACCTCTTTCCTTGGTGGTCAGTGAGAGGAGCACAGTATGTGGCGACCCTCCAACGGTCTTAGGGACAGTGAACTGGCCCCCTGTGTAAAAAGTTTGGGGACGCTTGGTCTAAATCAATTAGTTCACCCAGGGCCTTCAAAGCTTTTTCTGGTTGTGAGATGAAAGCCTTTGTCTCTCCTTAAAGCAATTTTAAGCATCAGTGAACAAGCGGGGGAACTAGATTTTTGGTTTATGCATGCAGAAAGCTTTTCACAGTCTACTGCTATTCATTTGTAAAGAGGCCACTCTGCTGACCTTTGTCAAAATCCTGCAGTTCTTGTACACCTGGAGAATCCTCGATGATCTGGGGTTGGCCACTGTCCACAGGCAAGATCTGGGGATGAAGGAATTCTAGTCACTAGCTCTCAACTGCCTTTCTGAGGCCTCTGTGGAGGGGCTGCCAGGTGTTGTTGTAGGCACCTGACCAACAGGGTGTGCCTTAGGATGGGAGAGGGAGGCTGGAGGCCTGAGAGCTGCAGGTGCATCTTCCAAGATAACAAGAATTCTCTGGCCACTGGGGTCTGTTCTGTGTATGCACATGGACGAAGGTGTGCCAGTCTATTGCTGCTTTCATGCAGAGTAAATAATATCGACAGGAATGAATAATAATCTTTGGGCAGAAGAAGGGGTTTTCAGACAAAGCACTAGCAGCTGGAGATAGAAGATGAAATAAAATAGAATGTTAATATAGCAGGTTAAACACAAGGGAGGAATTTTCTGACACTGTCTGACTGAGGTGGTTTGAGTAGGAGACCAGGTTGAGAGGCATAGGTCAGATTATCCTGGATCTATCAGTCAATAAATATATTAGATACAATCAAGAGAATAAAATTATATTGATTGTATCCTGAAATGATAATGACACAATTCAGGAAAGTTGCTTTCTTCTAAAACAGAGGTAAGAGTAGGAGAGGGAGGAGCACATAGACGTTACTGGTAGTGGTCTAGCTCTTGGGGTGGATGGTGGTTACATGGGTGTTTATTATATTTCATTAAAAAGATCTGTCTTAAATATTACAATAAAATCTTTTATTGCATAAAATCTTTTATCATGTAGGTTACATTGTCTTCTGCTATTTTCTTGTACAAATGAAAATTGACTATATCCTTTCTCATCATTTCCTTTTTTCTACTAGATAATTCCCATCAGCATACAAACATTTTCCTCTTCAGCTTTGACCCATTTGTCTGCTTCCCTTTATTGCCAAGTTCTTTAAAAAGAGTTGCCCACACCTGCCATCTCTAATTTCTCTCTTCCAAATCTCTTTTGAATCAACTTGAAACAGGCTTTCATCCCCATCATTCCACTGAAATGACTTGTGTCCGGGTTCCCAATTACACGCTGTTAAATCCAATGTCATCTCTCAGCCTCAGCTCAACCTATCAGCAGCATTTGACTCTTGATAACTTTCAAATAATTGAAACACTTCTTTTCCTTGGATTCTAGGACATCACACTCTTGGTTTTTCCTTCCTCTTTGGCTGTCTTTCTTAGGCTCTTTTGCTTGTTCTTCCTCCTCTCCCTGACATTTTGATCTTGGAGTACCCCAGGATTTACACTTGGACTTCTCTATCTATATGCACTCTCTTTTTGATCTCATCCAGTCTCATGTTTTGAATATCAAATGTATGTCTTCAGCCCTAATCCTTTCCTAAACACCACAATATAACATCCAACTGTCTACTTTGCACCATCGCATGTCTAATAGGCTTCTCAGGCTGAGTACCCCACAACTGCACTCCAAGATTCCTCTCCAAACCACCTCCTCCAGGCTTCCCTGTAGCAGCAAATGACAACTGTAAATTCCAGTTGCTCAGGCTAAAAAACCTTGGCATTATCCTTGACTGCTTTTTCTCCCACACCTTAAATCCACTCAGAGCAAATGCTATTGGCTCTATCTCCAAAAGTCATTCAGAATTAGAGCACTTCTCTCCACACCTATCACCTTGGTCCAAGCAAGCTTCATCTCTCACCTGGACCATTGCAGTGGCTTCCTAACCCATCTCCTGTTTCTGCCCTTTCCCTCCTGTGGCCTGTTCTCATCACAGCTGCCTAATCACTTTTTTGGAAACCTAAGACTGATCATGTCATTCCTCTATTTAGAACTTTCAGTGGCTCTTACCTTATGCAAGTAAAAGTGAAAGTAACCCACAAGCCCTTAAACTCTCTGAACACATCATTTTCTCTTTTCTCCTTCACTACCCTCCAGCCATGCTGGCCATCTTACTATCCCTCAGAAAGGCCAGACCCTCTCCCGCCTCAAGACTTGCACTTGCATTTCCTCTGCCTGGAACACGATTTCCTCAGATATCCACATGGTTCACTCCTTAGCACCTTTGGCTTGTATCCAAATGTGACCTTCTGAGGGAGTCTTATCTGACTCTTTTAAGTGGAACACCAATATCCCTTCCGACGCCTCCCTTGCTTTACAATCATTACATACTATGTATTTTTAAATTTTTGTTTTATTAATTTCTCTATTTTTTCACTGGAGGGCATGGGGTTTTGGTTGTTTTAGTCGCCGCTATATTTCTGGAGCTAGAACAGAACTATGCACATAATGGGCACCATAAATATTTGTTTACTGAATTAAATTCTCTTTTTTATTCTCTCTTTCCACCTTGCTTCCCCTTCCTTCCTTATTCCAAGAGGCCCTTCTGAAAAATGATATGTCAGTGTCCTTTCAGCTTTGCATGTTCAGTGTCTTAGGGACTGAAGTTCTCTCTGGCCAAATAACGACAGGTCTGGCACCAGAGAATGGGAATCCTGACTGCCATCTCTACTATCTTAGCCTTATAATAAATATCAACTGTCTCATACCAGCTGTGAGCTCAGAAATTCATTCTCCCTGTTCTATGTGGCTTATACTGTGGCTCATTTTCCCCAGATCTTCAGTGTGCCATTTCATAGGAGGAAACAAGAGCAACCCCAACCCAGCTGCTGCCTGGATCATGATGAGGCTGGGGCTGAGCAGTGAAGGTGAGTATACCACAGTCGGGACCTTGGCTCAGGTTCAGCACAGTTCTGGGATTTAGCTGTGGGGTATGGTTGTTAGACTCTCCATGGAGCCAATCTACCTGTGTACATAAACTCCTTTCACATATATATCTGTGGGATTTTTTTGCTGTGTAGCAAATTACCACATACTTAGCAGCTTAAAGCAACACAGATTTATTATCTCAATTTCCAGGAGCAGGAGTCTGGGTAGGCTAGCTGGGTCCTGCACTAAGTGTCTTGCGAGCCTAAAATCTAAGTGTTGGCTAGGGCTGTGCTCTCATATGAGCCCTAGGTTCCTCTTCCATATTCATTCGTTGCTGGCAAAATTCAGTTCCTTGCGGATGTGGGACTGAAGTCCCTGTTTTCTCGCTGGCTTTTTTTTTTCGCCAGGGACTGCTCTCAGCACCTAGAAGCCACCCTCAGGTCCTAGTCCTATTGCCCTCTAATGGCAGTTTGCAACATTGATGTTTGCTTTCTTCCAGGCCAGCAGAGGCATCTGTTGTTTCTTTTGTCTGTTTTTTAAGGCTCTCCTGATTAAGTCAGATCCGCCCAGGATAATCTCCCTTTTGACTAACTCGAAGTCAGCTGATTAGGGACCTTAATTACATGTGAAAGTTCTCTTTTACCACAAAATACGAATCACAGGAATAATCATAGCTTCTCATATTTGCAGGTCTCACCCACAAAGAGATGATGAGCTTATACAGGGCACATACAATATGGGGTGGAAATGTTGGAGGCCGTCTTAGAATCCTACCTTCCACAATATGCCTCTTTGTGAGAGAAAATGATGAGAAGGTCCATCATCTGTATTTAGAGTTGGAACCAGTGAGGTGACAAGCACAGCCACTCATTGTGGTTGTGGATTCCCTCCTCTTCCTGCGGCCTCTGTGTGTAGTCTTTTTCCAGAACCTAGGAGAGCAACACCTCCTATAGCCACTCAATTAAGAAGAACAAACCACAAAATTCCACACAAGTAAAAATGTCTACCCAATCAAATTCTATTTCTTTAAGGACTTGAGTGATTGGAGGAAAAAAAAGAGAATATTTACCACTGGGAGGTGGGGTGAGTTGCGTGGACAAGATTTCTCCCTTCTTGACACCTGTGTCTTCTGTGGCTGCTCTGATTCTCCTTTGGACTGCCCTGGCCCATTTGGCACCTTCGCATACATTAGAAAAGGGTGGTTACTCAGGGGTAGATGTAGCCCCTTGGGCATATGACCTGACAAGTAGGGTAGGAGCTGAACTTCAGCCCACTCTCACCCTCAGAAAACTGCTTGGTTTTCCTGCCTCCTGAGCCTTCTATTCCTATCCCACATTATTCATCTTCTAAATATGCACAATACTCTCTTGCTCCCCACCATCACCAAAGGAAAAAGAAAACCTTAGTCCTTAGTTTTCTCTCTATCTTCCCTTCATGAGAATTCCTATCCTCCTACCGATAGAAGTTTTCCAGCTGGCTCTCTGCGTGGATGACTCCAATCTACACCTTAAGTCTCAACCTCCCTGCTCAACTCAGTCCCTTGTCCAAATCTCCACTCCCCTCTGCCTCTTCTCACACAGCCCATCTGCCTCTCAGCTACAGGCCCCGTGCCTTTGTCTGTTTCTTGCCAGTCTCACTGCTCCACACTGATCTAAGCCCATAGCATCTTACATTCACCTTGTGTTTCAATGATTTTCTGATCATGGTCTCCTCCATTTCCCCTTCCAGTAGTTCTCAACTTGGAGGTGGTTTTGCAGCCCTAGGGTACATTTGGCAATGTGTGATGACGTTTTTTTACCATCACAACTGGGAGTGGGCTGCTATTAGCATATAGAGGGTAGGGGCCAGGGCTGTTGCTAAACATCCTACAAAGGGGAGGACAGTCCCCCAAACAAATAATTATCCTACTCCAAATGTCAGTTGTGCTGTGACAAAGAAACTCTGACCTATGCCAATTCCTACAAGCTTCCTGAATGTTACAGCCTTATTCTTCTTAGGAAAATGCACTGTGTACATATTGCCTCCTCACTGGAAAAAAAATATTTCCCATTTCCTATATCCACATGTCTACTTCTGCTTAAGATGATCTCCCCCTTCCTTTTCTATGCCAGTGTATCCTCCTTTTGTCTTAAGGCCCATTGCAAGCTCTCCAGCCTGTGTGCTAGGCTAGTCTCCATTTGTCTCTCTAGGTCTACTCTCTAGCCTCCCTGCTCTAGCCTGGTGTCTGCACCAGAATTGTATCCCCTGGGCTTCCTTGCTCTCTAGTAGCTGGTTGGATTTGGCCTGTTGGCGGTATCAGCTGGTGGTCATACATTAGGTATATATTTCCCAATGTATGACCAAACTGAGCTTCTAGCTTTGCCTCCGTAGCCTCAGCTACTGTCTAGCACTCTGTCTTCCATGGAACCAGTTCTCATGTGGCTCCAATAACATCATTCCCTCCCTTTCCCTTTCAGGTCTAGGGGTGGTAACGGCTTCCCACAATTGCTAGTCCCTAAGTTCACCACTGTGATTGGTTCACTCAACTCTGCCCATTCTCTGGTAAATATTTCCGTAGTCAAACTCTTTTGAGTAAGCCATCTGCTTCCTGCCAGATCCTCAATGATGCTCAGTCACTTAAGGATTCTCTCTTCTCTTGGCTCTCATACAAAACTTACAGTTGGGACCACTCCTCTGTCATTCTGCATGTACGCCTTGATACTGCTGTGATCCACTTACATCTCGTATTTTCATGGTTTCTAACCATGTTGCAAACTCCAGTGGGTCAGGGCTATCTAATGCAGCATTTCCACTCTCCTCACATAGTGTCTGCTCAATTAATGTTTACCAATGAAAATTATAATAATAAAATGTGTTGGAAAATTACATGATTTTATAAACAAAGTGACTTTAAATGATTGATTTTCTTTTGTACCACAGTTATTTGAGGTGATTCTTTTTCTTCTCATGTTAGATGGGTAATGTGACAAGAGGAATGAAGTGATTTTGAGCACGATAACTTTTCCATGACATTTCTAAACCGGCATGTGCTTTGGGACTTGAGTTCCGCTGCTCCAATGCTCTGTTTTGCTTCCTTCCTGGTTCTTGATGGCATGCTGTGTATTTGTGGCGGCTGCATAAGGAATTCTAAGTAAAACTGGTAATTTCTCTACTGGCTTCCTTCTTTGAAAACAGTATTCTCTCCCTTCAAAGCCCCTTGCTGCGTTACGCTATACCTGGTCTGCAGGGAGCAGATATTCCATGTGCTCCGTACATCTAAAGGCTGCTGCTGCACCGTACCAAAACATGTGCTTCATAATGCCTTTCTGTCCCATGATTCACTTCAACGAGTTTTTATTTAAATATTTAATCGTGTAAAAAGTGGTGTAAGTGCCCCCTTAGGGAATCTTGGTAAAGTACAGGGATGTAATCAAATGGTTTGCAAATTGTCCTTATTTGTTTATAACTCTAATTTTAAAAGGACCAGAGTTATAAAAGGGATATTCACATTTCACAGAAATGCTATCCTAAGGAATGAGGGACAATTATTCCTAGGAAAAGGGGGCAATGCCAGATCATTTCCTAGAGTTATTGTGCCTTATCCATCAGTGTTTTAACGGTTTTTGTGGGAGTGATTTTAAAAGCTTTTCCTTTTGCTCTCTGCAAATATGTCTCCGTCTGCCTAATTATGCTGTGAGAGTCTCAGTTTAACCTCGTGGCTCTGGTTATTTTCATGCCAAAATTTACACCCAAAATTTTGCTCTTTACCAGAATGATGTCGAAGATGATTAGAGAGGAATAGTAGGCATTCTGGTTCACAGTCCACCTTGATAATTTCACGGAAGGGCTTGGAAAATATGAAGCTGAAATAGAAGCTAAGTGACCAGGGCCATGCTGTGATTTTTGTGGGAAGTAGGAACTTTTGCCTTTTTGGACCCCTTCCTTCATTAAAAATATGAAAAATTCATATTTTATCACTGTGTTGGCATTATGGTAAATACATGAATACAATATGTTAAAACATTTTGTATACCCCTAACAGTATTTTGGTCCCTAGGTACTGTGTCTCCTGTGCCTAATGTATGAGTTGGCCCTGTTTGTGAGCAATGGGAAAAGAATGTAGCTTAACTCCTTTTTCAGGGTCTAAAGATACCGAGGTTCCAGTCTGTTCTGAATGATGGCTGAGTTGGAAGGTTATAATCACAAATAAGGCAAATTCCTGTTCTTCCTCTGAGAGGCTTTGGGGGACTTTGAAGGAGTGAGCAGCTGTGGACCACAAAGCTCGGCTACTTCCAGATATGCGCTGCTCTTCACCTTGTCCTAGGGTGACATCACCTTCTCCATAGGTGACAGATAGTGTGATAGTCTCTACTCTGGGAGGGTCCAGGGTGACTGTTTCCATCCCATAGATGGGGAGCCTCAAGCATGGTGAGATGAGCCTGGGTAGCTTGCTCCTCTTCCTCTGAATCAGATTCTAATGCCTTGCTGCTTTCTTGGCAGCAAGAAGGAGACATCTTTATTTTTTTTTTTTCCTGACTATAAAAGTGATACTGGTTTATTATGAAATTTTTAAAAATATAAGAAGTTGAGAGATTTTTTAAAAGAACACCTCCCTTGATCCTGCCTCCCAGAGCCAACCACTGCTAACTGCTTCATGAGGTTGTATAAATGGGTACACCATACCACAGGTGGGACAGCACTATTTAAGCTCCCGGGAGCCAGCCAGAAGTGCCTGTCATTGCTGCTATTTCTGTCTGATGTCTCTCTCAACTGTAAAATGGCTAGATTTTATAATATTCTCCCTTCAAATGCTTACAAGCTACAATGTTAGCTGGAAAAGGCAGATTGCAAAAATTTTATACAGTATGATCTCAAACATGGAAAAACATGCATAAAAAATTGAGTAAGGTAATAGATAACTGTATCAACAGTGGTATTAGCTATCCCTCAGCTATGGGAGCTCCTGTATGGGTGACTAACAGCTTTTTGTGGGGATGGTAGCTTTTCAGCACCACGTAACATCCCCCAGAAGGCAATTTCCTCATTTTCCTTTGAATAAAATTGCTCCTGTTTGCACTTCTTAGAATAGGGCAAGAGGAACTGTGATCTCTCCATGCTTGAACTTCAGACCTTTGGAGGTTGTTGTCCTCTTTCATTTTCTCTTCCTTGCACCCACCCATGAAACAGCAGTTTCTTCAGGCTTCTATTTGTGTTCGAGGCTGGCAGCGGGTTTTCCCAGACATCTTCTTGGGAACATGAATCTATTCTCTACATAAAAGCAAAGATACAATTAAAGCTACACATCAGAGAGAAATGAAAGGCACTGACAACTCCACGTTAACATGGAGAGGATGCTGCTGAACAAGGTCAGTTTCTGCTAGAAGACTCTTCTTACTGTTGCCACAAATGCAGAAAAACAGCTCCTAGTGCCTATGCAGCCACTCAAGACTAGCTTATCTGAGAGAGACAGGCATCTGCAGACAAAAATATTGTGTTTTCCTCAGTGGCTTGATCCAGTGTTTTACCATGTTTCCCTTAGCTCTTACCTAATCTTGCCTACTCAACTCATCATTCCATGTCTATTTTTCCTGAAGAAGACAAGACAGAGAACATTGGCTTGTGCATCCTGACACAATAACCTTCCAAAGCTTGATGCTGGGTTTTCTTCTAAAGTGTCTATATCATGCCCTGAATATTAGAATACCACTAGATGAAAGAACTTTGAGTCTAGATTGTACATTCAATAATTTAATTCAACACTATTTGTTTGAGCATACTGTGTGCTAAGCAGGAAAGAAATAGTCAAGGGGAACACAGTCTGCACCAGAAGTCATCAGCATGTGCTACATCAGATGCTGTGCACCAAGATCCCAAGTCCTCTTTTGGTTTATAAAGTGAGCTTTGAAGTCAGATAAACTTGGGTCTAATTCATTTTTTGCCACTTCCTTCTTCTGTTACCTAGGCTAAGCTGCTCAACTTGCATGAGTCTCAGTTTTGTTACACACAAAGTGGGGATAATAATACCTATTTCACATGTTGTAGAATAATTGAAATTATTTAAGCAAAGCACAGTTCCTAAAGCGGAAGTTACTCTGTAAATGTTGTTTCTTCCTTGAGATTTTATGATGCTTTGGTGATGGGGACATCAGAGATACTGAGTATCATATAAAATTGATTTTTAATTTGAAAATGTAAATTTGTACGTGTATTGTTTACTTTGTGGATTAACTACAAATCCAAATTGGCTTCCCACAAACTCAGGTTATAACTTATCATTTAATATGCCAACATTCATTTGTTTATTCAACAAATATTTAAATATCTTTTATGGCACAGTCAATGCATGTGTGAGGAATAAACACTGCCTTTAATATAAGCTTAGTCCAGACATAATCAGGAAAGGAAATCTGCCATGAAGAAAATCCTGTATGGAAGACATTTTTGGGACAGTGGAAGATGGGTTCAGAAAAGCACAGCTACCAGCAGAGACACTCCTCAAATGCTAGCAGAAAAGAACGCTAACAAATGCCTGACTGCAGAAGAATCCTGGGAGCCTGGACTTGCCTCTCATTCTTGAATTGCATTTATTCTGGGAACTAAGCAGAGTGCTGTGTCAATCTGCTATGAGGGAGGCAGGAATTATAAATAGAATATATGCTAGAAATAGAAAATAAGATGAAAGATGGCATTTTTGGGCTTTCACGGCTTTACCCCGCCCATCTCCTTCAGCAGAGGGAGAAAAGTCATCCAGTTTTGGTGAAGGCAAAAAATTCAGAAGCCATCATTCCAAAAGCAGTAGAAGGGAAGGGGGAACTAGAAAGTATGAAAATGGGCAAAGTATAGAAGTGGGAAGAGTTGAGTGAGATTTGAGCAGAAGGGTGGGAGGGTAAATTGGCCTCCTGGGCAGATGAGAGAAAATTAGAGAGAAGAACCCAGGACTAGGACACAAAATGAAGATTTACCCAGCTGGAGAGAAACTTGAAATAGCAAGATAGTAATAACACATGGCCAGACAGGGATTGGGTTGGAAAAGAATTAAAAAGCGTAAGCCCTAAAAATGAAATTAGGTGGGAAGGCTAATGTGACTGTGAGATAAAAGACCCAGGCCTGATCAATAGCATTTCCAGGTAGCTCCATTTACCCTTTTCCCCAGAGCAGACCTTGACCTTCGGCTTTCAAGGTCAGTATCTTCAAAGGTATTTTTGAATCTGTAATGAGGTGTCATTCCATCAGATATGGGGAAGGGTGTTCTAGCTATGGTTGAGGAAAGCTTAGTGGGAAAAAGTCTTGAAGTCAGAGGCAGGTTCTGGTCCTAGCATTGCCATCAACTAGACATGTGACCTCAAACAAGTCGCCTGACTAGCCTCTGTGAGCTGGGTTTGGATATCATCTCTACCAAGAACTACCTGTTTGATTTTGATCTATTTACTTCCCTTATCTTTGAGCTGTCATAGCTTTCTTTCCTTCAGCAGAGGAAGAAAAACCATCCATCCAGTTTTGGTGAAGGCAAGAAATTCAGGAACCATCATCCCAAGGTAAGTGGAAGGAAAGGAAGAAATTAAAAGTATAAAAGTCGTAAAAAGTATAGAGATGGGAGTGAGATATAAACATAAGGGTAGGCGAGTAAGTTTGTTTCCTGGGCCTTCCTAGCTAGTCTTCATTTTTTTCAAATCCATAAAATGATGGGTATTAGACTCTATGTCTTAAAAGCTGCTACCTGATGAAAGTTCTACTCCTTAATACTTGAATGAATACTTAGGGTGAGAGAGAATGGTGATCTCTAACTTAATTTGTTCTGCAATAGCAAACAGCTCTCACAGAGGTCATTCAGCTGAGATGCTGCATGAATGACAGCTTTAAGTCCTGCTATAGTCAGATATGTCTCCTCTTCACCTGGCAGAGATCCATGCCTTCCACCATTGCTCTGTCACAGGGGTACCAACTTTGGATTTGTGCTGATTGAGTGGGGGAGCTTCCACAGTGTTTGTTCATACAAGAGGGCTTTTAGCAGCTACTCACCCAGAATAATCTGGGAAGAAGGCTTATAGATGCCATAAAATGGAGGTTTCTCAAGGAATCCTCAGGGGAAATGTTATAATAGCACTCTGCTAAGGATATGAGATGCACCTAGTTATTTTGTAAGTAGAAGGTATGGAATTGCAGGTATGATTCTGCTTTTTGCCCCAAAGTGATCCAAGTTTTACAGCCCAAACAAGTTGCAGTTCAGAGAACACACAAGTACATCAGTGTTCAAAAGTGTAGTATGAAGTGGTACTGCCCAAACTCATTAATCAGGAACAGCCACGTGGTATATATAGGAACTTGCATTCTTTTACCTTACAAATTACATTATCAATTCACCTTGATGCAATAATGTGTCCTCCCATTGGTCTTTGAGCTTTACTAAGGTACTTTCTTTGGCCAGAGTTCCCTTGAGGTCACTGTAAATGGAATCCAACCTACCTATGGAGATTCCATGGCTTCTGCTCTGTTTTCTGCTCATCTATTTCTCAGCCCTGAAGAAACTAGTATGCAAAATCCCATCCCCACTAGAGAGTTAATGTTGAACCTTGTCAGTCTTTATTACTTTATCTAGTAAGATACTTCAGAAATAGCTCAGGTAATCTGTCCCAATGTATTCCTGATTTTGCCCAATCAAATACACTTCTGACAATATATATAAATTTAGACACTGGGCCACTGGGTCACACTGTCTGGGGGCATCAGTATTGGAGGCTAGGAGTCCTGGCCAGGGAAAACAGGAGACTTACTGTTTTGTTAAGGATTGTATACAGCACACTCACATCTGGGAATGAATGTGGGTCTTGGTCAGAAAGCATCTTTGTGGGAAACCGAGGGCATTCCCATTATGCAGTGTCCTCTCTGCTGGGGTATTTTGTCACACACAGTGTATTTTGTCACCACATAGTGACAACGTGTGGTGTTTTGCAAAGCTGATCAACTACCATCACTTCTTAGAAGGAGGTAAATCCATTATAAAGATTGATTGATGGCAGGGTCAGACTGACTATGGCTTGCACTTGGAGCCCTGTTTGGGTTAGGGTCTTGCTCCCTAACTCAAACAGAAGTGCAGCCCTGGACAGGTAGCATTAGCATCATCTGAAAGTTTGTGAAAAAGCAGACAAAGGCCTCATGCCAATCCTACTGGATCTATTTGACAAGATTCTATTTAACAAGATTCCCAGGCAATTTGTATGCCCATTAAAGTTTATGAGGCCCTGGGTTAGGGTGCTTTTTTTGAAAAAAACATAAATATCTCTTCTAGAGGCCAGTCATTTACATTGTAATAAGATAGCTTAATCAGAATACTTCTCATTTTTCCCTTAGCTAAAATATGCCAGAATGGGAATTTTTGTTGCAAGGAGCATCCACTCTAATACATTTAATGTAATTCTTCCAATCCATCCAACAGATACTTATTTAGATATATGAGTGCCCTTACAAAAATATACAAGGCTGCTTTACGTGTGTGTTTGATACATAAATGAAATTGTGCAATAAATCCCATTCTGTTTTTGCTTTTTTCCCTCTCAACTCAATTTTTGAGATCACCAAACCCCCAACTTCTGACCACTACTGTAACTTCAGCTTTTACCATGGGGATCTAGCAAGTAGTAGAATCAACTTTTCTTTTGTCATTTGGCTGAATAACTGATTCACAATGAGAAAAAATGTTATGCTCAGGTGTGGTGGGCAGAATAACAGGTCACCAAATGTCCATGTCCTAATCCCTAGAATCTGTGAATGTTACCTTACATGGCAAAGGGGAGTGGAGGTTGCAGAAAAAATTAAGGTGGCTAAGCTGCTGATTTTAAGATAGAGAGAGTGTCCTGGACAATCCAGGTGGGCCCCATATAATCACAAGAGGCCTGAAAAGTGAAAGAGGGAGGCAGAAGAGAAGGTCAGAGGTAGAGCAGGAGATGTGAGAAGAACTAGCCCTGTCCTTGCTGGCTTTGAAGACAGGAGGAGGGCCAGGGGATGAGAAACGTGGGTGATCTCTAGAAGCTGAAAAAGGCAATGAAACTCCCCTAGAGCCCTCAGAAAATAACGCAGTCCTACCAACACATTGATTTTTGCCCAACAAGACATGTGGTAGACTTCTTACCTACAGAACTGTATGACAATACATTTATGTTGTTTTAAGCTATTAAGTGTATAGTAATTTGTTATGGCAACAACAGAAAACTCATAATGCAGGAAAAAATTTATTTGTTTTGAATATGAAAAACAGACAAAACGCTAGAATTATATCTAGTTTTTTTCTTGTTTGTATCTTTTGGAATTCAGGTGCAAATGTTTGAGGTAATCCTCCTTCTCAGTTTGTGGAATATTACCATCTATTCATAGAAGAACCAACCTTTCTGTGAAAACATGTTTTAAAGGTTTATTGTTTTTTCTCCTGCATCTATCATTACCAATCCCACAGCCCTCCTCCCATAGGCATCCACTCTAATACATTTAATGTAATTCTTCCAATCCATCCAACAGATACTTATTTAGATATATGAGTGCCCTTACAAAAATATACAAGGCTGCTTTATGTGTGTGTTTGATACATAAATGAAATTGTATAATAAATCCCATTCTGTTTTTGCTTTTTTCCCTCTCAACTCAATTTTTTGAGATCAATCCAGGTTTCTAAATGAAAATATAATTCATTATCCTATTGTATACACATACTACATCTTACCTGTACATTCCTTAGAGATGGACACTTAGGTCATCTCCAGCAGGGTGGTAGTGAAGCTTGTTAGAAACATCTTGTGTTCCCAGGGAAGAATTTCCCCAGATGTATACCCAGGAGTGGGTTTGGTGGATTCAAGGTGCCCAATTGTCCTTCAGAATGGCTGCACCTGCAGTGGGTGAGGATTCTCTTTCTTCACCTTTTTGCCAATGCTTGGTAATATCTGACTTAAAAAGTGATATGCAATGGCAACTAGCTATGAAAGGAAGTGCTACATAAGTGACTTAGTAGAAATCATGCTGTAAATGCAGAATGAGCAGGGAAAAGTTAAAAAATAATTCTTAGAGGAAGAGAGTCTTACAAGCTGGACAGATGTGGCTGGGAAGAGGAAAGCCCTCCAGGCAAGAAGGATGTATGTGTGGCTCACCATTGAGTGGTCTTTATCACCAGTAAGATCACCCTTTTTCTGACTACAGCTATATGGAACTCAGTCTAGTCTATTTCCAGCCTGAGATTTTTGCCTAACTTCCCTGAGCACGTGAGGAGCTCTCATGACTCAGCTTCCAACTCCTTCTCTGCTTTAACTTCCTCTTTGCCACTTTACAAATTTGTGTGATTTAATGACTTTTAACAGATGCATACCCCTGGAAAACCACCATTATTAACACATGAAATATTTCCATCATTCCAAAAAGTTCCCTTGTATATATTTGCAGTTCATCTTGCCTCCTGCACTTAGCATCACATAACTACTGATTTGCTTTCTGTCACTTCAGGGAAGTTTATATTTTCCAGAATTTTATATAAATGGACTTGTTTAATATGTACTCTTTTGTGTCTGGCTTTTTCCACTCAGCATAATTATTTTGAGATCTATTCATTTTATTGGCATATCAATAATTCATTTGTTTCTATTGCTGAATAGTATTCCATTATAGGAATATATGGCATTTTGTTTATCTTGTTGAGGGATGTTTGTTTTGGGCTGTTATTAAAGCTTCTATGGATATTCATGTATAAGCTTTTGTGTGGACATATGTTTTTATTTTCTTAGATAAATACTTAGGAGTTCACTGTCTGGGTCATATGACAGGTGTGTGTTTAACATTGCAAGAAACTACCAGCTGGGTTCAGTGGCTCACGCCTATAATCCCAGCACTTTGGGAGGGTGAGACAGGTGGATCACCTGAGATGAGGAGTTCTGGACCACCCTGGCCAACATGGCGAAACTCTGTCTCTACTAGCCATACCCTTTTTCAAAGTGATTGTACCATTTTACATTCTCAACAGCATTGTAGGAGAATTCCAGTGGCTTCCACATTCTTGTCAAGGGTTGGTATGGTCAGTCTTTTAAATTTCTTACCATTTTAGTGACTGTGCACTGGTATTTCATTGTGGTTTATTTGCATGATGACTAATGCTCAACACCAACTAATCATGTTGAGCATTTTTAATGTTCTTATTTGCCATTCATATATCTTCTTTGGTGAAGTGTCTCTTCAAATATTTTGCCCATTTTAAAATTGTGTTGTGTTCTTATTATTGAATTGTAAGAATTCTTTCTATTCAGATATAAATCCTTTGCCAGATATGTGTATTACAAATGTTTTCTCCTAGCCATCTACCTCATCCTCCTAAGTAGCTGGGAATGCAGGTGTCCACCACTACTCCAGGCTTTCTTAGTTTTTTTACTGTAGACACAGGGTTTTGCCATGCTGCCAAGGCTGCTCTCAAACTCCTGGGCTCAAGCAATCCTCCTGCCTCAGCCTCCCGAAGTGCTGACATTAGAAGTATGAACCACTGTTTGTACTAACTTTTCATTTTTTAAAGTAGTGTCTTGCAAAGAACAACGTTTTAAAATTTTAATGAAGTCAAATTTATCAACTTTTTGATTCATCGTCCATGCTTTTTGCATAGTAAGAAATCTTTCCCTACCTCAAAATTGCAAAGCTTTTCTTCTATCTTACCTTCTAGAAATACTATTAGATTTTTACATCACTTGTGCTTATTCTTAACTTCCTCATTTGGTGTCTTGGATCCTTGGGTCCATGGAGCTATTCTGGAAGGGTTAGTAGTATCTCTTTTTGCTTGTAATGGGAGCAAACTTTAGGACCTAACTGAAGACCTTTGATTACATGATCAGCCATTTGGGCTTGCAATCATATAAACATGCTGAAGAAAATTTTGGTAGGAAAGTTCTTTCCGACTTAGGTACTGTAGTAGAGAATATGACTAGTTGTCCTTTTGGGAGCCTAAATTGAGTCTATATCCCTCTCAATAAAAGTGGTTGGGGTGCCAGGAGCTGATTTGGCTACAAGAAGAGGGAAGATGTTCTTGCTGAAATACCTGGGGAGAAGAGGGGGCCCAGGAGGGAACAAGGTGTCTGTCCTGAATATTCATGATGAGCCCAATTCTAGCAAGTCAAGCAGAAACTGAAGGATGTGATTTCATAACCGATGTTGTGAGACAGAAGAGTACAGAGGCACCACGTCGGCACCTGGGAGGAAAGTGTCTTAAGGGGGAGGAAGAAAATACTTTTCCCCACTTCACGTAGACTCAGCATGGTTTTAGCCAGAAAACACTCTGGGAAGTCTAGGGCCACTTTGGTATCGTGGGAGTTTGCAGCTCTGGTTGCTCCAAGAGCACAGATATTAATGTAGCATTATTAATATTGATATTAGCACAGATATTAATGTCATCACAGAAAGCAAAAGAGATGAAAAAAGACAGGTTATTCAGTGCATGAGATATTCCCTTTGAGATTTCTCAGAAATGCAGAAGCAGAGGATGTAGCCCAAGTTTGGGTTATTGCCAGGAGCAAGGCAGAAAATGAGGCTTGGGTAAGCTGAAGGTATACTTACAATGGAAATTACTGGCCCAAAGGAGTGATACAGATTACGTAGAGAAGGGACAGGCAGATGGAGTAGGCAAGACATGTTCTCTGAGTGTTGCAGCCACTGAAAAGCCAAGGTACAAAGGCAGGGAGTTATCTGAATTGCCTTCCTGGAGGGTCATGCATTTAGGATCTGACTCACCGATTCTTTCCCTTAATTTTGCTCTGTAGGTTTCTCTAAGAGGGCTAACCTGTGTCAAGCTTTGATAATATCTGAAAAGGCATTCTGGTGCCAAAGTATCATCTCACAAATTATTTAGAAATTGCAAAGTGTACTTTATAATCCAGATATCTGGCGGTTAACCACATGATCAAATTTAGCATCACTAACAGTAGGGCAACTAGATATTATATAGCTCTTGCTGTGATGGATTATAAAGTACACAACATCAACTATGAAGTATTCTTTTTTTTTTTTTTTTTTTTTGATAGGTTCATGCTCTGCCACCCAGTTTATAGTACGGCAGCACAATCATAGCTCACTGCAGTTTGAGATCCCAGTCTCAAGTGATCCTCCCACCTCAGCCTCCGTAGTAGCTGGGACTATAGATGTGTGCCACCACACCTGTTAATTTATATATATTTTTTGGTAGAGACAGGGTTTTGCCATGTCGCACAGGCTATTCTTGAACTCCTGGACACAGGTGTGAGCCACTGTGTCCAGACTATGAAGTATTCTTGCCAAAATTGATTAACCTAAATCTAATCAAACTTCTAGGCCAGAACTGTCCAATAGCAATATAATTTCAGCTACATGTAATTTAAAATTTTCTGGTTATCACCAAAAGCACAGAAAGAAAAAAATAGATAAACTGTATTACATCAAGATTAAATACTTCTGTGCATCAAAATACACAATCAACACAGAGAAAAAGCAAACCACTAAATGGGAGAAAATATTTGCAAATTGATATTCATAATATGTAAAGAATCCTTACAACTCAACAACCATAAAATAAAAAACATTAAAATATGGGGAAATGACTTGAAATAGACATTTCTCTAAAGCAGATGTACAACTGGCCAATAAGCACATAAAAAGACTAATAGGGAAAAGCAAATTAAAATCACAATGAAATCAAACACATTAAGTTGGCTATTATAAAAAGAAAGTGCCAGGCACAATGATGCTGTAGTCCCAGCTACTCAAGAGGCTGAGGTGGGAGAATCCCTTGAGACCAAGAGTTAGAGGCTGCAGTGCACTATGATCATGCCTGTGAATAGCCACTGCACTCCAACATAGGCAACGAGCAGGACCCCATCAATAAAATTAAAAAGGCAACAAAAAATAACAAGTATTGGTAAGGATGTGGAGAAATTGGAACTCTTGCACATTGCTAGTGGGAGTGTAAAATGGTATAGCTGCTGTGAAAAATGGGATGGCTATTCCTCAAAAAATTAACCACAAAATTACTATATGATCCAGCAATTCCACTTCTGGATATTCATCCAAAGAAGTGAAATCAAGGACTCAGACAGATATTTGTACACCCTGTTCATAGCAGCATTATTTACTATAGCCAAAAAGTAGGAACAACCAGAGCGTTCATACATGCATGAATGGATAAACGAAATGTGGCCTATGCAGGTAATGGGATGTCATTCAGCTTTAAAAAGGAAGGAAATTCTCACACATGCCACAGCATGGATAAACCTGGAAGACACTGGGCTAAGTGAAATAAGTCAGTGACAAAAGCACAAATATGGTGTGATTCTATTTACACGAAATACCTAGAGTTATCAAAATGACAGAGACAGAAAGTAGAATGATGGTTGCCAGGGGCTGAGGAGTTAGTATTTTACTGAATGCAGAGTTTCAGTTGGGGTAGATTAAAAAGTTCTGGAGGTGGATGGTGGTGATGGTTGCACAACAGTGTGACTGTACTTAATGCCACTGAACTGTACACTTAAAAATGATTAAAATGGTACATTTTATGTTATTTGTATTTTAGCACAATGAAAACAGCTATAAAAGTCATTCTTGAAACAACTGGGGATATCTGATAGTCTGGAATTACTACTTTTCTTAGGTGTGATAATAGTATTGGGGTTATATAAATTATATAAAAACAGGATAATGCCCTTATTCTTAGGACATGCCTTCTGAACTATTCGAGGATAAAGTACTCTGATATCTGTGACTTACTTTCAAATGGTTTGGAACAATTAAAAACAGAGCATACACACGACGCATTCAGATCGGCAAATGTGGCAAAAGATTAACAACTAGTGAATTAGAAAGAGGGTAAACAGGTATTAATTGTTATATTCTTATACTTTTCTCTGTCTCCTTGAAAATGCTTACAGAAAACATGGGGGCAGGAAAGGAAAGGAGGCTGCGAGACTTCAGGAAATGGTCAAATCATGTCCCCAAGCAGGGGACTTAGTCTTTTCTGTCTTCCCTATAAAATTCCTAAGGATGATCTTTGTCTTCCTCATAAAGTTCTTAAGGATGATCTGTATACTCACAGGGAGCAATGACAAAGGAAAGGAGCTCTTCATGGAGCTCGTGTCTGAAAGATAAGGGCCTCTCTTTGGTGAGTGGTCTAAAGCATGTGGCCTAGGCCAGAGGCTTACCTGTGCCTCTCTTTCCCCCTAAGCATAAGCCCAAGTTAGGAGACTTTCTTCATGGGACAGATCCCAAAAGTGATAAAAGTACTATAGCAAGTATGAGAGAAGAGAACTGAGAATCACACAGCATCTTCAACAATGCAGAGGAAAGAGGAAGAGAGCAGAGTGACAGAGAAAGGACTCCACCTTTTACTAAGTGATGCCCACTCAGTGTGGGAAATCTCTCCATCAAGTTGAGGTACAGAGTGACGGGCATGGGGATAAGGGAAGATGACTTGAATTTCTTCTTTTCTCAGAGGCAAAGATAGATAGATTGAAGCCCTAAGATAGTAAGTATGAGATGGCCACCCTCCCACCCCTGTAAATACTTCAAGCACTGCCATAAATGATATGGAAGCCATTGTTTTTAGAGGATCTGCAAAAAGGGGAGGCTCCAACTTGGAGAAGTTAGTACTCGATAAAGTGGTACTGTTGCTGACCTCTCTAAGTCTGTGTCCAGCAACCAAGACCTCAGCTAGAAGTGGAGGTGTTGTGAGCTATAATAAAATGCTTAGGCGCTCAGAGGAAAAATTACAAGTACCAATGATGGCTTTCATTAACAGCCAAAGAATCACATGAGGTAAAGTTAAAAGAAGCACACCTTACCTGGAGGAATCATCTACTACCTTTTCTTCTGTTTAACTTGTTTTTTATAACCTGACAAAACAGAGGTTCAGATCATAGGCATAATTCAGGTCCTGTAATTTGGAGTGTTATGGAGACAAAGTAACTGAGATTGCTTTGGCATAAATTATTGGCATTATCATTCCCAATTTAACCACTCTGTAAACATTTTATAATACAGATGAGCTCAGAGAAGGGCCAGGGTAGAGGTGAGACTTGGGGATAAGAGAACAGAAAGTAGTAATCTCTTGAAGTAAAACAGAAACCTCTGGCTTCCAACTTAACTGGATGTTGGATGAGTCTCATGCTGAACCAGCAGAAGCTAAGCCACTTACAACTATGCAGCTTCTCCTAAACTCTGGTCTTTTGCCAACTTCCTGAAATAATCAAACCATCCTTGGCACACAGTTAAAACTATTTCTTTGATGCCTCATTATATCTTTTCAAAAAGGGTTAGAAAAGAGGCAATGCCTTTAGCTGAGCAGTTGTTTGTTTCAGAGGATATTGACCTACTGCATCTGATCAGGAATTAGTTTATCCTATATTCCTATTACCACTCATTACAATAACGTAGTGTTAAGGGACTTGGCATGATGAGGGAGTGAGGTAGTTGTAAATATGTATTTTAAATATAGACTTTGTCCTTACATTTGGATTCTCATATATCCCCTAGAGTCTTTAAGGAAATGTGGCTTCTCCAATACTTTCTCAAATAGCTGTTGAGAATCATTCTTTGCAGTGAGAAATATTACTGATGTGGATCCAGAAAACAGTCTGATAGCCACTGCAGGAGGGGTATGTGGAGGAGGAGGTGGTTGTGTGTGTCCTCAGCTCAGTTATCTGCTTAGCCTGAACTGTGAACTCAAGCTCATGTGCAACATAACCTTGCACCTCAAAAATACCTGGGACAGTTGCTCAGTGAGTGGTGGTACATTTAACTTCCTTCCAATTTGGATTTTCTCATCTGGAAATATGAAGCAAGTGTGACAAACACTGAATGCATATCCTTCAGGCTACCTTATCATTTCAGTGTTTTCCAGACATCTCCCTTCTGCCAGCATTTGCATCTTGGTTCTTGAGGACTTTACCTGGAACCCTGGAGGGTCACGAGGTCTTAAGATACATGGCAGTAAAGAAGCGCTGGAAAATTAACCGCCCTGTCCCCCAGGAACATCCCTCAACCACCGAATGGTGAGATATGATGTATAAATATCCCAACAACCTCATCCCTTGGGTGGAATAATTCTGAGGTGTGTGTCTTAGACTGTTTCCCAGAGTTTTTCTGAAGGATTAAGCTATAGTTGTCCTCTGTAGTTGGCTTAATAATTCACATTTTATTGGCTGTCTTCCTTTCCCTGACTCACTTCCTCACTCTCTTGCTGGTATTTCCTTGGATTATCTCCCAAACAAACCACTTGTTCTCAAATCCTTATTTCAAAGTCAGCTTCTGGAAGACCCCAAACTAAGAGTCCAGTATAAGTTAGCATCATTAAAAACACATTGCTGGAGAGCTGCTAAGGGAGAGAGATACTTTCCCCTCTTCTTACTTCTCCCTCCTCACATCCAAGGCAGTGGGGCTTGTGCTGAGGTCTGTGACCTGTACTGGACGTGCTCTCCCCCAAGTAGTCTCTGCCCTGTGAAGACAGACCTTAGGGAGACTTTTCTTCTTTGTTATACTTCAGGCACCATACTCATCACATGACCCAGCAATTGCCAGGCTTTTGCAGTCTCGAGATGGCCTTCTCACATGTTAATCCTCACAACAACCCCAAAGATAGGTCTTACAGGTCTTACCCCTATTCAGTAGGTAAGGAAACCAAAATTCCAATGTTTTCCCAGGATCACTTGGTGGTACATCCCTGCAGGCCAACTGGAATTTGAAGCAAGCAACACAAGCTGGAGACTCTTATTTTCTCTACATGGACTGAAGTTTCACTAAAGACTCAGTAAACACAGTAGATTTTTCTGAGTTTGGGGTTTGAAAGGTCACTGGACCAGGCCAGAAAAGAGAAAGCAGAGAACACATCAATTCTCAGAGTGTGATATGTGGGATTCTTCCAAGTCCTCTCTGGACTGGGTCTATTGCCCCACAGAAGGTGGATGGCATCCTGAATAAGATCAGGTCTTCCAAAGCAGACTCGGAGTTGGAATTTTTGCTCCATCATTACCAACCATACTACTTTGGGTGAATTACTTAAGCAGTCTGAACCTTACCTTCCTCGTCTATAAAACAGAGATAATATTTCTCATGGGGCTGCTGTGAGGATAAAATTAGATTATGTACCCAAAACTCTTTACACAGAAAAGCTTTCTCCCTGGATCTCTCATGTACTCCCTCGATATTCTAGGGGAGTGTGGCTTCTCCAATACCTCCTTAAACAGCTGTTGAGAATCACTGTTTGTAATGAGAAATATTACGACTGTGGAGCCAGAAAAAAGTCTGACAGCCTTTGCAGCAGGGGGATGAGGAGGAGGTGGTTGTGTGTGTCCTCAGCTCAGTGGTAGGTGCCTGGCATGTAGTAGGAATAAAAAAGAAAAGAGAAAAGGTAGCTATTATTAGTAGAATAGTATCCATAACTTCATTTTTTGGCGTAAATCAACAATTTAACAAAAAAACAGACATTATTTTTGTTGGTGCTTTACAAGAAACATTGCTGTTTTCTAATTGCTTCTGGTAGTAGTTTGTTATTATTTTTTCTTTTTGGTTTTATTTTGCGTAAAATGACTAAGTGAGACGAGTCTTTGCAATTTTTTTCTTTCCCACTGACTAGCTGGTCAATGTTCCTTTGAACCTCAGCCCACCCCCCTGAAAAAAGGGAAACAGAACAAATTGAGAACTTATGAAACCACAGCCGAGAGACCTGAATATTTTTCATTTTAGCTTTTCTTGGAAAAACTTGATGAAAAGCCTGTGCCGTGGTTTTAAATGGCATTGGGGTGCCCATCTCCTGTCCCTACCCCTAAGCTCCTGAACATGATTTATATTTCCCTACCTTAAGCTTCTGCAGATTTATGAGACTTTAAACACCATGGTTGGAGTTATTGGAGGTTTAAAGGGATTAAGCAGGTCCGGCAGCACCTGGAGGTGTGTAAGTCGTTTAAAAGATCTATCAGTATTTCCATGTTAAAATTCACTTCTCAAGGATTCTCATATCCTGGATCTGAATCTATTTTGGGCAGAGGAGTAAATTTTTAGGATGTCTCATAAATGGAGAAAAAACCCATCCCTCAATTGCTTCTTGCTTTGTTTTTCAGGCTGTGCCTCTGCTCCCTCACCTCTCTATCTTGCATGTCTAGGTAGTTCCGACTGTGGGGTTTCCCTTCTCTCTGTTCTGTCCTCTCTCAAGCAGTTGATCTCTTGGTGTTCCTCTGTGTTCACAAACTCAGCCTCTGACCCATGAGCCTAACAGCAGCCAGAGGAAACCTGAAGCTTTCTTGCCTGCCCTTGACTCCTTTCAGTCTAGGGAGGGTCCTGGTGGGTGGGAATGCCTCATGACACAGGGTGACAAATCTCTGTGTTTACACCAGAGGGAGCAATGACTCCGTGGCTGAGAGGGGCTGGCTAGAGTCTGGAGTTTCCAAATGTCCATTCAAGGCAAAGCACACACAATTCCTGGGCAGTTAAATTTAGAAGACTCTGTATTGAACGACCTTGAAAATCGGTTCAGGGCACAATATGGGCACACACACTTTGTCATACTCTACAGACACTGGTGAGAGCCAACATTCTTCTCATTGCCAATAATTATGCTCCCCAGCCTCCATGTCTTGCCTCTCACGTTTCTTCCATGTCCCAGCTCTGCTCACCCTGTTAAATCAGGGTGGATGTAGGGAATGTGAACACATTTTAATATCAGCCTGAACCAGACATCACTGGGAAGGAAATTAGAGAAACCATTCCAAAGTCAAGTAAAAATAACTTTTGTGAATACATTCTCAATGGTTCCATTTGTGTGACACCCTAGAAAAGAAAAATCTAATCTATAGTGACAGAAAGCAGACTGGTGGTTGCTAGGGGCCAAGGTAGGGGCAGATTGGCAGAGATGGCACAAGAAACTTTTTGTGATGTTGCAAGTATGCTCCGCCTTGGTTGTTGTGATGGTTGCACAGGTATATAAAGTTGTAAACACTAAAATGTACAATGAAAATGGGTGTGAACTATACCTTGACTTTTAAATGCCTCTGTTGTACATCCATGCCACCCTTTACCTCCATTAGCACAGACAATAGGGAGCTGTGTGTGAATCTTAGAACACTCCCCAGTCCAGGGGTGGTTGTTCAACCAGCCTATGCTGTGTGTCCATAGAAGGCACAGATAACACAAAGCAGCAGATAAAACACCTAATTAGTTATAATTGACTCTGGACTTTTTCTGAGCATTTGCATTCCTGAGTACAACCAGACTGACAGGAGCAGGGAGAGTAGGCAGCCAAAAAAATGTGGCAGGGGAGCCCAGATTAAACAATTACTAGGAAGGAACAGCAAAGGGTGACTGACCACACAGATGATAAAGAATTGTTGACTCTGTAACATGAACCGCATATTGCGCAGAGCAATCGGTGAGATGGAGCAGACGCGCATTAGAAATCAAACCAACCACACGGAATAGTCAAGGCTTCTGGAAATGACAGGAGAACCACACGGAATAGTCAAGGCTTCTGGATGACAGGAGAGCTTTATCATCTCCATCTTTTCCACATCTCTAATTAAGATGTGGATATTACTTAAGTCAGGCACACTGCTCTATTCATTCCGACATCCAAATATCCATTTTAAAGTTGGTTAGCCTCACCCAGAGGATGATATGAATAGATACAGAGATGGAGTGAGGGTTTAGAACACTGGATTTTTGTCCCTGTTTGTGTGACCTTCTGGAAAATCACTCATTTCATTTATTTGTTCCTTTATTCCCTTATTCAATAAAATTATTAAGGACCTATTATAAACCAGGTAGTTGGCAAGACATTGGTGATATATTGTTGTAGGCTTCATTTTCATCATTTGTAAATGCTCATTCTGGGATCCCTGGATTATATTGACCACTGTGCTAACGGTGGATAGTGATGGGGTCAGGCTCTGAGACCTTCAGTGCTGTGCCTCAATGTTGAGGCTGTCTCAATATAAAAGATAAGATTCTCCAACTTCTTTGGTCTGTATCCTTTTAAAGAGTGGCTCCAGATCACTTAAAGCATCTTTGCCATAAAAATTTCATGGAAATGAAATTAAGCATTTTAGTTTTATTTGTTGAAAAACTACCCTTTAAAAACCTCCTAAAACCATCTTAAAATTACATTCTTATTGCTTCAAGCTACAAGCTCACATAGAGGTTTGAACTAACATTTGATCTAGGCAGTAAACCAGGGTTTTTGTCAGGCCTTTCTTCCTGATTTGCACTGTTCCCTGGCACACCCACCCCCTCACTAAGCAAAATTTAGAAGTCAACAGACACAAAATTGCTTCTCCCTTGAAATCATCCACACACTTATTTTCAAGCATTCAAGATGTACAGGCTCTTTTCAAGCATACAAGATCTGTTCCCTTCCAGGTCATCAAATCAGCTCTCAGAAAAGAGTCTGATAGAGTGAGATCCAGTTTCCACTCTGTCCATTTATAATGTGTGACCCAAGGAAAGTTCCCTAACTTCTTTGCCCCTCAGTTTCTTCATCCAGAAGTGGGTGTAACAATATCTACTTTGAGTTTCTGTGCAGTTTAAATAAAATAAAACCAAATGGTTATAAAAATGCCTAGCCAAGAGTAGAAAAGCAGTGGTGGCTGTTATGAAAGCCTAGCAGAGGTGAAGGCTGGAGATGAAAGAGAAAAGTCTGCTGTAGAATAAGAAGCACCCCACTTATTCTTGGAATGAGGAACGAGGACCTACCTTCAGTCTTGGTTGAGTAGGTGACTCCTATGGAAGGACAGGATCTTCAGATTATTAACTCAGAGGTATGTATTATCTATCCATGAGGACTGGCATTCTAAAAGGGGAAATATGTCATTCATATGTCAAAAATGGGAGGGCCCAGCACCCAGCTATAGGAAGAATGAATATGGAAGAATGATGAAGAAAAGCTCCAACCAGTTGTGGTGGCCATATCAGCAGATGCCACCATCAGATTACCCCCACATTCCCCTAGGAAAAGTTGACATCTCCTGGTTCCTTCCAAAGAAGGCACAGTCCCACCAACAGGTCAAAATTAGTATCACAAAGAGGGCTGAGAACCTGAAGATGGAGCATGCCTGCTGATCCAAAAACAACAGACAACTGGCTCAGGCTGTGATTAAAGTTGGTTGGAATTCACAGCCAGTAGAACGATGACCACATTAACGAACTAAACTTCGGCTTACCCTCCTGTTCCAAAGTCCATCTTCTTCCCTCAACATGCACAGACAACTGTACCATGGAGATTTAAGGTATTAGCACCTGGAAGTGTTGGATTTCCTTGGTTGCTGTTTAATAAACTCAAACATGTACAATTTGAAAATGTAGTTACAGGATGCAAACTTACTTTTAATTGCTAGGAACCCCAAATAAAAACCAACCATATTGTAGAGCAGGGACAACATCTATCATTTTTACTGCTTTATATCAAGCATGAAGCATGGAGTTTCTTGGGTGTCTAACCATCCTGGTTTGCCTGGAACTCTCCTAGTGTTAGCAATGAAAATTTCTGTGTCTCAGGAAACTGCTCAGTCACAGATAACCCGGGATGGCTGGTCACCTGGACTTGGCACATAACAGATGGTCAATAAATTTTTGCCAACCAAGATAAATGCATTAAATAAGTAGTAGATACGTAACTGGAATTACATGGCAATAAGCTATATTATCTACTTTGGATATGAATCAGCCTCTAATAGACACCAGTTTGAAGCTGAGTTTGGTGAAACCAGCATACTAGTTTGATGATATATAGACTAGTTTTGGACTTTCTATACCTTCTCATTTCTGTTCCTTCTTTTGGCCTTAGTGTGTATATCTGGGCAATTAGTCAGCAGCAGGACCACACAGTTTCATACCGCCAAAACATAGTCAAACATGACTAGGATTTCTCAAGTTTATTTTCCTAATTATTAACTTTCCCATCCCACCTACATAGAAGCTGGGTGTTTTAATATGATCCATAACATACACTTGGTAAGGAAGGAATATTTGTGCAATCAAAGAAATTCAAGAATCCTTCACTGAGTGACTGCTCTGGGCACTGTGCTGGGTGTTGCAGGGCTTCAAAATGAGTGAAAAACGAACCTTGCCCTTAGCAGCTCTCGGTCAAGGGAGAGGATGTATGAATAAACAGACATGAATATTTATGACATGCAGCAGATGGGTATACCATTTTAATGACTTTAATTGTGCCCTGTATGACTATGGGAAAGAGGGAAATTGATTTTGAGGCATTGTGGAACGTCCACTTGACGGAGATGGGATTTAGGGTGTGCTTTGAAGGAAGTACAGGACTTCAAAAGTTGGCTGTTGGGTGGGGAGAATTTCCTTCCAGGTAGAAGGGAGAAAATAAGGGCATGGGAGTTAGTTGTATTAGGCCACTCACTATGTAAACCTGACTACAGGGACTTAGCTAAAAAGAGACATACATACAAGAAGCCCAAGGCTAATGCAGGATATTAAGGAGCCATTGATGCCCTGGGCTTCTTTTCTCTTTCTGCTCCACCATCCTTAGCTTGTGGCTTTGTTGATCTGTGTTCCCAAGTGGTTGTTCCACCTCAAACCTCATTTCTGCACAAGGCAGAAAAAAGGAGAAAGTAAAAAGGGTAGGAAAGAAAGTGAAGAAGGAAAGAAAGGAAGGACTGGTGGGAGAAGTCGGAGCCTGTATGAGGAGGGCAAAAATTTTCCCCAAATCCCTAGCAGACTTTTTCTTCAGTCATATCTCATGATAAGAAACAGGTTGCATGGCCGCCCCTAGCTACAAAGGATTCTGGGCAGGTGAGCATCATAGCTGGACATACTGCCCTCCTGAATATTATTATAGTTCTGTTAGTAGCAAGGGGGGAAGAATCGATTTGGAGTAGGTACCCAGCAGAGTTTGTGCCTGTGAGCAGAAGCCTAGAGATGAAGACGGGGCAGGGATTACTGGATAAATGCGAGAATGAAGAGCAGAATCTTGTGCCTGGCATGCAGCAGGGATGTGTGTGTGTGTGTGTGTGTGTGTGTGTGTGTGTGTGTGTGTGCATGTGTGTGTTGAGGAGAGGACAGGACAAAATGGCATGGGATGGATTTATAGGTGTGGGGAGAAGTCATCTGAAGAAAATAGTGGAAAAACATGTGCCAAATGCTAGAGATATGTGGCTTTAACCTGTCTTTTGAATTTCTCTGCAAAAGCTTCTGATCAGCCTGTTTCATGTTTGATGGGATGGTGTTCATCCTTTACTCCCATCCTCTTCCCTCCTCAGTTTCATGTTATCAAGAACCTTGGGTAGGCTGGGTGTGGTGGCTCATGCCTGTATCCCGGCACTTTGGGAGGTTGAGGCAGGAGGATTGCTTGA
This sequence comes from Saimiri boliviensis, assembly GCF_048565385.1. Lineage (NCBI taxonomy): Eukaryota > Metazoa > Chordata > Mammalia > Primates > Cebidae > Saimiri > Saimiri boliviensis. The sequence goes on along the minus strand of NC_133456.1, from coordinate 27,947,924 downwards.
GCCCAGGAGTTTGAGACCAGCCTAGGCAACATAGGGAGACTCTGTTTCTACATTGTTGGGTGGAGGGAAGAACTCTGGATAGTTGTATTAAAAATGCCACTGTCAAACCTGTATCTTCATGTCAGTATCAGAAGATGATGGAAACACAGCCTTTTCTTTCCCTCAAATTTACCTCTTATCTATATTTCAATTTTACATTATTATGTATATATTATATTGATTCACTCTTTTATTTCCCTTTAGTGCCATACAGTATCAAACTTTCAGCATGAAACAATTGTGATTTTAGTTTTGTTAACTTCTAATCAGGAGAAAAAAAATATACAGAAACATAAATCTAATCAGAAAATACAATATATATTTTTTCTATATATATCTGATTTGTATTTATCAATATAAAATCATATTTTATACACACACATACTCCCTCCTCCCCTGCATATATTTTCCACCTGTAACAGTCTTTTTTTTTGGATAGATATTAAGACTTTATTGTCAGTATTGTAGTTTTCTCTTTTATTATTATTATATTTTAAGTTCTGGGATACACATGCAGAATGTGCAGGTTTGTTACATAGGTATACATGTGCCACAATGGTTTGCTGCACCCATCAACATTAGATATTTCTCCTAATGCCCTCTAGCCCACCACCCCCTAACAGGCCCCAGTATGTGATGTTCCCCTCCCCGTGTCCATGTGTTCTCATTGTTCAGCTTCCACTTACGAGCAAGAACATGTGGTGTTTGGTTTTCTGTTCCTGTGTTAGTTTGCTGAGAATGATGGTTTCTAGCCTCATCCATATCCCTGCAGAGGACATGAATTCATCCTTTTTAATGGCTGCATAGTATTCCAGGGTATATATGTGTCACATTTTCTTTATCCACTCTATCACTGATGGGCATTTGAGTTGGTTCCAAGTCTTTATAGCAGTCTTTTCAAGAGTCAGATTTGTTCTTTAGCTTGGCAATTTCTTTTGTATCTCAGAGCAGTTTTACTTTGGTTAGTCTCTAAGCTACAGCTCTAATTAATTTTCCCATTGCTTGGCTCCAGTTTTGTTTTCTTTCAGACAATGGTTTCTGAAGATAACTATTCTGAATAGTTGAAGAACCACAGAGAGCCTATCAGTATTAAGGGAAGTTAATTACTCTAAGTCAGGCGTCAGCAAACTTTTTATTTTTAAAGTGCCAGATAATAAATATTTTTGATTTGGCAGGTCAAATGGTCTTTGTTGCAACTACTCAGCTCTGCCCTTGTAACACAATAGTAGCCATAAACATTAAGTAAATAAACAGGCACAGCTATGTTCGGATAAAACTTTATTATTATTATTTTTTGTTTATTTGTTTGTTTGTTTTTGAGATAGAGTCTTGCTCTGTTGCCCAGGCTGGAATACAGTGGCAAGATCCTGGATCACTGCAACTTCTCACTTCCAGGTTCAAGCGATTCTCCTCCCGAATAGCTGGGACTACTGGCACATGCCACCACTATGGGCTAATTTTTTGTATTTTTATTAGAGATGGAGTTTCACCGTGTTACCACAATGATCTCCATCTCCTGCCCTAGTGATCCACTTGCCTTGGCCTCTCAAAGTGTTGGGATTGCAGGCGTAATCTACTGTGCCCAGCCATGATAAAACTGTATTCATAAGATCCCTGCTCTAAGTCAACGGCAGAAAGAGATTTCTCTCCCTTGAACATGCTCTTTGCCTCGGTTTCTTCTTTTTGTTTTCATATCACCATCTTTCCTCCACCTTTGTCTTTATTCCTTTTTCATCATAACTTCTGTTTCTCACTTCCTTTTCCACATCTTGGTTCCTTTCTTGTCACTTGCTGCAAGACATATCCTCCAGGATGCCTGGCAGATCCTCCTAGACTCGTGGGATGACATCAGAAAGGAAACCTCACTCCTGCTTGGGTCTACTTGGTGACACAGTTTCCTGATGACTGAATTGCATGTCTTGCCACTTCTTAAGTACACCTAACTCTTTGTGGGTAGCTTAAGATATGTTTTAGTTTATTAGCTGCATAATTCCTCTGGCTTCCTGGCACCTGCCTCTCTGAGATGACTAAGAGGGTTTTTGTTTCGAAATGCCAGTGGAAACTGAGGCATATTTGAATGTTCTTTAGTTTGTTGAGTTCTGCCATCTCATCTGAATAGGTGAAGGCTGACAGTGAACATGGGTGTGGAGTCTGTAAGAGAAACTTCCTGAGGATCTGTAGGAAATTGACATGATTTTTACCTCCTACAGATTTCCTCATTCAGGCAGGTTTTTTGGTCACCACATGCTGCCCCCAAAGACAGGATGAGAGTGAATGAGCTTCCACTGCAGCAGGAAAGACTAAGAGTAGAGGTCAGGAAGAACTTTGGGGCTGTCACAACTGTACAGCAAGCAAGGCCAAGACCAGGGGATGTTTTGGCGTTCCCTTGGAATTGTTAAAAGACGAGGACAGATTACTTCCTGTCCTCACTCTAAACAGAAAAATAGTGTGACAAAGGAAACAGCTTTCTGTTAGAAATTTCCTGTGCAGTATGGATTAAGGGCTGGGAATCAAGATTTGAGGCCCAAATATCTTCCACTAGCTTCCTCTATGCAGACCCTTCAGGGTGCCGGCTGCTCACTTCAGCAGGGAAGACAACCACCTTTCCACATTCTGAGTGAGGCTGATATTCTTCTGGCTTCAGAATTCTCTATTCCTCTCTTTTTCTCTCTGCTGTGTCTTTCTCTCAGCTTTTTCTATGCACAGCTGTTCCATTTTGAAAACAACAGAGCAAAATAAACATTTGGAAACTTGACCAGCCTGTCTAGCTACTGTCTTATTTTCTTTTTCACTGCCCACACTTGATGAAGAGATGATTCCTCTTTGCTGTTCCATCCCTTCGCCTCACACTGGCCCCTGTCCTGCCTGCGATGTGGTTCAGTCCTCTGCTTTGCTCCCTCACCACACACTGTCTCCTATCACCCAGTTCTGTGCTCCTCTTCCTCTGCTGAAGATCACTTAAAACCCACCACTTACCCAAATTTTGTATCCATGTCTTAATCCGCTCCGCCCCTCACTTCCCTGTGGCGGCTGACATGTTTCACCTCCGTCTCCCTCCTGACACCCTCTCCCCTAGTCTCCATGGCTAACATATTCCTGTGAGTTGTCTCTCTGGCCTATTGTTTCTTTAAATCGTTGGCTTCACTTCCCCACTTTGCCTTGGGAAGCCAGTTGGCAAGCTGTTGTAGAAATTCAAGATCATAGAGCTGAAGGCTGGGCTGGGATGGCATTAGAGGGAAAAGAGGGCAATGGCTGTTCTTTCTAAAGAAAACAGTGTTAATGATAGCATGCATGCAGGGAGTAGAGGAAGGGGAGGAACCCTGCAAGTCTCTCAGATTCTAGTCTGTGACATTAGAATAAAGAAGTCAGAAAAGTGGGGAGAGGTGCTGGTTCTAAGGCACATTTGATTTGAGTAGAACAGGACATAGAAATAGATAATTCATCCAAAGAGGAAAGTTAATGGGAGTGGATAGAAAATCTTTTATCTCATTCATTCTTGGTGCTTCAGCCAGCTCCTAGCCCCTTAATCAATATTTCCAGCTGCCAAGCCCTCTCTCAGGTGCTCTGCCAATTGGACATCACCATAGTAATTGGACATTACTAATTGCTGATTAGACATTACCACCTGAATGCCCATCATCACTTCAGGCTCCTAATGTAGGAGAGGAAATGTGTGTGACAGGGAAGTGGCATGGGAACTGGCCTAGGACTCATGAATTCCTGGGCCTGCTGTAGGAATTCGGGCAAGTCCCTTTACTCTCTACTTTTCAGTCTTCCCATGATTGAAAAGAGGGGTTTGATTAAGTAATATCTTAATCATTTTCTCCAGATTGGTTTCTCTCCTCTCTCTCTAGAGGAAAAATTTCTCCTCTAGAAGCCATTATTTTTTTTTTCTGTTACACCATTGTTCTCTCCTTTACGTAGTGTAGCCTAGGAGGCTTCTCGGACTCTTGCTCGCCCCCACCCCTTCTTCCCTGCCCACACCTGCTTCTCTCCATATATAAGGCATCAACACATGCTATTATGTTTCCTTTCTCATTGCCTTCCATAGCTTTCCATTTCAGTCACTCCCACATGCTTGTTGAAGCACTTCTGCACTATTTTACAGACTCTGAACTCCTTCTTCCAGTATTCAAGCTCATCTACCTTCTGAAAACACTTCTTCCATCTTGTCCCATCCTGTCCCTTCCTTCCTTTAGGTCTTTGAGTAGGGGTGGAGGATATCTGTCAAGATGGCTTAGGAGCTTTTTCTAAATACATAGACCTTTTTCTAAATACATACACTTCCTTCCTCCACTCTGGCATTCTTATGCATCATGTGAAAAAGTTTCTCCAGGTAATGATTTTCTCCCTGTCTCTCTCTCTCACACACATCATTGTAACGAATCCACATTATGAAAATTTAAATATTTTATAGACTATAAAAATCCCCTCAAGATAACTGGTATTTCCTTGTAAGCACATATAGCTTTATCCCATTTACCTTAAAAATTGCTTTTAAAACAGTTTTATTGCAGTATAATTGACGTTTGGCAAATTGCATGTATTTAAAGTGTGCAATTTGATCAGTTTTGACATAATTTTACAGCCATAAAAACCATCACTGCAGTCAAGAACATATCCATCACAAAGTTATGTCATTCTCATTTATAATTCCCCCTCTCTCCCCTCAGCTCCCAGTCGGCGACTCTGGTCATCTCCGGACAATCACTGATCTGCTTTCTGTCAGTATAGGTTACTTTGCATTTCCTAGAATTTTATAGAAATGGAATCATCTAGAATATACTCTTTGTTGTCTGACCTCTTTGACTCTCCATGATTATTCTGAGATTCATCCAAGTCCTGTGTAGTATCCCATTGTATAGATATATCATAATTTGTTTATCTGATCGCTTGTTGATGGATATTTTGATCACTTCCTGGTGTTGGCTATTATAAATGAAGTTGCTATAAACATTTATGTACAAGTCTTTACATGGATATGTGCTTTTATTTTTCTTGGGTAAATACCAAGAGTGGAATGACTGTGTCACATGGTAAGTGTATGTTTACCTAGTTAAGAAACTGCCAAACTGTTTTTTGAAGTAACTGTACCATTTTACTTTCAAAGTGTAGGGGAGTCCCATTTTGCATCCTCTCCTCATCCCCACCAACACTTGATATGTTCCGGCATTTTGATTTTAGACATTCCAATAAATCATGGCATCTCATTGTGCTTTTAGTTTGCATTTTCCTCATGACTAATAGTATTGGGCATTATAAATGCTTATTGCTGTCTGTATATCTGCTAAAGTGAGTGTTTAGACAAATTTTTTGCCCAATTTTTAAAAGTTAGGTTGGCATTGTGGCTCACACCTGTAATCCCAGCAGTTTGGGAGGCTGAGGTGGGCAGATCACCTGAGTTCATGAGTTCGAGACCAGCCTGACCAACATGGAGAAACCCCTGCTCTACTAAAAATACAAATTAGCCAGGTGCGGTGGTGCATTTCTCTAATCCTAGCTACTCCAGAGGCTGAGGCAGGAGAATCGCTTGAACCCGGGAGGCAGAGGTTGCAATGAGTGGAGATAGTGCCATTGCACTCCAGTCTCCAGCCTGGGCAACAAGAGCAAAACTCTGTCTCAAACAAACAAACAAACAAACAAACAAAAAAGTTAGATTGTTTGTTTTCTTATTGTGAAGGTCTGAGAGTTCTTTATGTATTCTGGACACAGAGTGATGGCAGTGTGAGATGGACTTGGCCCGTCATTGTCGGTTTTGAAGATGGAGGAAAGGGGACACAAGCTAAAAAATGCAGGTGGCCTCTAAAAGATAGAAAAAGTAAAGAAATGGATTCTCCCCTTGATCCTCCAGAAATGACACATGCCTGCTAACATCTTGATTTTAGCCCAGTGGGACTCATTTCAGACTTCTGACTTCTGGAACTCTAAGGTAATAAAATTATGTGGTTTTAAGCTATAAATTTTGTGGTAAGTTTTTACAGTAGTCATAGAAAACTAACACAGATTTTCAATTGTTCAAGCACCACTTGTAAAGACTATCATTTTTGTACTGAATTCCCTTTGATTTTTTTTATTCTTGAAAATCAACAATAGCAATTGATGATATATGTATGGGTCTGTTTCAGGACACCCATCAATCTGTTTGTCTAGCTTTACCCCAATACCACATTGTCTGTATTACTATAGCCTTATAAAAAGTCTTGCAATTAGGTAGTATAAGTCTTCCAACTCTCTTCTTTTTAGTTGTTTTGGCTTTTCTAGGTTCTGTTCATTGAATCAACTTGCAAATTTCTACAAAAAAAGCCTATTGGGATTTCACTGAATCTACAGATCAATTAGGGAAAAATGAATGTCTTAAGAATTTTGAGTGTTCTCAAAATTCCATGACACAGTATTTCTCTCCATTTACTTAGATATTCTTTAATTTCCTTCAGCAATGTATCTTTGAGTGTATGGTTCTTACATTGAAAAAATTAGACTAAGCCTTCAAATTTCATATTTCCGTGCCAATGTAGTGATGTTTTAAAATTGCAAGTTCTAAATCTTCGTTGCTAGGTTATAGAAATACAATTTAATTTTTATATTGATCTTATACCCTGAAATCTTGCTAAACTTATTATTAGACCTAGTAGTTTTAAAAAACATATTTCATGGAATTTTCTAAGTAGCAATCATATCATCTTTGAATACAGTTTTACTTCTTCCTGTCCCATTTAGATGCCTTTAATTTCTTTTTTTATTGCATTGTACATTCAGTACATTGAATAGGGGTAAGAGCAGACATCTTGCCTCCTTCAGATCTTAGGGAAAAACCTTGCAGTTAACTATAGATTTTTATTAATTGCCCTTTATTAAGCTAAGAGAGCCCCTTCTATTCCTAGTTTGCTTAGAATTTTGGTCAGAAATGGATATTGGATTTGTCAAATTATTTTCCTGCATCTAGTTAGATGATCATATGGTATTGCTTTTTTAAATTTTAATTTAATGTTTATTTTTTGAGACTGGATCTGACTCTTGTGCCACCATGCTTGGCTACCTTTTGTATTTTTTGTAGAGATAGGCTATGCCATGTTGCACAGGCTGGTCTCTATCTCCTGGGATCAAGTGATCTGCCCACCTTGGTCTCCCAAAGTGCTAGGATTATAGGCGTGCACCCCATGCTTGGACTGGTATTGCTTTATAAATATGGGATATTAATTTCCTAGGTCTGCTGTAACAAAGTTGTGCAAACCAGGTGCCTTAAAATAATCGAAATTCATTCTGTCGCAGTTCTGGACACAAGAAGTCTGAAATCAAGCGTTAGCATGGTCATGCTGCCTCTGAGACTCTGGGTAGAATCTTACTTTGCCTATTCCTAGCTTCTGGTGGTGGCTGTCAATTCTTGGTATTTGCTGCTGCATCACTCCAATCTCTGCCTCTGCCATTACATGGCATTTTCCCTATGTGTCTCTGTCTTCATATGGAGTTTTGTTTTTGTTTTTGTTTTTCCCTTATCAGGACACCAGTCACATTGAATTAGGATCCATTCTAGTGACCTCATCCAAACTTGATTATATCTGCAAACACCTTATTTCCAAATAAGGCCACATTCACAGCTACCAGGGGTTAGGACTTTAACAGATCTTTTTTGGGAATACAATTCAACCCATAACATATGGTAAGTTACATTAAATAATTTTCCAAATGTTAAACTGACTTTGTATACTTGGGATAAACCCACTTGGTCATGATGTATTATCCTTTTCATATATTATGGATTTGATCTGCTAAAATTTTATTAAGAATTTTGCATTATATTCCTAAGGAATAGTAGTCTACAGTTTTTTTTTGTTGTTGTTGTTGTTGTTGCTTTTTTTCTTATATGGCCTTCATTTTGTTTTGGCATCAGGATAATGCTGGCCTCATAGAGGTAGTTGGGAAATATTACCTCTTAAATTTTCTGGAAGAGTTTTTGTGGAATTGATATTATTTCTTCCTTAAATGTTTCATAGATTTACCAAGAAAGCCATATGAATCTTGAGTTGTTCTGTCTGTGGGTGTATGTGGGGGAAGGTTTTAAGCTACAAATTTAATTTCTTTAGTAGATAAATAGCTGTTTAACTTAGCGATTTCTCCTTGAGTGAACTTTAGTAGTTTGTGTCTTTCAAAAAACGTGTCCATCCTATGAAAGTTGTCAAGTTTATTGGCATAAAATTGTTCATAATATTCCCTTATTATTATTTTTACATTTATAGAATCTGTAGTGATGTCACCTCTCTTACTCCTGCTAATAGTAATTTGGGTTTTCTCTTATTTTCTGATCAGTCTGGGTGGAGGTTTTTTGATTTTATTGATCTTCTCAAAGAACCCACTTTAGTTTTATTGATTTTTTTCTTTTGTTTTCCTGCTATTTTATTGCCTTCTGCTCTGATCTTTTTTATTTCTGTTCTTCCACTTTGATTTCACTTGCTCTTAAGTAAAATAGGAGCCTATTGATGGGAGATCTTTATTTTCAAAATAGGTATTTAGCACTATAAACGTCTTTCTGCTTTAGCTGCATCCCGCAGATTTAGTACTGCCTCAGCTGCATCCCACAGATTTTTATATAACGTGTTTTCATTTTTATTCACTTTGAGATTCTTTCGAATATCCCCCTTTGAATTCTTTTTTTTGGGAGGGCAGAGAGGGAACAAAGTCTCACCGTGTCACCCAGGCTGGAGTGCAGTGGCACAATCTTGGCTCACTGCAACCTCTGCTTCCTGGGTTTAAGGGATTCTCATGACTCAGCCACCAGAGTAGCAGGGGTTACAGGCGTGTGCTACCATGACGGGTTAATTTTTGTATGTTTAATAAAGATTGGGTTTCACCATGTTGATCAGTTTGATCTTGAATTCCCATCCTCAAGTGATTTGCTGGCCTCAGCCTCCCAAAGTGTTGGAATTACGGGCATGAGCCACAGTGCTCAGCCCATCCTTTGAATTCTTAGTAGCTCATGTGTTGTTATTTAGAAGTGTGTTTATTAACTTTCCAAATATTTGGGAGGTTTTTCTGGATTCTTTTTGTTATCGATTTCTAGTTTAATTCTATTGTGGTCAGAGAACGTACTCTGTATTATTATTATTTTTTTAAAAACTAAAGTATAATTTATATACCACTTTGCATTGATTTTAATCCTTTTAAATTTATTGAGATTTGTTTTATGGCTTAGCATATGGTTTATCTTGATAAATGCTACATGGGCATTTGAAAAAATATCCGCTGCTATGGAGTGGAATATTCTATAAATGTCCGTTAGATTAGGTTGGCTGATAGCATTGTTTAAGTCTTCCATATCTTTACTGATGATCTGTCTTCTTATTCTGTTAATTACTGCATTTTATGGATATTAAATTGTCTGACTATTATTATATTTTTTTCTGTTTCTCCTTGGAGTCCTATCAGTTTTGCTTCTTGTACTTTGAAGCTCTCTTATTAGGTGCAAACACTTTTAGGGTTTTTACGTCTAGTTGATGAATTGAAATGTCCCTCTTTATCCCTGGTTATATTCTTTGCTCTCAAATCTTCTTTGATAGTAATATAGCCACAAATATTTAACATTTTAATAGAAATTGCCAAATTTCCTCTCAAAAAATCTGTCATTACACAAAGTCTTCCCCTATTTTGTCTATATCTTGAGATTTTGATATGAACCTTCCTCTAAACATGTAATGTTTCTTCTGAATTGGGATGAGCTAATGCCTTTCCAGGCCAGTGGTTCTTTAGCTGCACAATGGTGGCAATTAATAGCAGCTCTGGCATCAAATATGTGTGTGCAAGGGTAGCAGGGCAGACCAGGGGTTAGGCACAGGGCTAAGGGGAAGGAAGATTTTGAAAAGACAATTCAGAAGTATTTTCATTGTTAGAAGAGGCATAGGCAAAGGGGCATCTTAAGCCAGTTCAAGATACTAGGGCCAGATGATTTAGATCTCAGGGCAGTGAACTTGTGATGTCAGAGTCACTACAGAGGTCTGGTAGATGTACTCAAGGTTGGAAACAGGTGCTTTTTTTAATGGGCGAAAAAAAATAGACTATTTGTGTCAGTGAAGAAGTGACGAGTACAGGGAGCCAGAAAGTGTTCACTCAAGACTTACTTAGTTCATTTTATGTGCTGCTAGGGTCACTCAGTTGGTGGCTCTGCCTACGTCCCAGTTGCCTTGGCCCCGAGAGAGGTAGAACCGAATCGGTTACTAGAGACAAACAGATCCAGGAGATTCTGGCTGATAGGTTGCAGGTCATCAGCTTAAGACCAGCACCTGGTTTTCCTATTAGGCGTGTTTTAACACATTAGGTCAGGCCACCACCTCTCCATCTGTTTGGATGAGGCAGCAGCGAACGGCGGTCAATAGACCTTATTAAGTACTCAGGTCGAAAGGCCCTCTGTTTGGTGGGCTCTGCAGTCACTAGAACCATAAACAGACTACTGGCGAATTATTGTTTAATTATTGCTTAAAAACCGATGGGCACAATACAGTCACCGCATTAATTACCCCATAGAGCATCTGTTTTCTTTTTTTGCTGTCCTCCCCATTCCTCCCCAGCCCCTCTCCCCACTTTAATTGAAATTCAGCTTGCTGTAACACCTCCTTTCTCCTGGCCAAATGGATCTCTCCATTCACACAAGGGAGAAGAACAAAACCGAGAAGGCCCCAGGGATTAGAGTTTTGACAGCTGTCCAAGAGGAGCGCGGAGATACGGGCCAAGTACGGAGGCTGGACCGAGACAGACGAGGGGCAAGAGAGAGGCGGAGGGAGGGAGAGGGAGGCAGGGAGACATCACGGGAGCATTAAACTGGACAAAGGGTCACAGAGACGGGCGGAGATGTTTAAAGGGGCGCTGAAAAGGGGAAAAGGACGGGAAAAGATAAAAAGGATAGAAACTGTGGCGAACTGGTGAGGAAAATGTGAGCGGCTCAGGAGGGCAGGGGGACGGGAGGGAGCTCGTCAGGAAGGAGGGGAAGAAAGGCCGGCCTCTAGGCACAGGTCAGTCCCGCTTGGGGACTCCGCAGACCGCGGGCGGGCAGCCTGGTGTTCCCCTCTCGCACCTGGGCGTGGAGTGGGCGGAGGAGGTGGCTGCGGGGCCGGGAGGAGCCCCGGCGGCGCGAGCGGAGAAGCTGAGCGCGCGGCACCCGGGCCGCACAGCGCCCTGGAGGAGCCTGGCGTGCGCCCCGCAGCCCCGGGCTCGCCCGGCGGCCCCGCCCCCTCCCCGGCCCGGGCTTTTCCTGCGGGGCTCAGGAAGCTGGCCTGGCGGAGCCTCGAACAATAGCTGGGGACTCGGGCTCCGCTCCCCGGGAGGTCGGCGCGGGGCCGCCGCGGCGAGGGGCTTCGGCGCCGCCGGGAGCCCGCAGCGAGCCTCCGCTTGGGCCGGAGCTTCAGCTCAGCCCGGCGCTGCCCGGGTCATTGTTGGCCGGGACTGGGGGAGCGGGAGCCGGGGGAGGAGCCGGGGAGGCGGCGGCGGCGGCGGCGGCGGGAGCCAGAGGGGGAGCCAGAGAGCGAGCGAGGGAAGGAGGGAGGCAGCTAGAGAGCGAGAGAGCGAGGGAGGGAGGAGGTAGGGAGACCAGGAGGGTGGGAGGGAGGAGGAAAAATAAAGAGGAGAGAGCGGAGCAGGGCTGAACAATAGAGACGGGCGGACGGGCGAGCAGCAGAGCCAGCTGCCGCTGCTGGGGGACCGCGGGCGCCCAGGCGGCCCGCATCCCGGCCCCGGGCCCCGGCCCCAGCCAGACAGCAGGCGGCCAGCGCCCTGGGGAAGGGGCACCATGGGGGAGCCGGCAGCAGGCACCCCCAGCCCGCCGCGCGCCTCCGCCTGAGCGAGGCTTGGCGTCCTCTGCCCCAGCCCCGCCGCCCAGCGCCCGCCCTCGAAGCCCCGCGGCCACCCGCGCCCTCCGCCCCTGGGGCGCCGAGCAGCCCTCGGCCCAGGCTTCTCCGGCCCCCGGCTGCCGGCGGACGCCCTCCCCCAGTCATGAACCCCCCCGAGGGAGCCGCGGAGGAAGGAGGAGCCGCCGACTCGGACGTGGACGCCTTTTTCCGGACAGGTAAGCTGGGCGGAGCGCGGGGGGCCCGGGCGGAAGGCTGCCGCCTCGGACGCGGCGTCTCGGACAAGTTCGGGGAAGGAGGGCTGCTGCCGCCGCGTGCGTGTTGTGGGGCAGCGCCCCCTCGGCGTCGGGGCAGGAGTTTCGGAGGTTCTGGTTGTTAGGGCAGTGCGGGTTGCGTCTGGGGAGGACGTGGGGGCTGGGAGCTCCGCGCCCCTCCGCCTTCATCCCAGTTGCGGGAGTCTGTGCTGGGGAGGCGGGAGGCGGTCCCCTCGGGCCGCCTTCTCCCGGAGCGCGCGGATGGGCGGCGTTGGCTCACTTTGCCGCGCGCCGCTCGGGCTCCCGGCGTCCCGGCCCCTCCCTCGGCTCCCCCTCCCCCGTGCCCGGCGGCGGGGCTCCCGGCGGCCACCCTGGGCTGGCACCCCGACGGCCCGGGGCCCTGATGGGCACGGAGGGGCGGTCCGCGGACTGACAGGAGCCGGGCGGACGACGGCGGTCTCGCCTGTGCGTGCGGGGAGCCAGCCTCTCCGACTTGAGAGGCAGACCCGGCCGGGAGGGCGGTGGGCGCCTCGGACCCCCTCCTTGTCCTCCTCTTCAGTTCTGGGAACGGAGGAGCTTTTCATAAGAATTACTCATTCCTGGAAGTGTGAGTGAGCGTCCCTCTCATACACACCCACTGAGTCTCTGCTTGCTGTGATGTGTAGAGCCCTGAGATGTCCTTCTAGTTCTTTGCGCCCCTTCCGTCGCCCATGTCCTGGGTCCATTGCTCCTCCTGCTCCCTGGCTACACAGTCCCTCCCTAGAACCGGCACTGACCACCCTCACCTTCCACCACCTGTGGCCCTGTTTCTCTGATGGCCAGGGATTCCCCGTCTCCCTGTACCTGTGGCTTCCACTGGCTTCTCTGTGTAACTCCCCATCTCCTCATATGGCTGAAACCATTTTGTCTGGAATCTTTGTCCCAAGGAGCCCAGTAAGTTACCGGGGCCCCATGCATCTGCTCTCCCTTTTGGAAAGTTGGATTAGAGGACATGAACTGGTGGGGGTCAGGGGTCAGATTAGCTCTGGAGGATCTCTGCATATCCGTCTGTTTCCTAACCCTGTTGCCGTGCCCTGGAGGTCATCTCTGGAGAACGGGGTGGGGTGCTTTTCTGGGGAGACTTGTCGCTTTGAAGGTCAAGACTTGATTGACTCATACATTCATTCTCTGGTTGATGTGCAGAGGAAAAAGCTGGAGGACAGGAGCTGATGCCAGGGTCTGGGGAATCAGAGGGAGCCCCCTGTCATTCTATTCTGCTTCCCAGGTCTAAACCTTCCTTCTCTCTCTTTCTTCTTCCTTTCTTCCCTCCTTCCTCTTCCTGAGACATAGATTCTATTCATTCTCATTCTCTCTCTCTCTCTCACAGACGCACACCCCCACACCCCCACACCCCAGCACCCAAAGCATGGACTCTAAAGAGGTGGAATCTAGGGAAAAGGTTCTGGGGGCTGATATCCAGAAATACACACTATGAGGCAGAGTAGGAGAAATACGGGAGCTCATAACTGAGACTGGAAACAAATTGACCAAAACCCAGCTGACCCCCCCCCCCCCGCCCCCCGTGCCTCCCAACTGGAAAAAAGTCTGCATTTTCTTAGCTCTGGGGGGGAGATCTTGAAGTGTGAGCGTTCCCGCCTTACCTTTTGGTGCCAACTCCTCTTTCTCCTTTCCTGTCATCCAAACACTAGGTCCTGTTTATTTTCTGTCCCAGGCCCCTGTAGCAGGGCTGGGTATCTGTAGGCTTGCTTATTTCTGACAGTAAATTCATACAGTGTTAATGGTGTTAATGGCCAATAATGGTCCAATGTGTTACTTTATCCAGGGCCTTTCAAAACACAATGTGTGGTGCATATTATCTAACCCTGGCTCAAATCACAGAATAAATAGTAGACTGGGGTCAGTGTCCTGTGGGACTCCTGTGTTGGGGATATTCTCCTTCCTCCTTGGGCAGCCCAGTGGCTGAGCTAAGTCTGATGTGACCTTAGTGTCAGAGAAAGGTTAAGTCCTTGGTGCATAAGGCTGGAAATGACTGGTGATCTGTAACATGTTTCAGGAGAGGGTATGTCAAGGATTACACCCACTGTGTGGCCCTCTATGCTTGGCTCACTGACACTCATCACACTTCTGGTCTGTAGCCTAGGCTCTTGCTGGGGTTGATGATTCTTTTTTTTTTAATTAACTTTTATTTTAGGTTCAGGGGTACATGTGCAGGTTATATAGATAAACTGTGTCACAGGGGTTTGGTATACAGATTATTTCATCACCTGGGTAATAAGCATAGTACCTGATCGGTATTTTTTTCTGATTCTCTCTGTCCTCCCACCCTCCACCTTCAAGTAGACTCCTGTGTGTGTTGTTCCCCTATTTGTGTCTATGTGTTTTCATTGTTTAGCTCCCACTTATAAGTGAGAACATGCAATATATGGTTTTCTGTTCCTGCATTAGTTTGCTTAGGATAATGGCCCCTAGCTCCATCCATGTTGCTGCAAAAGGCATGATCTCATTCTTTCCATGACTGCATAGTATTCCATGGTGTGTATGTATCACATTTTCTTTAGTCTACCACTGATGGGCACTTAGGTTGATTCCATGTATTTGCTATTGCTAACAGTACTGCAGTGAACATATGCATTGCTGGAGTTTCTTAAGCTTAGAAAAATCTGTGTTTCTAAACCTTCTCCCTTCTGATCCCCCATCTCTATGGAATATAGCACTATACCTGATAGGCTGGATAGATTATAAATGTATTCAGTTGAACAACTGAGAAAACTTCAAAGTTTCGAAGTCCCAGCACCAGGTTATCCTTTCTTTCTGATGGAAAATTTTGTATGCCCAAAGACCAGACTGGAAATTGCTTTGTTAAAATTCTGGCATACTGTGCTTCTAATTAGGCATATTTCAAATTATTCTCTCATTTTGTTTCCTTACTTGTCCTCTACTGATGATTTTGGTATTTCAGCTCCCTTGACCAATTGGTTAAGCTAGATTCCCTAAATCTCACTTCCCTGTGTGCATATGAACACAGACACCCCACCCCACCCAGCCTACTTTTCTAGATTGGTAGACTCCAGATTGTCTTCCTGGGAATTCTCTGTTCCAAGCCTGAGAAAGTGTGTTACAATAATTTTATTGATCATAGTCATGAGGCAGAGGAGGGGAGATATGGGAACTGATAATTGGGACCAGAAACCAATTGACCAACCAATCAAAAATAACTTTTAAATTCCCCCTAGCACCTTCTGCTGTCCAGGGTGCTGTGGAACACAAAAGAAATATTCAAAGTGGTCTCTGTCCTCAAAGAACTTTTGAAGAAGATGGATAATTACTGTTCAATTAGAGATTAATTGCTAAGTGTTGTGGGATTATAAATAAAAAGTTGGCAGAACTACAGAGGAGGTGGAACCTAGGGTGGTCCTTGAAGGATGAATGGAGACTCGGCAGTGGCACATGGGAATTAGGGCATTGAAGAGCCTGGGCTGACACAGGGGAAGATGTAGGTTAGTGAGGAGTGGGAAACAGGATTGGAGAAGTGGAACAGGGTCAAATAGGGAGAGTCTTGAGAGCACAAGAGTGGAGATTAGATTTGATTCAAGGGCAGTAGGGAGTCATTATGGATTCTTGAGCAATGACACATCATGAAGAAAGTGGTATTTGGAAAGGTTAATCTGGGGTAATATGATTGATTAAGTGGAGAAAAGAAGGATAGAATCTAGAGAGATGCAAAAGTGATCCAGAACTGGGTTGGTGGCAGAAAAAATAGGGAGTCAGGGATGACTTTGAGACACATTTTTAGAGGTATAAATGTGAGGACTTCTTGATAATCTAGTTAGTGGGAAGAAGAAAATGAAGGCCATGAGGAAACTGAAGTAGTTGGGTTGAAGAGCTGAGAGGACTGACAGCATCTGGCTGATGAACAGGTGTGGGCTGGTTGAAGACAGGAACTGGTTTTGCAGGGCAGATAATGATGTTAGCTTTGGATATGAAGCATGGGGGGCGACTCAGGGAAATCCAGGTGGAGTTGTTTTGCCAGTACTTGGAAATGTAGGACTCAAGACTGGAGCATGGGCCAGAGACTAGGGCTTTTGATGCTGATTTGGAAGGTTGGATGCAGCTGAAGCTTTGTGAATGCATTGGCTCTCAGAGGGAAGGAGTAGAGGAAGAAGGGGAATGGCAAAAGTTAGATTTTGTGGTAGAAATACTTATCGCACAAGTGGCAACAGAGGAGACCTGATCCTGTAGACTCCAGGGAGTCAGTGTGGGCTCTGATGTGATGACAGGTTGCAGACAGGTTGAGCAGGAGTGCTGGAGCGTGATGAAAGAAAGACCCCTCGTGCTCCAGGAGCACAGGATTAGAAGAAGTGTCCAGAGGAGGAATTTGGGGTGGTAAGTGGGAATGAGCTACTTGCAGAGTTTATCAGTGAAAGGAAAAAGAGGTGTGTGTTTAGCCAGAAGGGATGTTGGTATCCAGAAAAGGAATTTTTGTTTTTTGTCAGAGTCACAGCAGGTTTGGAGGTGGGAGGGAGACAATGTGTGGAGAGGAAAAACTGAGGAGGCTGGAACGAGTGTAGAGTTCGATACCTGAAGAAATGAGATAATAATAGGTTCTCTACCAAAAGTAAGAGGTTAGCTTTGGTGAGCGGCAGAGAAACCTTTTTCTTTAAGACACAAAGGAAAAAAGTAAGCAGATAAATTAAAAGAGTGATGTGGAGATATTTTCTACCTCTGTCCTTCTGTTGAGCATTGGTTCTGTGAATCTAGACATTTTGAGTGGAAGTGTTGTGGTTACTTGGGCTTCGGCCAATCTCAAACTCAACTCTGTATGTCTTTCCAACTCCCCAAACTAGCTCTTCCTCTTGACTTTCTTAATTCTGTAAGTGACATCTTCACTTTCCCAGTTATGGTATTTAAAGTCTTGCTAATGTCTATGAGGAACCGCTCTCCTCCAACAAACCCTGTTGAATTATCTTTCATAGTTAGCCCTTGCTGTTCATCTATAGGGCATGGCCCTGGGCAGTCCCCATATGCCCTCCATGCACTCCTTTCCTGGCCCTCATTCTCATCCCTTGGAAGCTGTTCTTTTAGCCCTACTCCAAATTGAACCTGCAGATACATTACACCTCCTAAAGCACTACTTTCATCACACCACTGCTTGGTGCTTGAACCTTGGTGCAGTGACCCCCTAGTGCCTTCAGGGTCAAGTGTTGACCTCACAGCTCACTGCAGCCAGGCTGCTCTCCACACACTGCCCAAGGGTGCCTGCATTCACAGTCTCCTTGGATCATCCACCCTGGCACCCTGCAAATCCAACACATTGTTTAAGACTTGAGCCCTACCTTCTTCTGGGAGCTTTCACAGCTCATGATGACAGCTCTTTGAATTACTCACTGTCTGTACTCATTTTCTCACTTCATCAGTATTGTATTGTTATTTTGCCTTTTCATACATGAAGGGCTTGTCTCCCCCATTGAAGTTATTTGTTCTTTGGAGGTAAGAAAAAGGATCTTTTAAAAAGCTTGTGATTAATAAAAAAACACCTACTCACAATATAAAGCAAACGTGACAAAATATAAGCAGCTATTGAAGCTAAGTGATGGTATGTTTATATTCACTGTATGATTCCTTAAACTTTTTTTCGTAAATAATAACCCCATCACACCTAGACAGGGAAACTTAAATTGCTGTCATGTCCAGATCATACAGAAGGGAGATTTTGGAATAACAATCTATGTTTGTATGTGATTCTTTGAGTAAATATCACCACTCAGTCTGTACATTGCCAGGTACCCGAAAAGGGAGGAGTCTCTCACTTCCTGAGCTCTCTTTTGCAGCAAAGGAAAAACATCTTTTTTTTTTTTTTAAAGTTATACTTGATGCTTCAGAGTATAGTTGATGCTTAAGTTAATGCTTATTGTTCCTTCTTGATCTCCTCCACTCTCACCCATTATGAATTGGGCTTTTGGTCACACTATTTTTCAGGAGCCTCTGGGGTAGTATTGGGAAGACTTCGTTGTTCTGGAGAGGGAACATTGTTAATATTTCTAATGTTGTATTTTTATAGGCTATTTCTCCTATTAATATATTTTAGAACATATCAGTGACATCCAGGTCCACCTCTGTAAGATTTGGCAAGCTTTGTTTCATCCTTGTGCCACAAATCACCGATAACTCTATTACTGATACATTCTGTCCAGTCCTATTTGATAATCCCTTGGGGGATGAAAGGAGGTTTTAGAATAAACTGAAGCTACAGAAAGAAATTAGCTGAGAAGTAAGAAAATCTTCCTGATGGTAAATATCAATAAAACACTGTAATGGGTGAACTAGAGTTTCTTCTTAGATGTTGCAAAATGAACATTTTTTACTTTTCAAAGTTTTCTCTGGTTCTGGTATTTGATAGTTTACTGCTGGAAGTGGGCAGTATAGTATAGCCCATTGGTTCTCAACCAGGGGCAGTTCTCCCCCTCTCACTCCTCATCACAGAACATTTAGCAATGCCTGGAGACATTTTCTTGGTTGTCATAACTTGGGAGGGTTTTCTACTGCATCTAGTGGGTAGAGGTCAAGGGTGCTGCTAAACATCTTACAATGCACAGGACAACAAATAATTATCCAGCTCTAAAATGTCAATAATGCGGAAACCCTGGTATAGCCAGAGGATGATAGGTTTTGGATGGAATAGGTTCAGCACAAACCAGGGGTAGGATATTGCATTATTATTTAATATCTCTTATCCTGCAGTATCTGCAAAATGGGACTGATAAAGCTTGTTTTACAGGTTGAGAGGATTACGTAGGAAAAATAAAACATATATGGAGCATCTAGCAGTCTCTGGCACAGTAGGAACACAAGAAATCCTGATTATCCCTGTTGTTCCTGCTGTTTTAATTATTAATGGAGTGTGATGGCCAGAGGCTGAAGGTCTCTTGAAGGCATGCTGGGAAGGGCTTTTGACATGGATGTGAGAGGGTGCTAGAGAGGCAACATGATGCAGTGCAGGGAGCGTGTGTGTGGCATCGGAAGCCAAAGTTTTGGACCTCGGCTCTCTTTCATTCATTCATTTAATCATTTGTTTGAAAAATATTTTACTGAGTGTTTACTGTCGCCAGGTACCATGCTATGGGAGTATATAAAACCATTAAAAAGAAAGAATGTAGAACAGGAATGGAAATGTATATAAATAACCCCCTCTGGGAGCACTTGGATTTAAGGGGCTAAAAGGGGAGGGAAAAGTCTATGAAGAAGGCTGAGAAGTTCAGACAGTAGAGCAGGAGATAAACACTCTCTTTTGCCCTCTACTTACATGAATATCTTGGGCAAGTGACTTTAACGGCTGTATAAGATAAAGAATACGCCTCCCTGCCCTGACCCTTCCTTTGTAGAGCTGCTGAGAGACTCAAATAAGATACTATATCTGAAAAGTTTTTAGAAGTTGTACAATGCTATCCAAATATATGTAGATCTTTCCAAATTGAACATTACATCTGTTACTCTAAGTGCCTCTTCTTACAAGTATTATCTTATTTAATCTGACTTTTGTAGGACCTCTCCAGTCCAGGAAGAGAGGCCGTTCTTTTCATTTTGGTTTCCGAAGGGGACTGGATGGAGCACTGTCTTACACAGGCATCCCTAAACTTTTTACACAGGGGGCTAGTTCACTGTCCCTCAGACCATTGGAGGGCCGCCACATACTGTGCTCCTCTCACTGACCACCAATGAAAGAGGTGCCCCTTCCTGAGGTGCGGCGGGGGTGCCGGATAAATGGCCTCAGGGGGCCGCATGCGGCCTGCAGGCCATAGTTTGGGGACGCCTGGTACAGGTCAGGGCACCCCTGTTTTCTCCTCCTCTGCATAGGTGGAAGAATGCCAGTGCCCCAGCCCCTGTCCAGGTCCTGTGCCACGTGGCTCGATGCTACCTGGAGAAGGTTCTTGCTTCTTGCTTCTGCTGAGCCTCAGGTGCACACAGCGAATCAGTCCCTTCCTTCTCCTTCTGTGTCTGTGTGCAGTTCAGACTCCTCTTGCCGCTCCTTTGTGCATGAATGACTGGCAGCAAAAATAACTAGGAAATGACTGACAGCAACAGAGCCGTTGGATCAACAGAGCTGCTTGAAACTGTGTCTGCCTAGGAGTGAGGGAACAGAAAGAATCAGCTCGATGGACAGAGGAATTAATTCAGGGAGGTAAAGAAGAAATTATAGGATAATTAGCTTTGTCTCCTCCTCATCTGCCTCATGGCATTATTAAAGGGAACTGGACACTAGTTAGGGAACATGGATGCAACAGATAAACAAGTGTAAGAGTGAAAAGTGGCAGACACTCTCTGCCCTTAAGGAAGCGGCTACTTCTCTTTGATCTGGGTATGATTTGGATGGGGAAGACAGAAAGTGTTGTGATCCCAGGTAAAACAGCATTGGAAGGAATATTCATAGCATATTTAGGGTCAGTAAATGGTCCAGTTTATGTGACTCAGAGGAGGCTGGTGGAGGATCAGTGGGAGATGAGACTCAGTAGGTGATTCCTTTATTAAACATTTATTGGGCTCCTAGGTCATGAAGGCTTTGAATGGAAGGCCAATGAATTTGTTCTTTCTGGAGTTGGCTTTGGGAAGCTGCTAAAAGTGACGTGATCAGAAAGACAAATCTGGCAGCCCTGTGGAGGGTCCATTAGAGTAGGGGAGGAACTGTTGGCCGGGGATGGGTTAGGAGATTGCTGCAATAGGGTAGGAGGGTCTGAACTTGAGAAGCAGCAGCAGAAATGGAGAGGAGGGGGTGAATATGAGTTATTTCGGGAAGTGGAGTCTATAGGACCTGGCATCTTGGATGTTAATGTGTCAAGAAAGATAGGAACCCAACATTACTCCAAAGTTTAGAATTTGAGTGACTGGAAGAACAGAGGTACCCTTAATGAAAGCCAGGAGTTGGGAAGAGGAGGAGCAGCTGTGGGGAGAAAGGGGAAGAGGGGAGATCTGGAGAATTTGCTTTGGGACATGTTGCATTTCAGGTGTCAGTGAAATAGCTAAGGGAGGTGTGGATTCAGTAGGCATATAATGAAGGGAGTCTGGAGCTTTGGAGGAAGGCCAGAGCTGGAAATATAGATTTAGGAGCTATCTGAAAGAATTTGTGGCTGGAGCTATCAAAATAGATGATATAATAAATGATAAGCTTACACAGAATTAAGGGCAGAGTGCCAAGGACAGAACTGTAGATACAGGGGTTTCTACAGTTGGGATATAGGAGAACAGATGCAGAAGGGCTGGAGGAGAATCAGGAGAGAGCAATACTTGGGAACAACAGGTGATCAACAGGGTCTAATGCTGCAGGGAAATTGAGGGAGATGGGAACTGAGCAAATACCATTGGTTCTGGAGACTAGGAGATCATTGGTAATCTTTGAAATAACAGTTTCAATTGTGTATGGGAGGTGGAATTCAAATTCCAAGGGGAACGAAGAGTGAGCGCATGGGAGGAAGTGGTGGGAGTGCATATAGATGGCTCTTTGGAAAGGTTTGGCTGTGAAGAGGAGATTAAAAATAGCAAGGTAGTTGGAGAGGGGGAGCAGAGTTGAGGGGAGGTTTTTTAAGGAGGGAAGATATGTGAATACCTAGGGATGGGGAAGAGGGAGAAGGCAGGCATGAGGAAGAGACTTAATATCTAGAAAAGAGACAAGTAATTGATAAGAGAAAGGTCCTGGATGAGCCTGGAGGGGTGGGTCTCAAGGTCAGCTTTGTGTCTTGGACACTGGAGGGAAGGCAGACCTCATTGAAGAAGCTGGCTGGCAAGGACCACTGGAGACAATGTTCTAGATTGACAGCTCTGGCAGAGAGAGCATCATCTGGCTGAGGAAGACTCAGGGGTAGTGGTGCCATGCTTGGGAAGCGTAGTACAAGCTGAGGCACCGTGAAATGGTTGGGCTAGGCTGTTGTGGCCCTAGAAGGCTCTTAGGCAGAGAAGCTAGGAAGCAAGGTTGGGAGATCTGAAGTTAGCAATCTGTTTAAAAGTGCTGGTGGCTTTCTTTTGCAAGCTGAGGTGGGACTGCTATAGGCTGTAGTGGGGTCTGCAGA
Source organism: Saimiri boliviensis (assembly GCF_048565385.1). Lineage (NCBI taxonomy): Eukaryota > Metazoa > Chordata > Mammalia > Primates > Cebidae > Saimiri > Saimiri boliviensis. The sequence goes on along the minus strand of NC_133456.1, from coordinate 27,925,748 downwards.
ATTGCCTCCTGCAGTGTATGAGTTAGAAAGGCAAGTGGGGGAAGAAGTAAGTGAGGAGAAGATAGAGGGAGGGACAGGAAAGATGGTATCTGGGCAACCTACTGAGGAGGGGTCTGTGCCTGACCATCAAGGTGCTGTATTAGTGATGGGATTTGCATGAATTTTCAGTTTCCATAGTGTCTCTAGAAGTCCTAGAAGAAACTGGAAGCAGGCTAGGGCTCATGAAAGAGCCCCTTGCCCATTCTTCTCCATGAAGTGGAATCCTTCACATAAAAGAGAAGATACCATACTCTTTCTTTGCCTCAAACACTCCCTCCACCCCTTGTTTCAGGGGCCAACCCAAGATGAAAAGCCCCATTTCATCAAAGGTTCCTCAGTAGCCTCACACAGCCCTCCAGAGGACTGGGGAGTAGGAATCTGGGTGTTGCTTCTACCAAAGGGTGGATTGTGGGGGACTGGGCTTATCTTCCCTAGAACACAAGGAGGTGGGAGTTTTCTTAAGTGTAGACCAGTTCCAGAATCATAGAATCTTGGAACAGGAACTTACTAGCTCTGTGACCCTGTAATGACTCCAAGCTTTAGTTTATAAACCTGTAAAATGGGCAAAAAAAATCCTTGCTTTTCAGTGGGCCCCTATAATCCCAGCTACTTGGGAGGCTGAGGCAGGAGAATCACTTGAACCCAGGAGGCAGAAGTTGCAGTGAGCTGAGATCTTGCCATGGCACTCCAGCCTGGGCAACAGCGCAAGGCTCTGTCTCCAAAAAAAAAAAAAAAAAAAAAAAGGATGGCTCATGTGAATAGATATTAATATTATGAAAATAATATAAATACGATTATATTACTAGTAATATAATATGGTATTATATATTACTAGTATGACTTACTTTCACATATAACCTATTATGATTATAATGCTAGTTAGATGAATCCCTTTATTTTCAAAATCATGAAAACTGATTCCCTCCCTCCCTTCCTCCCTCCCTCTCTCTCTCCCCACTTCCTTCCTTTGGTAACAACGCAGAGATACATCAGATTATGATTTTTAAACTTGTACTTACAATTATTCCAAGGCATGACAGGCAGGGACTATGGATGAAGCTAAAATCTCCATCTTTTATACTTTTACTCAACCCAGGGACAATGGGCATCTGTGGGTGGGGGCACAGTATTGAGTTGGCAGCTGGACAGTGGGCCTAGAAGGAGACCCAGGAGACTGACAGATGGTTAATTGGATGTGACAAAAGAGGGCTAGGAGGAGGGGTCTGGGCTCCTAAGGGATTCCTGTCTCTGACTACTTTCCTGAAAGGAGATGGTGGGGAAAGAGAGGAGTGGCTCCAGGAACAGTTGGGGAAAAGATTGGCAGGACTCCATGTCAGGGTGTGGCAGCGGAAGGACAGCACACCATAGGGAGTAATGCTACAGCTTTAAGTCAGAGGGAAGGTGTAAGATTTTAAGTCTCTTCTGTGTACACCAATGCTTTGGCAAATAACATGCTGAGATACTTGGATGTAAAGAGATGCTTAACCAAAGATTGTAACAGGACAATTTCTTAGTCATTCTTCATGATCCCAACCAGAGTTTTGACAGCTAAGTATCATTCTTCTTGATGGGAATTGGACAAATAACTAATCAATTTTTAGCAGAGTACTGGATTTTGGTAAGCAGATCTCTTCATTTATTTTTACACTAATTTATTGAAGTGTCAAATACCAGCTGTGCACCTACTAAGTGCCAGACGCTGGAGGTACACAGACAAGTCAGAAATAATCTTTCCCACAAGGAGATTAACAGCCTAATGGGGGAGGGGGGTTGCCTGATACATAAACATGATTGCAGTGTAGTATGATAAGTGCAGTAAAGAGGAATGCACACTAATATATAGAGGAAGGATCAACAACCTCACCCGGATGGGCGTGGGGAAGATTCATTGAAGAGGGAGTGCTTGGGCTGAAATAAATGAAAAGGTGGTGCAAACAAGAATAGGAGCATAGACCACTATTCAAGAAGCTTGGTAATAAAGGTAAAGAGAAAAATAAGATGGTAATAAAAAGGATATTTTAGGGATACTGATCTTTTTCTGTTTCTAGACCACAGGTGTGTTCCTTTTGTGAAATCTTAATGAGCTGTAAACTTATGTGCAATTTTATGCATGTTTATTATTTTTCATTCAAAAATTTAAAAAGGTTATCAGGTCTAGTGAAGTTTTTTTTTTTTTTTTTTTTCCAAATAGAGGAAAACCTTTGAATGTTTGAAAAAGTCATAGGAAGAGACAATGGTAGAGACTTAAAGTGTTAGAAGGTGGTATATGTGTGAGTGGGGTACCAGGGTGGGTACCAGCTTCCTGAAAAGTCAGAAAAGGATGAGATTCCTGGGCAAAAAGGTTATCTCTGGGATGGATAACCTTCTCTTCTGTGGCTATGTGGAAAGACCAGGTGTTTTTCAGGTCAGTTGCTAGAGCTCTTATTAAGCTGACCTCAGTCATCTTCCTGAGTGGGAGCCATGGTCATCTGCAAGCACTGGGAGATGCTGGGAGCCTGGGAGGAGAGGAGATGGATTGGATCTATTCTCTGGAGAATGAGTGGGAATTGCATTAAAAAAATGATCTGTTCAGTTAATCTCAGACTGGGCTGAGTATGCTTGGTTCCTACTCTTGCTCAGCCCTGGAGGCTCTGGAGTGGAGCTAAAAGCTGTTTTTGGCTGGTGATTTGGACCATATGTTGGGTGAGGATGAGGTGTGCATTTGACTTGTTGGAATACCATTCTCTTCCCCAAACCTATGGAACATCAGTGACTTTAAGGCCTTTTGGAGGCCCTATGTTGGAAAATGTTTATGTCTGGTTTCTCCAAGTAGGTTGTTCACACCCTTTGCTTTGGACTTGATCTGTATTTTGTCACTACCCAGGTTAGTGCCTTGCAGATAATACTTGTTCCGTTAGTATTTGTTGGCCTGATTTTTTTTTTTTTTTCCCAAAAAAGCTACTTATTGGTATCTAGGCTATTTGGGAGTTTTATAATGAAACACTGTGATAAGGAAATGTATCTTTTTTTTTTTTTTTTGTGGACAGGCAATTCTGCTTTAAACAAAAGATCTGTGAAGTCAACACGGACTGTAAAATAGGCTATTTGTTATGTGGATTAATTAGAGGGGACTCCTTTTATCTTGCTTATAAATATTCACATATTGCATAGGCACTAGAAAAATAAAGATTCACTCTTCTTTTTGAAAGACTCAAATAGCAAAGTCCAATCATGCAAATGGACCAACTAATCAATATTTAGTGAATGTCTGCCCTGTGCCTAATGCCAGATACTAAAGGGGCTACTGAAAATGGCTATCACATGATCCTTGTCCCTGAAAAGTTTGTGAACTTGTTGGATTAAGAAAATGATGGCTAATTGGAGAACAATCAAAAAGGGAGTTTTTGTCATTCATTGATTCATTTAATGTGTATTTATTGTCTATAAACCCTGAGAGATAATTTAATTTAAATAAGTGATAAAACAAGGTTTTATTTGGAAAGACTCAATTTTAGGTATACCTTCATGGAACACTTTTTATATTGAAGTTTTGAAAAATATAAAGCCTTATTATAATTCTGGCTAACTGTAGGGCATTTAAAAAATATGATGAAATATAAAGGATAGAAAAGCCACTGTAATTCTATCACCCAGAGAGAACCCCTGTTTGCTGATATGAAGTATTTCCTTCTGGTCCATTTTCCTATGTGGATTCTCTCCCTTGATCCATGGTTTGTGTTTTGATTATTGAATTAAGATGAAAAACAAATGGAGGGGGTAGAATTTGTCCAAAACGAGGTCATTTTTCCCAGCTAACTTAAATGTATGATACACTCCTACACATATATCTGTTGAACAAAGTAAGACATTTATAAGCTGATTGACCTTTACATGGTGGCAATATAGGAAGATAGAGGATCCATTCATTGTTTGGAGGGGTAAAGGTATTGACACTATTGTAAAAAATATTTACACAAACAAAAGTACAAGATATATAGTCAAAGTGAATATTCTTTCTCCCTCTTCCTTATGTTTAGACAAATTCAACAGATATATGCATGTACCTGTTGCATATGCATGTTTATACAAATGCATAGCTTTTATTTCATTTAATAAAAAGAAGATCATGCTCTATCTGTTACTCTGTAACTTTTTTTTATCATTTTATAATCAGGGACATTTTTCTATGTCAGTACCTATAGGTTTACCTCATTTGTTTTAACAGTTGTGTTACATTCTATTGTGAGGATGTGTTATTTTGTTAAACCATTCTCCTAATGATAGACATTTATAACCCAGATTTTCTGTGGACTAGTGTTTGTTCTGGGACATTATTTGGTCCAAAGAGTAGCAAGAAAGGCCATTCATTTTTTTGATCTTATTCAAAGGTGACTGTAGGACAACTGTAGGTTTGGGCTGTTTTCTCTTCCTTTATCCTCAGGAGAGAGGAAGAACAACCAGTCCCTGTTCTCTGAAGGATAACTTTTTGTGTAATGTTTAAGGACACTTTTGTTAGTGACATTTAAATAAATGGTAGAGACCATTCTTGACCTCTTTTTCAGTGTGCCTTAGGAGCCAGATTTGCAGTCTCAATTAGCCTAAAAAGCCACATGTGTTCTTGGTCTTGAGTGTAAGTTAATTCCAATACCACAGTTAGCTATGGCAGCACTTTAGATGTGTGTGTGCAAAAGCTATAGCCTGTTCTTGACTAGAAGACTCCAAGTATGTCATTCGGGAGACCTTGGATTCTAATTCTACCCACCACTAAATAGCTCTGTGACTTGGCCAAACCCAGTAATATGCCTGTTTTTACAGATGGCATCTCTCTTTCCTCATTCGAAGAAAGAGGTAAACATACTCGCTATGCCATACCTCATAGGAATAGTATGAGATAAAGTGAGATGATACAAAGAAAATGCTTTGGAAAGACAAAATTGCTGATTAAATGTAAAGGGATTGTGTCAGCTGCTTCTCTGGGGTCTCCTTCAGTTTTGAGTGTGGTTGAAAGCTGAGCTGGGGGACTCAGATGGGAGTGACAGCTCATACTGCACTTTAGGACTGTACATTTTTTTCATGTCTGGAAGGAAATTGGCAGCACTAGAGTTGGAGTGAAACTTTTCATGACATGTTTCATTTGCTTTTGGAAAAGGGACGTTTGTATGAGAGAGGAAGAGTAGCTCATCTAACTGCCCAGAATGGCCGAAGTTTCCTTCTGGTGGGTAACAGTGTAGTTCAGTTGCACACTTACTTCTTGTTACCCAGATGTGCAAAGAAATTGTAGCTTTTCAAATGTTCTTTTTTTTTTTTTTTTTTTTTTTTGAGATGGAGTTTCGCTCCTGTTACCCAGGCTGGAGTGCAATCTCGGCTCACCGCAGCCTCCGCCTCCTGGGTTCAGGCAATTCCCCTGCCTCAGCCTCCTGAGTAGCTGGGATTACAGGCACGCGCCACCATGCCCAGCTAATGTTTTGTATTTTTAGTAGAGACGGGGTTTCACCATGTTGACCAGGATGGTCTCGATCTCTTGACCTCATGATCCACCCGCCTCGGCCTCCCAAAATGCTGGGATTACAGGCATGAGCCACCGCGCCCGGCTCGCTTTTCAAATTTTCTAAAGTGGAGCCAGTCTTTCTGATAAGCCCCCACCCCCATTTTGCTAGTTTATATTGTTATTTTTTTCTGGATTATTCTCTTTTAGATGACTGTTTCTTTTAGGTAAATTGCTCAGTTGCTCAGATTTTTCTCATGTTCCTCCATTTCTCTTCAGAGTGGGATCTGGGTGCGTAGAGGTGTTTACATGAACATGTGGTGGTAGTGATGGGAGCAAAAGAAGAAGGGTGCTTGGAGCCAAGGCAAGATGATAGCTAGATTCCCCTGGTCTTTGCTTCATGGGGGGCAGGGCTGGTCTATTGACCTCTCTTGTTTTTTGGAATATTGTGCTAATACCCAGCACTAAAATTTATGTCCTACTTTTTGCCTATGGGATCAAAGGCCCTACCTATGGCAGCCTCTTAGTCCTGACTCAAGGCCTTTGCCCAGTCGCTGACTGAGTACTATCACCAGAGAATGAAGAAGTATATGGATCCCAGCTTGCTCAGGGCCAACTGTGAGAAGATAGTACCTCTGCACTTGGCTCCCTAACTAGACACTCACCTTGGCCAGAGCTGTGTTTTCATCTGTTCACCACCATCCTCTCCGCTGCACATCACAATTGGTAAAAAGGTAGGCATTTTTCTAGAGGCCTGCAACACCTCAGGAGTCCCTTAGGGTTCTCAGGTGCCATCACAACTGTTAGGATATTTCTAAAACTATTCCCCAAGCTCTGATGGAGCCTTGAAGTGGGAGTATATATACTTCCACTTGGAGTATACAGTGGAGCCTGACACCCGGGTATCTGATCTAGACTGAATTTTTCCCATGTTCCCCAGGTGCCTGAGGAAAAGGGCTTTCCCTCTATCCTTATGGCAGGGATCTCCCCTATGTCATATCTTCAGTACTCTCTATCTCTGGTTTACAGAAAACCTTAATGGTCAGGTCCACCCAGGCTGTATCTTAATATGTTAGTGGGAGCTTGAGAATTCAAGCTGCATACTAAAAAAATCCTATTTTGGATGTCAGCAGCTGAACATTGACGCTTTCTCTCTGCCTGCTGCTATAACTATCCTAAACTTCCTTGAGGCAAATAGATGCTTCTGGCAGAGTAAGGAGGAGGTTAAATATATATAAAGACATGCAAAAGAGGAAAGTACATTATATTTTAAAAAGTATTACCCTAGTTAAAACAATAATTTGGGGGAAGAAAGGTTTAGAAATGAGGCTCCTGAGATTGCCTTCATTGGGATTCCATGTATATACATGTATGGGCTTATGTGCATGTAGACATGCAAGGATGTGATGTTATTGATTCTTCCAGCAACGATTTAGTGAGCACTTGTTACAGATCATGTACGCAGGGGCATATGGCACAGTGTCTGTCTTCAGGGAGCTCCTGGTCATAGGAGAACGATGGAGTGAAAGTGGATTACATTATGGGGCTGCATTGCTGAATTCTGCTTTCGGAGGTTAGTGTTTGGTCTGATAAATATGATTAATGGTTGAGCTGGGGGCCTTTAGTGGGTCTGGTTTCTCCTTACCTTTCTAGGATCTGCTTCCCAAGTCTCTTCAGTTTTCTACAATTACATGTTCTAGTCACTTTCGTTTTTCTCAAATAAAGTGAATTCCTTTAAAATCAGTCTGAATTTTCATGAACATATGTTCTATAGAAAGGATGTGGTAAATAAGACCAATTTTAATCAGTAATAAATCAGTGGAAAAAACGAAGCTCAACTTAGATTTGCTGCTCTGGTGCTTCTGTGGTGGTGGAGTTGTTTGCTTGCTGTTGTTTTTATCCAAAATTCTTTCACCTCTTTTGATGCAGGAAAACTTTTGTGTTTTATACACTGTACTTACTCCAGGGCTATGGAGTTGAAACAGCACTCGGAGCTATGAGTAGTATTTCTATTTTGACCAGGGAAACTGAGAAGTTTGTCCCCTGTGAAGGGGGCAGAAACTGGTAGACTGGCAAGTCAAGCCATGAGGGGCAAATACAAAGCAAAAGTAACACAACAGGTAAGTGGTGGAGTCAGATGCTTGGGTTCAAGTGGGAAGTGCCATGGGCTGGGTTTCAGAACACTGTTGTTACTGCTAAGCTTAGGCAAGTCTCTCCCTCTCTGAGGCTTAAGAGGGTGTCGAGTTAGAAGGTCTCTAACACATCTTCCATCTACAATATTATGAGCTGAATGGATAGCAGTGGGGGACAGGGAAGCCCAGGGGCATAGGAACCAGGTGGTGAGTGGTTTCAGGACCTTTACGCCTGGTTCTCTGGAGACTTTACCCTTTTGAGGTCTTTTATCTCTGAAGCTCAAGACTGCTTGGTCAGTTCCCTTGATGCCAGAACTCAGAAGTGACCCAGCATCCTTATATGGTGAACAGGGGCACTAACCCCCTTGGGGAGAATCATCCTGATGGTCAGCAAACGAGTGGCCTCAAACTATTTTGGTTCTTAGAATCTTTTCAAAGAAGGATCATGTTTCTGGGATTTCTGGGCCTGTGTTAAAAAGCCTGCACTTCCTCAGCCTTTTCTTTTGGATTCCAAGTCTGTGTGCCTGAACACCCTAGATAATACCTTCATTAGGGACTGCCTTTCTTCTGACTCTTCCAAGGTACAGGGAGGACTAACTTATTGATCTTCCTGTTAGCCCATGTCCTTGAACTTTTCTTCTTTTGTGTCAGATGGAGAAAATGGTAAAAAGCAATCCAGGATCTTCTTTTCTTAGGGCATGTGCAATCCCAGCCCAACTCCAGCATCTCAAAAAGAGAAATAGGGTAAGCTGCCATCTTGGCTTTCCTTTACATTCCTTCCACACAGAACTCTCCTTTCTTCCACATTTTCTAGAGCTTTAGAGAATTTACATTTTGGTGGAGAGGAACATACTTGATTTCTAAAAAGTACACTAAAGGCTTCTAGGTATAGGACTATACTAGTGGATAATGGGGACATAAACGAGGAATTAAGTCTATTTTGGTGGATATGGTGATTGTCATAGAATAGGAGATGATTGAGTGGCATTTGGAAGAGGGGATCATTATCCACAGTGACAAATGGGAAGGGGCATTCCTAGCAGAGGAAGAAAGGTGAGCAAAGGCAGAGTGTTGTGTAAACATCATGGAGAATTAGAGGATTGTAGGGAGAGAGGGACTGGAGAGGCACGTGAGGTCTTGGATTTTCTCAGGAGTTGGATTTTATATTCTAGGATTTGGATTCTATTTTTAAAGATATGGGCTCTCACTGTATCACACAGGCTGGAGTACAGTGGCACAATCATAGCTCACTGCAGCCTTGACCTCCTGGGCTCAAGCGATCCTCACACCTCAGCCTCTTGAGTAGCTGGGACTCCAGGCATATGCCTGATTCTGGACTTGGATTTTATCTTGTAAGCACTAGGGAGTTACAAAAGATTTTAAGAATTGAAGTGTTGGAATTAAAAAAATCTAATTTAGAGGGTTAATATAGCATTGGAAGGACAAAATTGGAGGTAGGATTTTTAGTTAGGAAATGACTGAAATATAGTTGATGACACAAGAAATTTAATGGTAGGGGCATCTGCAGGATTTACTGTCTAGTTGATGTCAGGACTGAAGGAGAGGTGAAGTCTCAGATAATCTCCAGGTTTTGACTTAGATTGTGGGTGAAGTCTCATGCAATCTTCAGGTTTTGGGTTGTGGGTAAAGGCTGATGGACCAAGCCTGATGTAATAGGAATCACATAGGAATATAGAAACACTTGACACACTGCTATAGCTTTCTACTGTAAAAGGGTTTAGCACTGCTCTATTCTTCAAACTCTTTACATATTTTGAATGCAAAACATTAAAAAGAAAACTCAGAGTGACTGATGATTGGACAATTATATACTCAGACAACGTCTCCCACAAGTGGGGCAAGTCTCCATGCTTATGTATGCTTATATGTGCTGTGTGCATGCACATGATGCTGCGCATGCCTTGGATATGAATGTGTATGCTCGTTTGAGTGTGTTGGGTTCTTGATACAATGTCATTTTTCAGCATTAAAATTCTCATCACCTAGCAGAAATGTTCTCTTTAAGATCCATTTCCACTTGGCTCGTTGTGCGTAAACATTCCAGTGGGATTGATTGCTTGTGTCAAATTAATTTTTTCCCTTCCCAGGACAGTGTCTGCCGTGTGCAAAATGGGGAAATCCCCAGGCTTCTAGCCAAATACAAAGCTCAGATATAGGAGTAAAGTCAGGCTTGAGTCAAGAATTGTCCTAGATAAGCCATAGAGCCTGCACCTGGATACTTAAGCTAACCTTCCCAATATGCTTTGTGACTGTTTCCTAGGCAACAGGAAAACCCTAGGCTAGGTAGAGATGGCTGCATATGAGAGGCTTGGGTCTTTTCAGCATCAGCTGCAGTACCACACCCTCCTCTGTATCTTCCTTTTGCTGCTTTGTTTAAAAGGCTGAAGAGGCTGGGTGTGGTGGCTCGTACCTATAATCCCAGTACTTTGGGAGGCCAAGGTGGGAGGATGGTTTGAGCCCTGGGCAATGTAGCAAGATTCAATCACTTAAAAATAAATAAAATGTTGCAGAAGCCTCTGGAGGCACATGGAGAACATGCTAAATATCCTCCTTCCCTACCTGACTGCTATGCAAACTTCACAGAACTCTGGGGTAACTTTTCCTTCCATTCCAGTCCTGACACTTCCCTGAAGCTAGGGTGGAACCTCAGGATGTACCTGTAAGGCCTTTCCCTAACAGGTAGCCCCTATATTCATGGTACTCAGTTATCCAGCCTTAACCACATTTTGCCTGACTCCAGACATCAGACAAGGGACCTTCAAACTGTCTTTCCTAAACTGGAAACTTTGGCCAACTGACCTATACAACAGGGTAGTCTAGACTCCATTGTCCACTGATGAACTAATTTGTATCTCGGCAGTAGCAGCTTTGTGAGTTGTATGATACAGTTTTGCTGAGAATAATTATATATTCTTTTCTTGTAACCTGGATTTTTGGAAGTCCTGATTTACATCTATTAACTTGAAGTTTAACTGTGGGTGGTTGCGATTATCAGTAGTTCTAACCAAAGGATCTCTAGGAGTTTATCATCTATAATCTAGCTGAATACAGTTTTTTAATTAGTGGAAGTTATGGCACATAGCTTACTCAGCCATTAACCATCAGGACCCTTGAACTTTAAGAAGAAAGTGTGTGAATTCCTCATCTCAGAGGGTAAAATGCTAAACTTCTACTGTGTCTGGTGTAACAGTTACTTTTGGGGGAAGGGGCTTTGGATTCCATTCGCCAAAAGCTTTTACATAAATCGATAACAGAAATGATTTTTAGCATTTTCCAACAGATTTTGTAATGTATCACTTTTAGCAGAGGGCATGCATAGGACCTGGTTATACAATTTAATTTTCTGTTATTTCATAGAATCTGATGGTAATGTCTGGTTTTTCGAGCCAGGACAACTGACTGTTGGAGGGGGTGCAGGGTTCACAGAAGTCTGCCAACAGTTAGCGAGAATGTTTCCTCTTCCCTGCTCCTGATGCCACCAGATACACCTCTTGAATCCAAAAGGAGGTCATCTAATTTCTTCTCTCTACCCTGGCCTAGTTTCTAAGCTCTGACAGCGATTCGCTCTATTCTATCTAGTTTGTTTTGAAGTATTTATTCAACTTTTAGGCATAGAAGTCATTCTCTGAGACATATTTTCAGACCACCTTAATTACTCTATATAGCATGATACTAGGCATTGAATAGGCCTCTTTGTGATTTCCCCCGTTAGATTAGGTTTGTTTTTTTTTTTTTTTTTTTTTTTTTTTTTTTTTTAAGAGAAAGACGAAGGCAGCTTTCCAGTGGAGGTCGTCTCTGACAGACTCATGGGTTGAGTGTGTGATCACATGCTACTTTAGGTTTCCTGGAGGCCACAGAGCAGTGGAACTCCAGATTTGATGAGATCTGACTATAGAGGTGGTACTCTAAAATCCCATCCTAAATCTCTTTAATACAGAGGAGGAGGACAATCTCAAGCACTCTAGTAGGTGCCATTTTTTCCTCATGCCAAGTCTTTTCCATTCTTATGCAGTGGTTCTGCACCCAGGCACATACCTTATTCATTCACTCCTTCCAGGACCCCCAGCACTAAAGCTTTGTTCCCTTTCCCATTTCTGGGCTGTTGGATTTAATGTGACCTTCCCATATGTCAGCTTGAATGGTGAGAACCTTGTGAATTCCTGGAGAGCCTTTGTGCAGATTAAGAACAAAGAAGGCAGTTTATCTCTTCCAAGTGTCAGGACTTTTAATCCTTTGTACTTTACCCTCCCTTTCAGGGTTTAACTTTTTGCCAGCCCCTTGCCTTGCAGGTCTTGTGTATGCTGTAGGTGAGGGGGCATTTTGCAGGCATTGCTCAGCTTTTGAAAGGAAATTTGTGTTTATCTTCTTTTGAGGGGAGAGAAATCCCACAAAATTTGATCAGTGGAAGTCTGTCCTCCTTTGGATGTCAGTGGAGACCCCAAGTCACCTGGCTGCCTTGTGCAGTTCTATGTCTGTAGCGTGGTGCAAAGGGGTATGTCCCCAGCCTGGAGAGGGGATTCCTGTGTGCCACTCTCAGCTATTATTCGCTGGTTTCCTCTGTGATTCTGGGCAGGCCATTGTACCTCTCTGGGCCTGAGTTTCTTCACTGTAAAGTGAAAGTGCTGAAATGGATTGTTACTGATGTTCCTTTAATCTCTTGAAAGTCTATGGGGTCTCTGATAATTTAGGAGAAAGTCTCTGTCTGCTTATCTTAACTCTGGGATAATGCATCTTATAATGATTATTTTATGCCTGGGGGCCCTTGTTCTCATATATGACACACAAAATGTACAATAACCTGCCACTGGCTGGTATCTGTCCCTAGCCATTAGAAATCCAGCCACAGCAAACCTCCAGTCTTGCCAGTCTGGATGAGCTGTACAAGCTAACTTCTGAGCCAGTTACAATATCCTTAGTTTATATTTTTATAGGAGCCACCAAATATTTATGGGCTTCCCAGGAAAGTTCAGTCAATAATTTTAGCGTAACTATAATCTATATGTAACAACTACTCTTCAACATGATTTGTTTCCTCTCTTGGTGTGTAACGAGGATTTTTTGAAAGGAGAAAAGTTTTGTTTGAATATTCTCAGAAACTCCAAATTCTTTAAATTGGATATTTGTTTGGCAAATCTTTTTCCCCAGAGTTATCCATGATGGCTGGCCCTGCCAGATCTTTTTCCTCTCTCTTAGAAGGAGTTTTAACTGCCGTTGATTTATCCCTTACCACATTTGGCTTTGTGAAGAGCTGGTGGGGAGGACGATCCTCAGACTGCTTCTTCCTCTGGAGATTAAGCCTTCAGACCATATCCTGTTCTTTTTCTTGGTGCTTCCCACCACACCACCCCCTCTTTTGCCACTCTGTCTTCAGGTATGAGTACATTTTTCTGGAAGCTGGGCAGAGAGTGAGGAACTGGAATTGAGGGAACAGAAGCAAGTTTTAAAGGTCAAGACATTCTTATAGTTTATAGAATGATCAGGAGTCAGAACCAGAGGGGAAAACCTGGCCAGAGTCAGGCCAGCAACAGGCCAGGAGTCAGGAAAATAGATAAAGGCCAAGAAGATGAAATGGTGAAAGGTCAGTCATGGAAGGCAGTATGCGATGCATTCAGCATCCAGGGCATTTGCAGAAGCAGGAGCTGGAGGAGAGAGTGGAAGGAGTTGTGAGTTTAGTTGCGGCAGTCCTTATTGATTGAGGAGTCTCCTTGCTTTGGCCCTGCCAGCACTTGTGTGGTTGCCAACTCTCAAGCAGAAGGAGCCTGGGCTTGGGTGGTAGAGTCCAGTGAAGGGACCTGGCCAAGGCACAGTTCTTGATGTCATCAGCTGCTGCCTCCTTATTTCTCTCTGGAACAAGCCATCCTGTGAGGCTCCGTCATTTCTGCTGCTCAACGACCCTCTGTCCTTTCCATTCAGTGAGTCTGCATGTGTCCAGGTTTATTCCCTAGGCCTGGGGTTTCAACTTGAGGGGTCAGCCTATCTGAATACATTAAGAAAGTGAGACTGGGCATCTGTATTAGTTCCTTTTCACGCTGCTGATAAAGACATACCCAAGACTGGGCAGTTTACAAAAGAGGCTTATAATGAATTTACAATTCCACATGGCTGGGAAGTCTCACAATTATGGTGGAAGGCAAGGAGGAGCAAGTCATGTCTTACATGGATGGCACCAGGCAGAGAGAGCTTGTGCAGGCAAACTCCCATTTTTAAAATCATCAGAGCTTGTGAGACTCATTCACCATCACGAGAACAGCCCAGGAAAGACCTGCCCCCATAATTCAGTTACCTCCCATTGGGCTCCTCCCACAATAGGTGGGAGTTACAATTCAAGATGAGATTTGGGTGGGGACACAGCCAAACTGTGTTAGCATCCAAATTCCCCATAGAATATTATCCTTTAGCCTGGTGGTCTTTAGATGTATAATTTCCCCTCTTCAGTTCATAATAACAGAGCTGCCCATGTATCTTTCTCTGTGTCTTTGGTGATGCCCTATCTTTGTGTTCTTGAGTCCTTGGAGTGAGTTAACTCATTTTGTTGGGTGGACCAAAGAGTCCTTCTGGCCACAAGTAAAACAGGTTGTAAACTAAAGATTTCTATTTATCTTTGTGCTTTTATTCAGTAACCAAGAGGGGCCCTTCCTGCTTTTTGATCCAGTTCTCCTCCAATTACCTTTTTCTTCCTTCTCAAGCTTGAAACTTTTGGATCTGCGTATCTCCTGTGGTGCCTGAAAGCACAAGCCTTATCTATGGCTTGCTCAGCATGGGAGACTTTAGCTTTGACCTGCAATTGGATTTTTTCTGGGAATTTCTTACTGGAATTGATCCAGCCCAATTAAATCAGTAAGCTTCCCTCTAGTATCTGTCTTTTCACCCTTCATTCATAGATTTAACATCTCTCTTAACCTTTTCCAAATTGGATCAGTCATCTTCCAGGCTGAAGATAAAAGAGTCTAGATTTATTTTATATATTCATATATATTTAAAAAACTATATTATTTCTATACTGTAAACATTCAGGTTAAAGTTTGAATCTTCAAAGTAGCTTCTTTAAACGTAATTGTGAGAAATGTCACTCTGTGTTGATGGTTGATTTATACTTGGCTGGGACTAGCTCTAATTCCATTGGTTATGTGCTCCTTGTAATCCTCTTCCTTGTCCCTTCCTTCCTGAGACTGTCATTATAGAAGGAAAAAAAAGGAATTGTGTAGTGTGGAGGTCCTTAAACTTTCTCAGTTCACAGCACCTTGACATCTCAGTAAGTTTTCTGTGGTACCCTTAGGTAAAACAGAATACTTAGTAGATCTGTTGATTAAGTAGTTAGATCCAAACAACAAGTACTAATGTTCTAACAATCTAACAAGCATTTGAAAAAATGATGCATATAAATTAAAAGTATTTTTTCTTCTTTTCTTATTTACTTTTTGACAAAAATTGTATATATTTGTAGTGTACAACATAATGTTTTGAAATTGTGGAATGGCTAAATTATGCTGATTAACATATACACTACCTCAAATATCTGTGTGTGTGTGTGCGTGTGTGTGTGTGTGTGTGTGTGTGTGTGTGTGTGTGGTGGGAACACTTAAAGTCTACTCTCTTAGCAATTTTCAAGTATACTGTACACTGTTATAATGACCATGTTATACAATATATTTCTTGAATGTATTCCTCCTGGCTAACTTAAATTTTGTAGTCTTTGACCAGCATTTACTCCTCAGTCTCCCCAAGAAAATTACTTTTATTTCATTTTTAACAAATCACGGTTACTTATCAATGAGATGCGTGTGCCTGTTGGGCACTGCACAGCTTCTCAGAGGCTGGACTCAGATTGCATGTTGCTTCCTTTATTTCCTGTTCTCCATTGATTTTTGTGCTGTGCTTGCTTTTTGTCATAGAAATTGCCCCAAATCCAGTTTTGCAAAGATAAGATGTCATTGAAAGGAATGGAGTGTGGTTTAAGGTTGAAACTGAGAACTACTTTGTGCTAGTAGCTTATGCAGTATCTGACAGATGCCAAACATTGATGTGTTTCCCTCAAAAATTTAAAAATTCGCAGAGCCCCTTTGAATTTTCTATGGTGGCCCAGGGTGTCTTGGTGCATAGTTTGGGAACCATGGGGATAGGGGAATAAATCTTTTCTGGGCACAATTTTGGTGCTTTTTATCCCCCCTCAGCCTGGTTGCCATTATCTAGGTTGCCAGACTTCTCCTGAATCTCTTAGCTTCCAAGTGGGCTTGATTCTCAAGGGACCCTTTCTGTCCATTCTCCATTGGCTTTGGTGACCATTTTTGAGGCTGACTGGTATTTATTAGAGTCCATATTGGGGAGTTCTTTCTGAGAAAGGGTTAAGTCTTGGTCCACCAAACATAAGACGAAGGGAAGGTGAAAGCAGCACCAGATAGAGCATTTGGGGTGTGGGCCAGATGCTCATAGTCAGCATCAGCTCTATAATTTGCTGGGCCCAGGTCAAATGGAAATGTGAAGCTTCTTGTTCAAAAATGGCAAAAAAAAAAAAAAAAAAAGTACTATTGTAGGTGTTAATATATAAAATGCTTTCCTTTCTTTCACTGTCTCTCTCTTGACCTGTCACTGTGTGTTATACTTGCCATTTGATGTTGTGCTCCCTTAGCGCACAAGCTACTTAGGAGCCAGTGCAAACCTCACAGGTGTTTGACTCTCTTCTTACCTTGTGTTTGGTGCACATGACCTACTGGCTGCTGGGTTCCCGCTTCCCCCAGTGGCAGGACTGAGCCCTGGCCAGGAGCAGAGAAATTGTTCCAGCTGTCTCTCTTTCCCTGGGCCTGCTGCCTCAACCCAGAGTGGGCAACCTCCAAGGATATTGCAAGCACAGGGAAGTGCCAGCCACCTGGATTGTGGGTGGGCAGGAGGCTTGCTGCTGAGTTGCTGAGCATGCTGTGATGGTGCTGCCAGTTCAAGGGAGGGATGGCTGACACCATAACTTGCCTGGAGACATTGTGGGGTATGTGTACCTGACCTCCACCTTCCCTCTGCTAGATAAAAGGGGTGGGAAGCTAGGCAAGGCCCGGGGCCCCAGTGATTGGGGAAATGGTTAGCCAAGAGCCTGTCCTTAGCAGGTGGCTGGAGGTGGACTCTCAATAAGCCTAGGTCCCAACCCCCAGCTCCTTCATTCTATCAGACTTCACTTACAAAACACAGATTCAAAAATTAAATTATTAAGAAATTTGAGACAGCGACCATAGGGCCTTAAATCCCGAACACAGGGCCTTCTGAAGACCCTGCGCACCTACACACTTATGACACTGGCCCTGGGGAGGCAGATACAGGAGAGAATTCTACCTTGTGACTGATCGGACTGAGCTCCCTGTCGATGAATTAACTAAACTGTGGTTCATTGCTGCACTCAGATCTCTGGTAGTATTTAGAGCCAGTTTGTACTGAATGCCCATCATGTGTCAGGCTTCATGCTGAGTGCTTTTTTTCTGTAGTAACTAATTTAATTTTCATAATAACTCCATTTTACAGATAAGAAAACTGAGGTTAAATGACTCGCTCCAAATCCCACAGCATGTAAGTGACAGAGCCAAGTTTTGAAGCCAGGCAATATGGTGCCACAGCCTACCTCCATGCCAGGACACCATTCTTTTTCTGGGTGTCATCCAGCTTTTGTTCATAACAATGGCACTAAGTGCCTCTTTATTTCCTAATTCCAAATAAAACCCTCTTGTTTGGTTCCACATGTATTTCCAGACAAGGACATTTATTTTTAATTTGAAAGCTTCCTTCAAAATGAAATAATCTAATTTTCTAAATATGTTTTCAGGAACAGTATGTCGCTACATCTTTTTAAATCCCCAATTTTCATCAGGCCGTGACACTTTTCAACATGATTGTTACAGTAACAGTCAGGGGCTGAGGTCTGGTGTGAGTACCTTTGTTTTAGGCATCATCTCTGCTGGCTGTCAACAGGTGATTGGGGGGCCGAGGGGCAGTACTGTAGTGAGTCCACTTACTCCACATGGTGCAGCTGAGGACACCAGGAGCAGACTACATTCTATGGCAGAAGTGCTTGTTGTAAACAAGTAGACTATTTATTTAGAATAGCAGAAAAGCAGTTATTTTACTTTCTAAGACTTGCTGCTCAAAGGGTGGATGGTGACCTGGCAGCAAGGGCATCACCTGGGAGCCTGTTAGAAATGCAGGATCTCAGGCCCCTCCTTACTGAATCGGAATCTGCATATTTAAAAAAAGCCTCAGGCAGTTCATTTGCACGTTTTAAAAAGGCTGTTTTAAGCCTTTGAATAGGTATTTGCGTGATTATTTCCTTTACTGCTTCAATGGAAGGACATCCTTTGTCACTGAGGTTAAACATTCTGCTTTGGACTTGTGTGGCCTTCTGTAGGCACCTGAACTCCTTTGAGCTTCAGTTTTTTTTCTGTTAAATGAAGACATTGGATCAGATAAACTCTGTGGTCTATCTTGGTTCTATGGTTTTAGTAAAAATCCCTAAGCAACAGAGCTTTGTAACAGTTTATTGCTTCTATTTAAAGCCACCTTTGGGCATTTACACATTTTTAGCCTTGTCTGCTTTATCCTATATCCAACTGCTAAAACCCAGTCTCCCATAATGTGACCTACAGCTGCTTGCATCAGACTCACTCAGGGCCATTCTGAAAATGCAGATTCCTGGGCCACAGCTTAGCCTTCCTGAATCAGAGTCTCTGGGGACAGGTCCTAGAAATCCACATCTTTAACCTCTGCGTTAGAGTGCTTGTATTAGCATTTTCTTGCTACTTTCTAAATACAAAGTTCACTAGGGGTTTTCTTTTCTCATAACTTTCTCTTGTTTTTTAAAGTCATGTGCTTCTTTGGTGCCTTAGAAAAATGGAGGTCCAATGGAAGAAAGGAGAATGCTGGGAAAGGAAGCTATTTTGGAGAGGGGAGACGTTGAATTTGTGGTGACAGCTGGTGATTTGAATGAAATTGTATAGAAAACATACCAGGCTATGGTACAGAAGCATACCATATAGAACCCGGGAGCTATGGATTTGGGGGTGCCCTGATGTAGGACTGGGAACCTGGTCACCTTGGAGCACTGAGGTATGTAAAGGATAAAGAATGAAATACATTTAAGTGTAAGAAGACATGTCTGAAAAAGGCAGCAGAGTCTTCTGGGCAATGGGAGGAGAGAGCTAGCTGCACAGAGGACCTAAGGGTTCAGCTTTGAGGACTGCTCAGAGTTAGTCAGTGAGAGGAAGAGAGGAGTTAGTGAGCCCTCCCAGGAGAGCTTGGAGAGGCAGAGGAGAGCTAGGACAGCTGGAGGTGAGAACAGCAGGAGAGAAGAGCATGGAGATGGTCAGTCAGTCAAACATTAGCGGCCAGTCTGTCTCCAGAAGGACTTGTGCACTTGGAATGAGGGTTCAGTGTCTTTAATCATATCGTGGCAACCAGATTATATGTGATTTAAGAGGGCAACAGGAAGAGGAGCAGAGGAGGGGAGGGCCTGTGATTGTGGTGACATACTACTCACACTTGTGCAGAATAGGGGAAACACTGGGTCATTTTGAGGGGCGTGGTCTCCTCGGTGGAGGGATGAGTATTCACCCTTGGTGCCTGTACAGTGCTTACAAGGTAGTGCCTGTGAGGTTGCCAGCTCGGGAAGGAAGTGATGTGGGTGCGATGGGGGAAGACGGTTGGTAAAGACACAAACATTCTTGGCCAGTTGGCAAACATTAGGAGCAGCAAGCTGGAGGCAAACAGATGTCAGTGTTTAGCAAGATGTTAGGACATTTTGGAAGCAAGAAAGCCCTTCTTTTCAGCCCACTTCCAGGAGGGATTGTAATTTTCTTCCTCACTTGAACTTTGTCAGCTACTTAACATAATTCAAACACACTGTACTATATTTGGCAGATGGTCAACTTCTCTGGGGAGTTTAGATCATGGGCACCATCAGGTCAATTCAACAAGCATGTCTCCAGGGTGTTCCACATGTAAAGCACTGACTTTGGTTAGCAGAGATCAAAAAAGGCTGGGTCAGCCCTATAGGAGACGTGGTTCTGAATGTGTGTTGCTTTCCAGTTAGTTCGGTTATCAAGTGAGCTACTGAGAAGCAATCAGGGAATTTTGTTATCAGTGAAGAAAAATACACACTTTAGTGCCACTAGCAAGACAGAGAAGGTGATTTTAGGGAACTGTTAGAATTCAGTTAATTTTGACCAACATTTGTTAAATGATTGAGGTGTGATAGGCCCCAGGTTAAGAATTGAGGCTATAGAGATAAATAAGATGGCTTTGGCCTCAAGGAGTTCAGAGGCTAGCAGGGGAGACAACCAAGAAGACATAATTACAGCTTATCCTACACATCCTGCAATGAGGTCACCTCTGGATGCTAAGGAAGCATAAACCAGAGGGACTGAGTTCAGGAGGTGATTCTGATTAAGCCTTAAAGAACAAGTAGGAGTTTCAACTGCCGAGAGCCTTAAAAAAAAAAAAAAAAAAAAGTAAACGAGATGATGTGATTTCTCTCTGGCAGCCATTTAGAGGCAGGACATATGGTTGTGGTTTGTGGACGTCTGCTAGGGAACTTTCAGGACTTTTAGCTCCTGAAGAGCAGGCAGGGCAGCAGTGGATGACATCTTCTCTGTACTGTTCTTTCATGTCTCTCTTCCTTGTTTTTCTTTATGCAAAGAAGAAACAGTAAGAAAAGCAATAATAACTAAGGCCCTTTCCCCTTGCTGACCTCCCACCACACACACTGCCCACCCAGGGCTGATGAGAAAATCCAAAGGTACCCAAAGACACCATCCGGCCATTGTATGAGCAGATTATCTGGGCACTGAGGAAGATAATGTGGTATGTCTGTAAGGACAGTTTTGTTTTTTTTTTTTCTTTTTCTGAGATAGAGACTCGCTCTGTTGCCAAGCAATTCTCCTACCTAAACCTCCTGAGTAGCTGAGACTACAGGCATGTGCCACCACACCTAGCTAATTTTTGTATTTTAGTAGAGATGGAGTTTCACCATGTTGGCCAGGATGGTCTCCATCTCTTGACGTCATGATCCTCCCACCTCAGCCTCCCAAAGTGCTGGGATTACAGGTGTGAGCCATTGTGCTCAGCCAGGACAGCCTTTTGGTTTGGGGTTGAGAATCTCAAAGGTGGCTGTCTGTATCTGGAATCGCCCAGCCTTGTTTTTCTTTCTGACTTGATACTCCTTGAGCTATACATACATCGTTTCTGGAACAAGAGTATTCAAAGACAAGGACAACGTATTGACCCCTCAAGACTCTCTCCCCAGAAAGACCCCCTCATCCTTGTCTGTGAGAGCTTGCCCACCGTTCCCCCTTCCCTGAGTAGCTGACAGTGGACAAGGGCAGTGCTGTGTCCTGTGTGTGTTGTGTAGAGCGTGGTCTTGGCTACAGTGGGGCAGGAGCTACATTGGGAAAGTGGGTCTTTTCCACTCAGGAAAGACTTCTTTGTATTAAGTTTATACCAGAATTGAGTGGAAGGAGTTCTGGAGAAAGAGAGAAGGTTTCTTATTTTCAAAGACTAAGAAGGAAAAGCATAGCAAGGAACATAGAGCATCGTGATGGTAGGGCTGGGTGCTGATGTGGCTTTAGCAGCAGCATATGAGCTAACACCGCAGCAATTTCACCACGATGAGCCCAGTCCTGTGCAAGGAGGAGGTGTGAATTCAGAAGGGTTACATATTTTGGGGTGATGTTCAGGAAATTTGAATTTAGGATGATTATTACATGATACTATGAATTATTATTAATTTTGTTAGGTGTGGTAGTAGTATTGTAGCTGAGTGCCCTCATATTTAAGAAATTCATATTGTAGTATTTATAGGTGAAATGTTAGGATGTCTGTAACTCATTTCAAAATGATTTAGCAAAAATGATGAAACAAATGTGGCAGTAAGCTAATAATTGTTAAATCTAGGTTATGATGACTAGTTATGCTATTCTTTCTACTTTTCCACATGACTAAAACATTCCTTAGTTAAAAAAAAAAAAAAAAAAAAAAAAGAGTACAGGCTCTGAAGCCAGACTGCATGGGCCCAAATCCTGTTATGTGGTTTTAACCTGTGTGCCATTTTCTCCTCTTTAAAATAAGATGAGATAATAAAAGTTCCTACTGCATAGGGTTGTGTGAAGATGGGATTGTATAACACGTGGAATGTTTAGATCAGTATCTAGTCCATAAATTCTCACCAGCTGTTTTATTATGAAAAACCATCTCAACAAGTGGAAATTTCAAACTTAGACTGGGGCAGAGAGAGAACATAACTTTTCCAGAAGCCAGTCAGAGACCTCCAACTCAGCTCACCTTCCAGTTGGGGTGAGTTTGGTGGGAACAGGAATACAGCTGGGCTTGATGGGGATTGAGGATCCCTGATAACACTCTTTTCCCTGGGAGGGTGGCCTGAGTGTTGTCAGGGAGAGAGGCAGCTGGTCATCTCCCAGTAGAGATGTTGAGTCATCAGGCTAGGTGGGAGAGCATGCTAGACAATGACATGAACATTGTGTTGTGTTGCTCATCTATGCTCAGAACTGAGAGTTGTAGCCATTATGATTTTTTTCTTCTTTCCATGTTGCACAGGAAATTTTGCAGGTAGGGATGAAGAGGGCTGTGGAGAAAAGAGAACGTAGCTTCTGTCTGGAAATTCTGCTACACCAGAGAGAATCCTGAATGTGTTGAGTTGCATGGTGTAAAGATTTTCAGGGTAAATCAATTTGTTCAGAGATGACTCTAGGGTGAAAATGCGTTCATTAGATGTACCAGTCAGGGCTTTAGTAGGAAACGGATGGCCCAGCCATATTGGGTAACCTGAGGAAGATTTAATGAAGGGACTCTTTATAAAGGTGTGGGAGGGATTTAGACTTGAAGGAGTGAGGGACATGAGTGGTTACCAGAATATGTGTGAAAGAGAAACCTCAAAAGGAGCTGTGACCTGGGTTAAGGGACATAGCAAGCTCGTGGGCACCCATGACAATGTCGGGAACACAGGGAACATCACAGCTTCACCCTCCTTGCTTCTTCTGATATCCTGCCACAGCTTTTTAAAGGCTGAGCTCAGCAGAATGCCAGAGGGCAAGAGAGCCTTGATGTGGTCCATATAGGTCAGCCTTGGGGACTCAGCGAGCTGGAGAAGGACAGAGGGTGTGCTTGGAACAAGTGGAGAGTGATGAAAACAACAGGAGCCCCTGGCTGACTAGGAGAAGGTGAGGCTTTTAGGAGAAACAATTTTCTCCAACCTCCCTTTCAGTTAGTTTCCCAGTACTAATATGTGAGCTAGGCAGCCTCCATACTCTCTCGACATAAGCTCCAATATCTTTATACAAACTCCACTTTCTGAGGATGCAGTGTTAGCTGCAGTGCAGGCTGGAGCAGACTTTAAATCCCCAAACGGGAGATCCAGAAGGCTCCAGAAGAGACATTAGAGATAATTTAGTCTATTTGCCTCATTCCTTCAGATAAGAAAACAGTTCCCAGGAGGCAAAGTGATTGGTCCACAACCTCTTCGTGGCAGAGCCAGAAAGGGACGCTCATATCCAGGCTCTTAGTAAAATGATATTTTCTGAGGCCCTAATCCTACTCTGACCTCAGATATGATATTAGCACTTATCTTCTCTTCCTACATCCCTGACCTTGACTGTTCTTTCCTACCCTACCCCACCCCACCCTACCCACCCCTGTTGTGATGGGGAATTACTCTGATGCAGTGGTGCCCTTTAAGTATGCTCCACACATAGTTGGCACTCAAACTAGAGGTCGTGGAACTGGAAGCTCACAGCCAAATTACGACGCTCGGATCACATGGTTTATTAAATCAATGTAAAGAACACAGAAAAACCCCAAAACAACCCCAAGAAAACAAAAAACCACGAGAGGAAAGATATGAGATAGGTCCAGTGCACTTAGGATAAGGTACGAATGGGGAGAAGGATCGCATCCCTGACTTCCGTGTTACATCTGTGTCCTGTGTATCTCTCTGCCATGCCAACCTTTTCTGTTGATGATGTGTTTATGGAAACCAGAACTGAGAAGTGAGCAGGATGGCACAGCAGGTAGGAGGTGCCAGTTGCCAACACACACTCACTTTTTCAGAGAGGCAGTGGGGCAGCTATGCTGGCCAGGGGAGCCATTCATCAGTTATCTTGATGAACTGCTCTGGGTTCTGGGTGCATGGCTTGGGCAGAAGGCTGGTGAGGCCTAACTAGGATGTGAAGACACAATTTGAGAGACTCTTGACATTGTCTCCTAACTACCCACCTGCCTCCTGATGTACTGCACATATCTTCTCAGGCCCTATGCTGTAGCTCAGCTGGTTGGCAGTGGCTTTAAGGAGGTCAAACTATGGGTCTGATTCCTATGGGGCCCAGCTAGACTTACACAGAGGAACAAATGGCTTCTACTCCATAGGCAGTGCCTCCTTTAACCCTCAGTGGCTAGTCTGAAAATCTCACCATTGAGGGGGCAGGATGACAAAGTTTGGATAACTTAATCAAATCCCAGTTCTTGGATCAAGATCCCTGTTCTAGAAGTTGGGGCTAGGGATATGGTCTTCTTTCTGGGAGGAAAGCACCCACCTCCATCTGTGGAACCCAGTATACTTGCCTGGACTCTTGTCAGCCTCCGCCGACAGGCAGGTGTAACCTGCCTTTCCACAGGTAGCAGCCTTTGTGACATCCTGTGAGGTTGCAGCTTGTGAGCATCCAGACCACTTTGTGAAATTGGAACTAAAACCAAAAAAGGCTGGTTGGCCCAGTGACACTGACAGTCTCAAATCCATCTACATTTCAGGTTCTTTGAAGGCTTCTTTTTTGCTGAGTGTGCTATAGAGTGACATATAAGCTTTAGAATTCATCTAGCACCACTCTCCTCTGCTTCTACCTATCATACTCAATATCTGTGCTTAGGCCAGAGACGCAAATAAGAGGCAACTAGTGCAAAACTCCCTTTGCCATCTGCCTTCATCACAGACTGACTTCAAGGCCTCTGCCCTGCCATGTCTGGAGATGATAGAGAAGCTTGGTAGATATTAAGTATTTATTGATTTACACTTTACCCAGCAGTTGAATAATGCTTATTGACAGAGCATTGGGGACATATCATTTTTACAAAAAGGAAAAAATATCATGGAGCTTTGAGGAGTTGGGGAGGGGTAAAGAGAAGCCCTCACTGAGTGAGGTTCTCGGGAAGGAATGATGTGACATTTTCCACTTGATGTATGAGGTAGCAATGTGATTTGTGATGTGAAAAAGGTCTCCAGGCCCTGGCAGTGCCTACATTGAGAGTGAAGACTGAGGATGTAAAGTGGGTGTCTGAACTCCTGCTTTGGTCTTTCTGGATGTCAAAGCATGAATAACGGCAAGGACAATAACCATTAGTAATCATAGCTAGTATTTATTGAACACCCTCCACATGCTTGGTATAAAGTTGAGCATTTTTACAAATATCTCATTAATCTTTAAAATGACCTTTGTGGTCCCCATTTTTAAGGTAAAGAAACAGACTCAGAGAGGTTAGGGAACTTGCCTAAAGTCACACAGCTATCAAGTGGCAGAGCTAAGATTTGAACCAAGTAGTCTATATGTCTATTTCCGCATTCCACATTCTTTCTTTTGCCTCACTGGGGGAAAAAGGAATTCATGGAAACCTAGCAGTAATAGGAGGAAATACTGAGGGAACGTGGTTAAGATGTCTAAGAGACAGGATCTCCTAGAGCTGAGTCAACACATGTCCCTCTGCGTTGTGCACTGCCCAGGGTCAGTGCTAGAGATAATCATATGAAATCTGATGCTTCCTTTTACTTGTAGCAGGGGACAGGGCATGCTTGAGAAAAGCAGGCAGGTTAGATTTTTAGGTACAGGGGATAAACATAGAAAATCAAACAATGTAAACTGATAGTAAAGTGAGAGAGTCCTTCATTGTGCCATGGGAAACCACTGAGTATTTTTGAATGAGGGAATTATATGATAGGACTGCTTTGCTTTAGCAAAATTAATTTTTTAGCAATGTTTAGAGTGAATTGCAGAGTGGACTGGGGTAAGTGCTATAAATGAGTAGATACCACATGCAGCTGAAGCTCAGAGGCGAGGAAGGTGAGCTTTGCCTGGGGGAAGTCGGGAAGTGGTTTGTAGAACATTTGACCTAGGCCTGGAAGGATGAATTTGATTAGTCAGTGATTGAGGAGGCCAAGATATTTCTGGAGGAGAGACTGGAGAGCCTGTCTCATCAGGCTGCTGTACAAATGGGCTAGACTAGCAGGCATGTATGTAGATACCATCTTGCTTTGAAAGAGATTAACAGCAGCTTAAAAAAATGTACCACAACAAGATAAAACAAAGAAAAATGAGGAGGTGATGAAATAGAGGCAGAGGAAAAATTAAGAAAGGAAAAATGAGATGAAGATAGGATTAAGGTTAGTGTAGTTGGCTGGATTTGATCCCTGTATTCGGGGGACTTGCTCTTTAAGGCTTATGGACAGAGACCATTGTTAAAGATAGCATGCATGGAGTGAAAGCAGACACTGTGAAGTGGTGATTGCTGAAAACTTGCAATCCTGAAACTCTCTGTGTGGAGTACCAAGCTCGATGTTCCATGGTAAGAGGTCCAGGAAGCATCCACATACGTATACTACATGGAAACCTGGTAGTAGTAGGTCTTTGCAGAACTTGCAGGCATTCTCTCTTTACTGAGAACATGCCATACTGAGTCTAGATTCCAAGACTTTGTTCCTGCTGGAACCTTTTCTTGAATGTTCTTTGCATCCTAGCCAGGGTCTTTATGAGGCTGTAGCATGTCCCTCTACCTGTGGGGAAGAGATGTTCTGTGACATCATCCTGTTTCCATCTCTGATCTCCCTGAACACATGACGTGTCATCACAAACTTCTTTTCATTACTGCTGTTTCACATGATAGGTGTTTGCTACCCAGCTAGACAGATGTTAAGCTCCTGGAGAACAGCTGGGAACTTGTTTCCCAAGTCTTAGTGCCTATCCAGTGTTCTTTATAAAGTAGCAGCTAAGTAAGTGTAAGCTTGACCGTCCCTTCCTCTGGCATTTGCCTTGTGTGTCAGTTTCCGTGGGGTCCTCAGCCCACTCAGGAGGTCTTGGTTTTAGGACTTCTCTGTTATTTTTGTGGTTCTGTCCCTTCTCCTGTCTAGGTTTCAGTTTTGCCACCTATACAAAGAGAGGGTTTCACCAAATGACTGTTAAATTCTGGCATTTGCCTTGTGTGTCAGTTTCCGTGGGGTCCTCAGCCCACTCAGGAGGTCTTGGTTTTAGGACTTCTCTGTTATTTTTGTGGTTCTGTCCCTTCTCCTGTCTAGGTTTCAGTTTTGCCACCTATACAAAGAGAGGGTTTCACCAAATGACTGTTAAATTCTCTCACATGTATAATATTTGCGTGATTGAAATTGCCTTAATTAGGTATGTTTTCTGCCTTGTCTTGCCCTCTCCAGTTATTGTGTGTGTGCGCGCATGCACACTGATGTCTGCCGTGGAAAGCTTTCTAGTCATGTTTATTTAAACTTCATGTTTAAGACTTAGCATTTCTGTGTGGAAGGTGATCAGAAATGGGAGGGAGACAGCCTTGTACCTGATTAGATGACATGGGGGGCATGGTGTACATGCCTGCTTAGATGTGCTGGGATTCTTGGTGATCTGAGCCAAGTCAGGTGTTACCTGGTGGGTGACTTCTGGAATGGTGTCATACCCTCCGTTGCAGATATAAGTTTGCTGGAAATTCACTTATAATAAAAGCAGCCATTGTCACTTTCCAAATGTAATCTCCATTTCTCCCAACAACTCTGAAAAGTAGTAGTTATTCCCATTTATAGCTGTGAGAACATACCCAGAGAGCTTAAGTGATTTGCCAGAAATGCTGAAAGTGAAGATCTCACCTAAGGCTGTCTGGCTCCAAAGCTTGGGTTCTGTTCATCAAGATTGCCTTGTGACTCAACCCGAAAGAGGAGCTGAAGACATCTGTCTTAGTCTATCCCTGCTGCTATAACAAAATACCTGATATGTGTAATTTATAACGAACAGAAATTTATTGCTCATAGTTCTGGAGTCTGGGAAGTCAAAGATCAGGGAGCTGAAAGGTTTGTTGCAGGGATTCAGTCTCTGCTTCCAAGATGGTGCCTTGAACAGTGCGTCATCTTTTATAAGGGCCTTAATCTCATTCATGATGAGGGGAGAAGCCTTCATAATTTAGTTATTGTTAAAAACCCTACCTCTTAATACCATCACATTGGCCATTAAGTTTCAACATCTGAATTTTGAAGGTGATACATCTGGATGATACCTCTTCATCATCATTGCCTTGCTCCTCAATTAAACCCAGAGAAAAAGAGCAGAAGATGTCCATATTACAACTATGTAGGAAGGTGAGAATTTCCCAAATGGCAGTGTGTCCTCTGTTAGACTTCCCCTTAGGCACATCAGTTCTTGAGTCAGAGAGGTTCCTAAAAGACCTCTTAAAGATCTCTTCTAGCCTAAGGAGTTAGACTTGAGGAATATGATACATTTCTGTGGCAGGTTTCAAGTTTCTTTCCTCTAAGGACTAAAGCTGGATGTTCTTCCATGGCCTGTTAACACAAGGGAATAAAAATAGGATATTGGCCAGGATAAATTTAGTGGAAGAGGAGCTATTCCTTTTTAGTTAGTGGACATCGATTTTCTAAATACAATCGAGGAACATACTACACTTCCTTCTGCAAGTCCTTGTAAAGGCAGCAGCTCAGTGCACCCTTCTTCTTAGACTTGTTCTGTTTTGATCTGCTGCCTGTATCTGCTCTCTGTGTCTCTCTCTGTTCCTCTGTCTCTCTCCCTCTTTTCAACCAACACTTGAAATTGGCCTCTTCCTGTTAATAAAGCAAATACCTGCAGTTTTACCTGACAGATCAATCAATGCCATTGATAAGGTGGCTGTTGCAAATGCATTTCTGTTCTACTTGTGAAATAACCTTGAAATAAAAGAGAAGATGGGGATTCTGGCCTGGGGGAATTTAGCCCATAGAGGTTTCCTGGAGGTAACAGTGAAGCCCATCCTTCCACACCCCCAGGAACTTGGAAATAATAGATACGAAGCTGCCTCTGAGGGTTAAATTAGGTCCATCCATGTATGCCACATGGATGTGATCTACCATGTGTAGCTATGTACCAGGAGGTGTTTTGCAAATATGTGAAGCAAAAGACTCCATCAGTGTGACCTGGAAATATTCTCAGAGATATTGGCTGAAATGTGATTGTAATTTAGTAATATAAAACCTATTTAATTGCTCTGAGTGCAATTTGGAGAAAGAGTGTGTAGAAGGTGCTGGCCAGTCAGGGCACTTTTGAAAGGCAAGTTGAAGCAGAAGCTGGTGGTGCCCATTCAGACTCTGGCTGCCCACCAGGGCCCTCTGGTTCTCCAGCAGGACTTGCACTATTCTTGCTGGTGCATCCCATCATGGCCTGCTGATGTTGAACCATGGCTTGTGCTGCAGACTTCCCAAGCCTTGATTACATGTTCATCATGAAGCGTTCTGATGATGGCTTGGCTTCCCCAGTGCATCCCCAGTGCCTACACTGCTTATACTGAACTGAGCACTGCAGGGTCCTGTGGCAGTTGTGTTGTGTTTTTACTTTTGGCACTCAAGATATAGAGTTTCTGGCTTATACATCAGCCTCGTGAACTTGGTTATCATGAATCTTCACCCACTGATAGATCTGCTTTCAAAGTACTGACCCAGTCTAGTTTCAGAGTACACACCCTTTACCTGTGAGTTAATCAAGAACAATATAATCTGTGGAGCCTCTTAGAAGCAGTAAATGGCCCACTCCTTTTAAAATTGCAGGCATACTGCCTTTTCCATGCAAACTTTACTCAAGTACAAGTAGCAATGACATTGATACATAGGAAAGACATCACAATTTGTAAAACAATATATGGAAAAGCCTAAGAACATACTGTGCAAAAAGATACTATAGTGACAACTGAGAGCCAAGGAGCTGTAGAACCGAGAACTAGCATAAGTCACCCCCACTTTTTAAAAGCAGCTTTTTAAAAGTTGCATTTAGACTGAGGAGAAAATTAAAAAATGAATAAGTCTTCTCTTTAGGATGATGTTAGTACTAGCTAATATCAATGGATTGCTTATTATGCACTAGCTACTGTATCAGGCTCTTGATAAGCATTACCACAATTGATCCCCAGAACTGCCCTTTTAAGTAGATAAACACTATTTTTTTCTGTTTGACAAATGAGGATATTGAGCTCTGAGTTCACTCAGCTAGTAATTAGGAGGGCCAGGATTTGAACCTATGCACTTAGCTACCATAATTTATTGGAATAGGCTTCCACAGGTGACACAACATAGAAGTGTTTTGTTTCTGACTTCTCCGTTCAGGCACTTATCTCAAGCCCAGAATGGTAAAGTAAGTTTCAAGGTCCCATCATGCTGTAGGATGACTGAGGGGAATTCTGTTGCCTGTAGTTTTAAAGGAACGAATGGACTTGGATAGTAGAGATACAGGCTAAGAACGTGTTGCAATGCCTCTTCCCAGGTTGCAGGTAGTAGGGGAAAGAGAATAGATGGATGGGATGGATTACAAGGGAACAGTGGGGCTAGGCAGGGGTGCTGAGCTTACTTGGGTTTGCATTTCTACAGTCAGATGCGGTAACAAAAATTGAAGAAATGGGCAAATCCAATAATACTTTATTGTTTTAGAATTATCGGTTCATAGCTTCAGAATGACTTTTCTATGAATGTTTGCCCTGAATTTATAAATCTGGAGTGCCATGCATTGAATGGGCACTGTAAGTGAAGAAGGAAGGGCTGGGCCATAGCAGGCCTGACTGCCATTTGGTCAGGGTCTAACCAAATGCATTGGACAATTTCTTTTTTTTTCTTTTCTTTTCTTTTTAAATTGCATTTTAGGTTTTGGGGTACATGTGAAGAACATGCAAGATTGTTGCAAAGATATACTCGTGGCTGTGTGATTTGCTGCCTTCTTCCCCATCACCTACATCTGGCATTTCTCCCCATGCTATCCCAACTCCCCACCCCCCGCTGTCCTTCCCCTATTTCCCCCCAATAGACCCCAGTGTATAGTGCTCCTCTCCCTGTGTCCATGTGTTCTCATTGTTCAACATCCACCTATGAGTGAGAACATGCGGTGTTTGGCTTTCTGCTCTTGTGTCAGTTTGCTGAGAATGATGGTTTCCAGGTTCATCCATGTCCCTACAAAGGACACAAACTCATCATTTTTGATGGCTGCATAGTATTCCATGGTGTATATGTGCCACATTTTCCCTGTCCAGTCTATCATCAATGGGCATTTGGGTTGGTTCCAGGTCTTTGCTATTGTAAACAGTGCTGCAATGAACATTCGTGTGCACATGTCCTTATAGTAGAATGATTTATAATCCTTTGGATATATACCCAGTAATAGGATTGCTGGGTCCAATGGAATTTCTATTTCTAGGTCCTTGAGGAATGGCCACACTGTCTTCCACAATGGTTGAACTAATTTACACTCTCTTTGATAGTCTAGTCAGAAGAATTTTCTGTGAGTTAAATCCAGATTTGTTCCGGTTTTCCAGGCATATATAAGTTTTGGAGCCCACAATCACAAGGTCCAGGGAATGGAGCCCAGATTTGTCCTATCTGGAGAGAGGAGACTAAGGAACTATTATTAAGTAGATAGATCCCATCACACTGAAACTCAGTCGCCTCTTTACATCAACTCTTAGAACCTGGAAAGACTATTCTATCATTTTTCTTGATCAGCGTTTCTCTCTCCTGCCTGGAGGAGTGTAGACCCATAGAGTACCTCACTGTAAGCTCCCTCCTTACAGATTAAGGAAGGCAGCAAACCACACTGCCATGTGTGTACCTATGCAACAATCTTGCATGTTCTTCACATGTACCCCAAAACCTATAATGCAATAAAAAGAAAAGAATGTTATATAAGACAAGTTCTAGTGCCATGATGTCTTATGAACCCCACTTTTAAAATTTCTTTAATTTGGAGACATGCTAGTGTATTTTTTCATTTTGTTTCTGGCCTCCAATTAGTTTACTGAAAAAGTATTTTTCCTGTTGTGTTTTTATTCAGTTTAAAAACGCCTTTTACTATAGTATCTTGGAAATTTTATGTAAATTAAATTTATGTCAATGGACAGATTTTCATTAGTTCACATTCATATTTACTCCCTCAAAAACTATTACATACAAACTTTGCTTTTTTTTTTTTTTTTTGAGATGGAGTTTCGCTCTTGTTACCCAGGCTGGAGTGCAATGGCACAATCTCGGCTCTGCAACCTCCGCCTCCTGCGTTTAGGCAATTCTCCTGCCTCAGCTTCCTGAGTAGCTGAGATTACAGGCACGCACCACCAGGCCCAGCTAATTTTTTGTATTTTGAGTAGAGACGGGGTTTCACCATGTTGACCAGGATGGTCTCGATCACTTGACCTCATGATCCACCTGCCTCGGCCTCCCAAAGTGCTGGGATTACAGGCGTGAGCCACCGCACCCGGCCAAGCTTTGCTTTTATATGAGCTGTACCGTCTTTTCCTTTGGTAGATCATGCTTGCTCACATGCTCAGTAGTCTAATTCTTTCTTTCTTTTTTCTTTTTTTTTTTTTTTGAGGCGGAGTTTCACTCTTGTTACCCAGGCTGGAGTGCAATGGCGCGATCTCGGCTCACCGCAACCTCCGCCTCCTGGGTTCAAGCAATTCTCCTGCCTCAGCCTCCCGAGTAGCTGGGACTACAGGCACGCGCCACCATGCCCAGCTAATTTTTGTATTTTTAGTAGAGATGGGGTTCCACCATGTTGACCAGGATGGTCTCGATCTCTTGACCTCGTTATCCACCTGCCTCGGCCTCCCAAAGTACTGGGATTACAGGCGTGAGCCACTGCGCCCGGCTAGTAGTCTAATTCTTAAGGTATGTCCTCCTGCCTACTTTCCGGGCGTGAAAATTAGAATTCTCCCTGGATCCTTTCTGATGAATGGAGGCTACACTGGCACTCTGCCAGTTCTAGAGCATGAGTGACTTTGTAATCAGAGGTTACACATTTTGGGCAGCCTTGCCACAGTTTCACCCTTGAATTCTTTAGGATTCCCAAGTGGATGCCATATGGTTCTGGTGATTTATTTACACTTCATTTGTCAGTCAGGTTCCCATGCCCTCACTGCAGTTTCAACCCTGACCTCTCTGCTGTCCGTCAAGGAGGGCAAGTTGGGAAGGATTTTTATTCTTGAGGACACCACTTGTACTAAGAGTATCATCAACTCGTTCCACTGATTTGGTCCCAGTGGAAGAAAATAACCTTTGTGATTGACCTTGGCATTGTCGTCTCTCAGGTTTATTTTTGGTCTGATTATTTTGCTGGTTGTTTTTCCATTTTTATGAGCCATTTACTTCTCCATGGTTTTTTTGAAATCTCTATCTAGTCATGCAGGGATGCTTTCCTTCTTGAGGGTCTGCTGTTTTAGGCCCTGGCCTCACCCCCATCTATCCTCAAATTCTAATACTGTATTTAAAAATAATAGCCTGTGACTTCATAAACTTTTCTGTTTGATCTCCCCTTAATAATCTCACTCTCTCTGATATTTGGCATTTTGGTTTGGGGTACAGCTTTAGGCAGGAGCAGGACTAGCTGTAGAGAGGGAGTATTGTGCATTCTTACTAAGAGGCCCTTTGGCAATGCAGATGCAGAGCTGAGCCTGCTCTCTGAGTCAGGCAGAACTCCGTTCCTGAGGCTTGTGCTCTGAGTCAGGATCTGCACCAAGGACGGCCGAAGGTTGCCAGCCTTGTGAGTGTGCCCCTGTCTCTGCAGTGTGGCCTATGCTAGGCTTCCTTCCACACCCCATCTCCCATACTGGCCTGGCATGCTTCCTGTAATGAGGCCAGAATCTCTGCAGGACAGACTAAGAAAGAATGGTCTAAAATGGCAGCAGGAGAAATTCATTTTGCTGGAGAATTTCCAAGGAGCCCAACTGGGAAACTCAAGGAGAAGGTGGAACCTCTTTGGAGATATTTAGAATATCTGTGTGAGCAGGATATGCAGACCCAAGGGAAGCAAGGGAAGTTGGGGTCGGGAGCTAGGAGGGGAGTTCCGGAAGCTTCTAGGCTGAAGCTTCTGCAGATCAGGATCGGTTCTCCGCTCCAGCAGCAAGTGCCTGAACAGAGTTGTTAAGCTAATTGTTAAATTAGAGTGGCTGGGGAAGCAAATTGCTTCATGATGGGGTTTCTCTGACTGTGTCCAAGGCTGATGTCATCTGGCCTTGTGCCTCGTTGAGGGTGGGGTGTGGGGCAGTGGGCAGGCCTGACACACGTGTTAATCAACCTTCATCCGCTGCAGCAAGCCCTTGCTCCTCTGAAGAGCCCACATCTTCCATTGAGGAAAAATCACTGCCAATTCCCCTGTGCTTCTGTTTAATGTCCCCCGTTCCTGAGTCTTGCAATGATGATATTTCAGATCATTTTCTCTAGAGGTTGTGAACTCAGATCCCTACAGGGGCCAGACCATTAACATAAAACACCAAAATGGGCCTGTATAGATGAGGAGTGGCAGCAATCAGGGACAGTAGGAGTGGTGGGGACTGTGGCAAACTGGAGGGTGGTATCCCAGCAGCTACTCAGCCCCAGCTGATTGATGCCATGTAGGAAATTGGGCTCCATGTTGCCAGACCTTCCTGCTTCAAGAACAGCTGCAAATAAGCTCTTTCTTTGTGAAGTGGCCTGGTTTTTAAATGTTGAAGCTAACTCAAAAATATTGTGTTGGTCAAAGTCCATTTACAAGATGAATTTGCCCTGTGTGCCCCTAGTTTGGAACTTCTGATTCTGGTTCAAACTCCTCGTTGTACAGATTAGGAAACTGAGATCCAGAAAAGTTAAGCTTCTGGTCCAAGGTTACAGGGAGTCAGTGAAGGGGCCAGAATCACTACCTGCGGCCTCTAACTCCTGTCTGCTGCTATTCCACTTCTTGGTGCTGGTTTGGGACCAGAAATTGTCTGTGCCGGGTCAGGCTGGCCAGAGGAGAGTAGACCTGGGTGGACATGGTTGTGTGATGCCTCATGTCACATTATTGCCCCTCTGCTTTTGTGAGTTGGTGGGCTCAGATGCCCCAAATGGGTGGGAAGGCTAAGAGAATTCAGGAAGCTTTTGCAGGTAGCAGCAATGCTTAGGGAGAGAAACAGAGTAGGGAGGATTTAGGCTGCTCCCTGGTTTGCAGCTCCTGAAGACCTAGATCTGCTATACTCCCACCCATTCATTCCCGTTCTTTCCCATGGGCAGGCACATATGCAGAGCCACTTCCAAATCCCCATCCTTCCAGTCATTCAGGTGCATACCTTGGGATCATCCTTGATTGTTCCCACTCTTCCTCTGGACTTCCTCAGCTCTGAATCCCTTGCCAGTCCTACCGCCACTCTTAGTTCAGAAGCTTAATGATACAACATTGGAACTATTGCAGTAGGTTTCAAACCTGACTCCCAATCCATTCTCCCCATTACTGTCTGATACTTCTTCCCAAGCATAATCTTTGAATCTTGGCATGCTCCTGCCCAAAGTAGCTGCCATTGGGTAAAGTAGCAACTCCTTTACTTGGCATCCCAGGCTCCAGAGCACCGTAGCATTGCTGCCGTGGTCGTAAGGCTGGCCTGGGTGTGCATCGCAGCTCTGCTGCTTATTAACTGTGACATCATGGGCAATTTTCTTGACTTTGTGAACCCGTTTGCTTCTTTGTGATAGAATTTACATAGAATTGTTTTAAAGAATAAATGAGATCATGAATGTAAAGCAGTTAGCCTGGCATGTACTGACTACTCAAAGGTATTGTTCAAGGACCTCTAGGCTCTGACCCCGTTATTACCTGTCCCATAGGCTTAGTTCCTGTTACTTGAACTACTTGGTGATCTCTGTGCCTTTGCTCCTGTTTTTCCCTCCTGTGATAGTCATCTTTTTGTGGTGTTCCTGTTTGTATTTTGTGCTATAGATTTGTGTACTTGTTTTGACTTCCTTACTCAACTGTATGTTGTTTGAGGGCAGGACCTGGGTTTGACTCATCCTGAACTATAACTGGCCTGAGACACAAAGTGTTTGTGGACTGGATATTTACCTCAGTGAAACAGCTGGCTAGACTTGGGTTCCACATTAATGAGTTAATTGATGATGTGTTTATTTATCATGGTCTCATGGATGTTTATTGGGTTCTACTGTGTTGAGGGGCTCAGTGGTAAAAGCATCAGGTACAGTCTAGGCCTCACTGTGTAACTGGGAAACAGGCTGGTAGAGCGGCCATCATGTATGTGGTAAGGATGGTGACAGGGCAGGTGCAGGGCTGTGATGGGAGATACTGAGGAGGATATGGGAGCACAGAGCAGAGGCAACAAGCATAGTCCTAACGTCCTAAGGGCTTCCTGGAAGAAGAGGTCTTTCACCTGAGACTAGAAAGAGTAGATCCTTGACTCAGGTACATAGTAAAATTGCTTTAAGTTTCAGTTTAATAAATCTTGTTTCATTTGCCTTTACTCGCAAGTGCTTACCGAAATACTTCCTTAGTACTAGGTTTTCTGAAGTGATCTCTCACTCTCAACCAAGGCAACTGCTAGCACTTGAAGGTTCTAGGGACTAGGACAAGGGTTGTTAATTGTATTCAAATTTTAAGCAACACCAACACAAAAAGCTGTGGCTGGAGAAGGAAAGTTTTCTCTTTAAGTGCTGGGTGGAAGATTATTCTCTAGTATTGGGAAAAGATATTCATATACTTTCATGCTGTCAGGGTGGAGCCTATTCTGTTTTTGTTTGTTGATTGCTTGTTTTGTGGCTTTGGCTGTGTGGATACAGAGCAGGAAGGCTAGAAGCAGGAAGGGGCTGGATGTTTTTCTGACCCTCCAATAGTTCTTCTTGGGTGGGGAAGAAAGATTGTAGTGGCAAACATGATCTGCAGCTGCAGAGGAAGCAGAGGGGAGTTTTGCATCAAGAACAGACACAAGGATCAGGAACTGTATACAAGTCAGGAAGCTTGACACCAGAGAGAGGAGGCCACACAAGGTAAGGGGTCTCCGTAGACCCTGTACAAAAGAAATGTACAAGAGGAAAGCCAATGTATTAAGAACCATTGTGATGGAATAATCAGAAAGATTATGAATTATACTTACATGTTTCTTTAAAAGGGAATACTTTTTTGGCTTAATGATTGGACTTTGTTCTTTCATTGTTTTATTTTTAAAAGTATAATGCTAACTTCTTTTTAACCACACCTAACATTTAGGACACAGAGCCCAAGGCGTCTACTGCCACCTTGTGGTAGAGTGTACCACCTGTGGGATTTGGAATTGAGATTATACATTGATTGAAAATTGATTCTGCAGTCAAAATATGGAACCATAGAACATTAGAGTTGTTGGAGATATTAAATATTACATAGTTTTTCTTATAATAAAACCCAACATCTTTTTACATACCGTATTTTAGTTGAATAACTCCGATGACAGGGAGCTCATGACCTGACCTGATAGGCTGTTTTGTCATTTGTTTCTGTTAGAATGTTTTTCTTTTTCTTTTTTAATAGAAAAAAAATCACTTGTATTGATTTGTCTTCTTGTTTACCTCTGAAAAAACTTAAAAGTTTAGTGATTCTTCTACATAACAAGCCTTCAGTTATTTGAAGGAACCTGTTTGTTTTTCCATAATCTTTTTGTCTTCAGGTTAAACAGTTGTAGTTCCATATTCATTATTCCGATGTCATGCTTTTCATAATCCCCATAGCATTTCTTTCCTCTAGTTGCATTCTGTGTTGCCAGTGTTCCTGCTGCCAAAATTGGATCCAACTCAGTGTTCCAGACATGATCAGCTTAATGAACTCTAGTTCTTGCAGGCTTTCTGAACACCAAACTTCTAACACGGTCTGTAGAGTATGAGTTAGCTTTCTGTAGTCTTTCCATAACGCTGACTCCTCTTAGGTTTGTGGTAACTGAAAGCCCAAGAATTTGTATCCTTTCTTCCATTGTAAAACTTTTTTTTAAAAAAAGCTAAAGCAAGGATGTACTTTAAAAAGAAAGCTTAATTACACTGTTTAACACAAATATATTGTGAATTTCACAGGCTACCCATTAAGGCCAGTGCATTTTTGAACTCCATGTCAACTCAGTGTCTCTTTGAAGGTAGATCCTGGTATTAGTTATTAGGGGTCCTTCCAGACGTTTTTGTTAGTTTACATATATAGATATATATCAGCATAAATGTGTGAATTCGTGTATGGTATTTGAGATTAACATATCATTTTGCAAGTTTTCTATATGCAACACATCCTGGAAATATTCTGCATGGTATATTTCACAGTGTGTATATTCCATAGTTTCCTTAGCAATTCTTTCATTATTTCTGGTTTTCAAAATCATCATAGACAGCATCTCCTTGTACACATGTACAGCGCTTCTCTAGGGTAGATACAAAAGACTGGGTGATATATATGTACATTAAATGTAGATCTCAGACATGAAATTTGCCCTTGTTAATTTTGACCTAGTGTTCGAATCTGCCCAGGTAATTTTACGTCTTGATTTTGGTCATCTATTATGCTATAAAGCCCACTATACCAGTTTTGCATCATCTGCCCATATTAAAAGCATGTCTTTGATCTCATGATCTAAGTAAATGATTGTTTTAAAAGTTAAACACAACTGTCAAGGGAAGATCTCTGTGGCCATTACCAGAGACTTGTATTCCACCTAAAGCTCACTGTATTGTCCTAACAAACACTTCGGTCCGTGCAGTTTATCTACAGCAATTCTACCTAGCTATATGCTCATCCCATTCATTTTTTACCATCTTATACACAAGAATATCATGGAGGACATTTGTAAAAGGCTTAGCAGAAATTCAGACCCACCTTCTATGACATTCTCCTGTCTAGTGGGACTGTCATGGAGAGATATGAGAACAGCACACATTGCTCCCGGGCACATGTTATTTAAAATAGATCCCGGTAACACTTTAATGAGCAATGTGTTTATGTATCTCCATGCAAGAGTGTATTCAGTCTCAAAGATATCAAGAAAAAATAAGCTGTCCTCTCCTAGTTGCCTGCCTTACCTCTATGTTCTCAGTCCAGTTGGTCTCCCAGGGAAACCGTCTTATGGCTGAGACATAGCTGCTTTAGTGACAAGCCCACGGGTTATATTTCCAATATTATTCAGGCTGACTTGTCCTACCCCAACATAACAGAGGTAAAGGGGCTGGGCACAGTGGCTCGTGCCTGTAATTTCAGCACTTTGGGAGGCCAAAGCAGGCAGATCTCTTGAACCTAGGAGTTCAAGACCAGGCTGGGCAACATAGGGAGACTTTGTCTCTAATAAAAATATAAAAATTAGCTGGATGTGATAGCATACACCTGTAGTCCAGCGACTCAGGAGGCTGAGGTGGGAGGATCCCTTGATCTGCTGAGGTCAATCCACTGCACTCCAGCCTGAGCGACAGAGACTCTGTCTCAGAAAAAAACAAGCAAACAAAAAACACCGCCCCCCACCCCCCAAACAAAAACCAAACCAAACAGAAAAACAGAGGTATACTCACACAGACATCCACAGGCCTAGTGCATTCACACTGCAGTCATCCTCACAGAGTTCCTCTGTAAACATGGTAATGGGACTTTCCCTGCATCACAGGCTTACTGGCTTACTTTGCACTATCATAAAAAGAATAGAAATGGTAGGCAGGTAATTTCTAACTCACTTTTATTTAGCTTTGAAATTTGTTATAAGACATGCCACAGAGGACCCTCAAGACGGTGGTGAAGATGAGCCCGTGGTCTCGAGGTTCTGGGTGGACGGTGGAGGATGGAGGCAGTGTGGCTGTCCCTGGACGCCCAGCTGCAGTTGCATCCGGCTGCATGGCTTCCCGGGCTGGGGTTTGGCAGCACCATTGCCCTTCTGTAGGTAGCCAGGCTTGCCTTCATTGAGGAAAATTCTTGTGTTCCCTCATTTTTAGGGCAACTGGTGTGGAAAACATAACCTCAAATATCTTTGATGTAATCTCCAAGGGAAAGGTTGCTCCAACTTTTTCTTACTATAAGTAGAAATTCTGTTTCCCATTTTTCCTTCAATGGGCCTGAGCTATCAAAGGCTCTGGCAAAGTTACCGCCAAGTAATTCTCCAGAATCCCACAGTTGGCTTATTTTGGGGGATGGGATAGTGGTGGTGTCAGTTCTACTTCAGAAAAGTAGAAGAAACAACAAATACTCCTTTAACAATCCTAAAAAAACATAGTGAGGAATGCAGAAGGGTAGAAGTGATACCAAATGAGTGAATTGTGCCCCTTTTGCAATCTGCATTGTCCCTTTACTCTGGGCATTACTTTAGGTGCTTGTTGCTTATGGAAGGCAGCAATGGGGTGGAATATAACTATAAGATCGTGACAAACAATAATTTCTGTTCAGAGGAGTTTACGGTGCGGTAAAAACAGTCTGCAGACAACACGAATGCAATGAACTCACCAGTGTTTCTCTTGAAAGAGAGTGATGCTTGGGTAAAAAAAATCACCCTCATAAAGAAGAGTCCACTTTTTGTTTTTCATCCGTGCAGAGTGACATTAAATCTTCACATGCAGGTGTGATAAACAGAATCAAAGCTTCTGATGCTTGCTTCCAGTTAAACAGACCTATCCTAGGTAAACCTGTATTCATTCCCCTCTGAGAGCACCCCTTCCTTCTGGTACTTGGTTGACCTCCTGCCTTGGTCAGGGCTACACCCGCCTCCACTTTTTTCTGGAGTTACTGCTAGAAGGCAGAAACTCTGTGAGCTCTTGGAAAGCAGCCTTGGTGTTCTGTTCCATCATGTATTTCCAGGCATAGACCAGGGTGTGACATCTTGTAGGCACTTCGTAAATGCTTGTTGAGTGTTGAAAGCTGCTCTTCATCTATTTCCCATTCATTTGTTGATTACATATTTATTGAGTAACTTCTCTGTGCCAGGTGCAAGGGATACACCAATGAACAGGACCTGGTTGGGGAGACAGATGATAATATGGGGATGCTAATACAGGATTGAGAAAGCACAAGATGTGGTGGCTGCAGATGCAGGGATGGCTGGCCCAGCTGAGTTGGCCAGGAAGGCTTCCTGGAGACCTGAAGAATTAGCAGATAGCTAGATGAAGGCTGGATAGGAAACAATGTTTCAAGCCAAGGAAGAGCATATGCAGTGGTCCAAAGGGAAGAGAAAGCTTAGCATGGAAAAGTGAAGGCTGACCACATAATGATAATGATAGACACATATATAATGCTTTCTGTGTGCCAGATATTATTCTAAGCCCCTTACATTTATAAAGTTATTTAAACACTATCATCATCCCCATTTTACAGAAAACGGAAGCACAAAGAAGGCTAGTAATTTGACCGATCTCACAAAACTAAGTGTTAGAATTGGCATTTGAAGGCAGTTGGCTGCAGAGCCTTGGTGGTGACAAAATGATTATGCTGGTGTGTGTGTAGCACTGATTCCCAGTGATAATCCTGGCATCATGTTGGATACGCATGGGCCTTGTGGTAACAATCAACTTGGAGGTTGTCTTGTTAAGCCTGACAGAATTTCTGGCATATCCTACTTGTTGAGTCTGTCTGTGTCAGGCAGATGATGAGATTCCTTGCCTCCGTGGTTGGTTTTGTTGTGTCTCATGTGAACAGACTGCAGGGAGGGTGCCCCTGACCTCTTAGTGAGAAGGGACTTGGGGCTCAAACAACAATTTAACTATAAATGACCAAATTACATTCTCCACTGTAGATTCCCTTTCCTAATTGGGGAGAAAAAGAAGGGAAAATGGTTTAATGACCAACACCCAAAAATGACCCACCTCTCCTGGTGCTTGGCCACTGTGTGTGGTTGTTGGAGCTACAGGTTGTGAGGAAGAATAGTTGGGTTGATTGCCAACTTGGCCCCAAGGGAATGGGCCTCAAAGGGGTTAAGGTATTGGTTCTGCTTTCTTTTCTTCCAGTGTGTAAGTGGTAATCCAATCCGTTAGTGCATAGGCATTGTGTAGCCCATCCCTGTGACAGGTTGTGGTGCCTGGGCCTTGGCCTCTGCCTTCCAAATTCCCAACTTTTCCCCGAGCTTTAGCATGACCACTTCCTCTGAATCCCTGTTTCTGCTACAGTCAGATCCAGCATGGAGCAGTGTCCTCAGCAGCCTCCTCACTGCCTGCTGCCACTTGCTCAGGAAAAGCACATGAGCTGCAATGCACATCAGTGTTTGGAAAAATTAATGCTTTCAAGATGAGCTCCATACAGTCTTAGCACGTCTGTCTGTCTCACGAGCTGAAAGAAAGAAGCATGCTTAGACAATTACTCCCCAAGGGATCTCAAGGACTAGCTTTGTTTATTGAGTGTTTTTAGTTACAACACGTGAAGTTCTGTGATTTTTTGGCTTTGGCTTCTTTTTTCTGTTTTTGGTTATGGGAATGAGTGAATTGCCAATTAACAGGGCACTTGGAGGTTTCAAAATTGTGAAAGCCATGTTTCTTATGTGGGCACAATTGATGAGTCTTTGGGATATGAGCTCAGTAAAACGTGACAGATGGAATCCAGGCTCAGGGCTTACCTCATACCAGCACTACAACCAGATGTTCAGAGTCTTCCATATGCAGCTGTTTGGGGCCAAAGATCCACCTGTCAGGGCCGCCTTCTCCTTAGACACCCCACATCTTCATAGTCTTCTGATAGACATACCACATAATGACACAGTCACAGTCAGCTTTCACCTTACTTTACCCTGTGCCACCTCCCACCACCTTCAGCTTCTCCCACCTGAAGCATAACGCTCTAAGTAGAGTTGGCAGGTTTTAAAGTCTGAGGTTTAGAGAGTCAGAGCCCATTGAACAAGGGCAGGGATGACTGACTTGAAAGCCTGTGTATTACAGTTTTGTGTATTACAGTTCCTTGGCAGACATCACTAATTGATGGCATCATTCTTTCCCCATCCATCCTGTATATAGCTGCAGAATCTTTAACACAAAGGTCTGGACAGTCACTGCCCCTTGGTTAGAGCTGTACCTTCAGATGAAACATAGTTTTCGTTGCTGACCAAAGTCCCATAAGGTGTCTATGTGGCCAATAAATGAATGGTCTGAGAGGAGTTGAGGTTATTCCCGAATGCTTGTTACGGAGAACGAATCCTGACTCTTGTGGTAAGGGATGTGGAACAGAATGAGGAATGAATAGCACTTTCTCATGATACAGTGATGGAACTCCATCTGCCAGCCACTTGAGCAGATAGATAAGTCTGGTGAATTTTTTGCTATGACCTGTGGTTTCTCTGAAGTCCATCTCCCATTTGAGACCTGATGAGTAGTGGGTAGAGAAGGAAATTGCTGCCATGGCTGTGAGGGGGAACCTCCTTTTTCAGAAGGGATTCGAGCTGCCCCTTTGGCAGTGCCTTCAATATTTAAATGCTTTGAAAATTCCAAAGCAACAAGTGCTTATGGCAAAAAATTATAACAACATAAAATTTTATAAAACACACTTCTCTAATTACCTTTCTTCATTCTTCAGGGATAAGTATTGTTAATAGTTTGGTGTATATCCTACCAGAACTCTTCTTCTATGCACAGTGAAATGCATACTGATAGTGTGTATCTGTATACTTACATCTATTTTCACAAGAAGTGGAATAATACAAATTGTTTCCAATTATTTCACAAATCATATTCTCCCATTCAATAATAGATTATGGAATCCTTTCACATTACTACATATAAAACTGCTTTCTCTTGTTAACAGTTTCTAAGTATAATATAAACTGTGTCAGGCCAGGCGCGGTGGCTCAAGCCTGTAATCCCAGCACTTTGGGAGGCCGAGGCAGATGGATCACAAGCTCAAGAGATCAAGACCATCCTGGTCAACATGGTGAAACCCCGTCTCTACTAAAAATACAAAAAATTAGCTGGGCGTGGTGGTGCGTGCCTGTAATCCCAGCTACTCAGGAGACTGAGGGAGGAGAATTGCCTGAACCCAGGAGGCGGAGGTTGCAGTGAGCCGAGATTCTGCCATTGCACTCCAGCCTGGGTAACAAGAGCGAAACTCCGTCTCTCTCTCTCTCTCTCTCTCTCTCTCTCTCTCTCTCTCTACATATATATATATATATATATATATATATATATAGTCATAATTTATCTTATTAGTTACTTATTGTGGGACATTTAGGTTTTTTTCTTTCCTTTTTATTTTTTTCTATTATAGAGTACACTGCAAAGTGTGTGTAAGAAAGCCTATTTCAGGGCCGGGCGCGGTGGCTCAAGCCTGTAATCCCAGCACTTTGGGAGGCCGAGGCGGGTGGATCACAAGGTCAAGAGATCGAGACCATCCTGGTCAACATGGTGAAACCCCGTCTCTACTAAAAATACAAAAAAATTAGCTGGGCATGGTGGTGCGTGCCTGTAATCCCAGCTACTCAGGAGGCTGAGGCAGGAGAATTGCCTGAACCCAGGAGGCGGAGGTTGCGGTGAGCCGAGATTGCGCCATTGCACTCCAGCCTGGGTAACAAGGGCGAAACTCCGTCTCAAAAAAAAAAAAAAAAAAGAAAGCCTATTTCAGTAGGTGAGAGTCTTAGAAGAATTGCTGGGTTGAAACCAACCCAAATGCCCATCAGTGATAGACTGAATAAAGAAAATGTGGCACATATACACTGTAGAATACTATACAGCCATAAGAAAGGATGAGTTCATGTCCTTTGCACGGACATGGATAAAGCTGGAAATCATCATTCTCAGCAAACTGACACAAGAACAGAAAAGCAAACACTGCATATTCTTACTCATAAGTGGGTGTTGAACAATGAGAACACATGGACACAGGGAGGGTAACATCACATACTGGGGCATGTCAGGGGGTGAGGGGCTAGGGGAGGGATAGCAGGGGATGGGGGGATGGGGAAGGATAGCATTAGGAGAAATACTTAATGTACGTGGCAGGGTGATGAATGTAGCACACCACCATGGCACATGTATACCTATGTAACAAGCCTGCGTGTTCTGCACAGGTACCCCAGAACTTACAGCATAATAAAGAAAAAAGAAAAAAATTAAAAAAAATAAGAATTGCTGGGTTGAAGACTATATACTTTAGAAATGTTGATTGGTACTGCCAAATTGATTTATAAAATATGACATCAATTTACTATTCTATCAGGTTGGTTGTTTTTCTTGTATTTTTTGGTGGGGAGGGAACAGTCTTACAGGTCAAATGTGGCACCTGTGATTGCTTATTTATATTTCCCTGATCATTAGTAATGGTCAACATCTTTTTACTTTTTATCAATTGCTTGTAT
The DNA here is from genome assembly GCF_048565385.1 of Saimiri boliviensis. Taxonomy (NCBI): domain Eukaryota; kingdom Metazoa; phylum Chordata; class Mammalia; order Primates; family Cebidae; genus Saimiri; species Saimiri boliviensis. Next base: position 27,880,802 of record NC_133456.1, on the reverse strand, counting down.
TTCCTCATCTGTGAGTTGCCTGTTCATAATCTTTACTTATTTTTATACCAGGTTGTTAACTTTTTCTTAGTGGTTTCTAGGTCTTTTTGTAAATTAGAGATATTAACCCTTTGTATAATTTATTGTTGCAAACGTGGCAAATATTTACCTCCTGGATTACCTTTTAATGTTCACATTTTTGCAATTTTATCTATTTTATTCTGTAAGGACTTAAATATACGAAAATATAATGTACTCACAGTTTCAAAAATTAGTGCAAAATAAATAGATCTTTATGTGACCCCATACCTGTCTACCAACCCACTTTTCCCATAGGTAACCATCAGTATTTGTTTCTTGGGTATCCTTCCAGTATTTCTTTCTATAAATATAAGTAAATCAGAATCCTTACTTATGTTATCCTTTTCTGATCAAAAGCAGGTGAATATTCTCCTGCTCTATGCCTTGCATTTTTAACCCAACAGTATGTCTTGAAGATCTTGTCATATTAATTCACAGAAAGCCTCATCATTCTTTTTTCATAGCTGCATAATGTTCCTTTGTGAAAGTGTACTGTCATTCAATAAGCATCGACTTTTTTTTGCTTCTGTATGCTCTAAAAGAATATTGAAACCTTTATGCCCCTTCACACATTTAAGTAGATACATAAACATTTTTACTATGAGTTTAAATGATTGCAAATAATGTATTTTCTAGCATATTATAATAGGCTTTAAACATATCTTCTTCAAAATCTTGGAGCTGCAGATTTATATGAATTGGGAAAAGCAAATCTGATTGTCAAAGCAAGTAGCCAAATCAGACATACTTACTTCCTGTCAGAGAAAGTCTAACTTATTTTTATAATTCAAGCAAGCATGCTAATTAGACACCCTCTGTGATAACCCCATCTTCAGAATTCTAAGAAGAGTAGAGAGGAAGCTGTTAATAAATAGATAAAATAGATAAAAAGCACGGTTAGTCTCAGGACCAGATGTGGTCCTGAGACTAACTGTGCTTTTTGCCTTCTAGATGAAAGAAGGCACGATCATTTTCAACATCTCCTTGGCAATTTCATCAGATAATGGGGCTTTACTTTGCTCTGCATGCACCAATGATTCCTTGTTTCATTACCTATTACACTGTAACAAAACACCTCAAATCTTAGTGACTTAGAACATCAATTTATCATTCTTATAATTATGGGGCTTACCAGGCTGTTCTTTTGCTCCATGTGGTGTCTGTTGGGGTGCTGGGATAGCTAGCAGTTCCAGGGTGGGTTTCCTGTCATGGCTGGGAGGGGGCTGGAACTAGCTGGGGGTCTCAGCCAGCATCCATAGTTCTCGTCAACATGGCCTTTTCATGTGGCTTAGCCTTCTCACAACAGAGCAGCTAGATTCCAAGAACAGTTGTATCTATTATTGACTCCATTATTTTAAAATGTCTTTTAGAGAGTTAGGTGATACAGTCCAAGGGTCAAAATTCAAAATGTGTAAGAAGATTTACAGTAAAAGGTAGTCCTTCTACTACTGTTGTTCAGCCTCCTGTTTTCCTTTGGTGATTTGTATATCCTGCAAAAAATTTAACAAATGTGCATATTAGCCAATGTACTGAGTTTTGCATCTTGCTTGGGAAAACCATCCCACCCTAAGACTATAGAAATTTTTCTTCTTGAAGTTTTATAGTTTTTTTCCCCTGTGGAAATCTTTAACTGGACTTTAGTGAGTGCATGATGTGAGGCCAGGATTGATGGACTTCTTGGGATGCCAAATCATTGCTGTTCTCTATGTGGATGGTCCATCAGGAACTTCGTAGTTTCTCTTCTCCTCAGTGCTGAGAGTCAGCCATGTTTGTCCCAAGGTACAGCCAATGCAGTTTTCATAATTGAATCTCTGGTGGAACTTTCCAACCTGTGTCAGAAAGAGGAGATCAGATCAGGCGGGGCAGTTGGACATTTTTATTTCCCTAGTGAGGGAAGGAGAGTGTCACAGGAATTAGAGGAAACATAAGATCTAAGAACCTTCCCCTCCTGAAGGACAGGTAGAGAAGCGTGGGGAAACTGAGAGCGGTGACTTGATTCTAACTCAGGTCCCATGAATTGAGAATTTCAACCTGATCTGAGCTTGTTTTTGTTGCAGGAGAATACGCTAACCTTTTTTAAGTATCCGCTATGTATTAAGTGTAGTGCTTTGCATTTTATATGCTGTTTTGTTTTTTCCTTATGAAAAGTTCGAGTTTGATGGGATTAGTCTTACCTTCATGTAAAAGATGAAGAACTGAGATGTGGGAAGTTAAGTGATTTGCCCCAAGTTATTCAGTGAGCTAGAAAAAGAGTTAGAATTTGCATCAGGATGGTTTGATTCCAAAGCCTCAGCCCTTTCCCAATACCCCAAAGACTTGTAAATTAATGGTATAAAAGGTATAAAGAGGTTTATAGAATTTATGAGGCTCAATTATTTTTAAGAACCATAAGCAGAGCTCATTTGTTGAAAAGTAAAGTGATGTTTGCATATAGTTTTTTTTTTTTTTCTTTTTGAAAATAAGAGCCAAGGAAGAGAGAATTCAAATTGGCTAGTATGCAGGTAATTTCATTATCCAGCTCGATGTGTATGTATGTGGGAAGCCAGGGCATTCAGGCAAGTCAAGTATTCTGATTTAACAGTGAGTGGCCCTGTGGAACACACACAAATTATATATGCAAGGAACTGTAGAAGAAAAGGGACTAAGGAGGAAAAAAAGTTGAGCTCTAGATAGACGCTAACCAAAATTTAGCATTTATTTGACAATACAGTGGGTTCCTTTTGATCCGGTTGAACTTCACATTCATATTATCAATTCCAGTTCTCATGGTGTGGTGCCTGATTTTACTGGGCAGACCTGCTGAGGGGGGCTATCTGGAAAAATTCCTGGAGGGGATGGAGAAGGGCGTGGGATGGAGAGAACAGGTAGAGGTTCACAGGAGGGCTCTGCCTGGGCTGAGGAGTGAGGCTTCAGCTGTGGTGACTGGCAGCTTAGCTTCCTGACTCTCTGATGGTGAGCTCAGGGACTGAGAGATGTGAGGAGCATTCAAGAGAAGTCATACCTCCTGAGGGGTGAACAGCCTCCTGTCAGTGATGAAGTGACATCACCTCCTTTGATAGGCAGCTAAACGGTTCTTGGTGGAAGTGAGATGGAGGAACTGTGTGACTGGCTGTGAGGGAAACAGAGAAGGTATTAATGAACTCTGGATTGCAGAGGCCTCATGGGTCATTTCTGAGATGGTGTCTCCAAATATTTACCAGCTGGTTTTTTTTTTTTCCCCCCCAAGAACTCCTTTGCAATGTAGATGCCTTGGGGAAGGCAGCCAACAGGTGTTCTTGCTGAGTAGGAAATGGGAAGTCAGGGCAGTGAGGGAGGGAGGGTGAAAGGATCACCAACTCTTGTGATTCACTTCAACAGGATGGCCTTACAGGGACATGCCTGTGAAGACCTAGGGAAGGAAGTCATGGACTCTGCTCCTTGACTCCAGATATCCACCCTCACCCCTGCTTACCTAAGGCCTGAACTCCTCTATGCCTTCCTTTGACTTAGGCTTTATCTTTTGCCAAAATAGAAACATTTTCTGAGAGGCTAAATGTTAAGCTCGCATCATAAATACCTTGGATGGGATAAAGTTGTCAAGGTACTTTTCACAGGACTTACTGGAGAGGAGATGGGGCCCAGGATGGGTGACCTTTATAAGGTCATGAAAGAGGAGAGGGGTCTGGCCCTTGGGTGGGCAGTGGCAGTGGGGGGTGTTGGGGTGGCGTACTGTATTAGAGATTCAGGGTAACATGGGGTTTTATTGACTGCTGGGGGAACTAGAAGCCCTCAGAGAAGGGGTAAGGAAGGATCAGGTTTTCACCACCTAACAAGGTGGTTTAGAGCCCAGGGTAGTGAAAGGTTGTCTTCCATGAGCTGGGCATGCCTTGGCCAAGGCAGAGTTAAATATCTCAGCAGAGGTCAGAGGTGAGCAAGATGAAAGCCACACAAAAGCTGAGGCAAGGTGGAATAATTAGTTTTTGCCTTTCCCTACACCTGGCCTGATATTTGAGGTGACATTTAAAGCCATTGTACAGATGTGGAGTGGAACTGTGGCAGAATGAAGGCTTTCTGGAGCCTGGGGAGGCTTTCTCAGTCTCCTGGCTGGCAGCTTCTCACGCCTCCATGTGGAAACCTCTACTGGGCCTTGAGAGGAGAGAGCCCCCTCTGCCTTCCAGGTGAGCCTAGTCTAATGGGGAGCTCAGAATCTCCCTCCCTTTTGCACTTTAAGGGTGTTGAGGGAGGTGGGGTACACACTAGAATTCAGGATAGTGACACGAAGCTGGTGCTCAGGGTAGGAGAGGAGAGCAGAGACTGAAGTGGATGGATCACCATTGCAAAATTCTCTGGGGAGCTTGTTAAAAATGCAGGCATCTGGGAGTGAGACCTCGTTATCTGCATGGATAACCAACCCTCTAAGGTGATTCTGCCCATTAAACTTTGAGAACCTCTGAGATAGAGAATGTGTGAGGTTAGCTGGAAACGGCCTCTTGGGAGAGGTGGACTTGAATTTCAGTGTCTAGTTGATACTTTCTTGTAGATACTGTCCTTGGCTGTGGACCTAAGAAGCCCGATCACCTGGGGACACTAAGCTCTCATGGGAGAGACTGGCAGGGGTCCGACCCACCCTTGAAATGACATCCCTGGGACTATGTTGCCACGGGCTCCACTCTACCACTTGGGCGCTAATCGCCAAGGGTACAGAAGTGGTGTGGGAGATGGCTGAGGATGCTGTCTGCTGTAGTGTTTGATTCATGTTACAACTGAAGCACAGCTTGCAGGGCAAAATGGCAGCCAAGTGGAGCCCACTTCCTGGGGCAGAGTGGGGGAGATTTGTATGTCTGTGGATGGTCTTCACTTCGGTTTGCAGACACTAGCAACTATGCTACTTCTTGTGTTGCCTTTACTTGCCAGATAGGTCTATGTGTCTGAGGAGCTGGCCAGTGCTGCTGAGGGAACAGCAGTCATTGTTGTCCCAGGAGACGAGTGAAAAAAATTTTGGGATAGGGTTGGATCTCTCTTCCCTCCGTGCTGCTCGCCTTCTGCTCCATACACTTGCGCTGGCTTTATCTGATTGGGAACACAGTGTTTTTAAGTTGGGGTGGGTAAAGAGAGGGAGAAAGAACAGTGCCAAGGAAAGAAGAAGGAACATCGAAGAGAAAGGAACACATCCATGTTGTGATATCAAGTAACTGCTGAACATCCAGATGGGCATCAGCCCTCGGGAGTGGATGGGCTGTTGCTGGCCTGGTGGCATGGGCTGCTGCTGGCCTGGTAACACAGCCTGTTCCTGGAAAACATGTCTCTGTAGCCATCTGGGTGGGCTGGAGGAAACATGCCAATGGGAATAGCTGTGCTTGCTTTGACCATGATGAAAGAAGGAGCCACTGTGGAAGCATTGTATAAGACAAAACAAAAACAACAACAAAAACCTACTAATAAGGCTGTGTCCTAGCCAATATCCTTTCTAATTGCACTTCAGTTAAATGGCAATGCTGACAATCTCTTGGAACATTTTATTCTACTTCTGGAGGGGCTGCATTTCAAGTAAGACTTATGAGGCTCTGTGGGAGTTGGAGAAATGAGCAGTGGTGGACTGGGGAGCTCCAAGGAGCCCAGCTTGATGGGTTGAAGCCAATCTTGAGTAAAACTCCAGGCTGAATGGGTTCACCCTGGGGCTGACATGGTGGGTATTGCTTATGTTCTAAGGTTCACTGTTTGTGGGGGAAGTGCTCACATCCGTATTATTTTTGATAGTCTTTATTCCCTTTCCCTCTGCAAATGAGACAGTGTGGAATGTTTTGCCCTTGATTACTGGAGGGAGGGAAACGGGGCCAGCTTCTTTCTCCAGGCCCAAGAATAAGACTTGTAGCACTAGCATCATTAGGGCACTCTTTGGGACTTTCTGCCACACAGTGAGAGATGCTCTTCCCCTGCTCCTCTCTGTCTAGGTCTCCTGCTACTATGGAAGCCTCCCTTTCAGAATTCTTCCAAGTTGTGTTAGAAAAAAGCCTTTTTGGCATTCTTATTTGGAGATGCATTCTCTCTGCAGTTATAAGTCAGGGGCCAAAGAAAAAGACAAAAGACCCTTAGTTAATAAGTGGCCACATTTGAACCCTCTACCCAACCTGTGCTCATGGCATGTCAGTGCTGCCCTGGAGGGGCCTCCCTCAGGATTCCTGTTAGGAAATAGCTATATTTCCCCAGGTCCTGCCCTACTGTGAGGGCTTCCACGTCTCAGTGAAATATGTCATTTCCCAGGGAATTTCTTAGAGCCCCAGAAACTCACGGAGGAGACAGATGGGCACCCACGAGTTATGTGACCTTAAGTGTTATTTAATCTTTTGGAACATGGGTTTTCTCTTCTGTATACTGGAGAAAGTGATTCCCATCCACAGATCTTGCAGGGCACACAAGAGATGATAGTTGTGAAAGTATTTTGTGAACAAAAAAGTACTGGCCACACGTGAGCAATGGATTCTTATTATTTGTGAAGGGATAAACACCGGATTAATTCTCTCTGGAGGCAAGAGGAGGAGTTTGCATTCTTGTGTTAACTACACACTGGAGTCTTGTCCATTTAAGGTAATAAGAAAATAACACTAACAGAGCCTGAGACATAGCTTCTGTGGTGGGGCTGTCTCTACTCAGACCCAGTGCTGCGCTTTAAGAAGAAACCACAAGGCAGTTGGCAGGCAGGGGCAGGAGGTGGAGGTTGTGGCTCTGCTCGCTTTCTTCCTCTCCGTCCTAGCTCCTACCTCCTGGACGTGCCTCCTCCCCAATCTTTCTGAAGAACCCCAAGAGTTCTTCAGAAACCTGCAGCCTGTCTCATCTTGGAGGCATAAGTTCCAAGGAAGAGCTGCCACTGAGGGATACATGCCTTACCAGCTGCCTGATGGAGGCCAGGAGGCCTGAGAAACCACCTTTTCTGTTAGGAGAGTGGGGAGGCATTGCCAGTGTGGCCTAGGCTGCACAGAGCTGTGATGAATGTGCAGGTGGCTGTTGAGTAGTTTTTAGGCTTGGAGAACAAGGTTGTCCTAGACCTGGGGACTCCTTAGGTTTCATTTCTGTAAACAGCACTTCCAGTCACGTGGGTCACAGACTGGCCCACTGTAAGAGGGGCTGTGAGCAGAATAAGGACTGGACACCCTGTAATCCCCCAAAGCCCCTTAGACAATGCCCCCGGGCTGAGGTCTCTGCAGCTTACTCTTCTCCTTTCCCCAAAAACAACAGACTCAGACTCCCTTGCATGTTCATTTGTCCAGTTAGTAACCACTCGAGTAATTGCAAAGTTCAGGGTTCTTTGAGGGACACGAAGATGATTAAAAAGCAGATCCTACCTTCATGGCATTTATGGGCAAGTAAGGGAGAAGAGTTATATACAAATGAGAAGGTGCAATGAAAAAAATAAAATATAAAGGAAGGAAGATCAGAAAGTCTGCCTGGATTCTGTGGCATTTTGAGTTATTTGTTGGAAAAATCAGGAGGATTTGGCCATGATGAGGTGGGAGAGTGGGGAGAGCATACTACTGGCAGCAAGGGCAGGAGCAAAGGCCTGCCAATGGAAAACCATGGGATGTATGAACATGTGGGGGACTGAGAGTCTGGCAAGAAGGAGAGGGGTTGAGAGATAAGGGAGAACCTTCTATCTGCCACTATCTACCAGGTGCAACACCAGAAACATTATATTCTTCTTTTGCTTTGAGGCTTACAAATACTGTTCTTTCTGGTTTACTGAGGAGAAAGCGGAGGCACAGGGAACTGAATAACTTGATCCAGGCCAGGCAAGTATTAAGTGGCAACCAGGATTTGGTCCCATGATTGTGTGACTTTAGAGCCCATGCTGTCTCTACTATAACAGAGGTTCCATGAAGGGACATAGGAAAAAAGGATCTGTGGCCTTTTTCTTGTCATGTGGGTCCTACAGTCTTGGGCAAGGAGAGCCCTTGGACCCGACAGCGAAGCAGTATGGCTCCTGGGCTCCGGGACTGGCCTCAAAGTCCAAAATGGCTGAGCTTGTGGTTTCCCATCCCACATTCTATTGGAGGAGCCACTGGCCTCTGGTGTGGGAAGCATGGAAACCAGAATGGTCGGAGATACTGGAATAAAATTTAAGAGATGGACTTGCTTGTGGATTTTCATTCTTAAGACCACTGCAAACCTCACGTCTTTGCGAAAGCCCTTCCTGACTCCCTCCCACGCATCTCCGACCTCCCCTTGGGTCCAGGCAGGCTCGGTCTGCACACGGCGTTGTTCTGCACTTGTTCCTTTGTTGCTGTGAAACCGGCTCCCGGCACAGTCAGCCTCTGTGTGGGAGGACTTGTAGCTGTCTTTGCAGGCAGGCATTTGCTTAGAGCAGGCTGTGTGCTAGCCCAGCATCAAGTGATTCCGGCCTCCTGGAGTCAGCGGTGGTGGGATGAGGCTCTGCCGAGGGGACTGGCTGTGAAGGATGAGTTCAGGGTGGGATGACGGACCGCTTCTGGGACCAGTGGTATCTCTGGTATCTCCGCTTGCTCCGGCTGCTGGATCGAGGTATCCTGAGTGTGTGTATGCTTGTGTGAAAGAGAGACTGAGAGAGATGGATACACACAGAGGCGTAAAGATACCTGCAGAAAGACACTACAGAGGGGAGGGGGGCCAAGAAGAGAGAGAAGGAATGAAACAGAGGCAAGTAGCAAACCCATGGAAAGTAAAGAAAGGCTATTTTTCTGGGGACATGTATGACCCAGCTGGGAATTGGGAGCACAGGGTCGTTTGGGGGAGCATCTGTATAAGAGGATCTCATTTCTTGCTGGGTTTCTCATCAAGCTCAATACTGTAGTCAAATACAAGTTAAGGCCATTCTTGCAGGGCTCTTGATAGAACTCTCTGAGAAGCAATGCAGAAGGAGAAATGGTTCCTGCAGTCAGAAGCTGGGGGCAAACAGACTCAGTCTCAAGTATCAGCTCTGCCACTGACTTTAGTCTGATTTATGTGATTTTTCTGAGCTTGTTCACCCATCTGTGAAATGGGCATGGTAAAACCTATGTGCTAGGGTTGCTCTGGAGCTATTGTTTAATTCATACATGTAAAATATATAACATTGTGTCTGTGCACACAAAAGGTGCTTAGTAAATGCTGAGTTCCTCCCTTTGCACCTCTTAGCATTATGGAACTATTAACACCTATCCTGAGGTTACTCCCTTTGTTGATTATCTGTAGAAAGAACTGGTATAGAATTTGCAGTTAGTGGAAAGAAAATAGAAAATCAGTTTTATTCCTCAGGTTAATCTGACCTTAATACATTTTACCATCAAATATTAATGCAATTAAAGTCTCCTGATAATGTGACACAAATCCAGATGTTCTGTGAACTCTGTTTTGGTAATTGATTTTTTAAAATGTTGAATGTTATTTTTAAAAGCTTTGGCTTCTTTAAGAGATTTTGGCAAGAATGAGATCAAACTCCTGATGGGAAAGATGGCCCTGGGGAAGCCTTGTTACACAGCCCAAGGTGAATTCATCTCTATCAGGAATAGTCTTAGTGTGCCGGGAGATCAATACCAGGTGGAAGCAGAGAGCTGCACAGAGCAGGTGAACCATGGCCCTTATCAGGGGAGAAATCAAAGATGGAGGAAACCAAACCAGCACACACTAAAAGCAGTTTCTCACTAGCACGGAGAAACAGGCCAGTGGGAGCCCGGACTTGAGATGAGGGTGTTAAGAAGGGAACCAGAACTTCATACTGATGAGGATCATAGACTGGGAGAAGGGAGAAGAGACCACCAGGTGTGAATCCTCTTTATCTGTGTGACTTCAGGCAAGTTGCTTTACCTCTCTATACCTCCTTTCCTTCCTTCGTTAAAAAAAAAAAAAGGGGTGATGATCACTGGGGCCTGTTGGGGTGGGAGAGCTAGGGGAAGGATAACAGAGGGTGGAGGTATTGGGGAGGGATAACATTAGGACAAATACCTAATGTAGATGATGGGGGATGGATGCAGCAAACCACCATGGCATGTGTATACCTATGTGACAATCCTGCATGATCTTCACATGTACCCCAGAAATTAAAGTATAATAAGAAAATAAAAGGAGGTGATGATGATAACAGTAGTACCAATTCAGAGGGTTGTTGTAAGGGCTAAGTGAGAAACTATAAGTGAAATACTTATCCCAGTGTATGGCACAAACAAAGTACTCTTTAAATGGTAGATTTCATTACCAAGACAGTTAATTCTCACTCTGCAACAAACATCCTGGGAAAGACAGGAACAGGTGGTATATAATAACCAGAAACTAAGAAAAGTGCAATTAAAAATGGTTAGGGGCTTAGAGGCAATTTATACGTACATGAATTAAAACAAGATTCACACAACCATATGATGCTAATTATAAGAAGAAACTAGATGTTAATGTATAAGCTATAATACTACTAATTTATTTTTATCTTTTAGAAATGCTTGAATTCATGAATCAAAAACTTAGGTTCAAGTTCTAGCTCCATTGCCTTCTAAATGCCCTTGAATAAATGGCTAAGGGTAAGGACTTAAAAAATAAAGGGTATTGTTTTCTAGGGCTATACTTAACCAATCCTCAGTTTGTTAATTTTAAAAACTGGAGTATTAATAATAATGCCTATGTCATAGAATTTGGGGGAAATTTATGGTGTTAGTGCATATATAGCATTAGGCATTTTAGAAATTCCAGGTTAATGAATTTATGGGTTGATAGATTAACCTGTCCCCTTGGATTGAAAAAGCCAGTTGCAAGAATTATGTGGTCTTCCATGCATGTTTGATCACCACATATGGCTGTAATTTGAAAGCTTATGTGTCTTTTAATCTATAGGGTTTTCCTTAATGTGAAGTTTTAGACTAGTAGCTCTTGACTAAGTAGGGTGTCTGATTTCCAGGCGTTTGGAGATTGGATGTTGATTATGTTGCCCAGTTCTGGTTAATTGGTATTAAAGTATTAAACATGTGTGCATACCCACATCCATATTCAAAATGAATTTTCAGATATAGCAACTGTCCTCTCGTAACAATTGTTACCTAACATTGAATAGAATATGACATGCTTTACAGTGGTGTGTTAGGCTGAGCTAGCTCGTGAAAGATGCTCAATAAATATTTGTTGAAGGAATGAATGAATAAATGAATAAAAGATGAACCGGCCTTTCTGGGCAGTTAACAGAATTTCCTTAGATTTGATCTTTCTTAAGTGTAACAGAGTTAACTCCTTTGATCTGTTTTAAGATTTTATATCATTTTGCTCTTCCTTATCATTGTCGGGCCTTATGTCATCTTGAAAGTAACAGGCCTCAAAAAAGTAAGGAGGATATAGGAAATGAGAAGTGGGAACTGATGAGTTTAGCCCAGGAAACTGAAATGATCAATGAGCTGTGTGCTGGCCTGAGTCACTCACTTGGCTGTGACAGGAGGATAAGTAAATCTGTGATCTGACACACCTACGAAAAGGGAGGAAACATCATGGAGCTGAAATAAACTTTACAAAGAAATAACAGCGTAGGCTTGATGATTGCAGACTAATCTTTTGTCTCCCCTATCATTGTTCAGCTAAGGGTAAGGATTTAAAAAATAAAGGGTATTGTTTTCTAGGGGTATACTTAACTATATGCAAGAATTTATATGACAGTGTACTACCAGCTTGTTCAGACATTATTTTGATGATTTATTCTCCTTAATAACAGATGCTGTTTTTATGGTTGTTTGTTACTGGGCGTTTGTCAATTCTTCTGATTGTATTCTGTGCTTATGGACGTTGACTAAGGAGATGGTTGCTATGGTGGGGACTGTCTATCAAAATAAAAGAGCTCATAGAGATAAGAAGCATGAGTTGTATATAAAATAAGAGAAGTCATATTGCTTTTTGTTGTTGAGTTTTTGGTGTATTCATGGAGACCTGACAAGTAAGGTAGACTTTTACATTCCTTTGTTTATATGTAATATTGTTTTTGATAATGAAAGGGGAAGAATGAAAGACTGCTGCTCTTTGTTCATAGAGCATCAGGCAGTGTTTCCCAGCATGTGGGAATGTCCATCACTGGTAGTACATGAGATGATTTTAGGTGATTTACAGATGTTGCTTGAGCTTCTCTTGCTGGTCACTGCCTGGCACAGTCCAGAAGACAATCTGTTTTACCTGACATCTGTTTCTGTTGGACTGTTCACTCCTGCCCCACCCATTCACTGTGGGCCCTCCTTAATCCCACCCATTCCTCAGCTCTCTGTTCATTCCCACCTCTAGTCTCCCTCTTCCTCTTCCAGCATCCCTGCCTGGGCCTCACATTTTGCCCTGCCTTAGTTTCTTGGCCCCAGATGTCTCCAGCCTCCTTTTTTTTTTTTTAAACAAATATGTTTTATGAATAAGTTTTTACAAATAAATTTAAGTAAAAAAGAGTCAACTTAAAACAATGTCAAGGAAACAACAGTGTAGGAGGTATGTGGATATGGTTTAAATGGTGATAGAAGTACAAAAATTACTGATGTTTGTGATTTCGTCAACATCTCACGTAAGTGATATGTTGTACTTAAGTGATATGCTGAATTAGGCTGCTGATTTCTTCTTGATGCTTTTAAAAACTGACATGTAATAATTGTACATATTTATGGGTACAAGTGATATTTTGTTACATCCATACAAGTGTAATGACCAAATCAGGGTATTTGGGCTATTCATCACCTCAAACATTTATTATTTATGTTGGAAACATTTCAATTTTTCTCTTCTTGCTATTATGAACTATACAATATAATATTGTTAATTATTGTAACCCCACTGTGCTATCAAACCCTAGAACTTACTCCTTCTGTCTATGTGTACAAACTTGTATGTTTGTACCCATTCACCAACCTATCATTGTACTGTTTACACCATAAGATGAAATTTTTTAGCTTCCACATATGAGTGAGGACATGTAATATTTGTCTTTCTGTACCTGGCTTATTTCACTTAACATAATGACCTTCAGTTTCATCTATGTTGCTGCAAATGACAGGATTTCCTTCTTTTTGATGGCTGAGGAGTATTCCATTGTGCATATTTAACACATTTTCTTTATCCATTCACCCATTGATGGACACTTAGGTTGATTGCATATCTTGGCTATTGTGAATGTGCTGCAGTAAACATGAGGGTACAGGTATCCCTTAATATACTGAGGGGTCTCTTTTCGTTTGGATAAGTACCCAGTAGTGAGATTGCTGGATTGTATAAGAGTTCTATTTTTAGTTTTTATGATAAACCTCCATACTGTTTTCCATAACAACTGTACTAATTTACATTCTCACCAAGAGTGTGTAAGAGTTCCTTTTTCTCCACATCCTTGCCAGCATCTGTTATTTTTTTTTCTTTTTGATAATAGCCATTGTACTTGGGGTAAGATATAATCTCATTGTGGTTTTGATAGCATTTACCTGATGATTAATAATTTTGAGTATTTAAACAATATACCCATTGGCAGTTTGTGTGTATTCTTTTGAGAAAAGCCTATTTGGGCTGCAGGCAGTGGCTCACACCTGTAATCCCAACACTTTGGGAGGCCAAGGCAGGTGGATCACCTGAGGTCAGGAGTTCGAGACCAGCCTGGCCAATATGGTGAAACCCTATCTCTACTAAAAATACAAAAATTAGCTGGGCATGGCAGTGCACACCTGTAATCCCCGTTACTCAGGAGGCTAAGAAAGGATAATTGCTTGAATCTGGGAGGCATAGGTTTCAGTGAGCAGAGATTGTGCCACTGAACTCCAGCCTGGGTGATATAGCAAGACTCAGTCAAAAAAAAAAAAGAAAAAAAGAGAAAAAAAAGAAAAAAAGAAGTAGTCTAATCAGACCATTTACCCACTTTTTAATGGGATTATTTGTTTTGTTTTGTTGTTTTTGCTGTTTTGTTATGTGAATTCCTTGTATATTCTGTATATCAGTTTCATGTTGGATTAACAATTTGCAAATATTTTCTTCCATTCTACAGTTTGTCTCTTTACTCTGTTGATTGTTTCCTTTGCAGAAGCTTTTTAGTTTCAACAAAGGTACCAAGAACATATCTTGGGAAAAGGACATCCTTTTCAATAAATAGTGCTGGGAAAATGGGATATCTGTATTCAGAAGAATGAAATTAGAACCCTATCTCTCACCCTGTACAAAAATCAGCTCAAAATAGATGAAAGATTTAATGTGTAAGACCAGAAACTATAAAATTACTAGAAGAAAACATAGGGAAACCCTTCAGGATATTAGTCTAGGCAAATATTGTATGGCTAAGACCTGAACAGCACAAACATCAAAACCAAATAGACAAATGAGATTATCTTCTTGGTACTGTCCACATTCCTGTAGTTACCGCAAAGTGTTTTGGATTCTGGACCAGAAACCAACTGGTTCTCATCTCTTGCTGTATGTTGGAATCATCTGGGAGCTCTTAGAAAGTGTAATGCCCAGATCCTCCCTTCCAACACCCCTGCTGCCACCTCTAGCCAATTAAATTGGAATAGCAAGAAAGGGAGCTGGACACTGGCATTTTAAAGACCTCTGTAGGTGATTCTAATGGCAGCCAGAGTTCAGAACTGCTTGTTGTCATCTTTTAACATGGATGTCAGAGAGTAAAGGCAAAAGGGACTCTGTTCCAAAATAACAAAATAAATGGAAAAACAAATCACTATATGGGAGTAGCAAACATAGGAGTAAACACAGGTATCAGTAAGTACTCCCTGTGCTAGGGAACAATCTGTATAAGAACGCAATCTTTTGGATACAACTCATGCAACTTTCTATACAAACGTCAGCCATTTTCTATGACTTCCTAAATAAACTCTGACTTGCCTTCACATTCCCAGAAAAGCAATTTACCTGTGTCCCAGGAGATTATTTGGCCCCGGCTTGCTTTGGGTTTATTGCTCTCAGTTCAGGCTGCTGATGGGTTTGGAAGGATGATGGTCTGTCACTGTAGATGTCAAAAGCCTTTCCTTCCTTGGTTGTTATAACTCATAATAGGAAGGCATTAGGTGGGAATTGTCCATATTCTGCTAGAATTAGAGAAATAAACATAATTTTCTCCCTAAGGATAGATGGGAGGTAAAGAGAATAACTGTTTTCAAGCCTTCATGGTGTTGGGCTCTACTTTGGCCGGGAATCTACTTGGGTTTCTCATTAAAGTTCGCCTCTTCCTGACTGGCCACTCTCTGTTGTCTCAACTTTGAAATCTCTCAAACATTCCAATTCAAGGATTGATTTTGCTCAGCTGCAAGAAGTCAAGAGGCAACCGGACCTCATGGTCTTGGTTGTCAGGGTACCCTGATATTTGTGCTTTCCTCTTCCTTGGTCTCATCCTCACCATGCCTTCAGCCTTCTTCTGGCTCCTGGTCTTCTATTACTGACAGATGCCCTGTCTTTGACTTGCTCTGTCATTGACTTGCTTGCTGCTCAGCTATCTGCATAGCTCTGGCCCCTAACCAGGTCAGACTCACTGTCTCTGCTTAGACCAACTGCTTGTAACTGGTTCCTAGCCTGCCACGGACTCTGGATACCCATTGTGGTTTGGCTTGCCCTATTCTTGTTAACTGTTGCATATGTGTGCCCAGCTTGATGTGTGGGTTCTTTGCGCCAGCCCTTATGACTTGTTCCTTCTCTCCTGTATTCAGTGGGAAAAAGAAAAGCACACAGCATGTGTATGAAAAGCACATTGGGTGATTCTGTTGTGCGAGGGTTTTTCTAATTAGAGGAGTTTATATTGTAATCACCTTCTCATTTGAGCCGAATATTCAGGTAATACATAAAGAAGTTACTTTAAATTAGCTTTTAAAGTCATATCTGTATATACATACATATATACATGTATACACATACATATATATGTGTATATACATACATATATGTACATACATATATGTGTATATACATACATACACACACCTATTACAGTTATTTAATTGGCTTTTGGCACACGATCACTTTACTAAAGGGACCAGGCTTCTTGACTAATAAACAGTCTGAACACATATCCACTTGAAACACCATCATGGTGTTACCAGAGCCTCACCAGCAACCTTCTTGTTTTCTTGCGCTTTCTCTTGAAATGCCCAAAGCCTTCTCTTCTTATAGTTAATTCACATTTTTTTCCTTCTAAACCTCTTAGCCCTGATGTCCTCCAGAAAAAGCTCCCCTGACTATACCTGATTCCATTCAGCGACTCACGGGCACTAGGTGCATGACTAGTGTTCTGTGATTCACAGTGTGCTCCTAAGAGTAGTAATAATACATACATACCTACCTCAGGAGGTTGTTGTGAGCCTTGAAGGAGCTAGTATATGTGACCCGTGTCTGGTACCAATAAATACTCAGTAAGTATGTGCTTGTCTTTCTGAATTTCTGCAGCTTTAGAAATCTTCATTTCTTGTGGAGGATCATTTCCCTCTGTTAAGCATAGAGTTTCCCTGAGGGCAAGCCACTGTCCTCACTATCCTTTGTATTTTCACCTAGAAACCTAATTCAAAGTTACATCCTAATAGGAAAGTAATAAATAACTTTGGCTACCAGAGTATCTGAACTCTTCAGGGAACAGTTGATTATCATAGCATTGTTAAGTAGGAAAAAGAGAAATGTAATTATTTGATAATTCTAACTATCTTACCCCTTTGTTTCTCATTATGCCTCTCCTGTTTCACAGATAGAAAACAGGCTTGTAGAGAATAAGTGCTTGGTTAAAGTCAGAGAATTACTAAGGGAAAAGCCAAGATTCAGGACCCTGGACTCCTGTCTAGGATGGGTTGCCTCCTCTACCTGCTGCCGTACAGATGGGAAGAATTCCATCTGTCTCTCTGTCCAATGTGCATGTTAAACTGGCTGTCCAGCCACCTTCCCTGTCAGCAGGTAGTAGAGCATATCACTGGGATGTCTTGTCTGTGGTATGAGCTACCCGGACAAGATGTATCTAGGCCAAGTCCTGAGGGAAGGACACTGATAGCTGCTTTGTGAGATCCTGGTGTGGTGTTTCTGTTCAGTGGCGTGGAGATTACTGTGATGTGAGAACAGTAAAGCAGCACTTGCCCAGACACGATGTGTCCTCCCAGGGCCTGTTTTGTGGTGGCATACTCAGTGGTTGCAGAGAACTAAGGGGCAGTGGGACAGCTGTGTCCCTGAATATTCAGAAGGCTAGCTGGATCCCCAGTATAAGTGATGGATTTGCTCCTCACCTTGCGGACAGAGGTGGCTTGTTATCAAAATATCAAAGCAATAATATTGTTGTTGTTATTAATAGCAATAGTAATAGACTCATTCTGCTAAGGGTCCAGGGAGTGATTAGGGGTAGGAGGTAGGGATTCCTGCCTTGAGGGAGCTTAAAATTCAAACTCCTGAAAGATCATGAATCAACAGTAAGGCCAGCCGCAGTGGCTCACACCTGCAATCCCAGCACTTTGGGAGGCTGAGGTGGACAGATTGCCTGATCTCAGGAGTTGGAGACCAGCCTGGGCGACATAGTGAAACCTCGTCTCTACCAAAATACAAAAAAATTAGCCAGGTATGGCAGTGTGCGACTATAGTTCAGCTACTCGGGAGGCTGAGGCAGGAGAATTGCTTGAATCTGAGAGGTGGAGGTTGCAGTGAGCAGAGATCACACCACTGCTCTCAAGCTGTGGTGACAGAGCAAGATGCCATCTAAAAAAAAAAAAAAAAAAAAGAATCAATAGTAACATCTCTGTGTCTCTGTTGGCCCTCTTTCAAGTGATTGATTACATATAAGGGGGATCTCTTCTACCTCTAATGTAATGTTTGATGGTTCCATGTGGACAATACCTACAAAATATTTTCCTATAACACCTATAATACATCTTTGTGATGCCACAGGCACTCTTTCATGTTAAATTGCTAGATGAGTGCTGTGAATTCACAGGAGAGAAATAATTGGGTCTGAACTAAGGATGAAATGTTCATTTATTCAACAAATGTCTTCTGAGGACCTATTATGTGCTTTGCCCTACTCAAGGCTCTGGGGATACAATGCTAAAGAAGGCAGTGTTCTTGTCTTTGTGAAGTGTTATAGTTTAATCGGGGAAGTAGACAATAACAAATAACACAATAGATAATACAATGACAGAATAAAAAGGAGAGAACAGTGTTAAGCTTCAGTAGCCCTTAATTATGAGGATGGAAATCAGCAAGTACAGAATGTGCTTGGGGAATGAAGACTAAGTCAGACTGCCTGGAGCATCTGTGTGATAAGAGTTAAGGTTGAAGAGACAGATTGGGGATACCTTGTGAAGATTCTTGCTTTGGCATGTTGGGTTAAGAGCAAATGGTGCCAGAGTTGTAGCATTCAATTTAAAAAACGTACTGAACAGTACCAGTGTACCAGCCAATAGACTAAGTACTATTGAGTTCATATGGTTTAAGGAGAGACTCAGATGTGTAAAAAGCACCTTACAACAAAACTGGTGAGTGCACCTACCCAGGCCTGCATAGGATCACAGAGGACAGAACAACTAATTGCCTAGAGGGGTTGGAGAAGTAAGTCTTCTCAGAATATTTGATAATTTAGCTTGGGGTGCAGGATGGATAGGAATTTGTTTGGTGGAGAAGGTGGGGCCAAACATTCTAGTAGATAAAGCATGGGCAGAAGCACAAAGTAGGTTGAAGGGGATGATAGCTAAAGAAAAGGGGGCAGGTCAGTGGATCAGGAAGGTAAGGCACACAAGAGGAAGCAAGGATCCTGGGGAATGGAAATGTACTTTAAAGATGAATTTGAATGCATAAAGAGAACTGGAGAAAAAGAAAATGGACATGAAAGAAGCATTGGCCTATGGAGAGGAAGGAAGAGAAGGATGTACTAGATAACGTCAGAGAGTAACAGGGATTTCTTACTCTTCATATTAAAGGGTGATTGAAGCTTTCGTCATTAGGTTTGACTTGACGAGTGGCAACTGTTACACCAAAAGTGTGAAAAGAGGAGTAGGACTTGGGATGTTGGTAAAGGGATTTAGAAACTTTGAGTTTTAGATAATTACAAGATGCCTGATTCATTCATGTGTTAAAGTAGGTTTGTGTTTCTAGGGAGACGTTATGATAGGAGATGAATATTTTGAGTTATTTGCCAAGAAGTTATGGTGAAACTGATATTAGATCAAGGAAGACAGCATAGAGAAAAGTAAGAGTAGTGTAGACTGTTTTTGGAAAGTGTTGATGTTGGGAGACAGGATAAGAGTTAGGAAGAGTATTCCTTAAGGGTAGGAGGAGAGCCAGGATACAACAATTTCGTAGGAGTAGAGGAGAAGGAGAGTTAGGGAGCTCAGTGTGTAGGGAGAGGAGGCGATGTTGAGGGGTTTGGTGACAGAAGGCATTGGTGACTACTTACAGCATTGTTTCAGCACCTCAATGAGGAGAAACCAGATTGCAGTGGGAGGAGGTGGTGAAGATGAGGCAGCAGTAAGCACATACTGTTTGTTTGAGAAATATGTCAGAAAATGCAAGGTAAAAATAGAATGGTGATTGGTGGGACATTAGGGTCAAGTGATTATTTGTTAAAGGAAGAAGGCCTGAATGTGTTTGAAGCTGGGGGAAGGGACCAGCGAAATTTAAAGATGATGAACAGAAATGGATTTATTTATCCATTTAATAAATATTCATTGAGCTCTGACAGTATTACAGGGACAGTGCTATTTGCTAGGGATACAACATGAATAAGGCATGAAATCTTCATGGAGTTTACATTCTAGTGAGTAAGGCAGACAATACACAAGTCAAGCAACAGTTGAATTTGTAATAACAGCTTGTGATAAGTGCTTTAAAGTGAAGCAGTGGCCTGGAGGAGGGAGGAATGGATTGAATAAAAAGTGCAGATGGAAGTGGTAGACTGGAGGAGGGGAAACACTTCCTTTGTTGTAAGGAAGGAAGAAGGAGTGCTTCGAAAATGATTTTTGAGTAGAAAAAAATGAAAAATGAGGAAATGCAGTTCAGATGGTCTTGATATTTTTTTAAAAAAGCAGTGGATAGGTGCTTACCTGCTTCATTCAAACCTCCAGTGACCCTGTGATGTTGTGGGAGGGTGTTATTCTCATCGTACACATGAGATAACTGAGGAGACTCAGAGAGGACCCATGACTGGAAAGTATAGGAGCGAGGGGGAAGAACCTCACTTGGATTCTCTATCATCGAACTCACCTCCAAGGGCCAGCTCAGAGGGGACTGTCAGTGCAATCAGGAGATCCGTTCCTCCTCCCTTTTCCTATGCAAAGCCTTGTGTTGGATTTTGGGGAAAACTGTGGAGAGGAGATGACACCTGCACATGGCAAATAAGAAAGATGAAGTTGGGGCTGGGCGCGGTGGCTCAAGCCTGTAATCCCAGCACTTTGAGAGGCTGAGGCGGCTGGATCACGAGGTCAAGAGATCGAGACCATCCTGGTCAACATGGTGAAACCCCGTCTCTACTAAAAATACAAAAAATTAGCTGGGCACGGTGGCGTGTGCCTGTAATCCCAGCTACTCAGGAGGCTGAGGCAGGAGAATTGCCTGAACCCAGGAGGCGGAGGTTGTGGTGAGCCGAGATCGCACCATTGCACTCCAGCCTGGGTAACAAGAGCGAAACTCCGTCTCAAAAAAAAAAAAAAAAAGAAAGATGAAGTTGGAAGAGATCAGATGAGGAAACTGAGGCTCAAAGAAGTGATTTAACTCCCCAAAGTCATATAGTTAGTTCATTGGTTGAGCCTGGATGTGAAACCAGAACAAAAAACTCCCAAGTTGAGGCCTGTTTCCATTATATTCCCCTATGGTTTCAACTCAGCTCCACCCTGTTTAATGTGCTCAGTAGCCCTGATGTAGTCATTGTATGTGGACAGACTGGAGAATTCATGTGTTTGAGAGTTACCTGGTTTGGGTTCAGCTTTTAAATGTTCCAGGCAAAATTTCTAAGAAGCCCCAAAAGCAGGATTGAATTTTTTTCTCTGTCCTTCCTTGTTATCATTTTGAAAAATAAGCTGAGTGGGGTTGCAAGTGGTACCTCCTGGCTTTCCTGGCTATTGGAGAATTGTGCTCTAAAGAATCCAGAGGAGTATCTTCCTTATAAACCTAGGATAGGAGGAATAATTGGCATGGGACTTGTCTACTTTCATGCTAAGTGAAATCTGTTAGATGGGATAATGAGCTCCATATTTTATAGACTATTTTAAGCTTGTCTCAAAATAAAGTACAGGGCTAGGGGTGGAGAAAGGACGTTAAGTTTTAGAGACAAAATGCCATTGTGGCTTACTCATCAGTGTTTTCATTTTAATGATCCCAACCCCAGTATAAGTCCCTCAGTGACACTGCAATGGAAACCACATTTTTTTTTCTGTTGGAAGTTTCGGGATGAACATAGTCAAATGCTTTAAGAGATAATTAAGGCTACAATCTCCCATTCCTCTGTAATATAGACCTTTCATCCAGGGGGCTCAGCCAGAAACAATGTGATTGGAAAGCAGCTGAAATTATAGAGACTTTTTCCCCACCGGTCTCTGGCCCACCACAGCTCCTTTTCTAGGCCTTGTCCTCCCTATCCCCTTCCCCTTAACTGCTGCCTCATCCCTGGGAAGAAATAAACCGACACATAAATAAGAACTCTGGTGTTGACTCTTTCCCTGCCACAGGGAGACAATCCCAGACAAATGCTGTTGTGTCTGCAGAAGGCTGGACTGCGCTGGCAGAGGCAGCACATGTATAGCAGGAAGGGCAGCCAAGAGAGCTTGCCAACAGATGTGAGGTTCTGGGAGGCAGGAGGTGGACAAGTATCACTAGGTATGGCAGGAGGTAGGGAATGTTCTGCACGTTACATGGTAGAAAATCCAGCTTATAGGTAGGTCTTGAGGACTTAAGAGAGCAAGACAGCCCCTTCTGTGTTTAGACAGAATGGGTCTCCTTTGCTTTGGCAAGCTTTCTGAACCTGCATAGTTCAGAGTTAAGAAGCTTGGCATGATCAGTCTGATTATGTGACTTCCCCACCCCTCACCCTCTCAACCACATCTTGAATACCTGGAATATATAAGATAATGGGAGCCCATAGTACATATATGCATGGTACATATATGGCTTTTCTGTTTGGCCAATTGTAGTCCAGTCTTACCCTTGCAGGGAAGGCTCCAGTTAGCACAAGGAACAAAAGAAAGATTAGGATATTTGCCCCTTTCTACCTCGGTTCCATCCTCTGCCCTGGGGGTGGTGATTCTGGAATAGCTGAGGATAAGACCCCACTGGGCACTCTGCTTGGCTCCTTAGAGATCATATCACTGGTACATTTCTCACTACTCCAACCACCAAAAGACAGATAGTCATGTTAATAATATCTCCTTCAGGAAAATGTATTAATTAGTACTTTCTTGATTCATTTAAGTAGTGACTAGTTAAGTAAATACCTTTCTGAGTCTCAGTTTTTTTCGTTCAGAGAATTAGGATAATATCTGTGGTAGTCATTAGTACCATTTAGTAAGTACTTCTAGCTGTCTACCTTTTGGGCACACAGATTGTACTTCTCTACACCCTTGGTCATGTGGTCGTGTGACCTGCTTTGGCCAATGAAATGTGAGCAGAAGTCAGGTATTTCTTTTTCAAGCAGAAACTTTAAAATACAATATACTATTTACTTCCTTTCATTGTTTGATTATAGCTCTTTTGGGATAAATCTTTCGTCAGCCTGGGACTGTGAGTGACTATGATCACAGCTCTCTGCTGAACCAACTTGAACGTTTAGTATAAGCAAATATTAATCTTATTTTCTCTGAAGTGACTAAGGTTTCGGGGTGGTTTGTATCAAGCTTACCTAGCTCGCCTTGGCAGATATACACTACCTCATTAGGCGTTGTAAGGGATTACATAAAACGTGAGTGTACACATACTCGGCATTCAATAAATGGTGACTATTCTCACCATGAATATAATTTGGGATGCTTTTGGCTGCAGGTAATTCAGCCCATACTCAAAATGCCTAATCAATAAAGACATTTCTCCTCTTGCCTTCACTTCTCCTCCTGCTTCTCCTTCTCCTGCTTCTCTTAACAAGAAGTTCAGAATTTGGGCAATTAAATTAGAGGCTCTGCATCATCACCAACTTCTTTCTTATTTAGTCTGCTTAGGTCATTAGATTTCTTAAATCTATAAAATGTTACAGTTCATCAGCTTGGGAAGATTATCAGTTATTATCTCCATTCTTTCTCTTCTTTCCTTTTGTGATCCCAACTGATTGTATGTTGCAGTTTCTCACTGTATAGTCTATATTTCTTATTATTCTAGATATTTTTATCTCCCTGTGATGCAATCTAGATAACTCTGACGTATCCCCTAGTTTATCCTCTTTTTAGGTGTGTCTGATCTGCAATTAAATGTGTTTACTAACTTCTTAATTTCAATTATTGTATTTTTAGTGCTAAAATCCCTATTTAATTCTTTCCCAGATCACATTTCTTTTAGTTTCCAATTTTATGAGAAATACTTTCAACCTTATCTTTTGTTTCTTTGAGCATAGTAAACATATTTGTTTTATAGTTTTTGTTTGATAATTCTATTATCTAAAGTCTTTGTGGGCCTTTTCCCCCCTCTGGCTTTATTGAGATAAAATGGGCAAATCGTGTACCACATGGTGCTTTGATAGATGTATACATTGTAAAATGATTACCACAGATGCGGGTCTCTTTCTGTATTCTGCTGTTCCTGATGGCCCTTCTTCACGGTATACTTTTTCATTGTGTTTTTATCTTTGTATCTTGATCACTATTTTTTAAAAAGGTATCATGAAAATAATTTGAAGCCAAGAATGTAACATTCTTCTGCAATGATTTTTATTTTCTTTTGACAGCCATCTGGGGATACTACCTGTCCAGTTCCACCTTAGCATAATGCTTCAGATTCCTTCGACGTAGGTTGCAGGCCACTGGGTTTCAGGTTTGCATTAAGAACTAGCTTACTCTAGGCTACGTTTATCTTGAAGGTAAAGCTTCCCCTTTGAGAGGAAGCCTAGCTTAAAGTGGATGCTGTTTATCAAAGCCTTCTTCTGGGACAGGCCTGGACACTGGTTTCTGCTCCCCTACTCCTTTACGTTACCAAAAGCATAGCTTAGTTTTGCTGTTAAACTAAATAGTATTGTTTCTTGCAGATTGGCAAATGCTCTCAGGGCAAAAGCTTTTTTGTGTTTTGGGTCTCCCTCTTTGGATTTTCAACTTCTCCTAGGTTTCAGTCTAGAAATTCTTTATCTTGTTTGCTCTTTAATGCTTTTGAGAAAATAAAAACAATTATGAAAGATTGTCCTCAGTGGGAAGGTTTGTCCTAATCACCTAGCCTGCTACCACAAGAGAAGATGATCTTAGGAGCCCAATACCTTACATCTTTTCATTCTACCATCCTGATAGTCCCAAGATAGCTGCCATACCTCCATATGTTACATGCCGAACCAACATCAACTGAAAGAGCCTGTTTCATCATGCATGTATTTAAGAGCAAGTAAACCTTTACCAGATGTCCTCCAGGAGATGTTTTTTCATGTCTCAAAGGCCATTATTTTACCACCAATTCCAAAACAAGTCACTGGAAGGGGATGCAATTTCCGTGATTGGTGTAATGTAATAAACATTTACCCTGTGGGACTGGAATTGTCTTTACTTCCCCTGAAGCACATGGATGCTTGATTTCTGAGCAAAATGTGGGTCTGTAAGCAAGGAAGAAGGAGGTAAATAGCAACTGGGTGGGTAACCACCCATGTCTATCACAGTCTGTGCTCAGGATTAAAGATTAAGAAACATAGTCATGGCTCTTGTTCTATTTGGAGACCTACGTGCTCTGAATGATGTAAGAAAACATAGAGCTAAATCTAATACAGAAAGGATTCAGAAATATAGGGGGCATGTTCAATGAAAACACATTTTGTAACTTGAAAACTGTAAAAATTTGGGATAGCCTATGATCAAAATATAAATTTATTCAAAAATATGAAAAAATAAAATTGTATAGCAGAAAGAATGGGTTTATTGGAAATGTATTCCCCAAACTTAATCACTTTACAAATTACTTCTCTAAATGCATATTGTATAAAATAGGAATAGATCTGATGGACTCATGATTCCACTGGATGAGCTGAGTCCTCCAAATGCTCCTGGTAGAGGTGGGCTACAGTTAGCAGAAGAAAGAAAATATTAAGGCTTAAGAATACTGGCTGGGCAGAATGGCTCATGCCTGTAATCTCAGCACTTTGGGAGGCTGAGGCAGGTGGATCATTTGAGGTCAGGAGTTCGAGACCAGCCTGGCCAACATGGTGAAACCTTGTCTCTACTAGAAACACAAAAATCAGCCAGGTACAGTGGTGCACACCTATAGTCCCAGTGACTTGGGAGGCTGAGGCATAAGAATCGCTTGAACCTGGAAGGCAGAGATTGCAGTGAGCCTCAATCATGCCACTGCATTCTAGCCTGGGCTACAGAGTAAGGCAAACAAACAAAAAAAAAGAATCCTCCCAAACTTTTCTTGATCTAATATACCTGCCTTTGCTACATAGGAGCAGGGTACAAGAGAAGGCAAGCTATGAAGGTACAAAGACAATCTTTTGTAAGTTCTGGCTTGCTCCCAGAGTTTCAGAAACCAGATCCTCCTGTTTGGACACAAGGCCCCAGAGAGAGAGAGGAATTTATCCTGCCTGTCCCCAACTGCCGCACCATAGTGTCTGATGAGAAGAAGTCCAGTTTCTGGATACTAGCCTTTCACAGGTTTGGAGTCCATCTTTCCTCCTTCCCTTTTCCATATCCTGTTTCTGTGGCTTGATCTCATCTTAGAAGTTGCCCTTCCTAGTTTGTCATTTACCTAGTTGCTAGCTCTTGAAAGTCCCTCAAAGAAGATACCCAAAGAAAGTGTGCCAGGCAGGTTGAAAGTAGGCATGGGTTGATGTTTTTGGTCATGAGCAGCTGAGTACAGCTGGGTTTTGGGGGAGGGCGGGGACAAGTTGGGTAAAAGTGAATTGAAAGTACATCTACATGTACTTGTAGATATACTTTCATGTACTACGTAACTACGTGTCTTCTTTGATTGCCTCCATACCATTTTATTCTTCATTTCACAAGTTAAAGCTATTGATTGATGTGACGAGGATCCTTTAAAAAAAAATTAATAAGTTTGGATGTATCAGCCTAGTGACGAAGTTTATTTAGCTGATTGGCTTGCTTTTCAGGTGGTATGCTGAGTAGTTAAGTGGGAGGAGGCTTTGAAATATAAATGGGCTGGTTTAGCTTGTAACTTCACCACTTACTATTGCTTGACATTGGGCATGTCACAGCCTCTCTAGGTCTGGGTTTCTGCATCTGTAAGATGCCAGTAATATTTTATGTTTACTTCATAGTTTTATTGTAAGGAAGGATTAGGCAATGTTACATGTATTAAAGACTCAATAAATGTTAGTTATTAATTAACCTGTATTGCCTAAAATCTAACTCTTGGATGGGAAGGGGATGAGGGAGTGGTTATAAGGTGCTCTTGGGGCTGAAGGCTTGGGAAGGCAGGTTTTGAAAGGATGGGGAGACAGAATATGCATGTGAGGATCTGGGCTTTGAAAGAGGATAATCAAAAGTTGGATTGGGGGAAGAGAGTCACAACTAACTTCCATTTCTCTTGAAGTGTGGCCCAAGGCCCTAGGGGAAACTTCAGCTTCAGGCTATACCTGTGTACCTGATTGTGACTGGGTATGTTTCCTGCAGGAGTGAAGCTATCGGTAGTTTCTTTTAAGGCCCTGCCTCCTCACCTTGAGACTCCTGGCCAGCTAGCTGAGCTGGGCTGCCTCAGAGCAGGCAGTTGTCCTGCTGTCTCCTGCTGGCTCAGCCAGCCAGGCTTAAGGTACATCCTGCCTCTCTGGAGTTCCTTCTCCAAAGTGGATTAAGGGCTTGAGTGGCCCAGCCCAGAATAATGGATACATGAATTAGCAGGTATTAGAAGACTTCAGCATCAGTACATCTTCATGCTCTGGGCAGTATCTGCTGAAACCCATTCTTATCAACCATTTCAGGAGAGAAGGATCCAAGGGTCGTGGTAGATATCTGTCTCAATCCAGAGAGAAAGGAGCTGAGACAACAGGGTCTTCAGTAGTGCTGGAAGGGTAGAGAGTAGGTCCTGAGCGGAAATATTTTTAAAAGGAGAAAGGTAAGAGAAAAGGGTTAAAAGGGAGTTGCAGGCAGCCTTTTGTTACCACCTCAGGCAGCCAGATGAGGGACCAGGCCTGAGGGACCAGGTTGGAAGAATAGTTATGTCGGAGGTTGAAGTGTAGCTTCAGTCTTCACAGTGGCCACTATCAGCATTTGGACATGTTCTGGCCATTTCATCAGAGAGGCAAGCACCCCTTGACACCTGTTTGTATGATGGATTTGGATGGGAGGAAGGGAGAAATTAGTTTTGGGGACACCATGAGCTCTCATTCCCAGGGGTTCTTCTTTAGCCAGTGCTGCGGGCTCACATCTGAGCCGTGAGGAGAGAAACCCTGTGCAGAAGCTGAAGAAACTGTCTGCTGTTTTCTTGAGAGCCCTGTGTGACATATGGGGACAGATGATGCTGATCTTGTGAACACAGTGAGGAAGATGGACTTAGTTTCCATCAGGGCTTGGTCCTGGCATAGTGAAGACTCCAGGAACTCAGGCAACTTGGCACTTGGAATACTGGGGATTTGAGAACCCTGGAGCCAGTATCCTGGATCGGCTGCTCGTGTCCTCATAGAGGGCACCTCAGGCATCCTCCAGCAACAGCGGGCAGCCAGAGCAGCAGAGGAACGACATGGCAGGTACGGCTGACAATGTCTTGTGAGCGGGAATGAGTATGAGAAGATGTGAGTGGGGCTCCTGGACATAATGAGATGAAACTTTTCAGGGGCTGAAAAGCAACTTGAGGAACAATATCAGGCCAAAGCCATGGAATTTGGATTGTCTCTGTTAATGGGGACTTCTTGTCTGGTGAAAGCTAGGAAACTCAAGACACAGAAGAAACTTCCTGTCAGTGAGATAGTACTTCCAATTTCACAAATATTTATTGAATTCCTACCCTGTGCAGGCACTACTATGACTGTGAACAAGACAGGCAGAATCTTTGTCTTCATGGGAATGACAGTGAAGGAAAGGCACTACCCAGTTAGAAGGTGCCATGGGAGCAGAGAAAAGGAGGAGAATTTCAGCTGTGAACTTTATCTTGAAAGGCCTTAAAGGATGGGTAAAAGCTGGTTTTATGGAGATAGAGGAGGCCCACAGAAGAAGGGAGAGTTTGGGAAATAGTCTTAATGTGGTGGACATGTGTTTATATACATTGTAAGTGTATATGAAGGATATTAGGAATATTGAGAGAGAAAGCTAGGAAGGTTGGTTGGGTGGGCATCAGATCCCATGCTAGGATTTTATTCAGTAGTCTATGGGCAGCCATTGGGAGATTTTGAGCAAGAAAAGTAACTTGATCAATCCTTTCCTGCCTTTGGCTGAGGTCACTTACCAGCACTGGTGTTAGGCAGAGTTGCAGGCCATGATCATTTCAATATGTTCTCTTCCTGGCCTTCTCATGGGAACAGTCATAATTTTATTTTTACCCACTTCTCTGTTTTGGGTGTGCGTCAGATTAGCAGCTAGCTTTATGCCTTCAGTTGGAAGAGAGCTTCTGTTAAAAGTGCTGTATGGGTGGAGTCTTTCCGCCACTGTCTGAGCCCCACTGCCCCTCCTGGGTGTTGACCTTGGCTGTAGAGGGTGTGTCCCTTGATTTAAAGCTGTTTGTTTCCCCTTCTTTTTTCAGCTTCGCCCTGGTACTTCTGAATGACCAGAGTTCCTGCAGGGAGTTCGAGGAAAGGCAGCTTGTGATTTGAGTGTTAGATAGGGGTAGCAACTAATAAATGAATGGTCAGTTATCTTGGGAATATAGGTCTTTGCTTCAGCTGGATTTACTTTCATTTTGTCATAAATACCAGAAGCTTCATGAATTTAAATTGGTTTCCTGAAACAGACCCTGGTTCCGGGAACATTTCTCACTGTGGGAGACAGGATTGTCAACAAAAATGGGGATGCATTTTTAAAGATAAGATCTATTGATCAGTGTATAGTCCACAACGAATCAGATTTGGTGACTTAAAACTTCTGTGCTCAAATGAAGGGTATGGTGCATATTTATCTTTCAGTGATGTTTTAGAATATCCATATGGTACTGCTGGCTTAGTTGGCCTGGATGTTATATTCATGAGGCCAAGGCTACAGCCCAGCTCTCTTCCCTCTGGTGGACAGATAACTTCTCTCTGGTCGTAGTTAGAGACCAGGTCTTCTGTTCCAGCTAGTAGTATTTTAGTAGCATTTTATTAATCATGCAAGGACCAGCGAAAAGAGCATAGATAGATCATAAAAATCTTATCCTTCTACTGGAAAAAGAACTTAGACAATATTGCCTGTTAATAGTCGTATTATAACTTAGTTCTTTGTTTTTATTTATTTATTTATTTATTTATTTGGACACTGATTAAGTATTTCCTATGTGCCAGGAACTGTCCTAGGTGCTTATCTCAACCCTCAAAATAGTATAGATCCTATTTTACAGATCAGGAAACTGAGGCTGAAGTTAAGTGACTTGACAGAGTCATTCAATTTGGATAATGGTATGCATAATTAGTATTCTAACCTAGCTTTTCTTATGTCAAATCTCATGTCCTTTCTTCTCTTCTATCTGGAAATGATGATGAGAATATAGTAGTTCCCCCTTATCTGAGGGGAATAGGTTCCAAGATCTCTAGTGGATGCCTGAAACCACAGATAGTACCGAATACTAAATATAATGTGTTTTTTTTCCCTGTATGTTCATACCTATAATAAAGTGTAATTTATAAATTAGGCACAGTAAGAGATTAACAGCAATAACTAATAGTAAAATAGGACAGTTATAACAATATAGTGAAAGTCATGTCACTATAGTATTGCTGTCTCTCAAAATATCTTATTATACTGCATCACAGGTGACTGAAACTGTGGAAAATAAAACCACGGATAAGGAGGAGCTATTAGGCCGGGCGCGGTGGCTCACGCCTGTAATCCCAGCACTTTGGGAGGCCGAGGCGGGTGGATCACGAGGTCGAGAGATCGAGACCATCCTCGTCAACATGGTGAAACCCCGTCTCTACCAAAAATACAAAAAATTAGCTGGGCATGGTGGTGTGTGCCTGTAATCCCAGCTACTCAGGAGGCTGAGGCAGGAGAATTGCCTGAACCCGGGAGGCGGAGGTTGCGGTGAGCCGAGATCGCGCCATTGCACTCCAGCCTGGGTAACAAGAGTGAAACTCCGTCTCAAAAAAAAAAAAAAAAAGAAAAAAAAAGGAGGAGCTATTGTACCTATACTTTAGATTCCTAGAGGCAGAGTCAGAGATTGGATTGTTCAGTAACATCTTGGAGTCTCCTTTGTCCACCAAAGTGTCTTTGGCTCTGACCTTAGGCCTCTTGCTTTGAAGCAGAGTTAACCTCTATCCTGTTTGGAGTCCAAATTAACATCTGCTCACCACCAAGTGGATCCTTGGAGATCTCACTTGCTCTGTCCTCCAGCCCCTACCCTCTGTTGAATTGGGGAAGTGGCAGATGGAAGACCAAGTGGCAGATGGAAGGTCAGATTTCAGACTTTGCAGGTTTCCTTCTGATCTGCATCAGCTCAGAGGGAGTGAAGGAAGGACTGGCTGGTGTGTGGTTAAGTGTATTTTGTTGACCTGCTGCCCTGAACTGGGAGTCTATACTAGGAATCTCTTTTATGGGAAAGAAAAACAGTGGGTTTTGTTTGTTTGTTTGTTTGTTTTTTGTTTTTTCTTTTGAACATACTGGGGATGGGAGGAATTAGCAAATTATTTTATAATTAAATAACTAAAACATTTATTAAGTGTTATCATTGGAGAAGACAGAATTGGTATGATTTGAAAGGTGCTAGAAAAGTGCTCCCTACTCGGAACCACTCTGACCCTTGTAGTGCCTTGACACCTTGAACGGTTCATTCCTTTTGGCTAATATCACTCAGCTGATCCTTTTATAGGTGCTTAAATAATGTACTCTTGTGTTAATTTAAGATTCTTCCGGAAGAAGTAGAGGAACATTAAGACAGTGTGTGTTTCGGGGGAGTGGGGTGGGTGGTGTTTAGAGTGAATGGATGACTCAGACTTGATGAGAGATATTCTGGGATGGCTTCCTGGAGGAGAGAAATACTTAACATGATGTGGTGGCCAAGAAGGCTGTTGGCACCGTTCTGTCAGGAGCTTCAGATTGAGACATTCACCAAGTTACTGAACATTAGTTTTTAGTTTCTCAGATAATGGAATTAGCTCTAGTAGTACAAGGTACAAAGCCATTATTAACTTATAAGCCTTTGTAATTACTTTTTAGAAGTCCTTTTTTTGCTTTAGCATTGTAAATCTTCCTCACAGTGCTAAGGATTTAAAAATTTTCGAAATGACATTTAATTAATGTTGAATGTAAAATCTCTTTGCTGTCTGGGGAATCTACTCTTTCCCTCCTCCCAGGCCCATCTTGCCTCCTCTTAGGGATCATCCAGAAAACCTCCCTGAGGGCTGGCATAGAGGTAGGCAGAGGAGAGTGTCTTTCCTCAGGGTGACTGTCAGACTTTCCAGCCCCCAGAAACATTCCGTGGAGATGCAGGAGACACTTCCATCTGTGTCTGGGCCAGATTTCAGGGAGACTACGTGGTGGGACTCGCAGCTGGGGGACAGGACAGAGGGACCACAGATGGCAGATGGCTCTGGCTGCCACTTGGTGGGGGCTGTTCTTGGGGCCGAGGGGGGTGTGTGGCTTAGACTATACTCCCTGTGAAATAAACAGGGAATGCTTTTCTTAGGATCTAAGGAAGCTTTAGCAACTGAGTTAGGATTATGCCATCTCTGTGGGAGAGAGGGTTTCTGCAGGGGACTGCAATGATGTATGTAAATGTGAACGTTTTAAAAGTACAACTTTGCAGCCCCCAAAAGCATTCCATGGAATTGCAGGAGACACTTCCATGCATCCACAGAAACCCTTTGTCCTTCACATGGGCCCTGAAGAGTCCTAAGACTTCTGTGCATCTCTCTATGCGAGTAATGGGATGTGTTCCCTTAGGCCACAGGTAAATGCCAGGCAGTGAGTCTTAAATAGTCATTGCACTCTAAAAAAACTAAACATATTTCATTTCTCATATTTTTATAACGATGTCTTACTTGAACGTTTATTCTATGCCAGATTTGTTCTAACACTGGAAATCCATCTTCTCATTTAATTGTCACAACTCTGGGAGGTAGTTGACATTCTTTACAATTTATAAAGCATGTCCACCATCTATCTCACTTGAGTCTTTTAATAGTACATGTATCCTTATTTTACAAGTAGGACATGGCCAGATAAGTGGCTGTCTTAAGACTGTATGTCCATGGACTAGTGACATTGGAACTTGAACTCTAAGCTCTTTGTTCCAATTCCGGTCTTCTTTTCATCATACTGTAATGGGAGCCCAGCTCTCTTTCTCCCCTCAACCCCCGCCTTGTTTTAAAGAGGGTGTCTCTGGGATTCTGTGGCTGGGAGAGATAGGACAGGTATTTGAGCAGGTAAGACTTTTAAGAATGTGTACAGGGTTGAGACATGCAAGGCAAGAGGCAGCAGGAAGTGGAAGCTGACTGACAGGACCCTGGGGGATGTGTCAGAGACAGTATAACTGTGGCACAGATGTGGTGCAGGCTCCTCATTAAGAGGGAGCTGGAAAGGAAAAACTCCCACTTTAGAGAAGAATGAAACTGTTCCTAATGTCTTCACATCTATGAGGGGACTGATGGTACAAAGACTCACTGATGAAGGGACAGAAGTTTTCAGACCCAAGAAGATATTAAAATAAATATTTAATTGGAACAAATTATGCTGTGAATCATTAAGACAAACATAAATCTCATGAATAAGGTTTCTGTTATTTCTGTGAATCTCAATGAAATATTTATTGAGGAAAATGAAGTCAGCTCACTGCTTTGCGTGACTAAATGCCATTGCTGGCTTCCAAGAGCAGCTTCCTCAGGATCTGTCTCAGATCGCAAGGATGGGGGAGGAGGCAGGACTACTTCCAGGCTGTCCCAACATGAGCAGGGATCAGATCGTTCAGATCTGGTAGGATTGAAGCATGGTCTAGCATCGTATCTGCAATAGAAAAGGCTATCTAATTTTTGGTAATTTAATGTTGATTTTGAAGGTCCTGGGGTACTTTCTAATTTGAGGAGTAGGGAGGATGGGCTTCAGGGTAAGTCCTCTGAGTTTTCAGGTGGCAAACCCCGAGGTAGCTTTTGAGGTGTCTAGAACTTAGAATACTGTGATTCAGGTTAATGCCTTTGGGGGTGACACATGGATGTCCTTATGCCATTTCTGGGCTGCTGGTTGGGTATGCTTTACCAATGCTAATGATGTGCTTGCACCTTGGGGATTGAGAGAACAGCATCAATCCACCGGATCTCACCTAGCATAGTAGAGAATATTGGCCTGTCTCCCCATACAAGTCAGCCCCAGTTCACTGACTTTCTTAGTTGTGGTTTATCAGAGCAAAGCTGGCTATTTTAGGAGATGGATTTCAAGAGGCTGAAACCAAACATAGCAAGTGTGGGTACATGGGGTGATGAGGATACCCAGGCCTTCCTGGACTGGTTTGGGCTGTAGACATTCCCCCGACAGGGCAGGGATCTTTAAATCCTGGATTCATGGTCTTTTGTCAGGAAGATCCAGTGTGGGCCACATGATGGATGTTTCCATGGGTGGTTTTGCTGTCCAAAATAAGGCTTGCTGTTCTAATTCCATTCTTCTTTGCTTCTTGCAGTTCACAGGTGGTTTAGGTAAATCCTCACAGATGAAATATGACTTTATTCCTCTCTCAGAAACACAGTGCTTTGGTCAGAGAGAAAGCTTAGCCAGCATGTTGTGGGGACTGTTACTTAGGACTGACCATATTATTTTCCTTTGCCTTAGACTTCCCATTTTCTAAATCTAGAGTGTGATAAATGGTATAAATGTAGAATAAGAACTCCCATTTCTAGCAGAATTACTGAATTTAACTAATTATGTACTGAGAAGGAGCTATGTGCCTAGAACTGTGCTGATGCTCTAGAAGATACAGAAATGTGAACAGAAGAATCCCTGCCTTTGAAGAAACTTACAATCCAGATAGGAAAATTAAATCTATAACATGTAGTTAATATAACTATTATTACATATATTTAATGTGTATTATGTTTTAAATATATTTATTTATAAATATATAATGCATATTCACATAATTAGCTAACTATTCATTCAATGTATATTTATGCAGCACCTTCTCTTAGCAGAATATAAAAGAAATCAGAAATGCACCTGTTATCCGCACTTTGGGATGCCGAGGTGGGTGGATCGCTTGAGGTCAGGAGTTCGAGACCAGCCTGGCCAACATGATAAAACCCCATCTCTACTAAAAAAAAAAAAAAAATAAAACAAAAGTAAAAAATTAGCCGGGTATGGTGGTGTACCTTGCAGTCCCAGCTACTTGGGAGGCTGAGGCATGAGAATCACTTGAACCTGGGAGGCGGAGGTTGCAGTGAGCTGAGATCAAGCCACAGCCTGGGCAGCAGGGTTGAGACTCCATCTCAAAAAAAAGTCAGAAATGCTTTTGTCCTAGGCTGCTTAAAAAGACATGTTAATAATTATTTTGTAAAGTGAAGAGTAGTATGAATTCCAGGAAATGTTATCCGTGAAAGATGCAGGAGTATAAACAGTACTTCTATTAGTAGACTAGAGAATGTAACCACCAGATAGAGGTTTTGAATGTTTATATTTTCTATCTCCAGAATCTAGCACAGTGTCTGGTAAACAATAGATGTTCAATAAAGAAATGTTGAATGAATAAATTTTTCTAGGCCAGGGTAATCAGAGAAAACCTACCTCATGGAAGAAGCCAAGTTTGAGTTAGATATTTAAAACATGATAGAAATTGTGTGGCAGATAGAAATTGGGAGAGGGCATTTAAAGTTTTTCGGGGGATATCATTGCCATGTTCACAGAACTGTGTTATTTATTTCTCTCATATTTGTAAAATATTACACAAGTTGCTCATGAGTACTCAGCTATTTCTTATCTCCTTTATCAGACCATTAGGGAAGGATTGATTCTGGGGCCCATGGCACCTGGTTGTATGATAAAATACAAGAAGTGGTGATTTATTTCTACTTGAAGAAGTAATTTTACAGTTTGGAGATGCTTTTGGAACCCTGTTGAAAGAGGCTGTGGATTGGAATTCTCCATAAGGCCATTAATTACTGAATTTGCTTTGTCGTAAACAAAGGAGCTGCTTATAGGTGTCAGCTGTTGAAGATGCAGGGTGACTTAGTATTAGCATAAGTGCTCTTCCTAATCACAGGCAGACCTGTTAACAGACACTCAGAAAAAAAGACAGGATACTGTCAGCACATTGCTGCAGGGAAGGTGGGCAATTAGTAGCTTCAGATGTCACATAGCATTCTTCTCCCTTTGGTCTCCCAGGTGCTTTCTGTTGGGCAATCAGAGTTTTTAGTTATGACTCTAAAAACAAGTCCTAGTGAGATAATTCTGGGCTTTTAACTTGCCACATGGTGAGATGAGTAGTGCAAGGGAGTTTGGCTGCAGTGGTTGTGATGGAAGTTCTGCAGGTGATGGTACTAAAGAGAAAAGAAAAAATTTCTGGCTGTTATGGAAGATATTTGCTTTCTGGGCAGTGGATTTAGATGTACCAGTGTAGTCTGCAGTGCTGGTGGAGGCTCAGTACCACTCTGCTGCTGTGATTGTGTCCTTTAGCAAACTCTGAGGTCCTGATCTGCTCTCCTGTCTCATATGTGGGGGTGCAGAAGGCCAGGCTGCTAGAGCCTTCTTGGTGGAGATTTTTATAATGATATGCATGGAAGCTTGACTTCTGAGTGTACAGGTATCCTTCACTTTATTGCACTTTATTTCACTTAACAGATATTGCATGTTTTGCAAATTGAAGTTTTTTGGCAACCCTGCATTGAGCAAGTCTATCAATACCATTTATCCAATAGCGTGTGCTCACTTTATGTCTCTGTGTCACATTTTGGTAATTTTCACACTATTACAAACTTTTCGTTATTATTATATCTATTATGATGACCTGTGATCAGTGGTCTTTGATGTTACTGTTGTAATTGTTTGGGAGCACCACAAACCATGCCCATATAAAACTGCAAACTTAATAATTGTGTGTGTTCTAACTGCTCCACTGACCAGCTGTTGTCTTGTCTCTCCATCTCCTTTCAGGCCTCTCTATTCCATGATACACAATAATACTGAAATTAGGCCAATTAATAATCCTACAGTGGCCTCTAAGTGTTCAAGTGAAAGGAAGAATCACATATCCCTCACTAAAAATCAAAGCTAAAAATGATGAAGCTTAGTGAGGAAGGCATGTTAAAAGCCAAGACAGGCTGAAAGCTAGGGCTCTTGCATCTAACTGTTAGCCAAGTTGTGAATGCAAAGGAAAAATTATTGAAAGAAATTAAAATTGCTATTGTAATGAACACACACATGATAAGAAAGGGAAACAACTTTGTATCTGATACAAAGTTTTAGTGACCTGGATAGAAGATCAGGTCAGCAACAACATTCCTTTAAACCAAAGCCTAATCCACAGCAAGGTGCTAACTCTCTTCAATTCTGTGAAAGCTGAGACAGGGGAGGAAGCTGCAGAAGAAAAGTTTGAAGCTAGCAGAGTTTGGTTCATGAGAGGTTGGTTCATAGAAAGAAGTAGGCTTCATAACATAAAAATGCAATATGAAACAGCAAGTGCTGATGTACAACCTACAGCAAGTTATCTAGAGGATAATTGATGTAGAGGACTACACTAAACAACAGATTTTCAATGTAGATGAAATAGCCTTCTATTGGAGGAAGCTAAATCAGTGTCTGTCCTGAAAGGACAGCTTGACTCCCTTGTTAGATGCTATTGTAGCTGGTGACTTTATGAACCCAATGCTCATTTACCATTCCCCCAAATTCTGAATCCAACAAAGCCTGGATGACAGTACATCTGTTTACAGTATGGCTTACTGAATATTTTAAGCCCACTGTTGAGACCTACTGCTCAGAAAAAGAGATCCTTTTCAAAATATTACTCTCATTGACAATATACCTGGTTGCCCAAGAGCTCTAACAGAGATGTATAAAGAGATAAATGTTGCTTTCATGCCTGCTAATGCAACATCCATTCTGTAGTTTATGGATCAAGGACTGATTTTGACTTTCAAGTCTTATTATTTAAGGAATACATTTCATCAGGCTATTGCAGCCATAGACGATGATTCCTCTGATAGATCTAGGCAAAGTAAACTGAAAATCTGTAAAGGATTCATCATCGTAGATGCCTTAAGAACATTTGTGATTTGTGCGAGGAGGTCAAAATACCAGCATTAATGGGAGTTTGGAAGAAGTTGATTCCATCCCCCATGGATGACTTTAAAGGGTTCAAGGTTTCAGTGGCAGAAGTAACCACAGATGTGGTATAAATAGCAAGAAAACTAGAATTAAAAGTGGAGCTTGAAGATGTGACTGAATTGTTGCAATCTCATGATGAAAATTGAATGGATGAGGAGCAGCTTCTTATGATGAGCAAAGTGGTTTCTTGAGATGGAATTGACTTCTGGTGAAGATGCTGTGAACATTGTTGAAATGACAAAAGATTTCTGATAAAGCAGCAGCTGGTTTTGAGAGAATTCACTCCAATTTTGAAAGAATTTCTACTGTGAGAAAAATGCCATCATACTGCATCACATGCCATAGAGAAATCTTTAATGGAAGGAAGAGTCAATGTGGTAAACAAAATTGTTGTCTTATTTTAATAAATTGCCACAGACACCTCCACCTTCAGCAACCACTATCCTGATTTCTAGCAGCCATCCACATTGAGACAAGACCCTCCACTAGCAAAAAGATTATGAATTGCTGAAGATTCAGATGACTGTTAACATTTGTTAGCAATAAAATATTTTAATTGAAGTATGTACATTGTTTTTTAGACATGCTATTACACACTTAATAGACTACAACATAATGTGAACATAACTTTATATGCACTTGGCAAACAAAAAATTCATGTGACTCACTTTATTGTAGTGGTCTGGAACCAAACCCTCAATATCTCTGAGGTATACCTATATATGATAATGCTTGGGAGAGGGTTTGTGTTTAACATTGTAGGGACAAGGCATTCAATGACACTTAAACCACATCTTGCTGAGGCTGCAGAAGGGGCACAACCCTGGTTCAGAACCTGGAGTATAAGGAAGAGACATGGCCTCTGTACTAGCAACAGAAATAGGTTTGACATGGATTATCTCATTTGAAATCCACAGTAGCCTTCTGAATAGGTAAAGCAAGAATAAAGCAAGGATTACCATCACCCTTTTACAGATGAGGAAACTGAATCTCAGAAAGGTGAAGAGATTTGCCCATGACTTCCTAGCAACAAGCCTTGAATCTAGGACCTTGGATTTCGAGTTTCCTGCTCTGTTCTTTCATGTTGTCAGTTTCTAATCATGAGAACAGACAACTACACATGAAATGACTCAAAGATACTGATATCATGATACAGGAGAGTTTGAAGGAAAGAAGGTAGCCCAAGGTCAGAGGCAGTGTAGTGAAAGATCAAGCCTCCAGGAACTGGTGACCTTGAGCTGTCATGCAGATGAGAGGAAGCTATGATGTGGTGGGCGGAGGGCTGTGATGCTGTGCCTGGCAGTGCAGGCAGGCACTGTCATCCAGGCCCACTCTTCCTTATTCCTGGACATTTGAGGGAGTCTAGGGGAAGTCCAGAGGAAACACAAACACCTCATTTTAACTTATAGCATAATCCTCCTTTACTAGAAATTGTTTCAACACAACTGCCCACAAAAAGCAAAATGACTTGGAGTGAATTTCTTCTATTCCTTGTCTTTGATTCCCCTGTGAGCAGCAGGGAAATACTTAGGAGTAAAGGGGAATTGTCCAGAGCTTGGATGACTCAGAGTCAGGCCATCGGCTGCTCTGCTTAATTAGAAGTGGGCTGTCCTGATTAGGTGTTTCTGCTTTGAGCAGGAGTGGTCCAGTGAATTAGAGGCTGCATCTTGGTTTGCCTTCTGACTCTGAGGCAGGTTTGGAGGAAAAGGAGATGATTCTGCCAGCTTGTACCCACAAATCTCAACAGCTTATCTACTAACATTTCCTTCTGACTCTAGGTTGCCTTTTAGCAATGTCTCTTTTGCCTTCATGGTTTGCCTTGATATACAGAAATGTTGAATAGAAGAGAATCATGGTTTGTGAATGTCTGACTAATTGGGAGAGATTTCCTTGCTTTCGCCAGTCCTCAAATTAAGGATTCTGTTTTATTTTCTTTCTATTAAAAAAATTATTCATGAATGAAAATTTCCAAACTTGAAAATATATGTATCAATCAGAAGGATTTTCAGTAGAATTTCTTTATTTTTTTCCTCAAAATTATGTTAGGAAATACCTGTACACCAGTATTACCTCAACTGTTTTCTCAACTACTGTTGGGAGATTTCTTTCCTTCAGTCACTGAAATTTTTGCAAAGTCTGAGCAAATATTTGAGGCTCCTTCCTGTTCCCCATCACTGCTGCACCTTGAGAGGTGGAAAATGGAGGTTTGTACGTGGTCTCAGGACATCCTCTGGCTACCCTTCTCCTTTGGGGTGGTTTGCCTTCATGTTTTAAATCCAACATGATGGACAGGGATGACAACCAATTACAACTTCTTTCTGACTTGGGGCACAAGGCCAGATTCTCCTAAGAGAAATTACACAGTTGCAAGCTTGGAAGAATTTCTCATGATGTAACACAAGATGTAAAGGCTGTTTCCTTGCTATAACTCATACACAGTTTCTTGTGGAAATGGAATGGTCCAAGCTCTGCTGTATCATGCTCTCCAAGTGAGTTTCATCTACTCCATATGTTCACAGATGAGGGAATCATTGTCACATGGCAAATGGCCAAGAAAGCCCCTAGCCCACTTCTGTAGGATTGTCCAAGAGTACCTGGCACATTCTACCCCTCAATTATTCCTATCGATTGTGAACAGATGGGCACAGTACTCTTTAAGTCATAGTAAAGTGACTTGTATTTGGCCATTATCCAAGTGAAATGAAAGAAGGTGCTGTTGTCTATCTGGCTCAACTACAATATGGGATTCATAAAATAATGACCCCTGGTTTGATAATGACGAGCCCAGGGCTGACAGGATGAGTACGTTTGTGGCTAGGCAGCTCAGAGATCACCCTTCACAAGTTTTAAATTGGTTGCAGATTTGTAGACTAAACTTGCTTTGTTATTGGCTTCCTTTAATTTGCAACTCTATGGCCTCTCCATATTGCCTCAACTTGTTAAATATCTGATAAGATTTTCCCATTTCAATTTGATTTAAGTTAGGATTATCTACTAGTTTAGGAAGGCTCCAATTTGCTCTAAATAGATGTTTCTGAGAATATTATCTTTGGACCTTAAAGTGTCCCTGAGACAAGTTATACAGAGTGTTTTTTTTTTTTTTTTCTAATCCTCCTCCCCTTAGTGAGGTTTCCACACCCTACACTCCAATATGTACTTACGTTTCTAGACACTAATTTACCATTCTGTGTTACCTCCTTCTCAATCTGACCTCAAACTTCCCTCTGTCAGGAAGACTGCTTTGCTTGATATTACCCACTTTTGACCAAAGAGTTCTAGATTAGTAGAAACTTAGTTATGAATAACATCTTAGAGTCCATTTAGTCTAACTTTCCACTTGAGGCAGAAATTGCCTCTAGATGATCTCTGAGTGACAGTGATTCATATTTTCAGTGACAAAGTGCTTATGACTCCATGAGACAGCTAATTTTATTATTGGGCAGATCTAATTGTTAGTAAATTATTTTTTGTGATTGAAATCTGACTTTGTCTAATTTAGGTGTGTTGACCTTAGTTTAACCCTCTAGAGTAATGCAAAGTTATACAATTTCATTTCTACTTGAAGTCCTTTAGCTAATTGAGGACAGCAGTTATTACTATCACAGTCTTTTTGGCAGTGTGTTATGCTTTTTGGTTGATCCATGTCTCCTTATTTTTTTTCTTTCTCTTATGCTTCATTTACTTTATTTATGCTTATTCCACAGTTTTAGAGGCTAAACCTCTTCATTATTTTGTGTCTCTTAAGAATTTATGTCCTTGATGTGTACAGTATGTTTTAAGTTACTCAGTTATTGCCTTGCTTCATTCATGTATTCCCTTGATATTTGTTAAGTACTTTCGTGTGTGGCAGGTGTATCTAGGTAGGTGCTAGCAATGACCAAGGCTGACCCCCAACCCTCAAGAAGCACTTGCTGACATGTCACACTAACTTTTCTCAAGTTAATCCATTATTACTATAGTCATGTTTATCAGTGGAATAAGATCAGTTTATGAACAAAGAAAACCAGATGACTGGGATGTTGAGACATAGATTCTTTCAACCAATGTGGTGGCCATTCCTCACCCCTCTCTCCAATTGCTATTTTTTATATATTAAGAGATAGTTGGACCTGAAAAAGATGGGTTTCCCACAGAGACTATTTAGATAGCAAATGTAGAAGCTTGAGGGGAAATAAACTTTTGGGCTAAGAATGGAAGTCTCAGCTCAATGCCATTTTACTTGTTGGCAATTCAAAGGTGGTAGTTATACTTCTGCCCCATCCAGAGAGCAAGTGTTCCCTCTGAGTTGACAATACAGGGAAGCAGGAAAACGGAATGAAAATTTAAAGCAAGTAACAAGAAGTGAAGGTCCTTCATGATGGAATAAGACTACAAAGCCCTGAAAAACCTTGATTTAGGCTCCAAAAGCTGTTTGGAGAAGTCAGCTTTCTGCAGAGGAGCACTGTAATCCAAGAACTTCACGTGGGTGGTTCTATTATGGTGCTGAGGTGTTCCAACTTGTCTCCTTCTCGGATGCTCACTCTGTCCTTTTCAACTGGTCCTGAAGAGTTCTGTGGTCCAGAGTTACCTCATTGTTCTAAATGTTTTGTGCTTGTTTCCTGTCCCCTCCCCTAGGTTAGCTGCGCTGTTGGCTTTGGTTATATCTCTGTACCTGGATAGAAGCAGCTTTCCAACTCAGAAAACCATGGAGTTGTTCTCAGACATTTGCATTTGACGTTGAGAGAGCCAAACAGAAACTATGAATTGTGAAATTGAGGGCATAGAGGTTTACGAGCAAAACTGTGTACAGCCATATCCAGCATGCTAATGTTTGAGTGTTCCTTACAAAATTCCTAAAAGTCACAGTCATTGTGCTCAGGCAGCTTTTGTTTGAGGGAGGTCAGCCATATTCAGGAACATTAGCAGAATGGTGCCCCAGCATCATGGCATGGAAAGCCACTTAGACGGGCTTGTGCTGCCTATTCACAGATCCCAAGGGTCCCATGTTTCTTCTTACTCTTGTCTTCTGCTCTGCTAGCGGGCAGAGCACTGCTTCACTGCTCTGCCTTAAGTCTTGTCTGCTTTAAGGATCAACTCAATGCCTGTCCACAGTGACTCCTACTTTAGATTGCATCCTGCATTTAGAACATAGCCCCTTCTCACTCTACCCACCTAACTAGAGATATATTCCTTAAGGTTGGTATGTTCTGTAAGGTCAGGGAATATGTCTTGTCTTAGGCACTGTACTTGGTGGTTAGGTATGAGATGTGATGCTCTACTTCAGTCACCTGGACAATGGCACCAACAGGTAGTAGCAAGGAAGGAAGGTTGTGATGAGTGGAGGTTGGATAAAGGACAGGGTAGGGCTTGGACGTCTGCTGTAAAGAAGAGCAGAGGTTGTAATAATCACTTCACCTTCAATCATCCATTCACTCTATCACCATGGCCCTATGGGCAGAGCTGTTCTCCCCTCTTCTGTTTTCGTTCCCCAGGAAACCTCTTTTAGGACTTGCTTTCCTCTCTAAAGCCAAGGTTATCATCGATATTTGTTTTAACCTCATTTCATCTGTGAAAGGGGTTGGATGGGTAAAGTGAGAAAAAGTAGGCAGTTGACAACATTCCGTGTGATGGGACCTGGAGCCCTGCCCCCGCCCCCAGGCACTTCCAGAATGTCTAGCTAAGTAACAGAATATGTGCTTTATAAATGTGTGTTGTTTGATAACTGATTAGCATTGCCAAGACACATAAAAACAAATGAAATGAGTAACAACTCACTTACCTATTTTGGGGACAACTTTTACTATTCAAGACACAGAAATAGCTTTTCTAGTGGAATGCCTATGTGACCAGAGCTTATTGGCTTATGATAGTATGTGAATTAAAGTTCCCAATTGGGCCATCTTTAATATTATTCAGGACAGAGATCAGAGGGAGGTACTCTGGGCTGCCGATACCTTAGTGATCAGCATGAAGTATCCATGAAGGAGGAGACAGTGAAATCCCTAGATATTTAATATATCTCTGAATATGTTAAATATATACCAGAGCTCTCTGGACATCTCATTGTAGTCTGCAATGGTTAGATGATTTACTATCTTCAAGAAGTATAATTGTTAGATTAAAAAAATGCTTAAAGACTAACGTCAGTTATCTGGAGAGATATATATAGTACTATGTTTCCCAGTGATACTTTTAAAATGAATATTTACCAATAATATCAAGTTTTG
The DNA here is from genome assembly GCF_048565385.1 of Saimiri boliviensis. Classification (NCBI taxonomy): domain Eukaryota; kingdom Metazoa; phylum Chordata; class Mammalia; order Primates; family Cebidae; genus Saimiri; species Saimiri boliviensis. Next base: position 27,837,124 of record NC_133456.1, on the reverse strand, counting down.
GTGAGACTGTGAAGCTCCTGGAACCTACTTTGCTGGTGGGAGTGTATGTTTATATACACACTTTAAAAAGAATTTCCATGGTATCTGTTATAGATGCTCTATGAACCCATAATTCTATGCCTGGATATATCCAATAGATTTGAACTCCATCTCAAAACCAAAAATGTACAAGAGTTCATATCAGCTTTATTCATAACAGTCCCACCCTGGAAGCAACCAAAATGTTGTTTCCAACAACAGTAGAATGGATAAATCCACCGTATATCAATGCCCCAGAATGTTATACAGAAAAGATAAAGAGTACACTATTGACACCCTAATAGCGTAGAAGAATCTTAGAAAATTGAGAAAAGAAGCAAAGCCTAAGAGAATACTATCATATTCTCCCATTTACATGACCAAACAAACCTAATGAATGAAATACATACATCATGTATCTAAATAATAGCTATTCTTGACTGGAAGGGGGTATGAGGGAGCCTTCTAGGTAGCTGTAAATGTTCTAAATCTTGGTTTCATGATTACATTAGTGTATAACATACACAGAAATTCACCCAGCTGTTCCCTTACGATGTGTATACTTTGTGCAAGTTATGCTTTAATGAAAAAGCAAAAAGGAAATGTTACTGAAGTGTGTTGCTGAGTAATTTGCCACAAACCCCAGTGTCTCCTATGTCTGAAGGTTAACAAACAATATCCTTAAGGTTCTAGCCCCTGAAACTTCTTGTGAATTTTAGCTTATTTTTCCTGCTTCCAACTTGCTCTGGAGAAAACTAGGGTCTGTGACTCAAGAGTCCTCTGCTATGGTCTCATAGCCCCTGTTGCCAGCTGTGTTTACTTATGGGTTAGTTCTTCAGGGAAATGCGTGAACTAGACATCCCAATCACTCCTCTACCTTTGACCCATGAGATTGGTGAACATAAAATAAGGTATAAGCTATCAAGGAATTTTTGAAAAAAATCAAAAGAGCCACCCAAATACTAAGAAGTAAGATTGTACTTGAACTTGATGAAATTGATAACAGCTGCTGATTTGAATCACATAAGGTGCTGTTGACAAAGACTATGTTGTGATTTTAAATAATTGGGCAGTGATTTATGAATCATCTTGGTACTTGGCCCAGGGCTGTTCAGTGGCAGCTGTGACATCAGGATGCAGGAACACATAAGGTAACTTGTGTGTTGGGGGATTATGGTGATTACAGAAGCAGCCACTGCCAGGTCAGCATCACATGCTTAGGTTGATGGTTCTTTTTCAGGTGAAGCCCTTGTACTACTGTGGTCAAGTGAACAGTGCCCTGTTAAGATAACCCAGGTCCAGTTCTGGCTTTTCCACCAAATGAGTATGTGATAATAGGCAATCTCTTCACTTCCCTGGACCTTAGTTCGTTATCTGTAAAATGGGGGAAATGATGTCATAGGTCCCTCTGAGCTCTAACTTCTTTTTTTAAAAATTTTTATTTATGTATTTATTTATTTATTTATTAACTAGCATCTCACTTAGCAGCTCTAACTTCTTGCATGTCTTCCCCACACAGCCAGTTCTCACTTTTTTTCTGTATGTGTATTGTATGGTCAGTTTTAAATCTGGAAAGGTCTTCTTTTCACATGGCTGTTTTCTATAACTAGATCTTTAAGAAAACAACTCAGCTGCCAAAAATCATGTTATCTCCTAGCAAATAATACTCATTGTTCTGGATTATTGATTATTCATCATTTTGATGACCCAGTATCTCTTTCCATCATTAGTGCTGATGACCGAGTGCTGCCTGAATTACACAACCACTTTCGTGTCCCTCCAGCCTCCTCTACCATGTTGGAATCCAACAGTCCAGTTCATATATTTCCTTGAAGAACTGACCCATAAGTAAACACAGCTGGCAACTGGGCCTGTGACACTATAGCAGAGGACTCCTGAGTCACAGACTCGAGTTCTTTCCAGAGCAAGTTGGAAGCAGGAAAAATAAGCTAAAATTCACAAGAAGCTTCAGGGGCAAGAATCTTAAGGATATCGTCTGACATACCTGACAGCCCGATATGCCTTGATGAGCAAAGCTGTGCATTGGTAATGCTGAGTTTGGGGCCACATTTTCCTAAGTGTTATGAAGGAAGCTCAATCATCACTTCCAGAGCCCAGAACCTGGCACCTGAGCTGGTAAGAACACTGATGGGAGGAGAAACCTAGTGAGAGGGAGCCTCCAGCACTGGGAAGTGAGCACCACACCACCACACAACACACACTCCTGGACTTCTTTGTTGGCCTGAGCTTTTTAAGGCTGAATGAACATGCAAAACCAGGAAGAAAATATCTTACTCTCCTCTGGCCAGCCTGGGAAGAGGTCTTCTTTTACACATGGCAGAATTTGGGGAAGGAAGAGGAGGACAATGAGGCCAGGAGAAAGTGACTTTGTCATGTCTGGGAAGGAACCAAGTCCTTACAACTCAGTGAATTGGGGAAAAGCTTTGTGGAACCTTCATTTTTCCTGCTCTTCCATGACTGCTTTGGCAGGGATTTTTGCTTCTGTCTCACATTCCCAGTTCTTCCATGAGAGTTCTTCAGAGGCAGGGCACGAGGCCAGACCTTGGCCTCTGAAGACACAAATTCTCCCATGGCAGCCCCTGTGTCTTTCGGAGTTGTTCTAGTTCCTGCTGCTGGGACATTTATGCTCTTTTCTCTGAAGTCAAATCTGTCTTCCTCTCTGTCCCCTTTCCCACCCTCTTATATGGTGTGGGAATTTGATTTCTGAGGCACCTAGTAGATGATAGCATGACTGATGGCATCATTGACCACTTCCAGATGAGAGGTACTCTCCTCACAGAAGGCTCCTGAGGGAGATCATGCCAGGAACGCTGCCACTGTGGATTTGCATTCTGGGAACAGCCGATCAATCTGATGGTGCGGGGTTATTTTTTGTTTTTTAAATTTAAAAATTGAAAAAAAAAATATCCTTAATGGTGACAAAACTTCAGAACTGTTTTGAATACTAATTTGGTTTTTGGAAACAGCCCAACTCCATTTGGGAAAATCTGGGGAAGAGGGAATCAAATCTGGGCAAGCCGAGTGACAGTATTTTAGTTTAAAAAACAAAACAACAACCTTCCTCTCCCCAACTCAAAAAAACAAAACAAAACAAAAAAACCACAAGGTTTGTCTATAAAGTAATGACACAGTTTACTTGTTTTTTAATTTTAGAATGACAGTTAAGGCTATTTTCAGGAAGTCCAAACACGTTTAGTGTCTGCTAGAATAAGGATAGAGCCCTGAAGGCAGCTAACAAGGACAGCCCTCATTTCTGCATTCAGTTCAGGAGGCCACAGGGACAGGATCTGTGGCATTGTGGAGGGCCTGCCCAGGGCGCTGCCTGTGATTGCAGACTCAGTCCTGTGCCTTATGGGGAGGGAGGAGCTAGAGGAATCTGGGGCTGTTGCCAAGTCCCCTATTATTCACATGTTCCTGGAGAAGATTGAATACTGACAGATTCTGCTTTAGGGAAGGCTGCCTAATTTCCAGAGATCTCACCCTGAGCCTGTCTGCTTACCTGGAACCACAGGCAAAAAGATTTTGAGGACAGCCAGAATAGGACAATATGTTCCTAGTGTAACTCAAGTGGGCTTTATTAAGTTGCTTTAAATAGGTGTTCTTTGACTGCTGAAAGAAATCGTAGATGATACAAATAAATGGAAACACATCCCATATTCATGGATGGCTAGAATCAACATTGAGGAAATGACCGTACTGCCGAAAGCAAGCTACAAATTCAACGCAATCCCCACCAAAATACCACCATTATTCTTCACACAGTTAGAAAAAGCAATTCTAAAATCCATTTGGAACTAAAAAGAGCCTGCATGGCCAAAGCAAGACCAAGCAAAAAGAAGAAATCTGGAGGCATTACATTACCTGATTTCAAACTACACTATAAGGCCGTAGTTACCATAACAGCATGGTGCTGGTGTAAAAATAGGCACATAGACCAATGGAACAGAACAGAGAACCCAGAAATAAACCCAAATACTTACAGCCAACTGATCTTTGACAAAGCAAACAAAAACGTAAAGTAGGGAAGGGAGACCCATGTAAACAAATGGTGCTTCGATAATTGGCTAGCACATGTAGGAGAACGAAACTGGATCCTCATCTCTCACCTTATACAAAAATCAACTCCAGAGGGATTAAGGACTTAAACCTAGGACCCGAAACTATAAAAATTCTGGAAGACAACATTGGAAAAAACCTTCTAGACATTGGTTTAGGCAAGGGTTTTATAACCAAAAACACAAAAGCAAATGCAATAACAACAAAGATAAATAGCTGGGACCTAATCAAACTAGAGTTTTTGCACAGCCAAAGGGACAGTCAGCAGAGTAAACAGACAACCCACAGAGTGGGAGAAAATCTTCACTATCTATACATCTAATATCCAGAATCTGCAACGAACTCAGACAAATCAGTAAGAAAAACAGTCCATCAAAAAGTGGGTTAAGGACATTAATAGACAATTCTTAAAAGAATATATGCAAATGGCCAACAAATATATGAAAAAATGTTCAACATCATTAAGGATCAGGGAAATGCACATCAAAACCACAATGTGATATCACCTTATTCCTGTGAGAATGGCAATAATAATAAAAAAAAAATCAAAAAACAGTAGACATTGGCGTGGATGTGGCAATCAGGGAACACTTCTACACTGCTGATGGGAATGTAAACTAGTACAGCCAGTATGGAAAACAGTGTGGAGATTCCTTAAAGAACTAAAAGTAGAACTACCATTTGATCCAGCAATCCCACTACTGGGTATCTACCTGGAGGAAAAGAAGTCATTATTTGAAAAAGATACTCGTACACTCACATTTATAGCAGCACAATTCACAATTGCAAAATTGTGGAACCAACCCAAATGCCCATCAGTCAGCGAGTGGATAAAGAAACAGTGGTATATATATACACTGTAGAATACTACTCAGACATAAAAAGGAATGAATTAACAGCATTTACAATGACCTGGATAAGATTGGAGACTATTATTCTAAGTGAAGCAACTCAGGAATAGAAAACCAAACACCGTATATTCTCACTGATATGTGGAAGCTAAGCTGTGAGGATGCAAAAGCATAAGAATGATACAATGGACTTTGGAGACTTGGGGGAAGAGTGGGAGTGTGGTGAGGGATAAAAGACAACACATGTGGTGCAGTGTATACTGCTTGGCTGATGGGTGCACCAGGATCCCACAAACCACCACTAAAGAACTTACACATGTAACCAAGTACCACCTGTACCCAATAACTTAACGGAAAAATAAAATTAAACATAGGTGTGTGGGGGTGTTAGAGGTCTGGGGTCTGCACTGTGAGCGGCCTTTTAGGGAAAATCTGCTTCTGAAGGAGCCAGCCTGTTTTTAAGGACAGTGAATCAAGAAGCTGAGATTGTGGAGATTGCTGCTGAAGAGAACTCTTGCCCCAAACAATGAATAGTCATGAAGTTTTTTTCTTGATGGGGAGAGATCCTTGATGAGGGGAAGTGTAGGGATCATTCTAAACATAGCAGCTCAGCTGCTCAACTCAGATTCAGCCAGAGGCCCAGTCTGGGTAAAGGAACTGATGAATACTGAGCATCTACTATATACCAGGCATTTCCATGTATTATTTCACGTAATTCTCAATAGTCCTTCAATGGGAATGTTACACACCCCATTCTACAGATGAGAAAATGGAGGCACAGATGGTGCAGCTGCTTGTCTTGATCTCCTTACTGCAGGCTCCCTTCTCAGCTGCCTGTGCACCTTGTTCAGTCTTTGCACTCAGTATATTGCATTATGATGACTTCCCCAGTCCTAGAAGTTCTAATGAAATTGGTCTGGGATGGGGTCCAGACTGGTATTATCTTAAAAGCTCCTAAGCTTATTTTAAGTCAGCCAGGGCTAAGAACCGATTGTTTAGATTATGGGTTTTTCGTTTTTTTATATCCCCATAGCCTAAGTCAGTGGTCCTCAAACTTGAGCCTGCATCAGAATTATTTGGAGGATTTGTTAAAACACAAGTTGTTTGCTCTACCTTCAGCGTTTCTGGTTCAGCACGTCTAAAGTGGGCCCAAGAATTTACTCTTCTCACAATTTCCCAGGTGATGCTGATGTTGCTGGTCTGGGGACCTCACTATGAGAACCCCAATCCTTTAGAATGAGAGGAGGCACTTGTTCAGTAAATGCTGACTTAATTTTACTAAATTGCCAAGGTCCCCCAGTGAGTGGAATCAGGATTTGAATACTGGCCTACCAGGTAGCAAGTAGGCTGGCTCCTGGGGAAGCTGGGTGGTAAAGTGAGGTGGGCCTGCTTGTTTAACCTCTGGAAGGAGGGTAGAGTTTGTCTTTAGGGTCTCTCCTCGCAGGGAGAAATGATACTAGCTTCTTGCCAGGAAACCTAGTGGCTGTTAGAGGACCAGAAATTTTGGGTAGAGGTTCGAGGCAGCCAGCAGATCCTAGAGTCCTAATCCAGGATGCAGATTCCTGGTGCAGAGTGTGACCTGGGAAAAGGTGGTGATAGATGTGCATGTACCAGAGTGTTTGTTACAAAGCTGGTGACACTGCTTTTTAAAGTTACTTCTTGTTTGTGTACTACAGGAAATTTAGGAGGCACTGGTGATGAAAATAGGGCTGAGTGATGTCAGAGGTAGGAAGCACGAGGCCCTGACCAGATCTGGATGAGTAGGGGACAGGGTTGATGGGGCGGAGCAGCTTTGAGAGTTTGGGCAACTGGAAAGAATGTTTTAGGCCACAGAAGGAATAGTGTGTTTGGGAGAGTAGGAAGAGGCTATGCTGATGCATATAGCAGAGGACACGGAGAGTCTGGATTCTCATTCTGAGGGACATGTTTGGTTACCTGGATACTGGAGTCACTTGGTTTTGCTGAACAATGAATTTTAAAAAATCAAACCTTAAAACAAATAATTACTTACGTGTACAGCACTGTTCTAGATGCTGTAGGGCTGCTGAAAACTGGTTAATGAGAAAATGCAGAATGAGGTAAAGTGTTAAGATATGTTGCATGTGGCAAGTCTGTAAGAGTGGGAAGAAGAGTCCTGTTGGCTGTGTGACTGGGAAGGCTGTGAGTCTGCTGGGCCTAGCAGGATGAGTGAGTGTGAGATGTGCTGTGTCAATGGGGTAAGCAAAAGTATAGGGTGGGGCTCCTAATGAGGGACAGCTCATTATGGGAGAAACGGAGCATTTGCGCAGAGGTTGTAAGGATGTGGTTGAAAAGGGGAAATGAATGAATGCTACTTTGTCCTGGACTGCTGTTCCTTCTCTCTCTTCAAGTGTGAGATCTGGGGCCACACTGTCCAAGTGTGAGGCTGGGACTAACCTGAGGATGCAAGCCTCCTGACTAGCGGGGCTACTGGAACCGAGTACTTCTCAAAAGAGTTTCTCCAAGGAGTCCTTCCACGCAAATTTTATGTTATTTTTACCCTTTCCAGAAATATTGGAGGTTGGAGGAAGAAAAGGAAAACTCTCTCTCCTTTTAGAAATGGTACTACTGAGGTTTAGAGAAAGGAAAAGGCTAAAAATGGTGCTCTGGGGGTGTGGGTTGGATGCAGGGAAATGACTGAGGTGATCATTTTAATGTAATGGTGTCCTCTGAGGGCAGGGGTGAAGGGCACAGTTTTCCCTCAACAGCACTGGGATGTGGATGCTTGATCCTAAGAATCTTCTGTAAAATGTATGTGGATCTGGGAGGAAGTGTAGGGAACAAGGGAGTTCAGAGCAGCCCTACTCAGAGCTTAAGGCCCTGGACATTCCCAGGGATCCCTAGTGGCCCCCAACAGGCTAGTACCTCAAGGTTCACAGAGCCTGTCCTTGGTGCCACATCCTAGCACTGCGGTTTCAGGCATCTCCCACAATTTATGGCACTTCCACCTCCCTCCTGCAGCCTTCTCTTTGGCCCTCACTGCCACCTCTGGGCTCAATGGGAGTTGAACAGCTAATCAGAACTGCAAATTCCTCTTTCCCTGCTGTATCACCATAAGATATCAGTTTAGATCTTTGGAGAGACCTACTCTTTTCCACTCCCCCAACTTTGAAGTCAGCCAGCTCTGACTAAAGGAGGGGGAGGGGAGGCTGTCTGCGTTCTACTCCACCAGTGGTGTCATCCAGCAGTATTTATACCAAAGAGGTTCTGTTGCCTTGACAACTTTCTTGCATGGGTTCTGGTGCTTAGAATATCTGACAAATAGCAATGCTTCACACTGAGTGGGCTGAGATGGAGAAACAGATCAAAGGGCAAATGTCAATGATCAGTGCCAGGGTCAAAGATGAAAACAGTGACTGAGGCAGGATATAAGAAAGCCACCGAGGCCACAGAGGATTCACTTAAGTTCTTTCCCTCTCCCATCTTCTCTCCCTCCACCTTTCCTTATGTATTCTCCTCCTCCTTTCTGTGGAGTTCCCGGGCCTTTTAGTCCTTTTTGTTGATCAGTCTTCATATTGAACTAGGGTGCCTCTATGGCAGGATTCCCCTCCACACTGAAGGGGCGTGGTGATTTACAGAGGGGGTGACTCCTAACCACGGGTTTGGTCCTCAGAGAGCTTCCAGCTTGTTGGAGGAAACCATGGTATTCATCTCCATGACACTTCTGCTGGGGAGAAAAGGAAGGCTATTAATGTGAGGGAGCCCAAAGGTTGAGATGGTGTTCTCTGATATTGTTTACATGTATGTGTATCATGGCACATATAATACCAATGTGAGGCCACAGAAAGATCTCATTGCAAGGATAAATGGCATAAAAATGGGGGCTGGGGAGCATACGGGAGAACCTGCATCAGGAGGCTGGGGAAGCTGGTCCAGGGAGAAAAGTCATTTTGTGTTAGAGAAGAGTTCTTCTCTCAGGTTCCATCTACAGGGCCCAGATCCTTTCTTCTATTTTTTTTGTTTCATGGTCCTTTGTGAGAACCACATCTCCTTCAATGCAAAATACCAGAGTAATGAAGAGGCAAAGGGATTCTGACATTGATGACACTCTATTTAGTTGTTCTCTAGAGAAAACATGCTGAATGGGTGCTTGTGTGTCAAAGTTTGGGTTTGTATGTTAAGTAAGTGAAGCTTCTACAGAAACAGAACAAAATACTGCATATTTTGCGGCTGCCCATGGCATGATCCTCTTGAGTCACACTTGGATTAGTGTTTTAATGCATTAGATTCCACCTGTAGATTATTGTGTACTAGCTATGTGCTAGGCCCTGCACAGTATAGCCTCTTCTGAACCACTCCTTTCTGCTTGGCTGGGAACTGCTGGGCAGTGGTAACTTTCTTTTGTTAGGGACAAGGAGGTTTTGTACAGAGAGGAGAGAGTCAGAGCCTTAGGGCAGTGTGAGAGGGAATGCAAGAGTGGTCAGATACATGGTAGAAAAACCAGGACACCTTGGGGTTCCCGTATCAAGGGTTGCAAGGAAGGCGAGGTCACTAGAGTCAAGGATTGGAGAGTGAGATAGAACCGTGGGGCTCGAACGTTAGGAGATCATGGTCATCTTTGAAAGAACAGTTACAGGATGGGGTAGTGCAGAATGAAAGCATAGGTGAGCAACAAGGGGTGATTTTGTGTCATTTAAAAGAGCTTTCTGGAGTCAGACCTCCTCTCTCCTGGTACACCTTGATCTCTCTGACATTGCCTCCACAGGAGGTAGAGGTGGCTTTTCTGTTGTGCTTTGCAGTGCTTTCTGGAGAGGTCCTGCCCCGCTAACTTTCATATTGTACCCCAAAGGGCCCATACTGTCATATGGTAGTTCCACCAGCAGGGTTATCTTTTCTGTGACGTCTTTTATCTGATGATGAGGACTGATCCCCCGTGAAGCTGTGAAACTTGCTTTTCTAGGTCCCTTTGCTACTCTGGTCAGTCACTGACTCACTTCAGTAGCCTACCCAAATATGGCCAGTGATTCTACCTCCACATTGCCCCTCTCCTCTCCAAAGCATTAAAACCCTCGCACCCCCAGGCATCTGATAAATGAATATACACTCTTGTACTTATGGTTGGTAATAATAAGTTACACCTCACAGGAGAATTTGTAGTTTAAAAGAAACATATTAAGCTAGAGAAATAAATCTCTAATGGTAGAATTTCAACTGCCACTGACAAGCAAATAGAGGTGATATTTTAGGGGCCCTGAGCTGCATAGAGCTTTTCTCTATCTCTGTCAGACCTTATCTTGAGGATGGAATTCAGTTCAAGGTGCCCCAAACCCAGCTTCAGGGGAAATGTGATCAATATTTAACAGGTGGGAGGGGAACTTGACTTATTTTTTCTACTCTCTCAGAGTATAACAGGCCTTCTGAGCATATGTTAATGGACAAACCGTATCAGTGAGAATGGAGTAGTGACCAAAAGGCCTCCTGTGGGGTGGGGGTGGGAGGTATTTAACATTTAATTGACACCATCTATATGCCCTGCACTATGCCAGGCATTTGACACTTACTTACTTTTGAGAGAGTTTGGGTGACTTTCCCACACTCACTTAGATGGAACAACTGTGATTCTTACTCAGGTCTTTCTGACTCCAGCATCATTTCCACTGTCTCTAGCAAGATACTGGCTGAGGTCTCCTGTGATTCCTTGCCCATGGCAAATGCTAGATGACCCCTCACTAGAGCAGAGAAGGAATTCTTGCTTGGACAGAGAAGTGCCTTCACCCTGTTTGAAAGCTTCACTCACTCTACTGATGAGAACAGTTAAGTGTTGGTCTTGAGATTCCATTCCCATTCTCCTTGTGATTTCTTCTCCCAGGACATACAGTTTCCAACTCCCAAAGCAGTAGTCTTGCCTTCCCAGGGAGCATAGGGAGTAGGGAAGGGGTAATCTCACCCTGGGTCATGGTTGACTCCATCTTCCCCTCACCAATCTCAGGTTTCCTTCTCTCGAGTTTATGATTCATGATTATTTCATTTGGATATCTTAGAGAAATCTTAAAAATGCATAAAATGGAAATAATCTACCTCATTACCACCTTCTCCCCCAATTTTTTGCTGGGCTTCTCTAATTCTGAATATGGTACCATCATGTTCTTTTCTTGAAGCTTGGGTTAACTTTGACTCCTCGTTCTACGGCTCCCCAGGCACCAGGATTTTTCTGTTTGTCCTTGAAATACCCAGGGAACCAGTTCTTCCTCGCCACCCCTGATACCATCCCTACTTCAGACTCTCTTCATCCATGCCCAATAGTTCCTTCCCTGGCTTTCTGAACCCCACAAGTTTCTTTTACTTCAACTCCTCTTTTCATCATGTCTTTCCTGACTGAAACAGCTGATGGTTTTCATAGCCCTCGTCAAAGATTAGAGCCCTCACTCTGTCAGCCACAACTCCCTAGCCTCACCCAGCCCAACTTTTCTATACTGTTTCCCACCAGCTCTCTGTTCTAAGCAAAGTGGGCTTCCTCAGAGCATATTTTCTGCTTTTTCTCATGTGAGTGAGATTTTTCCTTTTCCAAATGTCATTACCTCTCTCATCCTCTCCTCACCTGTCCTCCCCCTGAATCCTTTAAAGGTCAGATCCAAACTCCTTCTTCCACAGAATCTCCTGTGGCCACTAAAGTTGGAAGCAACTGTTCCCCCATTTAAACTGTACTATGATTTATTTTTGTACATCTCATTTGGCACTTTTTGTAGGCTTTCACTAATTGTTAATTTTCACATTTTATCTCCTTGTTTGCAAATTTTTTTTCCATAGCACTTGGCACAATGAAGGATGTTGGTTAGTGACCGTCTGGTTCTTATTCTTTTTACTTCCCTACCTTCCTTTCGGTCACAGCCTGCCTTTACCCCAGGAATCTGCCCTTGTTAATCCTGGCTGTTTTTCAGCCTGTCACTATGTCTGCCTGTGTTGCCTCCAGCATTCCTCGTACCCCTTTTTCCTATTAAATCTCACCATCTTAGAGAAGCAGTGTGGACCAGTGGGAAGTGCTCAGGCTTTGGGGCTGGGAGGATCTGGATTTGAATCCCAGCTCTGCTGTGTGGTTTTGAGCAAGTCACTCAACTTCTCTGAGGCTTTGGCTTTTTCAACTCTGAAAATGGGGAAACTATCCTTTATCATTAGGTAAAAATACATAGTAGTCCCTCAGGAAACATTTGTCCCCCTCTCCCCTCAGTTCTCAGTTCCTCCTTCTCCATGCAGCCCTTCCCAGGTACCCTACCTGATACTCAGCTCTGTTCTCACTGAGATCCTGTGGCGTTTACAGTGTCAGAGACATGGGGCTAAGCTTTGTTTGCCTCTCTCAACTTAGAGAGCAGGTGCCTGAGGTCCAGAGATGTGGAGCGACTTGCCACAGGCTTCCCCGAGCAGGTAAGTGGCTGAGCCAGGTCCAGCACTCAGTCCTGGGTTTCAGGCAGGTGTCTGTCTCTGTACCCAGCCAACACATGGGATCCTTCAGCTTGAGGGCTGTCCATATCCCCATAGCATCCTGCACAATGTTGAATGAAAATGGAGGGGATGCTTAATAAATACTTGTGGGTCAGCTATGTGTGTGAGTCCTACTTCCCTGGTGGGAGTAAGGACTGTTATGTTCAGCGTTTGTCCCTTTGTGATATTCAGTGCAGGACTAGTTACAATACCTGAAGGTTAATTTCAGACCCAAGAACCAAGATTTTTCAGTGGTTTCTGGGGCTGTCCCTATAATATTCTGCCTACCTCTGGAGAACACTGTTCTGTGGAGTGTCCATTTGCAAGCAGCTCCATGGGGAGAGCCTGTGTGTGTAGCCTTGTTGCTTGCTTATACCACTTTTCCTACCACTCTGTACTCCTCCAGCCTCCCTGCTTCCCGTCTCCACCCCCCACCCACTCCCTGCACCATGTTGCTGCTCTCCCTGCTCTAAGAATAAATCATCACTGTTGCATAGCAACGAGTTTGGTTTCCTTTACTCCCCCTTCTCCTCCTCCTCCTCCCACAAAAGTGCTCAGTGCTAAATTTGAGGTAGCGTGTCAGCAGTTGCTATCACCCCACAAATGCCTCTGAACCCCAGCATTTGTTCCCCTGTAGCTTCTAGCTTTATAAGGACGGAAACTGTGATGGCTTTTTTCACTTTTCTACCCTCAACACCTAGTACACTTCCTAGTACTAGGCACATAGTAGGTGTTCAGTGAAAATGTATTGAATCATTAATGAATGAATCATTTTCTTGGAATTCTTGACATTAAGAGGTGCTTCTGGGAAGAGGAAATGTTATTACAGACTCTGGGATGATCCATAATTCACCTCGCTTGGCTGGATGCCTCCCCTCCTTTCTTTCTGCAGCCACCAAAGAAGCTGACGTAGCAAGAAAAGGCACATATTTTTTCCTATCTCACTATCATGTGGATGGTGAATGCGTTTCCCTCTCTATTTTCTGGAAGCTGGTGGTTCAGGCAATCCACATGGTTTGTTAAGCCCAGTGGTAAATACCAGTCTAATGGGGCTTTATGATTCCTGCCTTGAAAAGTTCATAGTGTAAAGGGCTGGGAGCAGATTGCTCTTTTTGATGATGGAAGTATGAGCCTTGTATTCGGGGAAGATGGACATCTGTGAGCTTTGAAGTCACAAAGTCCTGGATTTGAATCCCCAGCTCTGCTACTTGCAAGTTGAGTGGTCCTGGTTGGGTCCCTTAACTTAGCTTATGGGTTGTTAAGAATTGTATGAGGAAAACTAATAGAGCCTCACAGAGTGCTAGCAAACAAGTGTCCAAATAGTGTGTGTTTGTTTTTTCCCTTTAAATGGAGAGAGAGAAACATACCAGAAAATACCTATTAATGCTAGTGATGGAATGCCATCAATACATAGGCAAGCAGGGCAAACAAAGGTAAACCAAGTGAAATTTAACCATTTTGATGTCCTAAAATCTTCCAACAAAGACTAAAAAGGCTCTAATGTATACTTGTTCAATAAATAAGACTGGCCTCAAATTCTCTTTGAAAGTGAGGCATATATCCTAATTTTTTTAAAAAAGCAAGTTTTCATTTTAGAACAGAATAATCTGAACAATTAGAATTAAAAAAAAATTTAAAAAGCATGTTTTCATTTTAGAACAGAATAATCTGAACAATTAGAAGTTATTAGTTGGGCACTTGGGGGGGGTACCTAAGGAGTGTCTCTTTTGGAGCCAGAGGGAGTACTCTCCTTGGACCTAATGTATGTACCTTTTTTCTTTTTCTGGCTTAAATAAGTGTTGGATTTCACAACTGAATCCCTAGCTACCCTGTGTTCATCTCCTTCCAAACGTCCCCACATAGCATCCCAAATTGACTCAGTTGTAGCTTCATGGAGTCGGAAGTCCAGGATGCAGAAGGAGAATGACAAGTCTAACTGCTCCTCTGAGATCCTGAAACTAGAGGTTGGAGAGGAGGCTGGGGAGGGCCACCGTTTAGCTAAAAATAGCAGCAGCAGCAGCTAAGGGAGCAACCAGAGGTCAGAAGCTGGGGCAGCCCCAGGCACACATTCCCAGCAGAGAAGTCCCTGCTCCTTGGGAGGAGGTAGTGGGCACTGCCTGATCTTGTGTATCATCTGTGCCTGCCCACAGTGAGCAGCTAGCATCTCCCCTTCCAGTCATGCACATCACTTCATTGTCAATTGTCATCGTCCTCATTCTCCTCTTCGTCCTCCTCTTCCTCCTCCTCCTGGTTACCATTTCTCACCCTCCCCTTCCCTCTTGTCCCTCTGCAGCATTACCACAGCAGCATCCATTTACTAGACTTTCATAAACTAGTCATTTTTTACAGTGTTGTTGGGCCTCTGTCCTCTGGAAGTCTGTAGTTTGAGGTGGCATCTTGGACTTGTGGACCTCCAGGAAAACAATCCAAGTGCAGCTATTAAATAAACATGAAATAGATGAGATAGAGTGTTCTTATTCTGTAGGAGTTGAGGCCAGTGGAATTTGTGGAGCTTTTTGGGTATATGTTCAAGAAAGCCCAGGAGTTTCCTGCTTGAAAAAGGTGAGAGTGGACTAAGTCAGTGCTTTCCTAGGGACCAGTGTTAGAGGAGAGGAGCAAGCCCTCCTCTTATGGGCAAGAGGATGCTTCCTGGCCAGAGCTTAAGGCTGGACCCTGGGAAAAGATGCAGAGCAGCAGGAGATGATGGATCTGAGGAGACAGGGGTCAAGGCCGTGTTCACATTTGCCCCAGACTCATCCTTTTCCATTTATCAATCTGGTGATCCAGTGACTCACTCATTCATCTACTTAACAAACATTTAAGGAACTCTGCTAAGTACCTGTTTGGATAGGAGAGTGTTCTAAATCAGTGAGTTTACCTCAGCCACACGTTGAAATTGCCTGTGGAATCTGAAAAATACTTATGCCCAAGCTTCATCCCAGATCAATGACATTAAGAAGTCTCTGGTAATCCCAGCACTTTGGGAGGCTGAGGTGGGCGGATCACAAGGTCAAGAGGTCGAGACCATCCTGGCCAACATAGTGAAACCCCATCTCTACTAAAATATAAAAAATAGCTGGACATGGTGGCGCATGTCTGTAGTCCCAGCTACTCGGGAGGCTGAGGCAGGAGAATTGCTTGAACCCAGGAGGCGGAGGTTGCAGTGAGCTGAGATCGTGCCACTGTACTCCAGCCTGGTGACAGAGCGAGACTCTGTCTCAAAAAAAAAAAAAAAAAAAAAAAGGTCTCTGGGTCTGAGATACAGGCGTGAGTACTGTATTAAAGTTCCCCAGGTGATTTCATTGTTCAGCCAGGATAGACAGGCACTGGTCTCAGTGGCCCCCAAGGCTCCTTCCTGTGGCACTGCCACTCATTGCCTCTCTTGATCTGAGTGACATGACTGAAGGTGTGACTTGCAGTCACTGCAGTAGCTGCTACTCTGTGCCCACTTCACATAAATGTCTACTGAGCAACTAGCATGTGCTCAACATTACAGAGACACAGAGATGAGGCTAACAGTATCTCCAGGAAGTAAATTAATGTAACCGCTCCATTTCTTTGAATGTTTATCTGGTGAGGCAGAAGCTAGCTTTTCTGATGAATGGGATTTTCTGAGATTTGTCCTGTCTTCTGCCTCTGTGGAAGAGGCCATGACTGTATCTGGTATGTTTCAGTTAAATGGAGATGGAGCAGGCAGTAAAAAAGACACACACAGAAATAGATGGAATGCAGGCAAACAGGGAGGGATGTTGAAAGGGCAAAGCATTCTCTTTAGGCAGGTTTTCAAGGATGCACCATCGAGGTGAAATCATGGAAAGGCAAAAGGAAATATGCCTGTTTGAGTACTTAGATTATCAGCAAGCAGTTGAGCCCCCGTGAGGCATCTGGTTCTGGGCTGGGCACAGTAGACATGGCCCTGGCACTCAGAGAGCATGCAATCCTGCTCAGCTATGAAAACCAACATCCAAAACACAGAGATCTTAAGCCCTCAGTTGTGTTTCACTGAAAATAAGGTTCCTACGAGCTTGGAGAAGGGAGGTAATGGAGCAGTGCTCCCTAAAGTGTGGTCTGTAGAACTGCTCTGCCAATCGTTTGTTGTCAGTCAGTAGTGAGAAGCACAGAAATAGAAAGGAAGCATTTACAAACTTTATAGCAGTTTGCCAGGGTAATTTTATGTCTGTTGAATCTAAAAATTAAAAAAAAATTGGAACTTTAGTTTTTAAAACTGTACTTCACTGGTAATTCATTTTTATTGTATTTTACTAAAGTACTGGTCTATAACATAAAAGAATAAAAGCAGAAAAAAAAAAAAAAAAACCAAACTGGTCCTTCACTGCAAATGGCTTGAGAAGCACTGGACTGGAAATCTGAGACATCCTGGCAGGCTAGAGAGGTACTAGAAGGTGGGGAAGGGCAGATGTTCCATTGAATATTAAAAAGGGAGTAAGGGCCAGGCACAGTGGTTCACACCTATCATCCCAGCACTTTGGGAGGCTGAGGCAGGCAGATCACTTGAGGCCAGGAGTTTGAGAACAGCCTGGTCAACATGGTAAAACCCCATCTCTACTAAAAGTACAAAACTTAGCTGATATGGTGGTGCATGCTTGTAATCCCAACTACTCAGGAGGCTGAGGCAGCAGAATCACTTGAGCCTGGGAGGCAGAGGTTGCAGGGAACCGAGATTGCATTACTTGCACTCCAGCCTGAGCAACAGAGCAATTCTGTCTCCAAAAAAAAAAAAAAAAAAAAAAAAAAAGTGGCTGGGAGTTGGGGAGTTGTAAAGAGTAAGTAAATCCTGGAAACCCAGACCCTATTCATGAGCGAAACTCTAAAACAACAAATATTTGTTGAATTATTTGTGGATTCTGGGACTATACCATGTACTTTATATAAATTATTTTTTATTGCTTGCTCTTACAACACTATGTGATATTATCACTTGTTATTATCTTTGTTTTGCAGAGGCTTGAAGAGGGCAAGTAACATGCCAGGCTATCACAGCTAGTTAGTGGTGGGCCTGCATTTTAAAGCCAGATGTGTTGGATTCCAAATCATGATGGCTTGTAACTCCCACCCCATGCAGTCCCTCCAGATGACAGGGAGCACGGGGAATAGGCTCTGCCCATGCGGACATTCCAGAATAGGAATGAGGAGAAGGCCCTGCAGATACAGATCGTGGGGCGTCTTCTATAAGCACAACTCTGTGCTTATAGAAGATGCTCTGCCTCCTGGGGAGAGGCCGAGTGTGGACTTTTACCTGACAGTTCTTGCTCTCAGTTCTTCTCTATGTTATTTCCAGAAGTATTTGAGTAGGTAGACCAACCCTAGTTTGAGCCTTTTATTAGATTTTGAATTGTCCTATCAGTAGCTTGTGTTAGTGGCATCTCATCCATCCACTAGAAAAAATTTATTTTGAAATAATTACAGCTTCATAGGAAGTTGCAAAGAAACATACATAGAGGTCCTGTGTGCCCTTCACTCAGAATCCTCCACTGTTAATGTCTTGCACAACTGTAGTACGATATCAGAACTAGGAAATAATCCACAGACTCATCCATCCATTTTTGCTCCCATATTCTGAGTATTACATTTTAAGAGAAGTATCACTAAGCCAAAGTACATCTGGAAGAGGGAGAGGGTGGTTGGTCTAGAAGCCAGAAGTTCTAAGAGTCTAGTGCGAGCTTCTTGCATATAGATGCTGTGTGTTATTTACATCTCTTGTCTTAGCACCTAAAACAGTGTGAGGCACACAGTTGATCCTCAGATGCTTTTTTGGATTGAATGATTCAGATATAAAACCTGTGTACACACATAATGGCTGGCTTCCATGTTGTGGGGCCTCTAGTGAGGAAGAAGCATGAGATTTATCTGTCCCCTATTGCTCTGGAATGCAGATCTGGGATTAGTGAAGAGGGGAGGTTGGAAGGAGAAACATCCCAGCCAGATGTATGGAAGGACTTGACCAACAGTGGGAGCACAGCTGGGACACAGTCAGCTCCCCTCTACTGGTTGTGTTTAGTCAGTAGCAGATCATCAGGGTGCAATGGGATGATTAATGCTTTTTTTTTTTTTTTTTTTTTTAGTACTAGACCAGATGGCTTTAATGGAAGTCTCTTTCAGTTTCTTGTTTCTGAGATTCTAAGAACATGCACTCATGAACAGAAATAGGATAACTGGGAAGGTGGACCAGTTTATGGGAGGGGTCTTCATGGAGTCTGAGGAAACAGTGAAGTGTTCTCATGGAGGAACACCTGTAGATTTTGAAAAGACTGTATTTGCTTTTTTTTTTTTTTAAAGATGGGGTTTCACCATGATGGCCAGGCTGGTCTTGAACTCCTGACCCCAGATGATCCACCCACCTCGGCCTCCCAAAGTGCTAGGATTACAGGCGTGAGCCATCGCGCCTGGCCTTGTATTTGCTTTTTAAAAGGAAGGTCATAGACAGCCTGGTATAAAACCCCTTTTCTTAGGGTTTCTGTGTAACCTGTGGAATTTGCCCAGGGGAACATCTAGAGTTAACCTGGAAATCAGATGCTTTTCTTCCAGGCAGGATTTGGCAAGATCAGTTCTAGAGAAAATTGTGGGTGCTGGATTCTGACTATAGGTGACATGTTTTTGTCATGTTAATCAATTATTGAAATTAAGGAGAAAATTATTGCAATTTCTATTCTAGGAAATGAAGCACGCACTGAGTTAATCAGATTACCTTGAGGTAAGAAAGGAAGAAAAATCGGTCAAGGTTCTTAAATTAGGTCATCTGAGAAGGTTATTACATATTCATATATGATTACCTGTAAAGTATGAATTTAAATGATTTATATTTTTGTTTCATTCCAGCCTGCAAGGAAGATAGAAACTATTCCTTTCAGTGTTTTAAAAGCTCATGGAAAATTTGTTGTTTTCTTAGTTGGGGAGAAGAGAAAGGACCAAAAATGTATTTACTGCCTACTATATGCCAAGAACTTTATATTATTATTTTATTAATTTTCCACAATGATTCTGATGGATAGAATTTATCATTATTATTTTACAACCAAAAAAACCCCTGAAACTCAGAGAAGATAAGCAACTTGTTCTGGGGCACGTATCGAGTGAAAAATAAAGCTGGGACTGAAAGCCAGGTCTGCCAGACTCCAAAGCCAGTGCTCTTTAGGCTGTTTACTGCTGGC
The DNA here is from genome assembly GCF_048565385.1 of Saimiri boliviensis. Classification (NCBI taxonomy): domain Eukaryota; kingdom Metazoa; phylum Chordata; class Mammalia; order Primates; family Cebidae; genus Saimiri; species Saimiri boliviensis. The sequence goes on along the minus strand of NC_133456.1, from coordinate 27,817,575 downwards.
GGCATGCCATCTCTAGCAGAATCCAAACTGACTGTGTTCATAAATGAATTGCAGAACTTGTATGTCTCAAAACCCCAGGTGTCAATTCCCTGTCTGTAGCAAAGCCTGCCCAGATGGCAGACTTCTCCACCATTGCTGATGACCTTTTATAGTAGAGTCAGACTCAGGCATTCACACCATTGCTACAAATAGGAGTCTTGGCACCTATCTATCTCCCTGTACCACCCAGTGCCTCCATAATGCATGATCTTGAAGGTGAACACTGTCCTTTCCTTTGTGGCACAGCTTCCAGCTTGCCTGCTGCCCAATGTCTAATAGGACTCACTTTTTCCCAAGCTTTGGGAGTGTGTTCTCATTCTCTTAAGCAGCTTAGAAGAAGCCAAGAGACCCCATGGTACAAAGAACAGAGCACATGACAAATATGTTTTATCCATGCTGTGCAACTTGCTGGCCATGTGGTTTTAAAGAGTCTCTTAGCTGTCTGAGTCTCAGTTCTTTCACCAATAAAAAGGGGTAACATTAACCTTCTCTATTTTCATTTTAAGGTGAGCATGAGATTCAGATGCTGTTAGTATCTAGGAAACTTTAAAAATAATAAGGTGACATACAAATATAAGAGAACAATCTGTCTTCTGCAAAAGTTTTCCTCCAGAAGAGACAAAAGCCAATGCACACGGCAGGGTAGGGAAATAATCAGCTTTTACCAGCCAGCCAGGTTCCATTTTGCTAGAGGTAGACTTGGTCTGTGTGGACCCTCTTTTTCCTGAACAGCATAGCTGTGTTTCTTGGCTTGGATTATTGAAGTAATTGCTCCCAATCTTCCCTTTCCAACAAATGCCAGGCTGTTAGACCTGAACTACAGCCACTGGCTGAAGCCTTCCAAAGATCCTGATTGGGTGAACTGTGTTCTGCTGAGCTTAATTTGCTTGCTGGTTATGTAAATATTAGGGTTGTTAATCTTCATTAGAGGGTGTTAGCCAAGAAAAATTGTGTTTTAAAAACCCTTATATTAACATGGGAAAAAAAGTAAAAGTAAACCAAGCAAATTTGAACAACTTTGATGTCCTAAAAGCTTCCACTGAAAACTAAAAAGCCCCTAATGTGTATTTGTTCAACAAATAAGGCCATGGCTTCAAATTAGTTTTGAAAGTGGGACTTATATCCTAAAAAAGCAAATTTTCATTTTTAAAGAGAATAATCAGGACAATTAGAAGCTATCGTTTTGCTGCCATTTATAGATTTGAGTTCGCAAAGCAGTTTTCATGGATTTTCTATTTTCCCACATGGACTTTATTCCTTAAATTTACCTTGTATTTATATTTTCCTGTTATAAACTGTCACTGAAGTATAGCAAGTAAGTGTACAGAAGAGTGCACAAATTCTGAGTGTTCATTTCTATGAATTTTTACCCAGTGAACACACTTGAGCAATCAGCACACGGATCAAGAAGATTATGAGCACCCTTTCCATTTACTACCTCCTCCTTTCAAGGATAATCTCTATGGTGACTTCCAGCATCATATTAGGTTTGCCTGTTTTGAAACTTTGTATATATAGAATCCTAAAATACACACTATTTTGTGTCTGTTCTCTTTTGTTCATGGATTAATTCAATCTATGGATGAATCAATGTTGTATATAGCAATTTATTTGTATATTGTATAAATAAGTCATAATTTTTTAAATTGCATTTTAGGTTTTGGGGTACATGTGAAGAACATGCAAGATTGTTGCATAGCTACACACATGGCAGCGTGATTTGCTGCCTTCCTCCCCTTCACCTATATCTGGCATTTCTCCCTGTGCTATCTCTCCCCAACTCCCCACCCCCTGCTGTCCCTCCTCTGTTTCCCCCCAAGAGACCCCAGTGTGTGATGCTCCCCTCCCTGTGTCCATGTGTTCTCATTGTTCAACACCCACCTATGAGTGAGAGCATGCAGTGTTTGATTTTCTGTTCTTGTGTCAGTTTGCTGAGAATGATGGTTTCCAGTTTCATCCATGTCCCTACAAAGGACACGAACTCATCGTTTTTGATGGCTGCATAATATTCCATGGTGTATATGTGCCACATTTTCCCTGTCCAGTCGATGGGCATTTGGGTTGGTTCCAGGTGTTTGCTATTGTAAACAGTGCTGCAGTGAGCATTCATTTGCATGTGTCCTTATAGTAGAACAATTTATAATCCTTTGGATATATACCCAGTAATAGGATTGCTGGGTCAAATGGAATTTCTATTTCTAGGTCCTTGAGGAATCGCCACACTGTCTTCCACAATGGTTGAACTAATTTACACTCCCACCAACAGTGTAAAAGTGTTCCTATTTCTCCACATCCTCTCCAGCATCTGTTGTCTCCAGATTTTCTAATGATCGCCATTTTAACTGGGGTGAGATGGTATTTCAATGTAGTTTTGATTTGCATTTCTCTACTGACCAGTGATGATGAGCATTTTTTCATATGTTTGTTGGCCTCTTGTATGTCTTCTTTTGTAAAGTATCTGTTCATAATCTTCGCCCACTTTTCAGTGGGCTTGTTTGTTTTTTTCTTGTAAATCTGTTTTCATTCTTTGTAAATTCTGGATATCAGTCCTTTGTCAGATGGGTAGACTGCAAAAATTTTTTCCCATTCTGTTAGTTGCTGATTCACTCTAATGACTGTTTCTTTTGCTCTGCAGGAGCTGTGGAGTTTGATTAGGACCCATTTGTCTATTCTGACTTTTGTTGCCAATGCTTTTGGTGTTTTGGTCATGAAGTCCTTGCCTATGCCTATGTCCTGAATGGTTTTGCCTAGATTTTCTTCTAGGGTTTTTATGATGTTAGGTCTTATGTTTAATCCATCTGGAGTTAATTTTAGTGTAAGGTGTCAGGAAGGGGTCCAGTTTCTGCTTTCTGCACATGGCTAGCCAGTTTTCCCAACACCATTTATTAAACAGGGAATCCTTTCCCCATTGCTTGTTTTTGTCAGGTTTGTCAAAGATTGGATGGTTGTAGATATGTTATGTTGCCTCTGAGGCCTCTGTTCTGTTCCATTGGTCTGTATTTCTGTTTTGGTACCAGCACCATGCTGTTTTGATTACTGTAGCCTTGTAGTATAGTTTGAAGTCTGGTAGTGTGATGCCTCAGCTTTGTTCTTTTTGCTTAGAATTGCCTTGGCTATGTGGGCTCTCTTTTGGTTCCATATGAAGTTTAAGGTGTTTTTTTTTTTTTTTTTCCAGTTTTATGAAGAAGGTCATTGGTAGCCTGATGGGGATAACGTTGAATCTGTAAATTACTTTGAGCAGTATGGCCATTTTCATGATATTGATTCTTCCTAACCATGAACATGGAATGTTTCTCCATCTGTTTGTGTCCTCTCTTATTTCGTTGAGCAGTGGCTTGTAGTTCTCCTTGAAGAGGTCCTTTATGTTCCTTTTTAGTTGTATTCCTAGGTATTTTATTCTCTTTGTAGCAATTGTGAATGGCAGTTCGTTCTTGATTTGGCTCTCTTTAAGTCTGTGATTGGTGTATAGGAATGCTTTTGATTTTTGCACATTGATTTTGTATCTTGAGACTTTGCTGAAGTTGCTCATCAGTTTCAGGAGATTTTGGGCAGAGATGATGGGGTCTTCTAAACATACAATCATGTCGTCTACAAATAGAGGCAATTTGACTTCCTCCTTTCCTATTTGAATACCCTTTATTTCTTTTCCTTGCCTGATTGCTCTGGCTAGAACTTCCAGTACTATATTGAGTAGGAGTGGTGAGAGAGGGCATCCTTTTCTATTGCCAGATTTTGAAGGGAATGCTTCCAGTTTTTGCCCATTCAGTATTATCTTGACTGTTGGTTTGTCATAAATAGCTTTTATTATTTTGAGATATGTTCCGTCAATACCTAGTTTATTGAGGGTTTTTAGCATAAAGGGCTGTTGAATTTTGTCAAAGGTCTGCTCTGCATCAATTGAGATAATCTTGTGGTTTTTGTCTTTGGTTCTGTTTATGTGCTGAATTTTGTTTATAGACTTGTGTATATTGAACCAGCCTTGCATCCCCGGGATGAATCCTACTTGATCATGGTGGATAAGCTTTTTGATGTGCTGTTGCAATCGGCTTGCCAGTATTTTATTGAAGATTTTTGCATCTATGTTCATCATGGATATTGGCCTGAAGTTTTCTTTTCCTGCTGAGTCTCTGCCAGGTTTTGGTATCAGGATTATGTTGGTCTCCTAAAATGATTTGGGAAGGATTCCCTCTTTTTTGATTATTTGGAGTAATTTCAGAAGGAATGGTACCAGCTCCTGTTTGTATGTCTGGTAAAATTCCATTGTGAACCCATCTGGACCTGGACTTTTTTTTGGGTGATAGCCTCTTAATTGCTGCCTCAGCTTCTGACCTTGTTATTGGTCTATTCACAGTTTTGACTTCTTCCTGGTTTAGGCTTAGTTGGATGCAAGTGTCTAGGAATTTATCCATTACTTCCAGGTTTACTAGTTTGTGTGCATAGAGTTGTTTGTAATCTCTGATGATGGTTTGTATTTCTGTGGAATCTGTGGTGATATCCCCTTTATTGTTTTTTTATTGCATCTATTTGATTATTCTCTCTCTTCTTTTTTATTAATCTGGCTAGTGGTCTATTTTGTTGCTCTTTTCAAAAAATCACCTCCTGGATTTATTGATTTTTTGAAGGGTTTTTTTGTATCTCCATCCCCTTCAGTTCTGCTCTGATCTTAGTTATTTCTTGTCTTCTGCTAGGTTTTGAGTTTTTTTTGATCTTGCTTCTCTAGCTCTTTCAATTTTGATGATAGGGTGTCAATTTTAGATCTCTCCTTGCTTCTCATGTGGGCACTTATTGCTATATATTTTCCTCTAGAGACTGCTTTAAATGTGTCCCAGAGATTCTGGTATGTTGTGTCTTTGTTCTCGTTGGTTTCAAAGAACATCTTTATTTCTGTGTTCATTTCATTGCTTATCCAGTCGACATTCAAAAGCCAGTTGTTCAGTTTCCATGAAGCCGTGCGGTTCTGAGTTAGTTTCTGAATTCTGAGTTCTAACATCCAGGAAAACGTCCCCAACCTAGCAAGTCAGGCCAATATTCAATTCCAGGAAATACAGAGAACCCCACAGAGATATTCCTCAAGAAGAGCATCACCAAGGTATATAATCGTCGGATTCACTAGGGTTGAAATGAAAAAAAAAATGCCAAGGGCAGCCAGAGAGAAAGTTCCGGTTACCCACAAAGGGAAGCCCATCAGACTCACAGCAGATCTCTCAGCAGAAACCCTACAAGCCAGAAGAGAGTGGGGGCCAATATTCAACATCCTTCAAGAAAAGAACTTTCAATCCAGAATTTCATATCCAGCCAAACTAAGCTTCATAAGTGATGGAAAAATAAAATCCTTTGTGAACAAGCAAGTACTCAGAGATTTCATCACCACCAGGCCTGCTTTACAAGAGCTCCTGAAAGAGGCACTAAACGTAGAAAGGAACAACCAGTATCAGCCACTCCAAAAACATACCAAATCGTAAAAAGCATCAACACAAGAAGAAACTGCATCAACTAATGGGCAAAACAGCCAGCTAGTATCAAAATGGCAGGATCAAATTCACACATAACAATATTAATCCTAAATGTAAATGGGCTAAATGCCCCAATCAAAAGACACAGACTGGCAAATTGGATAAAAAGCCAAAACCCATCAGTGTGCTGTATCCAGGAAACCCATCTCACAAATAAGCCATAATTTATGTATTTTACAGTACAAGGTATTTGGGTTGTTTCAGCTTAGGGCTGTTATGAATAAAGCTGCTATGGATACTCTTGCACATGTCTATTGATGAATACATACACACAGTTTTGTGGAGTATATACCTAAGAGAAAATACCAAGCAATGTGGTATGAATGTGTTTAGCCTTAATAAACACTGCCAAAAAGTTTCCCAAACTGTTATAATGATTTATATCTTCACCAACAGATAGAAGACTTCCCATTGTTTCAAACCCAAACCTTTGCCAATATTTGGTATTTTTGTTTTTTTCAGTTTGGCTTTTCTGCTAGGTATGTGGTAGTGTCACATTGTGGGTGTTATGCTTTTGTTTTTATTTTTTTTTTTGCATTTCCTTGATGGCTAATGAAGTGAAGAACATCTTCATGTGTTAATTGGCCATTTGGATATTCTCTTTTGTAATGTGAATCATCTTTTTGCCTCATCTTCGCTGTTGAATTATCTGCCTCCTTATTGAGTTCTAGGAGTTTTTTTATGTATTCTGAGCATGAGTCCTTTGTGGAATATATGTATTAGGAATATTTTCTTCCAGTGTGTGGCTTGTCTCTTTATACTCCTTAAGATGCATTTTAATGAAATGAACATATGCTATTAACCTTAATGTGGTCCAATTTATCATTTTTTTCTTTTATATTTAGTACTTTTTGCGTCCTGTTTAAGAAATTTTTATCTACTCTTAAGTATTTCTTACTAAAAGCATCAGTGTTTTACTTCTCACATTTGGATCAGTAATTCATTTGGAAATGCTTTTAGTGTATGGTGAGAGAGAGATTATTATTTTTTCCTGTTTTGTCATCAACAGACTTGAAGACATTGAAAATACCATTCTTTCTTCACAGCATTACAGTGTCACTTCTGTCATAAATCGAAGTGCCACCAAGTAGTTGATATTATCTTGAGTTTGATTGTACTAAATAAGTGATTAATCTCTTGGCATAGATAGGGATGACTAAGAAAGGCCAGGACAGGATCAGAGGTCCAGAAAATTTCCAGATCCACTGCCCCACAAACTAGGTTTAAATGTGCTTCTCCATATAAAATGACTTTAATAGAATCATAGTATGAACACACAGTTCACAAACTAGACAGTTAACAAACCATCCTTTCCATTAGAAGATGGATATGGAGTGGAACCATATGAAATGGAATTTAAAAAAATACAATACCTACTTTCAAGTTGAATTCAGTTTCTCACAAGATTAAACTGAAAATTACTATTACTTTGTCTAATGCCACTTCTCCTCACAATACGGGAAAGCCTTTTCTGGAAACAGGCTTGGCTTGTGTCCATTTCTTGGAGTCATCCATCACATCTCTCTCAGCTGAGTGGAGAATTAGACACACAGAACCTTTACCTTCTTGCTTATTTTAATTACTCTGTGAAGGGTCTTTTGTTTGTGTCCAGCTGCTTCTGACAACCTGAAAGAGTTCAGGATTTCTAAGATTCATCTGGGGTTGGGATGCTGATAAGGCAGAGTCTTCTTAGATAGATGGGCACCAGGATTCCAAGGGCCCCATCCAGCTTAAACTATGGAGGACATCAACTTTCTGGCCCTCATTCATCCAGAGAATACCGCTTCCTTGTGTCAGCAAAATCCAGGGTGGTAGATGAAGGGGAATCCTTCCTCCTAGCCACCTTTAAGTTTAGGGAGTTTCCCTCCACTTCTGCTTCTCTTTCCTGGGGCTGACCTGAAAGTCTCAGCTGTCGTGAGTGAGAAACATTGTTCAGCAAACAAACCTCATTGGAGCAACAGCTTCTTTGTAAATTTCCATTTGGTCATCAAGTGCATTTGAGCACCCTCTGTATACTAGCACTCAAGATCTATTCCCAGCCCTTGAAAAGCTTAGTTTACCTTTAACAGTCTCTACTTAAACTTGGGGCCTGACAAACTTTACCAATGCTTGATCACCTGACCTCAAGTCTTGCTCATTCCTGTTCCCTGCCTTGTTAGCTGAGTATTTTGTGATGAATCTTGTCTGCCTGCTGTATATTATACCCTACTTCAACCTCAGTTTTTACTTGAGTGAATCCATGTCCTTTTAACCAGGAAGACTCCAACTTTGCTAAAGTCTAAGGTCTTAAGTATCTTGAGATGCTTCACTGCTGCCCCATGATCTGCCACTGACCTCAGGACAAAGCAGTGTACTTGTCAAGAGAGAATTAATCTTTTTCGTGTAATTCCATCCATGTGTTGGGGTCCTGTGTTTTCCCTGTGCCCAATGCCAAAAGATAAAACAATGACATGGAGTTAGGACTGTGGCATAATGTCCCTGCTATTGCCTTATTTTCATCAGGAAAGAGTCCCAGTCACTACAAGCCTCTACCACCCTTGATGTTGCATAACTTTGATCTTGTTCACCCATTTGCTCGGTGTGTACACAGAATGGCTCTTAATTTTAGGCTCCTTAATGTCTGTTCTTTTAAAATTGCTTTTTAAAGAGACTCTTCTGTTTTGTGTTTGTTTCTTAATCTCTGGACATTTAAATGCCATTGTATATAATAGAATCACAGACTTTCAGAACCCAGAGATATTAGATGCCATTAGTTTAGTCTTCTTATGACTAAATAATATTGTGGGATTTCTCTCTCTAGAGATATTCTTAAACTTCTTTTATAATCACAGGAAGCCAGAGCTGGAAGACAACTAAGGACTGTGCTAGGCCAGCAGTGTCATTCTACAGACAAGGACCCTGAGGAAGCAAGTGACTGGACCACACAGTCAGTGGTGGGATAGGGTGCTGAATCTCCAGACCCTCAGTCTGGGGCTCTTTGTTTGTGTAGACAAGGCTGCTTCTCACTTCCAATTTCACTTCCTAATTGTAACCCAGAGATAGCCAGGAGTTTCTCATGGAATCTGTGAATGTGCTTGTCATGAAACACTAATCACTGCCAGGATTTAAGGTAACATAGAAATAGTCAAAATAACTTTTGGGCAAGAGCCATGAATCCCAATGGGAATGGGCTGGGATAAGTAGTGATGTTAATCAAACTTTTCCACATCAAAAGTGTGAGTCAGATTCAATATATAAATACCTTTAAAAAGTTACATGCAGAGGAAGTTTAGTTTTAGTACACATAGACCATTTGTTTGCATCCCTTTCAGAAATAAGGGGGGTGGAAGTTACGTCTTTTGAATTATATTGATCACTAAAAAAAGGAAAACCATCTGCAGGAGGGTTTTTTTCCTTGTGGACTGCTGTCCTGTATAATATTTCTGATGAAGCTTGAACTTCCAGTGCAGCAGAAGAGAAGAGCAGAGTGTGTCTTTTCCCTTTATCTTGCTGCATTCAGAAAATTCCACCTCTATCTCTTTCCTCTGCTAGTGCCTCTGGTCCCAGTTCCTTCCTGAGGCTTGTTGCTCCAGGTACTCTATAGCCAGGTAGCAGTGGCTGTGGGTCTGGGACCTGTGGGGACCTCCTGTGATAAAGTACAGAGCACCCTTAAGGAGAAAGGAAACATTAGAGTCAGCTCTTCAAGGCTCCCGTTCTCCTGCCCATCTTTCTCCTAGGATGGACTGAGCTAAGCTAAGCAGAGAGGCTCAGAGATGTGCCTTGTAAACTTCAGAAGTTATCCTATTCACCACATTTAGGGTTTATTCCTGCCTGCTTTGTGTTACCTCCACCCTACCCTCCGCCCCTGAAGCAGGGATGTTTGTGGCTGAATGAGGAGAGTGGAGTAGGTGGGTGTGTGTTTACAGCCTTTTCTGGGCTTGTGTCTGGGGACTAGAATGAGCTGGATGGGAACCTTATAGAAGTTCCCAGTCTATTGAGGAGATGATAATTGCCTATCTGATGGCCTCTGGTATAAAGTGGTGCCAGAGCTGAGAGTTTCTTCAGTACCTCTCAGATGCCAGCACTAGCCCTAGGCTAGTGCATCAGTGAGAAGAAGCAGGGTCTGAGCTGAGATGATGATTCTGTCCTCTCTGGAGAGGCCATTGTCCCCAAGAGGCATTCATGTGTTGATTTACAAAACACTGTTGAGTTTCTCTTTGCCTGTTTAGGGATTTTTATGCAACGGGATCTCCATTCCTAGAATTCACTGAAAGCAAATCCCTGACATACCCTCTGCAACTCATCATGTTAATGAGAAAGAAGGGCTGGAGGCCAGCCAGGGTACCCCCTCCCTTAGCCATGTCAGGATGGCTATATTGATTGCAGAGTCTGATGGAAGATTATGGCGATGGATGGGGATTCACTTGGCTTTTGCAAGGCTACTGACAGTGGAGAAATAAAGCTCTGTCTCTGGAGCCTGTCTTCTTAACTGGGCTTCCAGCCAGATCTTCCTTGCCACCCCACTACTCCCCCTAGTCCATCATGCACACCCAGCCAGATCTGGCTTTCCTGAACACCTCTTAGTCACAATCCCCAATTGCTTAGAACCCCTTAACAGGTCCTCTTGGCCTGGACTCAGGGCCCTACAGGATTAGGTATACATCTACAAACGATTGCCTTTACAACCTTGTCACTGATAAGCCTGCACCCTGCCCTACTGTCTAGTCAGATGGGGGTCTTCTCATAGTCCCCTAAAAATTCCAGGCTTATTTGTACTTTCATGCTTTTCCCCATGTCTTCTGAGTTCACCTCCATCTGCTCAAATTCAGTTCCTCCTTGAGTACTTGGCTTATGCCACACCTCCCTAACCATTGGCCCACATGGCTTCGCTCCTCCCCTCCCCTCCCCTCCTTCTTTCTTTCCTTCTTTCTTTCGAGACAGGGTCTTACTTTGTCACCCAGGATGGAGTGCAGTGGTGCAATCTCAGCTAACTGCAGTTTTGAGCTCTGCTTAGGTGATCCTCCTGCCTCTGCCCGGCAAGTAGCTAGGACTATAGGTGTCTGCCACCATGCCTAATTTTTGGCACTTTTTTGTAGAGGTGGGGTTTTGCCCTATTGCCAGGGCTGGTCTTGAACTTCTGAGCTCCAGCAATCTGCTAGCCTTTGGCCTCCCAAAGTGCTGGGATTACAGGCATGAGGCACTGCACCTGGCTGGCTTTTTGTTGCTGTTGTTTTATTTCAACTTTCTATCGCTTTTAAAGTTAACTGGTTACATTTTGCCTTCTCTACTCCCCTAGCTGTACAGTAGCCCATTTCTCTGATGTGTAATACCTGAGAGCAGGAGCTATTAGACCCTCCAGATCAGGGCAAAATGTGTGAGAAGAGTACATGGTACTTCTTGGGTAAAGGACGAGAGATGGATGCCTGAAATAATGAACTCTCTCTGGACAAGTTAAGAGCATTTCCTTCTTAACCTGGTGTTCATGTACCCATTTTAAAGTGAGGACTAGAGGTATTGATGGGGATGGGGTGGGGCGGGATGGAAGCAGGATTCTCAGAAGAGTTTCCAGTATAGCAGTGATGATGAACAGGATTGAGATGGAGCAGGTGCTAGGTGAAAAAACAAAAACAAAACCCAAAGAAAACAAGAAATTGAATTTGACATACCTTAGTGAAGGAAGGTGGGTATTACTGGATTGAAAAAATATTCCTTGAAAGTTTGTATCTACCTGAAATCTTAGAATGTGACCTTACTTGGAAATAGGGTCCTCGAAGATATAATTAGTTAAGGTGAAGTCATACTACATTAGGGTGGGCCTTAAATCCAAAGACTGGTGTTCTTATAAGAGGAACAGAGGATACACAGAAAAGCAGACCATGTCTTCCATGCTGTCTTAGATGGAGGGGCCCATCCTGCATTCAAGGTAGCCTCAGCATGATGGGAAGCCGTGGGCTGAGCCATCCCTGCAATGTGCAGGAGGGAGAAATCACATCAGATGGGATCTCTTGAATGTTCACATTTGCAGAAGGAATCTGGTTAGATTGATCATCAGGAATAGAAGACGTCTGTGCAGGGAGAAGGGTGATGGGGAGTGTACTGTGGTGGTTTTGTGAAAAAGTGGATGGGATGTGGGTTTGCTTTGATGTGGGTGAAAAGAGAAGAGAAGGAAATGAAGTGTGAAATAACCTTGTTGGTTTTACCAATGAATAGTATGTAAGAAAAAGGTCTTTTTTTTTTTTTTTTTTTTTTTTCTGGGATACCAGGTAGCTCTGACTATCTGTCAGATGGAATCACATCAGGCAGAGGGTTGGGGAAGAGACAGCTTGGCCTTTGGAGGATTTCCTTAGGCACCACTCCAGCACCTTCTTTCTCCCTCTCAGTGTAGGAGGTGGTGAGGGATAATGGGATGTACACTGGGAGCCTTCCCTGGATCCCTGCATTGTCAGTGCCCTGTCTGAGCAAGTCTGTCCCATTTTTGGATCCTTGGTCTTCTCCCTTGTACAGAAGGCTTACAAAGTTTATGTGAGCATTGAGAAAAAACATTTTGTAAACCTTAAATTGCTGCATAATATTGTATCCTATAATTATCCAAGGACTCAGAAGGAAGATAGGTGTAGTTTTAATCCTTGGGGTTTGAGGGAGGCTCACATACTGCTTGAAAAGTAATGCAGGTTTCAGTTTGAGATGATAAAGTTCTAGAGATGGATGGTGGTGTTGGTTGCACAACAATGTGAAAATGTGAATGTACTGAATGCCACTGAACTGTACACTTAAAAAGGGATAAAATGGTCTTTTTATCTGCTACAAATTTTACCATGATAGAAAAGTCACAGCTCCATCCCTCCCCCCCAAAAAGTAATGTTCATACAGGACAAAGCTGATACGTGAGTAAATTTTCCAGTCCAGATATTACAGAGCAATTATTAACATTTTGTGGTGAATACTTGTATTTGCAATCATTGTGAGGAATTAGGACTGTTTACCAGCACTCAACACAATATATTATTGTTAGTGCTTTTGGATGACTCTAGAAATTCTTTTGGGAGGGAATTGTCACAATTCGATTGTGACAAATTATGTCACAATAATTGAAACAGTAATGAACTATAAACTGAACTTAATAACATGATCTGAGATCACTTCTCCCCCTCTTCAATAACCCCTGCCTTCAAGGTTATTCTCCTGCCTTAGCACTACTTTTTCTTTGTTTTCCAATTTACTCCTTATCCCAGTAGGTCAAGGTGAAAACAGATTTGCATCTAGAGTACAGAAACATGTGAATCTCACGTGGTCTCCTGTATGTTACTAAAAATGCCACATTATTATGGACACCGGTCCTGTGGCCGAGACTTTGCTCCCAGAAAGAAGCAAGAACTATTTGCACATCTCCCAGATCATTCATTCTCCAGGCCTGTGGGCATCCACATCAAAGCCTAACAGAATCACCCCCAATTTTCTCCTTTCTCTAGCTCCAAGCTGCTTTTGAAGATCAGAATCCTAAGTATGGATACTGCTTGAGGGTCTCTGCATTTCTGAGGAGTCCCCATAGGCTCAGAAAGTAACTCAGAAAGGGGTTGAAAGGTAGATGCCTTTTGGATTGAGAAATTGTTTTACTCGATTATAAGATAAAATACTTATGGTTTGGGGTTCAAATACTGGGACATGTATTGTACATCCTCCAAATCATCCCTGAAAATGAAGCAGAAGAACAATGTTCAATGTAGAACTGCCTATGACGCCAGATGATTTTGAGTCACATACAGAACCAGGCACAGCTCTCAAATATGATGGCTATTTGTGTTTCTAACAGGCAATCAGTTTCCCAAGAAGGGGCTGGGGGCAGGAAAAATTCAGTGCCTTCATTGTGGGCTGCTTCTTGTTGAATTTTGCTCCACAGGTTAGAAGACAGGTCCCAGTCTGCCTAATGAGGCACTGAAAGTCTAGGTGGAATAGATGTTTGCTGGAGCCTGTGGAGATTATAAAACAGAGCTCACTGCCTTATGTGGTCAGGAGAGGCAGGAGTGACAGCCAGTGTGAAGGTGTGGGAGTTGGAAGGAGCTTGGAACTCAACTTCTTTTGGCCTCTCAACTTGAGATTCACAAAGAAAAAAAGCGATGTCTCCTCGCCGAAAAGTAGGAGTTTAAAATTTATCTGAACTCTGAATATTATAGTTTGTTTTGGCTCCAGTGGCGTATTTCCGTAATGTATTTAAATCACAAATCTGTGCTCTGAGGCAAAGTCAAAACACCTGGTCTTAGTCCTGAGGTGAGGCCCTCAGAGCTGAACTAGTGCTTAGTGCCCTGTGCAGGGGCCATCATCAGATTTATATACAATGAAGAAGATTGTCTAGAACCTAGAGGGGTACTAAGTATAGTCTTATCATTTTTCTCCTTAGCAAAATGGAAGCTCCTCCTTGCACAGTGCGCCCCTTCCTCACTGTAGTTTATTCCAAGTGAGAAGAGTAAACATGACTTCCAAATGCCATCTAATGATATATGCATATCTAAAGGAGACAAGGATGACTGAATGCATCTTCATGTGTAGGAAGTGAAGTGTCTGTTGACATTAAATACTTCTTCATGAGAGAGAGGAGGCCCATGACGGAGATGATACCAGTATCTCCTTCTAGCACTCTAAATTCCCAGTGTTTACTACTGCTGTCTCTGAAACTGCAGCATCCTCACCAGGACCACACAGGGAACAAATGCAAGACACCTGAAGTCCCTTTAGCTGTATTCACAACACTTCGTAGATAAGATGAAATTAGAATATGAGAAGGATTTTTTATTTTTTATTTTTATTTTTTTTAAAGAGCACTCTGTTCTCCTGGTATCCTAGTATGAGTGCCTGAAAGTGCACATTGACTGGAAAGTTTCATATGAGCATCATTCCTGGGGTCCAGAAGACACTCTTGGCAAGCCTGGAGAGTGAAGTTGTTGAACAGGCAATGGAAGCATCCATGAAAGGCAGACAGCTGCTGCAAGAGTTTCCAACAGATAACTGGTCACTTGCACAGAGGGAAGGAACCATGGATTCCACGACAACGACACTTGTGCCAGCTTTTGTGTTTCCAGAAGTATTGAAAATGTAAGGGAACCACCAAGTGTAGAGTATGTGAAGTCTGACAGAGACGAGTTCCTAAGGTGTTTGTTTTGACAAATCACATTGCAAGTAATGTGAAAGCAGTTTGGATTAAAAATGTCCCCATCTAATGCCACATTAGGGCATGCATTTCTATAGCCTAAATCTGTTGGTGACATAAAAATATATGTTTTATTGGACACGTAATAGTTTGAACACATAATAGGTTCTAGAATGGATCTGCATAAAGTGAGAAGAAAGGATATAAAGGTAGAAGAATAAATGCATAAATGTTACAACAGAACACTGAGCTGGGCGGCTCTTCACCATGGACCTTGCTCGTATTTCTCACTACAGGCTTTCTCTGAGCTAACTTCCAAGTTCTTTCTTTCTCCTTCCAAACTTACCTGTATGTAATCTTGCTCCCAGGCCACCTGACTGATTTTTGATACTTGGAGATTTGCTTCCACCTCGGCATGACCAAGCCTTAGCCAAGTCACCGTTTACTCAGTTACAACATCTGTCCCCTGCAGAGGGCTGTCATAGCTTTCATAGCTCACAAACAGTCCAGCTTGAATCCAACCTTCTCTTTGGTCATTCGGAGTAGCAAGAAGCATTGTGTTTTGGATTTACTGCAGAATTCACACACTTAAATGTACAGTCAGTTTTTATAGCTCTCACTGCATCCAGATTGGGCAGTGACCTTGACTGAGACATCCTTTACTTCTGTTTCAGATCAATTTAGCCAGCATATAAAATCTCTGTGCACTGCCAGGGGAAAGTAAAGTGAAAGACTTCATGAAGAAATGGAGACGAGCCAAATAGTTGACCATGGTTGCTGTATAAATCTCGGACCCAGGGCTAAAAGGTGGCAATATAAATGCAGATGGTGCTGCTGCCATATTTTCCTGGCACACCTTTAAGCAGCACATTTCAAGTCTGCAGGGTTGGAATGGCATTTCCAAATATAGACTCAAAAAATCCTCAGGTGTTTGATTCTAGAATAGAGCTGGAAATTCTGTCTTGCAAATGCCTTCTGCAGCATGGGAGAAAACCCACTCTTTTGTGTCTCTTGCTTTAAACTCTCTATTTTCTGGAAACTAGAGAAAGATGTGGGCCTGTATTGAAAGACATGCCTTGAACAAGAATTATGGACCTATTGAAAACTTGTACATTGAGTAAACTCTCTGTTTACAGGAATCTATGGAAATATCAAAACATCGGAAGTGGCAGTAACTATAGAGGTCATTAACTAAGGAGATAACCTGAAAAATAAAGCTATATTTGCTAAAATCTGTATCTGATTAGTTTGGACTTCTTTTTCCTATCCCTTTCCTATTTTATATTTACATTTTTCTTCTAAAATTAAGTGATCGTTCACTATCTAATTTGTATTGTGGAAAATGTCCAATTCTAGACATTAGGATGGCTTTTCTTATTTGAGTCACATGCAAGAGGCAGCATGGTTTTGTGGAGACAGCATTACCTTTGGGGTCCAGCTCTTAGCTTTGGTGTTAACCCCAGGCATCTTTATCCTCATCATGATACCTCTCTGGGCCTCTCCTTATATTTGTAAAATGAGGGGGGCTTTCTGCAGTATCCTTCTGGCTACAAAATCTATCAGCTCTTTTTGTTGAAGGTTTCTTCTGTTCAGAGTTTCTAGGTTTCTCATAAACTGAGGAATCAGAGGTCAGGAGGAATGGAAACTTGTTATTCCATTTATAACATTGTTAGAAGTTTTAAATGCAAACACAAGTAATTAATTTGCCGTCATTGCTTGAATATATTATACTTTAAAATACTTAATTAAAAAATGCAATATTAAAAAAATGAATTTGTTATGAAAAATAAATATTGCTGCTTGTCTAAAATTTTTTTAGGACTCCTCAAATTACTGCCTATAGCAGCAGTTATCAGCCCCGGCTGTGCATTAGCATATCTTAGAAGGCTTTTAAATATGCCAATGTCTGCCCTCCCACCCTCAGAAGTTTTTGTCTAATTTGTCTGGTGTGGGGCCTGGGTACCAGTATTTTTTAAAAGACAAGATTAAGAATAAAATACATTCAGGTGGGTGTTGAACAATGAGAACACATGGACACAGGGAGGGGAGCACTACACACTGGGGTCCGTTGGGGGGAAATGGGGGAGGGGCGGGGGGGTGGGGAGGTGGGAAGAGATAGCATGGGGAGAAATGACAGATACAGGTGAGGGGACGGAAGGCAGCAAACCACACTGCCAAGTGTGTACCTATGCAATAATCTTGCATGTTCATCACATGTACCCCCAAACCTAAAACGCAATAAAAAAAAAAAAAAGAATAAAATACATTCAGGTCCCAAGGCTGTTGTGTGCATGGCTCCTATGCATGGCTCACACCTACCCACCTTCCATAGCAACCACGTGTGGTCCCCTCCAATGTGCTGTCATGTTTCACACATGTCATTTCACACCGCTCCATCTTTGCATCTTCTGTTGTAGCCTGGAATGCCATGCCCCAAGTGGCTTAGCCTTTCTTGAGCCCCTCCCTACAGTATAGATTTCTTTATTAGCATAGCTCCTGTCCTGTAATGGCCTGCCCTGCACTCATTCTTCCTGTATTGTAAATATTTTATCCACCATTGCATATATTTATATTGATACATTTGATCATGTCTCTTGTGCTTCATGCCCACCCCTGCCCAAGTGGTTTCACATTGTACTTACCTTGACCTGTTAGGCCTCACATGATCTCTTTCTCATGGACCTCTCCTTACACCATGGCCTCTTTTCTCAAACCTCTCTTCCTACCACTTCGTGCTTGTTCACTTTACTTCAGCCTTACAAGCCTCTTGACCCTTAAACATGCCATGGTTATCTTCATCTCAGAACCTTTGCACATGCAATTCCTCCGCCTGGGGTGTCTTCCTTCCCTCATCCTCCCGTCTGCCTCCTCCTGAGCATTCAGGCCCTCGCTCAAATGCCATCTCCTCAAAGTGGCTGGCCTTAATCACGCTAGCTAGAGTAGCTTGTCCCTCACCCTACCATCCCAGTGGTACTCCCCATTCTACTGCTTCTATGTTCTTTGTAGGACTTGTGTCTCAAGTAATATTTTTGTTTTGTATACATGATTTTTCTAAGTCTCCAATTACTGGATTGTAAGTTTTATGAAGATAGGGACTTTGTCTATTGGGGGCTTAACACATATTGAACAGATGTAGGTTGTCTCCCTTATAAGATAGTGCAATGCCTAGTGTAGTGATTGGGAAGATGGTATTCATTAAGCACTTCGTGAATGATGTTTCTTTTTCTTTTCTTTTTCTTTTTTTTTAAATTGCATTTTAGGTTTTGGGGTACATGTGAAGAACATGCAAGATTGTTGCATAGGTACACACATGGCAGTGTAATTTGCTGCCTTTCTCCCCTCACCTATATATGGCATTTCTCCCCATGCCATCCTCCCACAACTCCCCACCCCCTGCTGTCCCTCCCCTATTTTCCTCCAACAGACACCAGTGTGTAGTGCTCCCCTCCCTGTTTCCATGTGTTCCCATTGTTCAACACCCGCCTATGAGTGAGAACATGTGGTGTTCAATTTTCTGCTCCTGTGTCAGTTTGCTGAGAATGATGGCTTCCAGGTTCATCCATGTCCCTACAAAGGACACGAACTCATTGTTTTTGATGACTGCATAATATTCCATGGTGTATATGTGCCACATTTTCCCTGTCCAGTCTATCATCGATGGGCATTTGGGTTGGTTCCAGGTCTTTGCTATTGTAAACTGTGCTGCAATGAACATTCGTGTGCATGTGTCCTTATAGTAGAATGATTTATAATCCTTTGGATATATACCCAGTAATGGGATTGCTGGGTCAAATAGAATTTCTATTTCTAGGTCTTTGAGGAATCGCCACACTGTCTTCCACAATGGTTGAACTAATTTACATTCCCACCAACAGTGTAAAAGTGTTCCTATTTCTCCACATCCTCTCCAGCATCTGTTGTCTCCAGATTTTCTAATGATTGCCATTCTAACTGGCGTGAGATGGTATCTCAATGCAGTTTTGATTTGCATTTCTCTACTGACTGGTGATGATAAGCATTTTTTCATATGTTTGTTGGCCTCTTGTATGTCTTCTTTTGTAAAGTGTCTGTTCATATTCTTCGCCCACTTTTCAATGGGCTTGTTTGTTTTTTTCTTGCAGATCTGTTTTAGTTCTTTGTAAATTCTAGATATCAGCCCTTTGTCAGATGGGTAAACTGCAAAAACTTTTTCCCATTCTGTTGGTTGCTGATTCACTCAAATGACTGTTTCTTTTGCTCTGCGGAAGCTGTGGAGTTTGATTAGGTCCCATTTGTCTATTTTGGCTTTTGTTGCCAATGCTTTCGGTGTTTTGGTCATGAAGTCCTTGTCTATGCCTATGTCCTGAATGGTTTTGCCTAGATTTTCTTCTAGGGTTTTTATGATGTTAGGTCTTATGTTTAAGTCTTTAATCCATCTGGAGTTAATTTTAGTGTAAGGTGTCAGGAAGGGGTCCAGTTTCTGCTTTCTGCACATGGCTAGCCAGTTTTCCCAACACCATATATTAAACAGGGAATCCTTTCCCCATTGCTTGTTTTTGTCAGGTTTGTCAAAGATTGGATGGTTGTAGATATGTTGTGTTGCCTCTGAGGCCTCTGTTCTGTTCCATTGGTCTATATCTCTGTTTTGGTACCAGTACCATGCTATTTTGATTACTATAGCCTTGTAGTATAGTTTGAAGTCTGGTAGTGTGATGCCTCCTGCTTTGTTCTTTTTGCTTAGAATTGCCTTGGCTATGCGGGCTCTCTTTTGGTTTCACATGAAATTTAAGGTGTTTTTTTCCAGTTCTGTGAAGAAAGTCATTGTTAGCTTGATGAGGATAGCGTTGAATCTGTAAATTACTTTGGGCAGTATGGCCATTTTCATGATACTGATTCTTCCTAACCATGAACATGGAATGTTTCTCCATCTGTTTGTGTCCTCTCTTATTTCGTTGAGCAGTGGCTTGTAGTTCTCCTTGAAGAGGTCCTTTATGTTCCTTGTTAGTTGTATTCCTAGGTATTTTGTTCTCTTTGTAGCAATTGTGAGTGGCAGTTCATTCCTGATTTGGCTCTCTTTAAGTCTGTGATTGTTGTATAGGAATGCTTGCGATTTTTGCACATTGATTTTGTATCCTGAGACTTTGCTGAAGTTGGTTATCGAATGATGTTACTTAGACATTTCTCCTTCAGAAGCAGGACCACTAAAGAGCTTCAAATGATATTCAAAATATTAGGCTGATTTACATTTACATTTTCTTAATTTTTAGTTTAAAAAAGAGAAATATTTTTTTCTTTTTATAATAAAATTTTATATGTCTCTCCCTAATTTAAAAATCTCTATTTCTAGGATGCACACCTATGGAGACTCCCTCTTTCTATTTCAGAAAATAACAAAGGGAAAGGGATTCCTCTGGAAATCAGTTTTGTCTAGGAGTCCCAAATTTTAACTGACACCACTGCTCTGAGCCAATGTGAGACGAAACAGATTTTTTTTTGAACATCTAAATTTGGAGGGCCCAGCATGGTGGCTCACGCCTGTAATCCCAGCACTTTGGGAGGCCGAGGTGGGGCAGATCATTGGAGGCTAGGAGTCTGAGACCAGCCTAGCCAACATGGTGAAACCCCATCCCTACTTAAAAGAAAAAAATACAAGGCTAGGTGTGGTGGCTCACGCCTGTAATCCTGGCACTTTGGGGGGCCGAGGTGGGTAGATCACGAGGTTAAGAGATTGAGACCATCCTGGCCAACATGGTGAAACCTCATTTCTACTAAAGATACAAAAATTAGCTGGGCATTGGTGGTGTGCACCTGTAGTCCCAGCTACACAGGAGGCTGAGGCAGGAGAATCGCTTGAACCCAGGAGGCAGAGGTTGTAGTCAGCCAAGATCACTTCACTGCACTGTAGCCTGGTGACAGAGCAAGACTCCATCTCAAAAGAAAAAAAAGAAAAGAAAAAATACAAAATTAGCCAGGTGTGGTGGTGTGTGCCTGCAATCACAGCTACTTGTGAGTCTGAGACAGGAGAATCGCTTGAATCTGGGAGGTGGAGGTTGCATTGAGCCAAGATCATGCCACTGCACTCCAGCCTGGACAAGAGAGCAAGACTCCATCTCAAAAAATAAAAATAAAAAATAACAAACCTGGGGGCTTTCTAAATACGTAGGTGATTGAACAGGTGAAGATGGAGAGTGTTGAGACCAAGAGTGAACCCTGTGTCCTTGCAGAGCTCTGCCTGAGCGACTGGACCCAGGACTCCCTTAGATCCCTGTACTACCTGTGGCTCCTGTGAAATGGTAAGCACGAGACTCTGGTTGCTAGTCATGGTGGTGACATTTCTAATTCCTTCTTCCCAGCTTGACTCTTGCCTTGGGTTACCTACAGGTAGAGAATGATTGGGAAAGTTGTCAGAAACGTTGGGAGCAAGTATGGAACAGCACTGAACTCTCTAGAGAACACAGGATCTCTAAGGTATAACCTGAGGAGAAAGATGTAGCAAGCCTGTTTTCCCATATGTGAAATAAAGGGGTTGAGCTAGATGGTCTTTAGCGGCTTCTCTGTTTCCAACCTGTAATCTGTAAGAGTTTGTAAGCATTTTGTTATTGAAGTGATCAGCATTCAAACTGTAGGCAAAAGGTGTTTTCATCTTGTAATTCTTTCAGCACAGATAACAGATATTCTTTTTGTAAAGTTGCATTACTCTCTTTGTGGACACTGTATATCAAACTGAGGTAGAAAATTACTATTGCAGCAAAGTCTGGTTGGGATGCTGTAGAGTGCATTCTCCCATAGAGTAGCCAATAGTCACATGTGGCTGTTAACATTAAAACTAGTTAAAATTAAAAATTCAAGTTCCCAATTATATTAGCTACATTTCAAGTGATCAAAATGCACATATCTTCTCTTTCCAGTTCAGTTCTCAATTGGACAGAGCAGATGTATGCATTTCCATCATCACAGGAGGTTCTTCTGTGCAGTACTGGATTAGAGTGCACCCCTGCCCTTAGGTAAGAGTTGTATAGTTAGGGAGCTGCTAAGGACCCACCCATCTCTAAGGCTGAGTGACTCTGTGGCTTTGTGTTGGGAAGACCATATTCCTGCCCTTTCTTTACTGAAAAGGTTTTTGGTTTCCAAAAGTGCTTAGGCTGGTGGAGAGGTACAAAATAACTGCAGGGAGTTCCTGTCTCCCTGAGGAGATCATCATTCACCTCAAGAATTGCAGTGAGAATAAGAGATTATAAAATGATACTGAAAAGCCCTTTAAAAAGTTGAAGAGTTACATGAGTATAAGGCAAGATGATTGTTAAGTGAATGCATTAAATATAAAATGCAACTTGCTCTTGGACCCTCCTTGACTTACATCTCTCTAAGCCAATCAAAATGAAGTTGGAAGTGGTGGGGTTTGGTTGCCCTTGGCAACTAATTCTCTACTTTGTCCAAGCTCTGGCAACCTGGGTTAGGGAAACTATGAGAAAGTTCAAGACAGAGCAAGCAGTATTGGCTTCTGCTGGTTTGAGTCATGTTTACCTTGGCTTTAAGGGAGTCCCCAGAATGCTGGTGAGAGTCATTGGGATGGCCTGGATCAGTAACTCAGCCTAGTTGAAAAACTAGGGGATTCTCCCTGGTGAGAGGCTCAGTGGTACCACTTTCTTTCCCAGATGAAGTGCATAGAAGAGATGACTCTACCCTCTGCATATCTCTTGGTCAGCTTTCCCTCTGTTTACTCTCATGTCTTTGCATCATAGTTTTAACTCCTGTTGTGACAACATATTATGTTAAATATTATAGAAAAGGCACCAAATGTGGTAACTACAGCCACATGCCTCAGATTTGAATTAGATCTCAGTGGACCTCTCATGGAAGAGGACACTGGGAGTGATTTGGAAGACATCTCCTTGTGTCTTCATTGTCAACACTACCTCCAAGCACATGGCACTGTTCTGGGAGCTGTAGGAACCAGTGAAAGGCACACAACTTAGACAAACACCCAAACACAGGCTAGTTTACTTAGAGTATATACTAAGCGCAACTCTAAATGTTGACTCGAGTGGAAAGACATGGGATTTGAGTCACATGGACCTTGATCTAAATCCTCTTTATTGACTGTGATGTCTTGGGCTCTATAAGCCTCTGTTTACTCTTGTAAACTGGAAATAATAATGTCTTACCCACAGGGACGTTCTAGGAATGAGTGATGAACACATATGTCAAGGACTGCGTGGAAGGCTTTGCACATTGAGGCACATAACAAATTATTTCCTTTCCCTTTCTGAAGGATCAGTGCTGTGATGTGGAGGGGAATGATGGAGTGACTATGAAGAGTCCATGCTTAGAGAATGGAAACTACAGCATTTTACCAAGCTTGTTGGCTCTCTGGTGGTTTGAATAATAGGGTAGGGAGGGGGTGGATTTGGCTTACAGGGTCAGGGAGGTCTTCCCTATAGGATAAGTGGTCACAGGAATGAAATTGCCTCTCTCTCTTTAATCCTGAGCCAGTGGTTGATGTTTTGGTAGCTTTAGCTTCTCTTCAGCTGTGGGCTCTAGCTGCACAGGGGTTGATACTTGTGGGAAATTTGCAACCACTGGTGCAGTGGGATCCCAGGGATTGACAGAGGGGCAGTGTATGTACTTTAGGGAAAGGGAAGGAGGATCCTCTGGTGTCTCATGTCCAGTGAAATGTTGTTCCAATCAAGGACATTGATTGGTCTCTGATGGAGATGTAGTTCTATTAGTTCACTTTCCTATTTCACTATAGAATGTGACTGTATGTGTTTGTGTGAGAGTCACAGGGAAGGCATTATGATTGACAGTGGACAATAGGGGAATAGTCAAGGGAAGAGAAAGGGGACAGTTTTCTCTGGGACTCTCAGTTGTCCTGAACATGGGAGCAGTCACTTGCTGGAGTGGGACTAAAGAAATTAGGGTTACAAGGTATTGTCCACTAAAACTAGAGAAGGAAGTAAGATGAGTCCAAATGTAGGATCAGTGTTTTGAATACAAGAGGCAGATGCCCAATGTTAGATATGAGAATCTAAGGTGGAGAGAAGGGCTGGCTTGGTTGAAACTCAACTAAGAGAATTTCAGAGTCCTTTCCTCAGAAAATACTTTGGAAATGCTTTAGTTAGCTGTAAATGTACTTAGGATGTGTGATAAAAAACAAAAATAATAACACAGGGACCCAGTCCATCACTCTGATCCCTTACCAACCACATCAAGGCTTCTAGATATGGCTTTACCCAAGGAACCTTTAGCTCCTCCTTGGCATCTCACAAACTTTTCTCTGAATGGTCCTCTCTTCTCTGAGTGTGATAAAGGGGGTTGAGCCATTGGGAAGGAACTTTACATTTAGTCAGCATCCACTGTGTGCCAGCCAGGTGCAGTACTGGGCACTTTATGTTTTCTTAGTTTTCATAACAACTGCGTGATCTATGCATGCAGTTTTACTTATCCCGGTTTTAGTTATTAGGAAACCAAGGCTCAGAGATGTGAAGTATCTAACCCATGGTCACATGGCTTGTGAATAAGTGGCAGTATTGGGATTAGAACCCCAGATCTGAATTTAGATCATTTAGAGCCCCTAAATGTCAGGTTAAGGAGTTTGGAATTCTTTTAAAAGGCAGCAGGGAGTTGTTGGCTATGACCAACATGATATATGAGAGAAGACATTTTCCTCTTGAGTACACACAGAGAAGTTGTAGATCAATACAAGCAGCCTCTAAACCTCTCTCATTTTTATGGGCCCTTGGGCTTGATTCTTCTTTTTGCAATCAAGACTTTGTAATGCTGTCTGGCTCCAGTCTTGGGGTTTTTTGGAGCCTGTAGAGTCTCAGGGCACAAACAACACCAGCTGCTTGCCTAAGACATACTTTATAATCTTCCTCAGCTTCCACATTCTTTTTTTTTTTTTTTTTTTTTTTTTTAGACATGGTCTCTGAGGACCTCATTAAAGTTAAAGAAAACAACAACAACAACAACAACAACAAAAAGACATGGTCTCACTTTGTCACCCAGGCTAGAGTGTAGTTCAAGCAGTTCTCATGCCTCAGCCTCCCAAGTAGCTGGGATTCCAAGTGTGTGCCACCATGTCCAGCTATTTTTTTGTATTTTTTAGTAGAGAAAGGATTTCACTATGCTGGCCAGGCTGGTCTCAAACTCCTGGTCTCAAGTGATCTGCCTGCCTCAACCCCCCAAAGTGTTGGGATTAAAGGGGTGAACCACGGCACCTGGCCTATTTCCACATTCTTTATGACTCTGTTCTCAGAAGTAATGGAATAATGCTATGTAAGATAATTTGAGAAATTAGGCTCCAAGGTTTAGTGGATTGAAACAACTGTTTATTTACTGGATTCGCAACTTGGGTTGGCATCAGCTGGGCAGTTTTTCTACTAGTCTTACTGGGAGTCACTCACTTAGCTGCAGTCATTTGGCAGCTTGACTGGGGCTGGGTAGTCTAAGATAGCTTTATTGACAAGTCTGACAATTGGTGCTGGTTTTGCTGGTTGTCAGCTGAATAACTCTCTCTGTTCATCTTTTTGTGATATTGTATCTACTAGAAGACCAGACTGAGTTTCTTTTCATGATGGCAGATGTGTTGAAAGAGAATGAGAGCAGAAGCTGCAATACCTCTTGAAGCCAAGGCCTAGAAGTCACACAACATCTCTTCTGCTCTATTGAATTGGTCAAAGCAAGTCATAGGCTAGTTCAGATGGAGCGGGTAGCAAAATAGACTCTATCACTTGACAAGAAAAAAGGCAGTCACATTGTAAGGGGTGGGCATATAAGGATAGAAGGACTTGATTTGGCCATCTTTGTAAACAACCCACCACAGAAGGACTTCTGTTTTTCTGATCCTCCCTTAAGTTTGAACTACAAGTTCCCTGAGGAATTTCTGCCTGTGGAGATCAAATTAGAATTTGGTTTCTTAGCAGATGGTTTAATAACTGCAAGCAGTTGCCTTCAGAGTCCCTGAATAAAATCATCTTCCTAGGGGTCCTGGGAAAGGCTTTGATGGGTGTCCTAAGCTCTCTTTCCCCTGATCTTGTACTACCTCCATAGGTTTTTGGATTTTTGGTGAGAAAGACATCTTGGAGGAATGGAAATGCAGGGGTTTGGGAGGTGGACAGACATGGATTCAGCCAGTTCAGTCTTAGTTCTCACTGGCTATATGGCTTTGGGTAGGTTACTTGACTTCTTTGAATCTTATTTTCCTTATCCATAAAATAAGTATATTTATTTTGCATGATTGATTAGAGGAGTCATTCATTCAACAATAGATGATAATAATTAAAATCAATTCCAAGGGTAGCGTGAGCTCAAGGCCTCTCATTTAGACTCCTGAATCAGCCCATCCCTCCCCTACCCCATTCCCCTTCACCTTAAGTTGGCTTGCTGGCCAAATAGGTTGTTAGTTTCCTTATGTCTTCCTGTCTTACTCTGTCATAATTGCTGTGAGCAGGGCTTATCCCAGTAGGATAAGTGTGCAAGGAAGAAGAGGGAGGGAGTTTAAGAAAACCAGCCAGAAAGTCTGCTCCAGATAACAAGAAACCCTGCCAGAGTGCTGAATGGAATATCCAGAAATGATGTATAGAGAATCTAGTCACCTTTAGGATGTGAGATTTGGATGCACGAGGCCAGGCCCTGAGCCTTCTAGCTCTAAAGTCTTGGGCAAGGCTTTTAACCTACTGAGCCTAGCTTTTCTTATCTGTACCCCAGGAATCAGAATTTTGTATTTCAAATTTGTTATGAGAATAGGAGAAGACAATTTGCCAGGGGCGTTCCTGGAACATAGAGAGTTCCTGGACCTGTATAGGTGCATAGTCAAGGGTAGCTTTGTGATTATTCTCAATCTTCTTACTGCTGTGCTCCCTGCATATTATAGCTCTGTTGTCCACAGGAAGTAATGGGGTAAGACCATCCCAGGCTTTTAATGACCCATTTCCTGGGACTCAATAGCTATATTTTTTAAAAGTTGTGCTGTATATAGATTTTTATAAATTGAGTCCTATTTCCTCATTGACCAATCTGATTATTAATCTCAGTGAAAAGAGTTCACTGGAAAACAGTTATAATAGAAATGAACAGAGCTGCTGCAATCAGTCTGCATCATCATTCTAGCCAGGAAATTAGGCTTCAGGAGATTAAATAATAACTGGCCTAAGGTCATACAACTAGTTAGTGAAAGAGCCGAGGAACCAGAATGTCTGGTCCAGATTGGTGGTTGGGGGTTGGGGATGGTGGAAAGAAAAATTCACAGCAAGTAGACTAGAAGGGAGTACATTAAAAATATTATAGTTAATATATGGAGAATAGGGTAGAATTGAGACATTAGGTCACTTTCTTTCCTATGTTGATTTTTCAAAATTTCTATGATGAACATGTATTGCTTTTATAATGGCTAAAATAAGTTTGATTAAAAAAATAAATTTAAAAAGAGAAAGGTTGGGAGGGCAGAGCCTATATGATGGCCTATGGCTAGATTATGGACCTGGATGTTCCAGACTGGTTGTAGTGAACAAAAGTCAGACAGAATTGGGAGTAGACACTGACTCTTAGGCTTTGAAGATGGAACTACTGTGCAGAAGTAACGTTGAGGTTAATCTGAAGTTACTTGGGAGATAGGGAAGAGGGGAGTATAGAGGGTCAACAAATCATTGTATTGAAGTTTCCTCTACTTTGTCTTTTGCCTTGGCCTCCTGGCCTAGTGATAATTGGGAGAAGCAGGAGTGAGAGGAAAGGGACCAATGTTTCCTATGCTTTTGAATGGCCATGTGTCAGGGCTATTTAGAAAGATCTGGGCAAGGCCTCAGAAATCCCCATCAGGACAGACAGGGATGAGGTTCACTCCAGGAGCTTTGGAAGAAAATATATAAAACTTTGTTATTGTTACTGTGAAATACAAGACGCCCCACCATTTATCATTGCCAAATAGTTCCTGGTATTTCCACGGACTTCGTGCAGCAGTGAGGTGGGTACTCTTAAACGTATAGCATTTGGGCTGGGTGTTGGGGCTCATGCCTGTAATCCTGACATGAGATTGAGAGGCTGAAGAGGATGGATCACTTGAGGCTAGGCATTTAAGACCAGCCTGGCCAACATGGCAAAATCTCCCCTCTGCTAAAAATACAAAAAATGGCTGGCCCTGGTGGCATGCACCTGTAGTACCAGCTAGTTGGGAGGCTAAGGCAGGAGAATCGCTTGAACCTGAGAGACAGAGGTTGCAGTGAGCCTAGATCATGCCATTGCACTCCAGCCTGGGTGACAGAGCAAGTCTCTATTTCAAAAAAAGAAAAAAAAATGTATAGCATTTGTCCATTTTATGCACAGACTCACTAGCTTGTCAGTTGCTGCCAATCTACCATCAGGCTTGGGCCTTTCTACCAGAAACTCCCAAGCCAAGCTCCCTTCTTTGAGCCAGCGGGGCTACATCTCCATCCCTAGGATGTTAGGCCGTTGGGCAAAGTGCCCAGAAGTCCGTAATCGCATCTGTCTCCCAGAAGGATGGCATAAGTGCAGGATTCCCCTCAGGACCTCATGCATGTGGCCTGGAGCTAAGTCTCTGCCAGCTTCTCTCCCCCTATAGGGCAGGACCAACTTGACCAGGCCCCTTCTCAATGGAGCATATCCAGAGAAGGAGAGTTTTCCCACAAGTGGGAAAGCTGTGTCTGTCAGAGCTCTTCCTTTCTTGATTTCAACTCTTACAATCCTTGGCAGGAGAAGATATTTGAGGATAGCTCAGGTTCTGTGAGCTAGTCACCATCTTCAGAACTGAGAAAACAGTAGCAGAATTTAAATCATAGCAGGGCTTTCTTTAATGCTTGGTCATTGCATGTCAGGACCTTGTGTTGTCCTTCCAAAGGGGCATCTGGCAGGACCAGTGTCCCGTATCCCTGGGCTAGCCTGATTTCTATTGTCATAAAAAAATTAATGTGGAGGATGAGGTGATGTGTGAGACCCTGCACCTGGCAGGCACAGCCTAGCCAGCATGTGTATCCAGGAGAGGCTTTGGTTCTGCACTTCCCATGTGCCATAGGCTATGTATGGTGAAGCACATGGGATATCAACAGACCAAGTTCTCTGCACTCAAGATGATGAAGGAATATTAGGAATGGGAGATGCATGTCTGGAGGCACCGAGCACCTAGCGTTGTTTGCACTGCCAAGTGTCCAGGGCTGTTCTCCAAGATGTGGTGATGTACTCTGTCCAGGGTCTGGGCCCGCACTCCAGGATGTGGAGATGTGCACTGTCCAGGGTCTGGGCCCGCACTCCAGGATATGGAGGTGCGCTCTGCCCAGGATCCGGGTCCGCTCTCCAGGATGTGGAGATGTGCACTGCCCACGGCCCAGGCCTGCTCTCCAGGATATGGAGATCTGCGCTGCCAAGTGTCCAGGCCTGCTCTCCAGGATGTGGAGGTGTGCACTGCCCAGGGTCCGGGCCTGCTCTCCAGGATATGGAGATCTGCGCTGCCAAGTGTCCAGGCCTGCTCTCCAGGATGTGGAGATGTGTACTGCCGAATGACTAGGACTGTTCTCCAGGCCCAGCACAGACATGACTGCCTTGCTCATGTTTTTAAGATTTCAGCCTCTATTCTCTAGCTGTCCTCTCTGAGACCCTACATGAATATCTTCTTTAATATGTCTAAAATTAAACTCAGCCTCTCCTTCCAAGATACATTGCCCCTCTTTATCAAGACCTAATATCTGGAGTTTTTCATGGTTTTCTGTCTTCTGGGGCTCTTTCATCTTAGTTTTTAGACCCAGTAGCCCTTTATAACCTCTTGTCTGCATCTCTTCCTTTCCACCCATCCCTGCCTTTTTACCTCATGTATAGGTGCCTTCAAAGCCCCCTGACCAGCCTCTGTGGTCTCGCATTACTCCTTTTTAGCCCCCCCACATCAGCATTCCTAAAACAGCAAGTCTTTTCAGTGGCTTTTCACCTCCTAGAACAATGACTTAGCCTGGATTATAT
Organism: Saimiri boliviensis; assembly: GCF_048565385.1. NCBI lineage: Eukaryota > Metazoa > Chordata > Mammalia > Primates > Cebidae > Saimiri > Saimiri boliviensis. Next base: position 27,787,962 of record NC_133456.1, on the reverse strand, counting down.
TAAGATCACACCTGGAGAAGATGGAATGGGAGGACTGGAGTTACCAGGAAACCCACCCTGAGGAAGCCCCCCAGTAGTATTTGATGAAGTGATCATTTTCAGGTTAGTAATATCCACGCAGATTACCCACATAGTGATACATTTTTGGTGTCTTATAAAATCCTGGGCTGGCTTCTCTCTGCCACCCAACTGTGGCCATCGTCCCAGTCCTCACCATTGACTTGTGTGTGCTCAGGGATTTTGACACTTTGGGATATTAACTGGAACCAAATACCCTGAAGAAGATAAAGCAGCTGCTGGTGCCTAAAGTCAGGACATGAACCATTAAGCTGAAGGTGGCTGACCCAGACTGTGGAGGGAGACAAGCAGGAGAAGCTGGAAGTCCCAGCTCCAACTCAAGCTCAACAATCAATTGTATCGCCTTATGTTTAAGTCTTTTCCAGTCTGACCTCAGTTTCTTTTGATGCAAAACAAGGTTCAATTAGGTTCACTGCTTGTCTGGTTTATTCATACCAGTGCTCTCTCCTGTTTTCAAGGAAACTTGAGAGATCTATTTTCTAACTGTAGATTAGTTCTCTCCTTGCTTCATGTTAAATAGGCATCCTTAGTTCTTGGCTAAAAGGAATTACAGACTGTTGGTGTTGGGAGGGAACTTGGAGATTACCTCTTACCTGATGGGCATCCACACTATTCATAATGCAAAGGAGACAGCAGATTGATTTCCTGTCAGACTCCTGGAGCAGAGAGGCCCATTGGGTCCCAGGGGCTCAGAGCACTTAGCAAAGATCACCTGACCTTTCCTGAGAAGAGGCACACAAAGAAGACTAAGAGACAGGGAGTGGTCTGTCTCTTCTTAGAGGTGGAGAGGATGTCTGGTGGGCCCCACTGTCTGGGGCAAGTATGGTGATGGGCTTTCTTTGTTCTGTCTTCCTTTTCATGGGCACTGGGAGTCTGAGGACTCTGCTCTGTGCCGGCTGGAGAACTCTGCATGTGTTGTCTCTAGGAACATGCCTGCCACTTCTTGAACACTAGGGGAAAGACTATTGCTTGGCAAGTGTGGACTCAAGCAGAGCCCTGTGTTGCATTTTAAATGCGATAAATATCCAGGGTAACCTCAATCACACCCATAGTCCAGTAAAAGCATCAGGAATGGCAGCTAATTGGGAGGAATATTAGGGAGTTGGGGGTTCCAAATGAGTCAGAAGCTTGGGTAGGAGTAATTGACAAGATGATTGTGATGTGCTGGGGAGGGATGATTCCTAGTATGCTAAAGATAGCTGTATTTTAGTGGCCAGTAGCCCAGAAGTTTCTTTTATCCTCTGTGTTTTTCCCAGAATTTTCTAAGCCCTATCTCTTGGAAATGAGCCCCAGTCTAATCCATGGAACTCTGGATAACAGGTGAACTTTACCACAGCTACTTGGTCCATGCAAGTGTTTTAGAAAGTGTGATCTGGACAACTTGCCTCAGCACCACCTGGGGTGCTCTTTCAAAGGGCAGAAACCTGGGTTCTACCTGGATTTAAAGGTCCAAGCAGAGGCATCCAAATGCCTCCCTGAGATAAAAGATGAACATGTGTTTCATAGCCCTTTTGTCGTATCTAGAACATATCTCTTTACTAAAAGGGTGATGTTTAAGGAATACTAAGCAAGTGGTAAAAGGAAAATGTAGTAGCTCCCTTTTTTTGTGGGTGATACATTCCAAGAACTTCAGTGGATGCCTGTAACCATGGATAGTACCAAATCCTATATACACTGTTTTATCCTATATGTACATACCTATGATAAAGTTTAATTTATAAATTAGCCACCCTAAGAGATTAACAACAATAACTAATGAAAAATAGAACAATTATAACAAATACAGTCATGTGCCAATTAGTGAACAGGGTTACATTCTGAGAAATGTGTCATAGGGCAATTTCATCATACAAATCTCATAGAGTGTACTTACACAAATCTAGATGGTACAGACTACTACACACCTAGGCTGTGTGGTATCGCCTATCGCTCCTTGGCTACAGACCTGTGTAGCATGTTACTATACCAGATACTGTAGGCAGTTGTAATACAATGACAAGTATTCATGTATCTAAACATATCTAGACAGAAAAGTTACAGTTAAAATATGGTATAAGATTAAAAATAGTACACCTGTATAGTACACTTACCATAGATGCAGGACGGGAAATTACTTTGGGTGAGTCAGTGGTGAGTGAATGTGAAGGCCTGCCACATCATTGTATACTACCATAGACTTTATGAATACTGTACATTTAGGTTACACTAAATTTATTTTAATGTTTATTGGCTAGATGCAGTGGCTCATGTCTATAGTCCTAGAGCTTTGGAGGCCTAGTAGGGAGGATCACTTGAGCTTGAGACCAGCCTGGGCAACATAGCGACCCTGTCTCTATAAATAATAAAAATAAAAAGAATTAGCTGGGTATGGTGGTGCACACCTGTAGCCCCAGCTACTTGAGAGGCTGAGGTAGGAGGGTTGCTTGAGCCCAGGAGTTCAAGGCTACAGTGAGCTATGATCACACTGCTGCCCTCCAGTCTGGGTGACAGAACAAGAACCTGTCTCCAAAAACAAATAATTTTTTTGTTTAAACTTAGCTTACTGTAACCTTTTTTACATTATAGATTCTTTTGTAATAACTTAAAACACAAATAGGTGTATGGCTGCACAAAAATATTTTTATATTCTTCTGTAAGTTTTTTTCTTTAAATTTTTTTTAAAAACCTTTAAATCTTTTTTTTTTTTTTAAAAAAAAAAACAAATACACTAACGCGGTAGCCTAGGACTACACAGGGTCAGGATCATCACTGTCACTGTCTTCTATCTTCACATCTTGTCTCACTGGAAGGTCTTCAGGGGCAATAACACATGTGGAGCTGTTGTCTCCTATGATAACTATGCTTCCATCTAGAATACTTTCTGAAGGACCTGCTTAGACTTCTGTACAGTTAACTTTTTAAGCAAATATATAAACCAGTAATATTGTCATTTATCATCATTATCAAATATGCATCGTACATAATTTTATGTGTTATACTTTTAGACAACTGGGAGTGCAGTAGGTTTGTTTATACCAGCATCACCACAAACATGTGAGTAATGTGTGCATTGTGCTACAATGTTATAGCAGCTATGATGTCACTAGGTGGTAGGAATTTTTCAGCTCCATCATAATCTTATGGGACCATAATATATGTGGTCTGTCATTCACTAAAACGTTGTCATGCAGTACATGGCTATTTTGCAATAAAAGTTATACAAATATGGTCTCTCTCACTCTCATAGTATTTTATTGTACCGTACTTACTGAGTTTCGGACTGAGATTGACTGCCAGTAACTGAAATCGCAGAAAGTGAAACTGTGGATAAGGGGAGACTACTATAATTCTTTCTGAGCAAACATTTTAAAGAAACAAATGCTCAAGATACATAGTTGTATAGTTTCCTTTTTACCAGTTGTCCCCTAACCATAATCACTGATGCAAATTTTGATCAGAATGATGCTGAGCTTGAGCCTGGGGTAACTGCGTGTGTGGTGGGGGTATGTTCAGCCTTTCTTGGTTTCATAGCTGTGGCTCTTCTCAGCTGCTGACCTTGCCTTTGCCCTTCCCCACTGGGGCTATTCTATTTCTCACCTGCCAAAGAGTGCCTGGCTTTCTCTTTCTAGTGCTCCTGAGCACTTCTAGACCTGTTATCTCCAGCCCTCCAGTTCTTACCTCGAAGGCCACAGATCTTTCCGTTGGGAAATAAAACCTTCTGGTTCCTCAGAGTTCCTCTGCTAGTTTACTCTTGTGCTTCAGTGTTGCTTTCCCCCAGCTTTCGTCAAGAAAAATGAGTAAGCTACACCTCTCTCTTCCCTAACCTAGAAAAAGGGAAAAGAAAAGAAGGTGCACAGAGAAGTGGCAAGAAGGTCCTTGCCAGATCTTCAGAGAGACCCACGTTGGAAGGTTGGCCCACCACTTATCAGCTGTGTAACCTTCAGCAGATCATATACACTCTCTAAGGAGCAGCCGTTACCTCTTTGAAATGGAAGAAGAGGACCTCCCTCATGGGAGTCGTAAGGATTCACTACAACAAATGAGAAATCTCTCAGTGTTCCTCATGTATTAGCTACTCAGTAAAGATTGCCCTTCTATGCCCCTGCCCTTGGCTGTCTTTTCCCACACAGCCTACTTCTCTCTCTGCTCTCCTTCCTCCCAGTTCTGTGTAGCCCCTTGCCCACGTTTACTCATTTCTGTCTCTCACCTCACCTCCTGTAATGAACAACACTGTTCCTCATTCTGTATCTGATGCCAGCTTACAAGTGTGTTATATCTAAAATTCCATTAATAAGTCAGGTGTCAAAACGACTCTTGTGCTTTTCTAGTGGTGGCTCACACTTGATCATGTGAGCTCAGGCGTTTGAGACCAGCCTGGCCAATGTGGAGTAACCCCATCTCTATGAAAAATACAAAAAAAAAAAGAAAAAAACAAGGCCAGGCGTGATGATGTGCACCTGTAATCCCAGCTACTTGGGAGGCTGAGTTGTATGAGAATCACTTGAACCTGGACGGCAAATGTTGCAGTGAGCTGACATCTCACCACTGCACTCCAGCCTGGGCAACAGAGACTACACTTGCATATTTCTAAAAATCCACATTTATGCATAATGATTAAACATTCCCAGGCTAGACCCAAAATTAATGTTACAATGAAAAGCACAAAGGAGAGAGCAACTTTGTTTTAATAAGCATAGCAAAAACCACAGCAAGCAAGTGTCCTATTCTATTTCTTCCAGAAAGCTGCTCATGATCAGAAGCAGGTTAAATTACATTAGAGGATGAGGAGGTAAGGTTTGGGGTGCTTTTAAAGGCTTTAAAAGTTGCTGGCTTTGGTTCGTTATTAGCCCTAATTTACTACAAAATACATGGCTCTCCCTTTTTCCTGATGCAGGTGTAAGTCCCTGGCACCAATCTTGCTCTTATCTGCTATGATTAGGATTATTTTTGGCTCTAAAACAGAACAAAGCAGGGAGGAGAATGTGAAGGGGAGGGACAGGAAACTTTTGCTGCGGTTGTTTGGAAGGAATTGGAGAAAAGACGGGAGGCAGAAAGGCTTAGGATAGATATGAATGTGCTGTGCAGCACTGTTTATAGTGGGAAGTGGTTCCTAGGAGGGACAGGAGCACAGCATCTCTTCTCTGATGGGGAAGGAGGAAATAGAAAAGAAAAGCCAAGACAAGTGGGAGAGTGAGTATTCCCATGTGTTTTAGGTACACCGATACTGTGGCAGACTAGGGATGAGCGTCTTGTTACCACCCTAAGTTTGAGATTTCCATATCGACTGTTAGTGTCCCTGGAGTGCCTTTATGGTGACTCTATCCTTTTGCAGTAGGCAAAATCAAGCTGATGAAAATTATATACAACATAAAATTATCCTAAGGGAATTCAATACAAATGTGGATGCTGGAAGATATTAGTTGGTCAGAAGTTAAAACAATAGGGCAGCAAATATTTGGAGGTTAGAGGACTTTTAGGGAAGTATATTAGTTATTTTTTGCTGTGCAACAAGTTACTCCAAAACTTAGTGGCTTGAAATAACACACATTTATTGTCTGACAGTTTCTGTGGTTCAGGAATTTAGACACAGTTTTCTGGGTCCTCTGCTTCATGGTCTCTTAGGAGGCTACAATCAAGATATTGTACAGGGTTGGCATCTCATGTGAAGAACTTCATGGAAAAGGCTGACTTGGTTTACATGGTCGTTGGCAGTTCTTCAAGGGTTTTTGGGCTGAGGGTTTCAGTTTCTTGTTGCAGAGGCTGATCTCAGGTCTTTGTTATGTGGGCCTCTCCAACATGATAGCTTGTTTCATCAAAGCCAGCAAGAGAGAGAATCCTCTGGCAAGATGGATGCCACAGTCATACATAGCCTAGTCACAGAAGTGATATCCCATGCCTTTGCCATATTATACTGGTTAAGAAGCAAGCTACAAAACCAGTATATGCTCAAGGAGAGGGGATCATTGGGGAACTTCCCAGAGTCTCCTTGCTATAGACAGGGAGCATTAACCAAGAAAAAGACTCAGGAGATGGAGGGGTCTGGTGGCCCAGACCCATCTGGCTTCATCTAGTGCCTCTTTAACCATCTCGCTAACAGCCTCCAGTCCTGAAAGATGTGCTTTTTGCCTGGGTTCCATGTGCTGCTCATCTATTCTGACCAAAACCGTGTCTTCACAGCTGTTCTTCCTCATTAAATATTTTCATACTGAAAACATAGAAAAAGAAAATGATGGGGAAGAGGAGCTGAAAGTTCAAAATAATGAGTATTTGTTTATTATATACAGGGCATTATGAACTGAATTGTGCCCTCCCCAAATTCGTATGTTGCAGTCCTAAATCCCAGTCCCTCAGAATATGACTGTAATTGGAGATAAAGCTTTCAAGAGGTGATTAAGTTAAAATGATGCCCTTAGGGTGGGCCTTAACCCAGTCTGACTGATGGCCTTTATAAGAAGAGAAGATTGTTAGGGCACATGGAGAGAGACTGTGTTAGGCTATTCTTGCATTGCTATAATTTAATTAATTACTGGGCAATTTTATAATAACTGGTTAATTTATGAGAAATGGGGTTTAATTGGCTCATGATTATGCAGGCTGAATAGAAAGCACAGTGCCAGCATCTGCTTCTGGTGAGACCTCAGGAAGCTTCCAATCATGGCAGAAGGTGAAGACGGAACAGGCATCTCTCATGGTGAGAGTGGGAGCAAGAGGCCAGGGGAGGTGCTACACTTTACAGTAACCAGATTTCATGAGAACTAACTGTTGTAAGGTCAGCACCAAGCCATGAAGGATCCCCCATAATCCAAACACTTCCCACTGGGCCCTGCCTCCAACACTGGGCATTATATTTCAACATAAGATTTAAGTGGGGACAAATATCCAAACTATATCAGACATCATGGGACACAGAGGGATGACTGTGTGAGGAAGCAACAAGAAGGCATCCATCTGTATCTGCAGGCCAAAGGGAGGAGTCTTAGAGGAAGCCAATGCTGCTCAACCTTGATTTTGGACTTACAGCCTTCAGAGCAGCAGAAAATAAAATGCTGTGCTTTAAGCCACCCAGTCTGTGATATTTTGTTATGGCAGTCCTAGCAAACTAGTACACAGGGCATTTTTGTTTTAAAGTGTTCATTATTTTTTGTATTCATTTAATAAACATTTTTGTTCCAGGAAATGTACTGGGGAAGGACTATGGACTTAAAACATGGACCTGCTCCTTCAGAATCCTATAGGTCAAGAAAGATAAAAACAAATCAGAATGTAGGGATGATTGCCATAATCACCATAGTTATGTGCTATGGGAACAGAAAAAGGGGCAATTATATGTTGAAGAAATTGTAGAAGTGGCAGATGAGCTGCTGCTTAAAAACAGGGTGGAGTTCTCAGAAAAGGAGGAAGATTGTTCCAGTCTAGACAAACTGAGCAAGGTATGGAGGCTAGAAAGAGCATAGTATGAGCATTTTGGCTCTAGAGTCACATGGGTCTAGATTTTAATTCACCTCTACCACTTTGTAGCTCTGTGACCTTGGGCAAGTCACTTAACCTCTCTGTGCCCTTATGTCTTCATCTGTAAAGTGAGGTTAGTTGTAATACTTCCCCATAAAGTTGTTGGAAGGATGGGATGAATTAATATGGGTGAAGAGCTTAGAAGAATGTATTACATAAGCATTAGGTATTATAATTCAAAAATGCAAATCTTGTATTATTTCTTTGAGTTAAATTTCTCAGTGTTTGTGTAGTAAGTCTATAGAATCAATTCCCAACTCCTTAGCAAAGCTCTACCTTGATCCCCAGCCTCTTCCCCTGTGTTCTAGCTCCGCAGGACAGCAATGCCTACATCTTCTCCTATCATATTCTTTCGCCGCTGCTGAAATAAAGCTGCACATTCCTGAAGACACGGCTCAATTTTCAACTGCCCTTTGGAGCCTTTCCTGACTCTCCTACCCTCACTTCTATAATTATATCATGTAGATCTAAATTGTAGCACTTATGTTTCTATTTCAGTTCTTTTATTCATTTACTCCAATAGGCCAGAGGTACCTTGAAGACTGAAACTATGTACTTTCCAGCCAATTTTGTATTCTTATCATCTGGCATATACTGGGTACCCAGTAAATGGTTGTTGAATGAAAAAAATGAACCAGTAGCGATTTGTATGCAGTCATAGTATGTCTGAGACAGGGCAGATGGGTGGCGATGAGCCTGAAAGCAGGGATTGCGTTTAAATGATGAAGAGGAGGAGCCAGTTGGGTATAGCTAGCAACCATCTCATTTTCCCATTTATGGAGGGTTTTTTTTTGTTTTGTTTTTTGTTTTTTGAGAAAGTGTTTCACTCCTGTTGCCCAAGCTGGAGTGCAATGGTGTGATCTTGCCTCACTGAAAACTCTGCTTCTTTGCCTCAAGTGATTCTCCTACCTCAGCCTCCGAAGTACCTGGGACTACAGGTTCATGCCACCGCACCTGGCTAATTTTTGTATTTTTAGTAGAGAGAGGGTTTTGCCATGTTGGCCAGGTTGATCGCAGACTCCTGAGCACAAGCAATCTGCCCACCTCAGTCTCCCAAATTGCTGTGATTACAGGCATGAGCCACTGCATCTGACCTCCATTTACGGTGTCTTTAAAAATGCAACAGACTACCAAAACATATCTCAAGCTTCAGGCCAAAGCTTGTTCTTGGGCCCCCTGCTTACTCTAGGCTCCTTGAATTTCTGTCCCTTTCTAGTTGGAAAAGGGACCACCATGGGCTTCCTCTCTTCCCTGCCACCTTTGTCTTTTTCTTAAAGTTCTAATTATCTAAAACTAGAAATACCATTTGACCCAGCAATCCCATTACTGGGTATATACCCAAAGGATTCTAAATCACTCTACTATAAAGACATATGCACATGTATGTTTATTGCAGCACTGTGCACAATAGCAAAGACTTGGAACCAACCGAAATGCCCATCAAGGATAGACTGGGAAAAGAAAATCTGACACATATACACCATGGAATACTATACAGCCATAAAAAAGGATGAGTTGATGTCCTTTACAGGGACATGAAGCTGGAAACCATTATTCTCAGCAAACTAACACAAGAACAGAAAACCAAATGCCACATGTTCTCACCCATAGATGGGAGTTGAACAATGAAAACTCATGGACACAGGGAATGGAATATCACACACTGGGACCTGTTGGGGAGCATAGGGAGCGGCGGAAGGGATAGCATTAGGATAAATACCTAATGTAGATGATGGGTTGATGGGTGCAGCAGATCACCATGGCACATATATACCTGTGTAATCTGCACGTCCTGCACATGTACCCCAGAATTTAAAGTATATATATTTTCTAAAAGCTGTGATCGTGGGGCTTCTGTGCTGGATTCTATCCACTGTGATCCTCCAAGGCCGAGGACCTACCTGCCTTGGCAGGTCTGTCTGGTGGTGACTCTGTGGTGACCAGTAATTGCTCCAGAGTGTGTTCCTTCCTGTTCCTCTGATCAGAGTCTCACCATGAGATACTCTCAACTCGGCAAACCTGGTGCATAGATGGTACCAGTTGTCTTCTGCCTTGCTTTGGGGAGCTGCCTCATAAACCTGCAAGGGAGGTGAGAAGAGGGAGAAGAGGATCTGAGGCAGACCAAGGCCACTCAAGGGTCATTTGTCAGTCTAACTCCAAGAGGATGATGGTGCCCTTCCTTTATTCTCACTGCCCTTCTCTTTCATTGTCAAGGCCACTGGTATACTTGTTTTGACCTGATTTACAAGCAGGTTCAGTGCAGCAGGCAGGTGCTGGGTGGTGCCAGTTGCTGGAAGACAGAGGGAGACCTGTGGGATCTGCCTCTGCATCAGGGGAACTGCCCTCTGAATCAGGTTAGGAGCAGCAAGGGAGTTGTTAGAGTCACACTTTGGAGTTTGATTAGGTCTCGTTTGTCTATTTTGGCTTTTGTTGCCAATGCTTTTGGTGTTTTGGTCATGAAGTCCTTGCCTATGCCTATGTCCTGAATGGTTTTGCCTTGGTGGTGAGCTAGAATCAGGTTACCTGGCTTCAGGGTCCAGCTTATTTACCATGGTTGCTTCATCAGAGAAAAAGGATGTTTTCAGTGGAGTATCTTCATAAAACCCTCAGGGAAAGTTGCTAGAGAGAGGATACAGGATTCCTTTGAGCAACAACAATGCCATTAGAATAATGCAGTCTCTGATGGGGATGCCCTTGAGGAGGATAGCATGCCTGGGTATTGTGTGTTAGGGGTCTCTTGAAGACATTTACCCCAGTGGTTAGGTACATGGATTCTCAAGCCAGGCTTCCTGAGTTCAGTCCTGGTTCTGTTATTTCCCTTCTCTGTTCCTCAGCATTCCCAGTTGAAAAATGAGGTAATAGCAGCAGCGAACTCCATGGGGTTGTAGTAGGGATTAAATGAGTGAATATGTTAAAGATGATTAGAAGCATGCTTAGCAAATGAGTAACAGATGTTATTTAAAAAATTGTAAAGTGTGATTTTCTTTTATGGAAAGTTCTAGAGGCAAGACTTTGTCTTATATGCTACTGAATTCACACAGTGCCCAACCAGAGCCTGTCCTGAGCAGGTGTCCAGTTATTTACTGGATGAAATACGGAGATCTACAAATTCTCCAGTTTATGTGTTCATCAGGGAGGAGCTAAGACCGATAAACATGTTCCTCTTTCTCTAGTAGTAAAAACCCTCTCACAGTTCCCCTAGGGAATCATTCCTTTCAGTTCAACACAGCCCAAATTTCAACCATTAAAGTAACTCATTTCTTTGACTTAAGATGTTTTGCTCCTGAGGCCTCATCAGTCCTCCAAGCCTGAGTGTATCCGATTCCTCCTCAGTGGGGTTTTTGACAGGGGTGATGGGACACTTGTTCCCCAGTTGTGGGGAGGGGTAGAAGATGGGAATGATGCTGAATTATGCTGATGATTTATTTTCAAGGTGGATCTTGATGACTTGGCAGCAGAGCTCAGAGCTCACCTTGGTGTGGGTGAGGTATCTTTCTGAAAGACACAGTAATTAGGACATGTAAATTGCACTATCTTTGTTTCTTATCTTTTGTTATTTTTGAGACAGAGACTTACTCTGTCACCTAGGCTGGAGTGCAGTGGCTCGATGTCAGCTTACTGCAACCTCTGCTTCCCAGGTTTAAGTGATTCTCCTGCCTTGGCCTCCTGAGTAGCTGGGATTACAGGCATCAGCTACCACGCCCAACTGATTTTTGCATTTTTGGTAGAGGTGGGGTTTCGCCATATTGGCTGGGGTAGTCTGAAACTCCTGACCTCAGGTGATCCACCTGTCTCAGCCTCCAAAAGTGCTGGGATTTACAGGTGTGAGCCATGGTGCCTGGCCTGGGTATGTCTTTATTGGCAGCTTGAGAACAGGCTAATACACCATCCAAACACAGGGCATGTGTCAGGAAGGTGAGGCAAGGATCTTCAGCAGCTGTTTAGTCTCTACTGGCAGAAGTTCCTAAGCCTCTGGTATGGAAGGCTATCTTCCCCTAAGCTTCCATTCCCCTGGAGATCTCGATGTTGTGGGGAGGGGCAGAGAGGAGGGAGGCCATGAATGGCAGAGTAATCAGCCAGGAGAAACCCAGTTGTTTCTGAAAGTATCTTTAGCAAGGTACACATGGATTGATGGATAGATGAACTAAAAATGGATTAATTAGAGTGCCAAGGTGAAATAAAAGAAAGGGAACATGCCAATTAAGTCTATACTGTGGGGGTAGATTTCTGTTGTAAGTGATTATTAGAGAGTTACAAGGTAGGGAGTGATTTTAAGACTTATATTTGAAGGAGGAAGACTAAATGGTTTTGTTGAAGGGCAATTAGGATGTTGTAGCAAAGGAATATTAGGGAAAAGTCCTCAATATATGCATTTTCACCTGGTTACTGTTCCCAATAGGGTAGATAAACTGGAAGTCCTCAACCCTGATGCAAGAGGAATCTCCTAGGGAAACATTTTTTAAAACCCCAGAAATGAAGCAAAGCAATAACATACAAGCTTACAAAAAACTCATGTGTGGGCCCTACTCTAGAACAATTATTGAGACTCTTTAGGCTGTAGCCAGGCATCATGTTTTTACATGTAGCTAGAGTTGAGCCCCCAGCATTTAGAACAAATTTAAGCATACTCAAGAATCACCTGGGGCACTTTTTAAAAAAGGTAGATTGCTAGGCCTCACCACCAGAGACTCTATTCAGTAGTCTGCGAGGGAGGAAGAGTCTGCATGTTTTAAAAGCTCCCCAAATAATTCAGATTTTGCAGTAGATACTGGATTAGAGGATATGAACATTCCAGAGAGCAAGAAAATAGTCGTGAGGAGTGAGCAACGGTGGTGGAGGAGAGAAGCTCTATAGGGAAAAGGACATCTCTGAAAAGATTTCCCTTCAGAGCAAAAGCTGCTATCATTAATATCATTATCCTCTCAGCATGGCTGGTTCTGACAGAAATTGGTGTCTAGCACTCAGATTACTCACTTAATTACATTTATCTTCAGCCTCTCTTGTATTGTGCCATCACAAGCAGTGGGTCTTATAATCAAGAGTATGACAGAAGAAAGTACTTTGGACAGGGAGAATGAGAGTGGCTGAAACAGGTGTTTCAGAGGGGAGGCTTGTATACTCTATTATGTATACTCTGATGTCAAGAACTGTTAAGTGTCAAGGTCTGAGATTTACTCTATCTTCTAGCTAACAAGCTAGCCTGCCACAATTGCATGGATGCTGACAGAAGTTATGAGACTCCTGGATCAGAGACAAAGGACTTAATGACTCACAGCAAAGCAAGCAGCATGAACTTCAGCATATTTGTATTGGTACTCCTTACCCCCAAGTCCCACAGCAGCAATGCAAAGTGGCCCAGGTAGATAATGCACATGTCATGGATTTGCATTACAGTTGAGGAACTTCAAGCTTAGGAAATACCAGTTTTCACAAGGGGATGCAAGCAAATCTGCCCAAACTTTGTCCTGGGGTGGGGGCATTGTCTTTCTTACTCTTGTTAGCAAACAAATCTGCTCTTTGCCTCAGAGGGAAACAATATCTCTGTCTTCAAGTCTGTTCACTATATGAACATCCTTGAAAAGATAATCTGGAACAAAAGCTATCAGGGTCTTTGCTTATAAGATGTGCAGAAATATAAGAGACCATGGAGAACTGTCTCCCAACATTTAATGCGTAACGTCTCCCAGGAGTGGAAGCTATTCAGCTCTTCTCACTATGTACCACATGTTCCAGGGAAGATTGAACATGCCAGTTAGCCTTGGTATGGAGTGGAGAGTGTTCTGAGATACTAATAAAGTACACATAAATGTCGAAGTCTGAAAGTGTTGCTATTGTGTGTGATGTCAGCTCGTGCCTCAGAACATGCAGTGGATTCCAGGAGTTTTGAAAAAGGGACATGAAGCAGGAAGTGGAAATACTCCTCCCTCTGACCATCAGTTCTTGACTCTGGAAGTGTCATATATGCAAGAGTGTGTAAAAGGCAACATAGAGGGCTAGGGGAGGTGGCTCATGCCTGTAATCCTAGCACGTTGAGAGGCCAAGGCAGGTGGATCACCTTAGGTTAGGAGTTCCAGACCAGCCTGGCCAACATGGTAAAACCCCGTCTCTACTAAAAAATACAAAAATTAGCTGGGCATGGTGACCCATGCCAGCTACTTGGGAGGCTGAGGCAGGAGGATCACTTGTACCCATGAGTTGGAGCTTGCAGTGAGCCAAGATGACACCACTGCACTTCAGCTTGGCGACAGAGTGAGAGGCCGTCACAAAAAACAAAACAAAACAAAACAAAACAAAAAACTGGGGTGGTAGCGCACACCTGTGATCCCAACTCCTCAGGAGGCAGAAATAGGAGAATTGCTTGAACCTGGAAGACAGAGGTTGAAATGAGCCAAGATCATGAACATTCCAGAGAGCAAGAAAATAGCCGTGAGGAGTGAGCAACGGTGGTGGAGGAGAGAAGCTCTACAGGGAAAAGGATGTCTCTGAAAAGATTTCCCTTCAGAGCAAAAGCTGCTATCATTTAGACAGGAGCAAATCTCCATCTTAAAAAAAAAAAAGCAACATAGAAGCAAGAAGCAAGAATTTATAAACAGCTTTACAGTTCACAAAGTACTTTCCCAAGTGAAAATTTTTTCTCCATTTTCTGTGTCTAGGCACTGAAGAATGTATGAAATGAGACTAATTAGAACCAGGTGAAATACACTTACTCCAGGAAGCAACTCTTGAATAGGGCTGAAAGACAGCAAAGGACTGGGATTCAGAAGAGAAGAGAAGGAAAGAACAGAGGGCATTTGGATAGTCAAATAATTATGTGGAAGCCCAGAAGCTGAAAAAAGCAGGGAGCTTCATATGGCTGGCCCCTCACTGTTCCCCTGAACCCTTCCAGGGCCTCTGATGTTCTCCCCAGTAAGTTACATGTCTGAGCACCATCATTTATCCTCAAGATCCTGCCTTCTTTCGTCCCATCACTAATTCTGCATTCATCTGTGGGCATATTACTTGGAGCACAGACTTACTTAAGCCTGAGGTTTGACCAGATTTCCTCTGAAGACTGCCAGAACACTAGCTAGGTGTTTCACTTATCTATTTCTGACCCCAAGACATGGTGGCATAAAACAACCACCATTTTATTATTGTCATAATTTTGTGGCTCAAGAATTCAGTCAGGGCACAGTGAAGATGACTTATCTCTGCTCCACAATGCTCGGCACCTTAGCTGAGATGGCTCTAACAGTTGGCATGCGTGGGACATGTGTACTAGGACCATATGTAGGGGGCTTTAGTTCTGTCTGTGGTTATAGTAGAGACAGGAAAATGAAAGCTTTTCCTACTCTCAGACCATGCAACACAGAGAAAAGTGTGGGGATTTCTCCCCACCAGCAACCAATCAGTTCTTCAGCACACACCGTCTGGGTGACCTATAATTCAATTCAGTTCTGACATTATCTACCAGGAGGCAGCATTAGATCCCACAGACTAAGAGCTTAGTCCGTAAGAGTCCCCACACTCAGATGCCAGTCATCAGCCCCAGGTTGTAACCTGTGCCTCTGGCCAACCAGCTAATAATTGGGGTTCCCATGACCCTCTCTTCAGATTTACTTAATTTGCTAGAGTGGCTTAGATAACTCAGGGAGATACTGTTTATCAGTTTGTGATAAAAGATACTATTAGGATACAGAGAAACAGCCAGATGGAGGAGATGCATAGAGCAAGGCATATGGGAAAGAGTTTCTGTGTCATTTCTGGATGTGCCACCTTTAAGGAACCTCCACATGTTCCACTATCCAGAAGCTCCCTGAGGCTTTTAATGGAAGCTCCCTTTGGGCTTTTTATGGAGTCTTCATTATGTAGGCACGATTGATTAAATCATTGGTTATTGATGATCAACTTAACCTTTATCCCCTCTCCGTGCCCTACTACTGAAGTTGCAGAATGGGGCTGAAAGTTCCAACCTTCTCATTATGCTTTGGTCTTTCCAATGGCCAGTCCCCATCCTGAAGCTGCTTATGGGCCCCCAGCCACCAGTCATATTGTTAGCGTACAAAAGACACTATCACTTCAGAGATTCCAAAGGTTTTAGGAGCTGTATGTCAGAAAGTAGGACAGAGACCAAATATATTAATATTTCTGCAATATGACAAGCTGCCTTCCTTTTTCTCCCTCTATATGTCTGCTGGGGCTTGAATGTCTAAGACGGTTTTTTAAATACCATATCTGATGCCTGGGCTGACTGTCTCTTTCTTTGTTTTTCTCTTTTTGAATGGTCTCCCTACATGACTAGCTTGGGCTTCCTCACAGCATTGTAGTCTTAGGGTAGCCAGACTTCCTATGTGGCGGCAGGCTTTCCCAAATGTGAATGTTCCTGCGGCACTGGGCAAAGGCTACAAGACTTCAGGAGTCCCAGAATGTCTCTTTTACTGCCTTCCATTGGTTAATGAAGCCACCATGGCCAATCTAGATCCAAGGGAATGGGAATTAGACTCTGTCTCTTAATGGGAGGACTAGTGAACAATTTGTGGCCATTTTTAATCTATAACACTAGGTCTGGGCAGATTAAACCACATCTCCAGGTAAAGGGCCTGGGAACCTGTGTATTCAACAAGTGACCCTAGGGGACTATTATTATCAGGGAAGCTTGGGAGATACTAGTTGGTATAGGCTGAATTTTGTCCTCCCTAAAAGTCATATGTTGAAGCCTTAACCCCAAGTACCTCAAAATGTAACTATATTTAGATAAGAGGCCTTTAGAGAGGTGATTAAGATGAAATAAGGTCATTAGAGTGAGCCCTAATCCAATATGATTCATGTCCTAGTCATTTGCAACAACATGGATGCAACTGGAGGTCATTATGTTAAGTGAAATAAGCCAGGCACAGAAAGACAAATATACCATGTTCTCACTTACTTATGCAATCTAAAAATCAAAACAATTGAACTCATGAACATAACAGAGTAGCACAAGGACAGTTACTAGAGTCTGGGAAAGGTAGTAGGGGTTTGAGAGGAAGGGAGGTGGGAATGGTTAATGAGTACCAAAAAAATAGAATAAATAACAGCTGCTATTGATAGCATAGCGGGGTGACTATAGCCAATAATAACTCAATTGTACATTTTAAAGTAACTTAAAGAATATAATTGGATTTTTTGTAACTCAAAGGATAAATGCTTCAGGGGATGGATACTCCATCCTCCGTAATGCACTTATTGTACGTCGCATGCCTATATCCACATATCTCACATACCCCATAAATATTTACACCTGTTATGTACCCAGAGAAATAAATATGAGAGAGGATATTGGACATACAAAGAAATACGATGGATGTGCGTGCACAGAGGAGGGACTGTAGAAGGACACAGCAAGAGGCCAGCCATCTGCAAACCAGAGGCCTCAGAGGAAACCAAACCTGCTGACACCTTTTAATCTTGGATTTCTAGTTTCCAAAACTAAAATTAATGCTGTTGTTCAAGCTATAGTCTGTGGGGTATTTTGTTATGGAAGCCCTAACAAACGAATACACTGATATCATGAGTTAACTATTACACTAGGCATTGTTTGCGTCGAGTTAATTATATATGCATAAAACTTACATTCTCCAAAAATTGTCAGCATGTGTACTTCTTTTCTTTATTGACCTGACCTAGGATCTATCTGGTATTTGATCACATGTTTACCCACTTCCTATTGATCCTGGGCCTGTTTGCCTTCAGATCCATCCCAACTTCTCCTGCCCTGCCATTTTGTAAGGTGTGAGCCCCTGCAGACTGCATTTCCCAGGCGCTATGAAAGTTGCCTGTCGGTAGAGTTTAGCCAGTGGAAAGCACTGTTGAGAGATTGAAGAGTGGAAAGAAAGTGGGAAATGGAGTATCCTTCCTCAGCCTCTGTGACTCACACATTTTCTGGGTGAGGAAATGAGGCTCAGCTGTCCTGGTTCCAGCTTCCATGGTATGACCCTGGTTCCTGGTCATCTCTGGGTTTTTTTCTACATCTTACTCTCTTCTTAGCCCTCCTATCATCTGGATAAGCTATTTCCTGCATTGAATTCAGTATGTTTTTAATTTCTAGTATGGTTTTTGTTTTCCTGAGTGGATCCTGAGTGAAGTACTCTTTTAAAATTTTCTCCTAATTTAATGAAACACGTACACTTCCCCATTTCCAAGTTCACTCCAACTATACTTTCTACAAATAGAGTCAAATTTAATGTTCATTCTGGAATTTCTTTACAGTGCAACTTAAGGCATTTCCAAAAGACAGACACGAAACTAAATGAAAAACTAGAAATCTTTCAGAGTTCAACCTGCCAGTGACAACCTCTCTTTAACCTTTGGTATATTCCCTTCCAGTCTTTATTTTACTTTTTTTAAAAAAGATATTTTCCCTAATTTTTTTTTTGCAATTTTTGCATAGTTTGGGCTCACAAAGTATATCTATTTTTGCATCCAGTCTCTTTTAGCTTGACATTTTATCATAAGCATTTTCCCATTTTTTAAAGAACTCTTTATAAGTATCATTTTTAACTTGTGAAAGGAACTAAAAAGGTAGAATTAGGGAGGATTCTGACTTACGAAGTTGTACTCCAAAAAGAGTGTTCTAGCTAGGCTTTGCGTCTGTATCTCTCAAACTAGTTGCTCAACAGATATTCACTGATGTTTACAGTAATCCTGGTGTGGTGGGAGAACTGAGAGAAGAAACAATCTGAGGACAGAGACGGGTTAGGAAGCCGAGAGAACACATATGAGGCAATTGGAGAGCAAGAAAAGGTTTTTGTAAAATCAATTGCTAGGTGGAGTGCTCCAGACAATGAGTATAATAAAAGAGCAGAAGAGGGAGCGATCAATGTGGGCTGAACTCTTCCCCAAAAGTCTCTTCCTATGATGTGATCTGAAAAGCAAGTGAACCATGGTCAGGATTCTGGTACATCTGGAGGAGAGAGAAGGAATTCCAGGGTTAGGAGGCTTTTAAGCATACCTGGGTGTTAGTTCTGGCTCTGCCATCTCTACTAGTTGTTTGATGATAGACAAGTTCTGAGCCTCCCTAGGCTTCAGTTTCTTGGTGGTAGTGATGTAACTACCTACTGCATGGAATGAAATGCTATAGTCAAAAGAGTTCAATTGTATTTCTTCCCACAAGGTATAAACATTCCCCCAGGTGAGGATGGAAGTGAATAATTTCCATGTAAACACTTGCTGTTGATTATTACCTGTAGCTAAAACTTCATTTTTATGTCACTGAAAGCATAAATGGCTTGCTCTACTACCACAGGGAAAGTTAGTATCTGAGTTAGTATTTGAAGGTGTATCTCCTGGTGCAGCTCAACCCAAGGGCACTGAGCCCTCTCCCAGTGCTCCTTGTATGCCAGGTACTGCCAGAGCCCTTGGATCAATGTGGCTTCTCAGATTTCAACTTGGCCCTGTTCCCTTTCTGGGCGGGCCCTCATCTGCTGCTCCATGAGAAGAGAGTTGCATGCTGAGGAGAAATGAAGTACTTTTCCTGAGGACACATATTTGAGGACTCTGCGCTGGTAGATCTGAGTTTTAGGAAGAGAAGGCAGTGAAGGTAGGAATGGGGGGTTGGGAGAATGACAAGTATAAGAACACTTATATATTTTTTGTAAATATTCCAGGCTGGTACAAATGTCTGTGTCCCCAAATACCTTTGGAATCTGTTTGTAAAGTTGGCTTATTACTACCAGCAGAGATTTGGGGTAAAGAAGTAATGAAGAAGGAGAAATCACATACACTGTCTCAGAGGGTGTGAGGGCACTTTTACCGTAGCCCCACATTTATGAACTTCTCTCCTGGAGCTTAGCCAAGCTGATGGGGGCTTGCCAGACCTCACAAGGCCTCATGCCTTCTTCCACAGATGAGCTTGTCTTTCTTAAGACCTCCTACGAGACCTACCTCTTGGGATGCTGCCTTTGCTAAACTGATAGGTTGCCAGCTCCTATGTTGGAAGGATCAAAGGATGAATCGTGTGCAAGTACTTTGTCAGTGGTGGGGAAAAGGTCCCAGGGAGCTGGGTCTGAATTTCTATTACCCAATAAAGCATGTCAACATCTGTGGCACTTCCTCCTGTGGCTCCCATGTGCCATCAGGGTGAGAGGAAGGAAGGAATCTTTTTCTTCCCCTCCTCAAGGGCCATGTAGAATCACCTGTCTTGTCCAGCCTGCCCTTAAATGGAAAGGTATTGAAATGAGAGCCTCACCGAACTATGCCCCTGGACGCCTTATTCCTGAGCATAGAATTGGCTCCACAAGAGCCTGTCTTTGCCTCCACTCTCATCTACCTCTTGACTCCATTGTTTGGATAACAATGAGGAGCTGAGTTTAGCAGCTGAGTATGGGGTGCTTTGTCCATGTTTCTGCACAAAAGGACAGCAGCTGAAGCCTGCAAAGGCCTGCCTACCTGCCAGAAATCTAATTTCAGACACTTGCATCAAGTCACCTGCATTCGAATGCACTTCCGTAATTGTTTTGGTTCTTGTCAAAAGTGCTCTTTTGCTTTGGGAGGAGGAGGAAATTCGCAGAGGGAAAGAGGGAACACCAGGGATCTTTCATCACCAGCGTTGTCCTCAGGGCTTGTAACTCTTTCCCCAACTGTCCACTCTGAATAATGGGAATAAATGGGAAAGGATTAGGGTGTTTTCAATGACCCTGCTTGTCTTAATTGAGAAACCCTAGAATTGCCCCTCAGTGATGTTTGCACAAAGTATGCGATACCCTCTGATCATTGTGGCCAAAGCAAGCATCCCTGATTTATCATTTAATTCCTGACCACTATTAGGTTGTCTTTCTTAGTCTGAGACAAGATGCAGGTAGGGTCTTTCTCAGGTTCACTGTTGAGGTTGTTTTAAAGGCCAGTTAGGTATGTGAGGACTCTGAAAAAAGTGAGGTGCTTTTCCATGAGAAGTCTTGCTGCTAATAATGGAGACTGCTGCTGCCATTTCCTAGACTGGAGAGGCTCAGATCCTGGTTTACAGACAGAAAAGAGAAGGGCAGGGTGGAGGAGGGGCAGCAGTGATAGCCAGGAATTTTTTATAAGCTCACATCAAAGAAATTCCTCAGGAACACATTTCCCTTAGAGCTTTTTTGGGCCGTATTGAAGTTGGTCTTTCTTTTCCTCATTTCTGAGGGCAAAAGTAATTTCCTATTCTCCTTGGCTACTTATTTCTAAATTTTCATCTTGTTTTCTTGATCATCTAAACACACATACATGTAACATATATAAATATATATGACAAAAATAAAGCTTACACACTTCATAATCTTTTTAAAAACCTAAACATATTGTTCATAAATATCTTTTTTTTAAATTGCATTTTAGGTTTTGGGGTACATGTGAAGAACATGCAAGATTGTTGCATAGGTGCACACATGGCAATGTGATTTGCTGCCTGCCTCACCATCATCTATATCTGGTATTTCTCCCCATGCTATCTCTCCCTAACTCCCCACCCCCTGCATAAATATCTTTAAATGTTACTATATTTCTGGAAATTATTTTTAATGACTTAATAGTATTCTGTCTTATGGCTGCATCTTGATAATGGCAACAATGCTAATAGTGAATGTTTATTGAGTGATTTCTTGTTCTATAGTTATCAGGAATATATCAAGTCCTGTACTAAGTAATAATACTAGGAGGCAGGTGCCATTATTATGTTAATTTACAGATGAGAAAATGGAGGCTTAAAGAATTGAAGTAATTTTCTAAAAGTCACACAATTCTTGAGTGGTAGAGCTGGGATTTGACTTAAGCATTCTTATTTCAGACCCCACACACCCAACAATTATGCTATGCTACCATCATTTATTTTACTACTCTCTTAGTGTTGGACATTTTGGATTTTTTTTTAATTTAAAAAGATTGCAAACCTTTGTGGTTTGCCCTTTGCATACAGCCATAATGATTTTCTTGAGTAGATTTGCCTTGTATCATTCTACTACTATCTTGGAAGAACATGGTAACCTCCAGACTCATGTTGAACTTTTTCTCTGTATTCTGTATTGTAACTTCTTATTTGGTGTCCTGAACATCCATGATGCTGGGAAGCAGCAGCTCACTTTCTGGAGGTGCATTATTCAAGAGCAGCCCTCTTGCTAATCAAGCCCTTGCTTCTGGCCTCTGAAAGCAAGCCTTGTGTGCTACTTACAAACAAACACCCAGAACACAGTCTTCTGCTTCCTCTTAGTTTATCCTGTCTTCATTTGATCTTGTCTCATAGATTCCAGACTCCACCAAATCACATCTTGCCTTCATTCTCAGCCTTGATCTTTCTAGCTGGAGCAGTTTTCTGGTTGTGGTCAAGAACTTTCCCGCATGTTCTCTGCCTGGCTTACCCTCCAGTCCAACCTCAACATCTCTCATGGCCATCTTGTAAAGATAGGCCATTCAAATGCTGTTTCCAATGGGCTGCCGCTTACTCCAGACTTTTAGCAGGGATGTGATAGGCCGGGCTTGTCCTTACCCTGAACCCCAGCCCTACACTGCCTTGCCTAGGAAGGAATTTATTGGGAGCCTTCCTATCTGTTTTTCTTGCATTGCAGTTTATCTAGAAATGTTGCTTCTATCTGCCAGCTAATTTTCCTCATCATGTCTCCAAACATGTTCCCCTGCACGTTCTTTTCTGTCTGTTTCCACCTTCAGCTACTCTCAGACGGTTTTCAACAGAGTGCTACCTACAGCTCTCTTCTGGCTGTCACTTAGTGACTCAAGTGACAGTTCCATGGATTCATTCTCTGTACCCATATGCAGTTCTCCAGGCACTGTATGATTAAAAAAAAAAAAAAAAACAATACCGCATTTATACAGACCCACAGAAACAGACACATAACAATGAGACACTAGTTTTAGCTAGATTTCTGATCGAGGAATTAAAAGCCTCATGCTAGATGGGCAAAGAAGGGTAGATTTTGGATGGCAAGAGGAACTTCCCTTTGCTTACTCCTAGAAGTCACCTAACCTTGGGAAGTCTCTGGAGCATGGTGCTGAGAAAGGCAGGCCTGGACCTTGGACAACACTGGGTTTGACTCTGCACTCCATCACTCACGATTTGTGTAACAGTCAAGTTTCTTAAATTCTTTAAGCCTGATTTTTCTCATCTGATATTGGTATAATAGCAACTTAAGTTTATTGTGAATATTAAATTTCCAGAAAATGCATGTCAAGTTCTTTGCCTTTCCACAGCTTGCCACACAGTAAGTGCTCAATATCGTTTTCATTAAAGGCTTCTAAGGTGGGAGGGCTCAAAGAGACAATTTGTGTTCTCACTGTTGCAAATGCTTCCCTGAGGGGAGGACAAGCTGAGAGTTGCCTGGCCGAGCTACCAGGGGCTTCTCCAAGGGAGGGCAATAGCCCTCAAACAAAAGTGCATGACCTCCTCTTGATGAGGAATTCTTATTCTGGGTTTATGAGTGGGCTTTTTTGAAGGTCTGTTCAGCCTCTATAATTGCATGGAAAATGTGTGCATATATGTATACATACAATTTACAAAGACAAAAATCTGTGGCTTTCATCAGATTCTCATAGGGGTCACTTACTCCAGAGAGGTTAGGAATTGCTGCTGTAGAAGCTCCTTTGACTCCTGCATTGCTTTCTTCCATCAACAGTGGTTGCCAACTTCAGTGGGCAGGAATAAGGGATCCAGGGCAGAGCCTGGGAATGGATCATGGGGCCTCAGCCAGAATCTGGAAGTACCAGGAAGCCAGAGGTCAGGATGGTGTGATGGGTCAGTGCTAGGAGAGAGTCGGGGCAAGGATGGGACAGGTTCCAGTGGTCAAAGTAAGACATGGGAAAGAACTGAAAAGCTAGAGATAGGGAAGGAGACTTTGAAGCTGAGCCCAGGCTACCTGTTTCACTGCTGAACTGAGTTCTATAGTGGGGGACCCAGGTTGGAGCATTGATACTGCAGTGCATACCTGGCATTCACTCTTGCTGTTCCCAGGCTAGGCTTTTTTCCATTTCCCTTTCCTCTGCTTTATTGCACCAAGAATCCTACCTGCCAGAGCTCCAGGGCCCATTCTCCTCAACTTCTCCCACACGCACCCCACCCCAGAAATGCAGAAAGATCTTCCCCAGTGCCCTAGGCTTCTGGCTTCTTGGACTCTTGCATCCTAAAGAGTTTCTGGATTTGTGTTGAATAGCTCAAATTTTGTCCTCCCTGTAATCTGTGGAGTCTTAAATTGGGCACCCACAGGAGAGTAACAAGCTAGTTTCTTTTTATACTCTGGAGCAGGCAAAAAGAAATGTAACAAGAAAGACTGACATTCACTTATTCAAATAATTTTTATTAAGAACTTACATGTGCCAAGCATCATGCTAAATGTTGAGAAAATAATACTGAATTAGATGCAATCCTTTTTTCCTAAAGAGTAAAGGATCTTGTACAGAAGTTAGAACAGTGGCCAGGCAATTACCATGCAGCGATCTAAGTGCTCCATTGGAGGAGAATGTGGCTAGCCTGAGCAATATGACCCTGTACAGTAATATCATCAAGCTGGTAATTGTAGAAGCTTTAGAGAATGTCAAGATCTGTTTTGGCTGTTTGAGGTGGGTGGAGTGAGGCAACATAGATGAGATGACCACTGGAAGGCATCATCTATTACTGGATTTGGTTTTTTAGTACCTCTTGTGGGTGAGCTTTGATAGAGCATCCTACCAAGATGCATGTTCTGTTGGCAAGAGCAAGAGGTTCCAGAAAAGGCTTTTCAGCCTTCTGTGGTATTTGCCAGATTCCCCATGACTGATCCTCTTCTTCTGCGTATGTCTAAATTTTGAAATGGGAAACTAGCATCATAAACAGGAAGGGGTGTGGTTGCAGCAGTGACAGCAAAACTCAGGTATGCAGGGTGAGAAGATGGCCAGTGGTGTAATGAAAAGAGTACTGGGTTGACACTAGAAAACTGGGTTCAGAACCTGGTTCTACCACTAGTAAGCCATGGAAAACTTGACAAGTAACTTCTCTCTGAGCCTTTCTTTAAAAGTGAAATATCATCCCTGCTGTCTTAGTTCATTTGGGCTGTTATAACAAAATACCATAAATTGTGTGGCTTATAAACAACAAACCTTTATTTCCCACAGTGCTGAAGGCTGGGAATTTCAAGATCAAGGTGCCTGCAGATTCTGTGTCTGGGAAGGGCATGTTCCTCATGAACAACACCTTCTGTGTGACTTGGCAGCAGGGTCTAGTGGGTTCTCTGGGGTCTTTTTTAAAGAGCACTAGTCTCATTCATGAGGGCTTTGCCCTTGGGACCTAATTATCTCCCAAAGACCTCTCTTTAAATACCACCCCATTGCATTTAGAATTTCAACATATAAATTTGGGACAGGGAGATAGAAACTTTCATTCCGTAGCTCATGCCCTAGAGAATCGTGGTGAACAATACATGAGAGAATGCACATAAAAGTGACTCAGCATGTTACATGGGAGGGGTTACGTCTAGGAGTCTGAGAGGCTTTTCTAAGTCTTTTCTAAGCCGTTTTTTCACAGCTTTTCACATTGAGAGAGTAGAAATTAAGAGCCACCTTATACCATCCCTCTTGGGAGGGTACTGTAAGTGTCCTTCTGATTTGTGAATCTGTGTGTATGGCATAGATAGTGCAGGTTAGTGTACTTAATATCTATTCCAAAAACCTCTCTTTCCTTTATTATCAAGGATGGAGAGAGAAATACTAAATTTCCAGCTTCTCTTAGTACTGAGGAAGATGTGACACAATTCTGTCTATTGATAAACACGCACAAGCCAATGGATAATCTTCTTTTCCTAAATAAAGATAAAGCCATCCAAAGAAACAGCTATTTGCTTTTCACCCTCCTTCCTTCCTAGAATGGGAATATGATGCCAGGAGGTTCTGCAGCCAACTTGTGACCAAGAGACAAAGGCCATGTATAAAGATGGTGGGGTAAGACGACATTGAGGCAGCTCTGGAATGCCAGCTCCAACTTCTTGCTTAAGACAAGCACCTTACTTGTTTAAGCCACTATTGCAGAGCTTTCTGTGTGACTCTCTGCCAAATCCTAATGCCAGATTCTGAAGCCTGGGAAGTCCCAGCTGAACTTGGGCTCAGGGGGTGGTGGAGACACTGCAGGGTACAGGCCATCCTTCCTTGCAGGAGGAACAACGGCTTTCCTTGACTCCATCTGGCTGAGCTCCTGGTCACTCCAGTGTCTTGGCACTTTCCCTGGAGGACTGGAGCTTTGTGTATGTTTTTTTCTTAGAAAAAAAGAAAACATCACTAGTATTCAGAAATTTTGTCTTCCTGAAATAGAATTCTTTGGAGAAATAAAAGGATTTCAAGTGCTGTTCTCATCAAAAAACATTTATAAAGTCCTGGTGTCTGAAGGTTATGCTGGGGTCTGTACAAGTTGATGGATGTGGTCTTCATCCTTCCAGAGCTCCTTGTGGGAAGGGAGATGTATAGATTTCCCCCTGGGTGCTCCTAATCTAATGGAGGACACTGAGCATAAACAAGTGATGGACCTGGCAGTGTTTGCTTTTTGAGAATGTTTAACTTTTGAGGACTTAGAAATTAAATCAATAAATGCAGTCAAGGGAGTGGTTTCTGTCTTGCGGGGGAAGTGGCTTTTACTTGGGCCACATCTGTATCTCTAGCTAGGTTTGGCCCTTGGAGCTGTGAGCAGCAGCTGCTGAAAAATGGGGCTCATGCACTCAGCAGTTTGGGGCCAGCTGGAGCCCTGTGATGGGGCCAGGCTGGGCCAGATGCTGGGGCGGAGTGGGAAGCACTTCCTGTCAAATCTAATCAGTCCCACTTCTTCCTGTCTTCTACCTACCTTCAGTTGCAGGGGAAAGCACAGCAGCTTCAGAGCTAGCTCAGCTTGCAAGTATGAAATTCTGTGTGCTTGGCATGGAAGTGATTTGGAAATTTTACATTAGGAAAAACATCAGCATGAAGATCTGGAAAGTTCCCTCTTTGTGTAGAGAAGTGGCAGGCACTTCACCTTAGTTTTTTTGTTTTGTTTTTTTTGAGACTGGGTCTCACTCTGTCACCCAGGCTAGATTGTAGTGGTAAGATCACACTCACTGCAGCCTCAACCTCCCAGGCTCAAGCAGTTTTCCCACCTCAGCCTCCCAAGTAGCTGGGACTACAGATGCTTTCCATCATGCCTAGCCAATTTTTGTATTTTTTGAAGAAATGGGTGTTTCACCATGTTGCCCAGGCTGGTCTCAAACTCATGGGTTCAAGTGATCTGCCTGGCTAGGCCTCCCAAAGTGCTGGGATTACAGGTATGAGCCACCACACAGCCCATCCTAGTTTTTTATGAGAAGTTGGGTAACCTAATTTTCTTTGAACCTTCCCTCTTCCTTCTCCTGGTCTCTCTTCTCCTTCACCTTCTGTGGGGCTGTCCATCTACCCTTAACCTTTTTACAAGCCTGCCTCCTCCATGTGTGGTATTTGCTTGTCTCTCCTGTGATTATTTCTTACAACAGATACAATAAGGGCCCTTCCCCCACACTTTTGTTTCATCACCTTTTCTTCAAGACATGCCTCTTCCCCTCTGGAGAGAACTAAGTGTGGTTCCCTTAATTCCAGAGAATATTCTAGAGTCTCTGGAGCTCTCAATGCGGCTGTGGTCCTCTGAGGCTGTCCTGCTGCCCTTCTGGCTGGCTGCATCCCATTTGCAGTGTGTCGTGCCAGCTGGCAGCCTGGACCATCAGCACTCTCCACCCGTAGCTTTGCTTGTTTCCTTTCCTCCCTGACAGTTCTGGGGTGGCTCGAATTCCATTAATGTTTTATGTGCTGCCCCCAGGAACCTTGGTTGCAGTACTCTGGGGAAGTTCCCACTCATCCTTCCTCCTCACTGCAGAACTCTGAGGCTGGAGAGATCATTTGTTTCCCAGAAGCCTAGTGTCATCTGTCATCAAACTTCCAATTAGCTGAAGCTCAGTGCAGCAGTTTGGGGCACCAACATTCTCCCTGACCAGGGAGGGAAAGCTCCCAGGGACAGTGACAGGCTGGCTCATTATCCCTGAGCTGAGTGTCAGCCTTCTCGTTAACCCATTCTCTTGGGCTCTTCATTAGCATTTCTGGCTACGACAGGTTTGATTTGATTGTGTGCATTTGTCAGGAATGGAAATTAAGACCAAGGGAACCAGGAGGCTGGTTTTAGGTCATGAGCCTGCCATGGACTTCTGCTGGAAGAGAGATGTTGGAGGGACTCAGAGAGCAGCTTCCATAGCTTTATGTATATTGGTTTGGGGTAATGTTTCCAAGGCAGAGTGATAAAGAAAAATAATAATGATAATAATAATAGGGCAATAATGACCTCCTCTGTGCCAGGAATTATGATAGATGCTTTCTGTCTTCTAGTGACCTACCAATTCAGAAGTCTTCCCATTTTATAGATGAGGATTCTAAGACTCAGAGACATTAAGTAATTGCCCTCCAAAGGTAGCTAGTAAATGGCAATGTCTTTCTACCTTACATGCAGAGTCCTGCTAGATCTATGTGAACAACATGGGGTTGAATTGTATGGGTCTACTTATACATGAATTTTTTTCAATTGCATTTGCAATTTTCAAATGCAAATTGAAAGTACAGTGTTTGAGGGATGTGAAACTCTTGTTGATGGAGGGCTGTCTTCAAATATGTGAGTTCCACATGGTCAACTGAAGGACATGACTATTCTCGGATTTTGATATATGCAGAGATCCTAGAACCAAACTGCTGTGTATACTCAGGGGCTACTGTAATTGCAACCTCTTGAGAAAATGAGAATCCCCTGTTCTAAGTGTTTTCCTGTTCTCTGGCTGGTCAACCTTATTTAGGTTTCTTCATAGGATCCTTTAGTTGCAGCAATTATTGTTTTGCTCTTAGGCTTTTATGAGTCTGTTTGGTTCTGGTAGACAGAATTCCTTAGACTCATTAAATCTGAATATAAATGTTAACACCAAGTTTTTTATTTTTAAAAATCTTCTAAACCAATCTGATGATCAGCCAGATTTAGAAACAGACTGCTGTGGGCTACAAATTAAAACACTAATTTCTTTATTTTTCACATGGGGATTATTCTCCACATGTGGAATGTTTACTTTAAAAGAAAAAGAAACAAATGTAGGCTGACTGCCTCTAACCACTCCCTTAAGCTTCTCTGCTCCTTTCCCCAGATATTGGATTGGTGCATACTCATCTAATTAAGATGCACTTTGATTCAAGAAGGTAAATCTTACGTAGATCAAAGAAAAAATTTGCGTCATTTATCTTTGGCTTTGGAATTCATCATGTGATTTTTATCTTCAGCTTTGGATTATCTGTGCTGCTGCATTAATGTGCTAACTGCACGTTCTTCTTCTTTTTGTAAAAAAAAAAATAATAATCCCTGTTTTAGAATTTACCTCAAGGGACCTGTGATGCCTCCCCCACCTCTTAGTTTAAAAACCAAATCTCTAAGGTCTAACTTTCCAAAGCTGTCCTCTACACTGCTCCAGAATTTAACTGTCTCCCCAACTAAAACTAGTATTGTCCTTCCAAATTATTTTTTATCAGCTTACTAGGAGAACGCCT
Organism: Saimiri boliviensis; assembly: GCF_048565385.1. Lineage (NCBI taxonomy): Eukaryota > Metazoa > Chordata > Mammalia > Primates > Cebidae > Saimiri > Saimiri boliviensis. Next base: position 27,758,874 of record NC_133456.1, on the reverse strand, counting down.
CATGGAACTGTCAGAGGTTGAGCTGTGTTAAGGGAGACATACTTCTTCCTTATTCCTTTGTGTCTTTGTAACATTTGCTTTTACTCTTTCAAGTTTTTGTTTGCAAAGTCTGCAATCCAGGAGTTATTTCCTTATTATTGGTCCTGAAATTCCAACAAAACAGTATCAGGACATTTTTTGTTGCCTTGCCATACTGGTCCAAATAGGAAGGCATAGTCAGTGACATGCTAGTAATGTTTCCAGGGAAGAATAAAAGCTCTGGTTGTGGTGTTTGTAACATTTGCTGATTTCTATTGTGTAATTTTTCTCCTATCATAGCAGATTTCAAGCTACCAACCAGTTTAACAATGAGTTGGCAAAAATTCTGAAAATTACAGTTGGTTCTCAGGAACCAGAACAAGCAGCCTCTAGCACACCACCAGGTGTAGATAAATGTTTAGGGAGCACTCCAATTAGGTATGATCTTTTACACAAATGAAAGTCATTCTCACATCTCCTAAACAGCCATGTGACCTTGGGCAAATCATTTGACTTCTATGAGCCTCAGTTTTCACATCTATGAAATGTAGACAATAATATCTATCTCATGAAAGAATATGAGAGGACTTCATGAGGTAATTGCTATAATGGTCCTGCCATGTGGTGTGAAGCAAATAATTCTTCACCTCCCTGAAATGCAGACACATTTAGTGACACAGAGTAGAAGATAGCGGGAGTTTTGAACTTTGGGTATCATTTAATGGAAACACCCACTGGAGGTTGAAGATGCAACTGGAGATAGATCGGGTGAGAAACAAGGCCAGCAATTTACATTTGGGAATCAGAACAATAATAGTATCGTACCTTATGTTCATATTGTTCTCTAAAATTTACGTGATACTCTCACATGTGTTTATAAGAGGTGTGAGAGTAGAGGAACTTTTAGGGAGAAGAATGGAGGGCCTGTCAAATCCCTGGCAGCTGGTATCTAAATTCTTCCAAGTTTTCCCCTCCCCTGTGCTTATTACTCTCTTTCTCTTTGAGCTGTCCTGCAGTTTTTGTACCTAGATCACTGACATATTCTTATTGTTTTTAAAGAAACCATGTGTATCCTTTTTAAAATACATTAACACCTGACATAAGATTTTGAGATAGAAGTGGAAAGTAATTTCCTCAGTCTTCACAGTTTGCTATGCTGATATTAAGAAGAGATCTCTGCTTATTGGTCACCATAGATTGATAGCTGTAATAACCAGGAAATATTAGAGATCATATAATAAAAGCTTATTTCTTGCTCATGTCATAGTCTCCTACAGCTGTTCTTGGTTGGTGACAACCCAGGACTCAACCTTTCTATTCAGTGGCTTTGCTTACAGGGCCTTGCAGTCTTCCACTGGATGCTTTTCACCCAGCCGTCGGAGGATGGAGGAGAAGAGAGAGAGAGTGGAGGACATATAAGTGGGATGATTTTGTGAACCAGTTCTGGAAGTGGCATATGATACTTCTGCTCACCTTCCATTGACCAGAGCTCAGTCATACAACTGCTCCTAACGGCAAGGGAGGTTGGGAAATGTAACAGTCATGTGCTTCAGAAGAGGGAATGAGCTTGGTAAGCATCTGGCCAATCTCTGCACCAGTCGTGTATGGATTGGTGGAAATAGTCACCACTATGGATATAGGTCAGTTCAGGTCACCAGAGAAGACGTTTTGTGCTTATTGCATAAAGTTTTCTGGCTAGTGTTGCATGTTGAGAAAAAAAATTTTTTTTTTCTTCTTCTTCTTTTTTTTTTTTTTTAAGATGGAGTTTCGCTCTTGTTACCCAGGCTGGAGTGCAGTGGCGTGATCTCGGCTCACCTCAACCTCCGCCTCCTGGGTTCAGGCAATTCTCCTGCCTCAGCCTCCTGAGTAGCTGGGATTACAGGCATGCGCCACCATGCCCAGCTAATTTTTTTGTATTTTTTTAGTAGAGACGGGGTTTCGCCATGTTGACCAGGATGGTCTCGATCTCTTGACCTCGTGAGCCACCCGCCTTGGCCTCCCAAAGTGCTGGGATTACAGGCGTGAGCCACCGTGCCTGGTCCAAGAAATACAGTTTCATTCCCATAGTTAGACTAAGATTTCATCTAAGTTGGACTTACAGTGTTACATGAGTTCTCAGGACTTTCCAGGACTGGAGTGCTTTATTGAGTATACCAGCTGGTTTTAGTCAACACTTGAAATTGGTAATAATATTTGCTGTTGTGTTTATAATGACCACATCATTAACAGTCAGTGGGATGGAGAATTTCATGGGACTCTTCATTTCCATTTAGCCACTTCTTATTGTCAAAAATGGCCCAGACAGTCCCTGTCGGTTGTTTTAATCACTTGACTACATGAAGAAAACTGATTTACCACCTCAGAACACCATTGATGTTGTTACTTTCTGAGGGGTTGGTAGAATATCTGGCTGAGAGTGAAGGGACTATTGGCCTAGCTGGAGTGGCAAGCATCAGCAGTGAAATACAGGACACCCACTGGAACATCACAACAACAAGTTTCCTTCAGGTCAGTGTCATTATCCAAGGTGAGGAGTTCTGCAAGGGAGAGTCACCAAAGTTTGCAAGTTGGGGGAGATGCTCAGGGTCAGACTAGTCTGTGGTCCTACACTACTGGGCCATCACTGCATTCCTGGCAGGCCCAGGCCATGACTAGCAGCACAGAGACATCCTTCCCTTCTTCCCCTGCCAGGAAAGGGGCATGGCAAGGGATAGGCAAGGCCCTAAATAGACAGGTGGGATTTCAGAACACAGTGCTAGCTGTAAGGTGCTAATTATAGGGCTCAGCAGGAAACTGAGTTAGAAGCCTGTGTCCTGTAACTGTCTGTCTTGTAATTGGTTAGAAACTCGGGGCCTTGAGGTTCATCCCAAGTACATCAAATACTGTGTTTGAGGCTGCACCAAACATGGCTACATCCCAACCCTAGAGAGATTGAAGTTCTGGATATGCCCTGTCCAGGGTGACTTGGGAGCTAGATGAGACAGATCTATATGTATGAGGTTTCATGTACAGGCTTTGGAATAGAATACACCCAAATTCAAATCCTGACTTTATCCTTTCCTAGCTCTGTGACCTTGGGCGCATTATTTGCTTCCTTTAATCCTCAGTTTTTCACCCATAAAATGTGGGAAACAATATGTACCCCTTAGGGTAGTTGAGAGAATTAAACAACGTAAGACATATAAAGCATTTAGTAGCCTGCACTTAGGAAGTGACCCTTAATAAATGGTAGCAAGCATCTACCACAAAATCCCACAAAAATAGCAAGAACAAAACAACAGCTAAGCAGGCCTTGGGAAGGCAGGAGCTGAAAAGTGACTTCTCGTTATGCTTGATTTACAAAGCTTGTGTGCTGTGAGGTAAGTGATCGCCAGTGGGGCAGGGGTACCTTGGTCTGCCTGCTGGTTTTACCATCTGGTCTTTCCACAGACATTGTTAACTGTCAGGTTGGGCATATGCGTTTCCCACAAGTTCAGTGTCTTTAAAATGGAAAGTAGGACTACTAAGTCAGCCCACATCCTGGCCATGCAGCTTCTTTGGTACTTTTCATCTCAGCTTGAGGACCTACACTTTCTCCTGGCAGCCTGAAGCATAATTATCACACATTGTCTTCTAACACTCACGTATGTAACTAGAAGCACAAAGGTCCCTATAATGGTAGGAAGGGACTTTTCCTGTACTGGCAGTCAGCCCCTAATGGCTGAAGGTTGAACATAAATTGCTTTGACCTCGAGCTTCAAATGCTGTGAAGTCTGGAGGGCTGTGCATGCCTTGGAAAAAGGTTGGCCTTCCCTTTAAGACAAGCAGGATGAATTATGAAAGGAAAGGGACTTCTTCAAGAATCTTGATTTTTAAAGGACTTGTTTAAAAAGTTAATGGAAAGGCAGATAGCTCAACTAAAGCTAACATCTAAAGTGAGCTTGCGAACAGTTGCCATAGAGCAGGGTTTTAGCTCTCTGCTTGGGGAAGATAGTCTGTTATAAAGGGAGATGAAGAAACCCTGTTCTCCTGCTTCCACTGCCTCCAGCTAAGAAAATGCACTTCAGATAAGAACATGCAAAATAGATTGATTTGTATAAGAACAAATAGCCAGCCAGGTGCAGTGGCTCATACCTGTAATCTCAGCACTTTGGGAGGCTAAATCAGGAGGATCACTTGAACCTAGGAGTTCAAGACCAATCTGGGCAACATAGGGAGGCCTCATCTCTATAAAAAACTTAAAAAATTAGTTGTGTGTGGTGGTGCCTGCCTATAGTCCCAGCTACTTGGGAAGTTGATGTGGGAGGATTGCTTGAGCTCAGGAGGTCAAGGCTGTGGTGATCATGTCAGTGTACTCTAGCCTGGGTGACAGAGTAAGACTCTGTCTCAAAATAATGTAATAATAATAATAACCAATAGTCAGGAAAAATGAGGGGATAGTAAAAGCCCTAAACTCCTTCAACAGTCATGCTTATAATAGCTGCAATTGATTATTTATAGGGACTTTATCTACATTGTCTATGAGGCTGGTGTTATTAGTCTTATTGTACTTATGAGTCCACAGGAACAGAATGATAAGCATGCTGAGTTCTTAGAACTAGACAGATTAGAAATCATGTCTGGGCGGAGCATAGTGGCTCACACCTGTAATTGCAGCACTTTGGGAGGCCAAGGTGGGCAGATTGTCAGAGCTCAGGAGTTTGAGACCAGCCTGGGCAACATGGCAAAACTCCATCTCTACTAAAAGCACAAAACATGAACTGGGCAGTGGTGGTGTGCACCTATGATACCAGCTGCTAGGACTGGGGAGGCTGAGGCATGAGAATCACATGAAGCTGGGAGGCAGAGATGACAGAGATGACAGTGAGCTGAGATCTCGCCACTGCACTTCAGTTTGGGCAACAGAGCGAGACTCTGTCTCAGAAAAAAGAAAAAAAAAAAAAAAGGAAAGAACTCATGTCTAACTGTTGTGTCTGCCCACCCTGACCTTTCTGAGAATAGCTCTGCATCTCAGGCCTGAAGGAACTGTATTCTGAAATGCTAAAGAAACTTGCCTGTGTGGTTGTAGAGAAACCACTAAGAAATTATAAAGTAGAGGTAGTAAAATGCCTAGAATTTAAAAAGAAAGGAATGAGTAGATTCTGGAAATTCCAGATTTGCAAACTTAATCTCATGACCTAGCAAAATTATAGAATCTTAACTTTTGCATTAACTGGCTTTGTAACCTTGGGCAAATTATATTATCCCTCTGGACTTTAGTTTCCTTGTGTATAAAGTATGTGCTTGTATTACATCATCTCCAGGGTTCCTCTAGTTCAAAGTATTTCATCCTAGTAAGTTCTTTCAGTATGTTCTGACAGTTTTAGTGTTTTAGTCTTACAACCATGAAATAACTCATTTTCATTTGGTATCAGATGCCCCAGTGTTTCTTCAGAGAGTAAAGGGTTAAGAAGATGGAGTTTGGAGTGAAATAGTTGCAGGTTCAAATCTTACCTCTTCTCCCTACTAAGTCACCTTAAGCAAGTTATGTAAACCCTCACTGTATCTCAGTTTTTCATCTATAAAATACTGGTCTTTCCAATATGTTCATTTATTTCACAGGATTGTTTTAGAGTTCAATGAAATAGTATGTATAAAGCACTTAGCTCAGTGCATAGAATATGACAAGGCACCCAGTAAATACTAGTTCCCATACTTATTGATTCTAAGATGCTCTTTTTCTTTCTCCGTTTTGCCCTCTCTGAAGTTAGGATGCATCTTATAGTTTATGGTGTGCAGTAGTTTAATTGGCAGTAGTTTTTTTCTTTTTAAATGGCAGATAAACTAATGATACATTTTGCAATTCATTAAATATGATATTTCCCCTGCATGATTCTTATCCCTGAGGTTCTCATTTCTCCTCTGGGATGCTCCTTTCTCCAACTTTTTGCAGGCCATTATCTCTTCTACAGCAAAGCATATTTAGGGAATGAAACAGCTGGGGAAGTGACAACCTCAGCCATCATCTTGTCTGGCTCGTTTATTTCACTGGTGTTGGAAATGGAGCCCAGAAAGGGGTAGAGAAATAAGAAAAGAACACAAAGTGAACTGAGGTCTTCAGATTCCTGATCCAGTGCCCTTTCCCCCATCAGCAATGTTATTAGCATGGAACAATCCCTCAAGCATCCATGGGCCCCGGTTGGATGGTGAATGCTTCCAAATCTACATAGAGATTTTAATGGAAAGATTTTAATCCTACAAAGCTGGACATTAATAGATTTTGACTACTCTTTCCATTTGCACAAACACAGAGTTGTAAAATTTTAGAGTTGAAGGGAAGAAATTCTTTCCTGTGGGAACTGTAATGTTCTCACCTTTGCTGTAGTCTGAATTTGCAAAGCATGCTCTCTGGAGGTAGCACGTTTTCTCTAAGTTATTATGTCTACAATTTCAGGAGCTGATAGCATGTGGATGATTGTGTCTTGAATTGTGAATGGTTTCTGTAGTTGGCTGTTTCCAGGTTTGTACAGCTGAGCCCAGTGGCAAATCAATCACACAGTTCAGACACTTCATTGATTCATTCATTCACTCCATCACCTAACACCTACTGGACACCTGCCATCTACTAGTCACAAGGTACATAGTCACATAGTCTCAGCTAATTCTCATAATAGTGTTATGAGTTGTTACTTACATTTTGCAGATGGAAAAACTAAGGAATAGTGATGCTAAGTTATTCTTTTTTGAGTTGGACATTGATGAATCTTCTAGATGTTGACTAGGGCATTTCAAAGGAAGAGATAACTTTTTTTGCTGTAAGAAAAATGGCTCAAAATTGAGATAGTAATATGAATTATTTTATAGTACAATATGTGAACGTATACAGAAATATGTCCATAGCCTACAGAAAAGAAACAGAATGTTCATTGCGGGATTTATTAGCTCTAAACATTAATTCTTTCAATCAATTCTCTGGTCCCACAGTTGGCTCACAGGTAAAAGGTACAGGCCCATGGGCTTAGGAGAGGGCAGTAGCAGCCTCTCTCCAGCAGCTCACTGGTGAGAAGTAATCCCAGTTACCCCAACCTAGTATCTCATTGTGCTGTAGATTCTACTTGGATATTTGTTGGAGTCTTCATCTGTACATTATAAAGACTTATACCTCTTGGTGACATGTCTTCTCCCAGTGCTGCTTGGGGCTCTCATTTGCCTCTCAATTTAAGAGTAGTGGTGGCAACACAGTGGAAAGGAGGCTACCTGCCTTCCCCTTCTGTGGAACTCTATTGACTGAAAAGCATAAGGCCATCTCTGGGAATAGAAACTGTATGACTCTTGTGCCTTCCTGGGAAGGCTTCCTGGAGGAAGACAGATTTGACAGCTGAGGTCAGAGCCTTTTTAGAGTTCTCCTTCTTATTCTGGGGATTAACCTCAAATAGTGAATTATAAAACATGCAAATAAAAAGAATAACAGACAAAAATGAGGAAAGGCATGGGCATTAAGAGACCAAAGAAGATTATAAAATCTAGAAAAGAGAAGCTAGACAAGTGGTTTTATAGCTTTAAATTTGGGGTATTTTTTTATATGGTCTTTATGTACTTTTACAACATTAATTTTAACATGTATTGTATTTAGTATGTATTAATATGTATTTAATATGTATTGTAGAAAGTTTGAAAACTATAGAAAAGTGTAAAGAAAAAAAATCCACATAATCTCACAACCTAGAAATACATTATGTTCATATTTGGGATCACGTCTAAATCACTATTTCATAAGGTTAAAAAAAAAAAAAGTTGAGTCTCAGCAATCTCATGATTTAACTTTACCTATATAGTGTGTATATCATTAGTATCCTGATTTTTACTTTACATAGTGTGAGCATTCTTCCATGAAATTAAAAATTACTCAAAAATACAAATTGTAGTGGCTGATTTGTATTTACTTTATACCTATTTCAAGTTTATTTTAACTATGCCCTTTTCGTTGGATACTTAGGATGTTTGCAGTTTGGGGACACATTAAAAACTGTTTCATGAAACCCCTTGTTTGCAAATATCTGTCCTCATTTTTCCTTAGTTCCTTCACATAGACATCCAGAAGGGATATCACTAGATCACTGTATTATTACCACGTTATTTTCTTAAAAGACTGAAGCAATTTTAAGTAATTTCTTAAGTAATTTTTTAAGCAACTTCTTAAAAGGCTGAAGCAATTTTAAGTTACTTGAGCTAACAGGGTATTGGCAGGAAGAGGTAATTAATGCTGAACCCTTGCTGGCATTGATGATTATTGCCTTCTCAAAATCTTTGCAAATTTAATGGATTTAAAAACATCTCATTGTTTAGTTTGCATTTTCTTTATTAATAATTAGATGGACTACTTTTTCTTATGTTTATTATCCATTTTCCCTCTTTTTGAAATGTATATTTATATTCTTTGCCCATTTTTTGAATAATTTTTCAAAAGTTTTTGAGTAGTTTTTTCTGTCATATTTGTTGTACATGTTTCCTAGCTTGTCATTTGCCTTTTAAATTTTATTTATAATCTGACATATAGTTTAAATTCTACATAAACAAAACCATCAATGTTTTTCTTTCTGATTTCTTTAAAGACTTTTGTGCTTTGAGAGCTCTTTCTTATTCAGGGATCAGTTAAATGACCATGCACGTTTTCTCTTAAGATTTTTTTTAAAAATGTCATTTTAAAGATTTGGGCTCTAATCTGTCTAAAATTTATTTTATTTTACTGTATGATATGCAGTTGTCAGGATTAACTTGATTTTTCTTTTCCAGATAATCAGTTTTGCCAGTGCCATTTATTGTCTACTTTATCTTTTCTGAATTGCTTTAGATTCTTTCCTTACTATGCATTAGATTTTAAAATATGCCAGATCTGTATTAGGGCTATGTTTCAGGCTCCATTCATTGTATGTTAATTATTGTGTCTGCTCCACCTTTTAATAATTCGAGTTTAAAAAAATATACTTTCATATCTGGTAGGGCAAGCCCAACCGATTTATCTTGTTAAAAATTTTTTAAATTTATTTTTGTCTATTTGTTTTTCTAGGTAAATATCTAGTTGAAAATCCCTTTGCATATAGCAGGTACTTAAAGATTCATTCAACAGATATCTGCTATAATGTTTAGCTTTTTAGTCCAAAAACATACTGGTTTTATTTGAATTTTATTTTACATGAAACTTCTTTTATAGCTTGCATTTCAAAGGGATAAACCCTATTTGCATACATGGAAAATTATACCTACTAAAAAATGGAGTTTTCTTTTAGAGCTCATTTGAACTTCAGTTCTTGTAGTCATAAGACAACTTTATCTGTGATGAATGGTAGCCAGTTTTTAGTTGCCGCAGGATCACATTGCAGAGTGAACAGCTGTGTCACACAGTTGTCCTCAACTTTAAATAAGGTTGCTCTTAAAATGCTATTTGACTTGTTATCATAACCACAACCTAATTATTAAACTAATTATTAAATTTATTGTTAAGTGTATGAATATTTTACAAATATTCTAGATATGAAGGATCAATATACAAAGGAGGGAATTTGTTCTTTTCCAATTATTTCAATAATAAATAAGAAAAATCTGGCCGGGCTCGGTGGCTCATGCCTGTAATCCCAGCACTTTGGGAGGCCGAGGCGGGTGGATCACGAGGTCAAGAGATCGAGACCATCCTGGTCAACATGGTGAAACCCCGTCTCTACTAAAAATACAAAAAAATTAGCTGGGCATGGTGGCACGTGCCTGTAATCCCAGCTACTCAGGAGGCTGAGGCAGGAGAATTGCCTGAACCCAGGAGGCGGAGGTTGCGGTGAGCCGAGATCACGCCATTGCACTCCAGCCTGGGTAACAAGAGAGAAACTCCATCTCAAAAAAAAAAAAAAAAAAAAAAAAATCTAACATATAAAAAATTAAAGAAACATTAACAAAATCTGTAACCCAAATTTTCAGAGATAACTGCTGTGTATGTATGTATGTATGTGTGTGTGTGTGTGTGTGTGTATATATATATATATATATATATATACACACACATATATATACACACACACACACACATATATGGTTTTTATACACATATAAACACAGACACTATATGTACAATTGAGACATGGTTGTACATAACTGTTTTACAGTCTTTTTCACAATATACCAAGAAATTCCCCAAGGTATTATACTTCTTCTTCTTTTTTTTATTTTTATTTTTATTTTTTGACATAGAGACTTGCCCTGTCTTCCAGGCTGGAGTATAGTGGTGCGATCTCAGCTCATTGCAGCTTCCGCCTCCCAGGTTCATCCACCTCAGCCTCCTGAGTAGCTGGGATTACAGGTGCCTGCCACCACGCCCAGCTAATTTTTGTATTTTCAGTAGAGGTGGGGTTTCACTATCTTGGCCAGGTTGGCCTTGAACTCCTGACCTTGTGATCCGCCTACCTTGGCCTCCCAAAGGGTATTATACTTCTATAGTGTCATGTTTAATGAGTATATCGAATTTTCCCGTGGTTTATTTAAGCAATTCCATGAGGTTGAACATTTGAAGTTATTTCTGATTTTTTGAAATATATAAAGCTGTCACAAACCTCTTTGCTCCCTAACTAAAAATTATTCTAATCTTAGCATATAGGCTATGTTCTGAGTACACATGCACATTGATCCATGGACAAGACATTTTCATGGCTCTGTAGTCATGGCAAGGACTCCTCTTTTCCAGGGAGCTGAAAGAGCAGGGAACCAGGTATCCCAGCCTCTCTCCTAGAGGTCTTCTGCTAGGATTACTGGGAGAAAATTGTGAGTGCTGGGGAATTGGTGAGAAAATAGTTTCAGAGAGCATGGAACTGAGAATCTAAGCAACCCTGGGGACATTTATTCTACAGGTAGCAAGCAGATTTTAGGATCCAACTCACTTAGATTTGTATTCACCACTTTCCTGTGCCTTCACACCTAGCTCTTTGTGTTAAGGGTAGGGTAACCTTTCTAGCTTTTCTTTCTCTGTAAACTCCCCCTACCTACAACAGCCTGACAACTCAACTAAGAAACAGACACACATTCCCATGGGGCTCTGAAGGCTGCCTACAGGTAGATGTGGGGGCTTCTTCCATCTCAGATGGTGGCCCCACTATCAGGATGTGTTTTCAGCAGGCATGCTTCTCAGAAATGCCACCTGGACCTCTAGATCTTTGTATAGAACCCAGTCTCATAAAGGCAGGGAGAAGAGGAGTTGTAAGAAGAAGGAACAAGCCCTGCCAGTTGCTGGCACCTATAGTCACGGAGATGCCCATGACCATAGTCCGCTGGCCACAGGAGGAGGGACAAACACACAATCCGCTGGACAGCTGGTCTTCCTTTGGTAACAGGAGGCTTTCCTTTACATCTGGGGCACCTGGCTAGGGGAGCAGGAGTAGTTGTAATGCTCGCCAAATAGCCCAGATTGGATAGCAGAGGGAAACAATAAAAATTCAAAGGAACCACACAGATGGATGTTAGCCGTGTGGCTTACAGGTGTGCAGTGGGAAGTTGAGGAGGCGGTTTTTAGCTGCTGTTTTCTGAATTTACTCCATTCACTTAGTCATTCACTTGCTCACTCATTCATATAATCAGCACTTGTTATTGAACATCTACCATGTGTCAGGCCCCATGAAGAAGATATCAAGATGAACAGAGAAGAGTGAGCATTATGTTTGCTTAGTATCAGCTAGGTATCTGGTTTTTCAGTTTTTCACCCTTAATCATTATAACAGCCTGTAAAAGTGTAGGTCAGGCGTCCCCAAATTACGGCCCACGGGCTGCACACAGACCCCTGAGGCCATTTATCTGGCCCCTCACCGCACTTCAGGAAGGGGCACCTCTTTCATTGGTGGTCAGTGAGAGGAGCACAGTATGTGGCGGCCCTCCAACGGTATGAGGGACAGTGAACTGGCCCCCTGTGTAAAAAGTCTGGGGACGCCTGGCGTAGGTATTCTTATCTCATATAAAGAAACAGAGACCCAGAGAGGTTAAGCTGTCTAAGGGTACACAGCTAGAAAGTACTGGAGGTGGGAGTCAGACTTCTGTCCAAAGCCTGTGCTTGACTCAGGGCTGTGACCTTCTTCTCAAGACATGCCTGTCCTGGGAGAGCTTGCTGTCTTAAGTAGAAGACAGCATGTTGAGCAAGTAATGGCCAGGCATGCCCTGTGGTGCCTCCCTCACTAGTAATACTCCAGAACTCTTATCCTGCCATTATCCAGGCTCTAGCAGATCTTGTTAAAAGTGTTTGCAGACCCTTTCTGCTGGCTCTAACCTTGACACAGTGTCATGAATCGAGGAAGGATCTGGGGTCAAGTTGTCATCCCTCCAATGGCAGGGGTGTCGTCAGTTTGGAAGGTGTACTGTCAATGTACTGCCTTGGTGTCTACAAAACTCATTCTGTGTTCGACTAACGTTAGCTCTTCCAGCTTTTAGTAGCTACATAATAAGAGAGAATCACCTCTGATAAAGCTTATTCTTATAGCACAGGATGCTTCACACAGCCTTCACCTTCTGCCCTCTGTCACAATTTCCATTTATCTCAGTAAGGAATCAAAATCATTTCATTTTCTTTCTCTGCCAGCTCAACCATGGTATTGGGTTCCTGCTAAACCATGAGTGTCAGAAAGTAGGCTGTGAGAGAGGCAGAGCCTAAATAATAGGGTCTAGTGGTTAGAAACCAAGATAACTTGTAGACTCTCACTGTGACTTCCCTAGGCTAGTGGTTCTCAATGATTTAGGGCATCATAGATCCCTTTGAAAGCCAGTTGTTGACAACTGGACTTAAACAGATTGTCTACCAGAAGAATAGACACATATGGGTGGATATGCCAATGATTCACATACAGTTTCATGAGATTCATGGCTTTCCCCCACCACATACTTTTTGAGGCAGGGTTTATAGGCCTGCTTTGGTTTATCAGGTGAAAAGTATAACCTAGTCTGTCCTCTGGTGAGTAGAGTTAAAGATTACCCAGTCTTCCCCCCAGAATTCTGGAGAAGGAATATAGCTTCATGAGATATTCAGATCACTTCTGGTTTCCTATTTAGCACTTAACATTGTTTTGCTTCTTTCTAAAGAAATAGCAGACATCAGGAGACAAACTTTTTCCTGATCGTGGCAAATTTTCTAGCTTATGCTGGGCCCTGGTTATGCTAGGACCACAGGGGAAGCTTTGTTGTTTATCTTTCAACAAACATTAACTCATCTCTTTGTTATTATGAGTAGGGTCTAGGTCATGGGAAAACTCCATTGTGTCTTAGTTACTCTCCTCTCTTCTAGACCCACCAGAGACTCACCACCTGTCTGGTCCAGTCAAGGACCTAGGTGATAATTCCATAACCCTTTGCCTCTGTTCTAGTTACTGCTTTTTCATGTTTGAGAGACTTTCTTAGAGCTGGAGTTTTAGTATCCCTTTGGAACTATCTGAATGTTTGTCCTCTATGTATACCTCTGTACTATATTTCTTGCATGGTATTGAAATTACATGTCTATCTGTCTGATTCTTTCCTTAAAATAAAAGTCCCTTAAGGTCAGGGACTCTATATTTGTTTGCCTTTGTACCCACAGTGATTGTAACTTTGCCTGACACATAGGTGCTCAATAAATGTTTATTGAATTGAATTGTATATGTTTGGATACCCAAAACAATAACTTAAGTAGGGACTCAAAAATTGCTTAAAACTCCAGGAATCTTTTCATAGCTAACCAATCAGATACAGTTAAGCCAATTTATCTAGAAGCGTGAGCATTGTATTAGAGGACATACAGGGCTTATGCTGTTTGTGTGTGTGTGTGTGTGTGTGTGTGTGTGTGTGTGTGTGTGTGGAGGGGTAGGTACACAGACCTTTGTTTCTTGGTTACTGCAATAATTTGCCACTGCAAGTGCCATTGGAGACTCAGAGAGCCAGATCTGTGCTACAGCAAGGGGCAGAGGTTTGTTTGGTATTCTTCTGCAAACCCCTTGCAGAACAATACCAAACAAACCTCTCTCTGTAATCTCTGCATATGAATATCCCTCCAATGTGTCTTCACATTTCTTTATCTCCCTGATATATTTTAACATCTCTTTCATCTCTGCCTCTTTCTCTTATGGTTGACAAATCCTAAGACAGCATGGACAGCAGCCACTCCAAGTAGCCACACACTGGTTCACTAGTTCAGGACCAAGGACAGTGGCACACATGTCCTGGCAGTGGGAGAGGGTGATTTAGTTTGCTGGTTTGTTCAGTAAGATGACCGTTAGATGTGTCCTTCTCAGCTGTCAGACCACACCTGCAGTTCTGCAAACCTGGTTGTTACCTTGGTCCTAGTTGTTCCATGTATATGGTGGACCTGTGCCCAATCTGTGCCAGTGTATCCCTGTGACATTGCTCACTGATGGTCATGGTGGAGGACCCTGGAGCAGGAGTGGCATGGTTGTAGAATCAGGAAGAGTGCAAGTGGGAGTGGGGAGAAGCTCTGGGCTGGGGTGAGAGGGTCTGCTCCAGGAGCTGCCTGTGAGGATCCTTTGGCCTAAACTCTGTGGTCAGCCATTGCTACTTTACTGTCACCCACATGGGGGTTGCAGAGGTAGGTGAGGGGAGAGGCATCCAAGAGGTTCTGGACAATATCATATTTAGATATCTGCTAGAGTGCCTTCCATAATGATATAGCCCAAACCTGGCTTTTCAAATCAGCAATTTTATGTTTAATTAGTCTTTATGCCCTGATTAAATTAAGTATTAATATTATTGATATTGGTGCTGGGGAAAAGGGAGGGGGGACTGAGATGAGAGTCCCAAGGAGCAAAGCTTTTCTGTGTCTGAACTTGCATAACACACACCTTCTGCCCATGGACATCTCTGTAACTCTCTCCAAATATATTATAATAGCAAATATACAGTTAATGTTCGACAGTTGGATCATATTAATCACTGACAAGCTAATGTTCTGTGTAACTTTGAGGGTCCATCCAAGAGCAGTGCTTAAAGTAACAAAAAAGACAATAAATCTACCACTATCACCACTACCTGTGATGTATGAGCACTTAAGATAACCTGGTGAGTTAGGAAAGAATCAGCTTCAAAACAAACACAGTGGGTGGAAAGAATCATTTCTGAAGTGGCCATTTTCTTGTGTCTGCATTACACTCAAGATGTCAACTTTTCTGGGGAGGGAGGGAGGAAGAGTGAATAAGCCTGTGTGTATTGCAGCTGAGGTCTCAACTCGAGCTAATATTAAATCTTGTGAAGAATAAACAGAAATGGTTTGCTCATTAGCTGGGCTTAGAGAGGCGTTACCCATATGTTTGAAGTGCTAATTATTAGTGATCTTTAGTGGAGCTAATTTAGCAATGGAAAGTGTTACAAATTTCTGTTCCTCAAAGGTAGCCCATTAGCCAGGACTTTATAACTAATATTGACTTTAGAAAGTTAATATTGAAATTGGCCTCAATTAGAGTTCATGTGAGAGAGGGAGAAAGATGAAGATGGAGGTAGAAATAAGCACAAAGAAGGACTGTGGGAGGAAGAGAAATGGCAGTTACTAAACACCTTTTATCCAGAAGGTACCATGTCACTTGGGATGTGAAAGGCTCTGCCTCTGGGTCACTCATTAAGTGCCAGCTGTATGCAAAGCACTAAAACTGTTGAGAGAAGCACCCAGTCCCTCAATGAGCTTAGAGTCTAGTGAGGGAGCCAGATGCAGTGGTGGATAATGGCAGAACAGGGAAGTACATGCCAGTGATATACTGAGGCAGACAAGTGAGTCCAGCCCAGATGTTGATGGAGCAGTTAGGGCACCCTAAGGAAGCTATCCAGCTCACTATAGTGCAGGGCAGAAGATGATCATTTATGAAAATGAAGTTCAAATGCATATCAGAGTCAAGAGAAGGTAGACATTGCTTTTCTCCAGTGTAAAGGCTGCCCAACCTAGTTATTAGCCAGGTCCCTGGTTGCTACCTCATGTTACAGGAGACCTGGTCAGTTTTCTTAGAACAGCTCAGTATTTAGCAATTGCCAAAAGAACAACACATTGTTTTCTGCCTTTTTGTGTTGAAGTCAGGTTAGCAGAGGCTCCTGGGTGTCCTTTGCTTAGAAATCCCATGGCCAAGGAGAACTCTACCACACCATCCCTCCTGCATAACTGCCACCTAAGGAGGGAGATGCTCCTTGGTCTATTTGATGTTTGTAGGTGGCAGTGGTGAGGGATGACTGTGGGGTTTTGGCCCCATTGTGCACAGGTGGATTCCCAGGTTGGAGAGAGGCATGTGGGTCTCCACATTGTGCTGTGTGTTTGATTGCTACATAAAGCTGCCCAGTCTCTCTCTCTCTCTGCCAGGTTCATTCCTTCCTCTAAGAACACACTTCCTGTCTTCATGGTAGTTCTGTTTTGTTGTTTGTTTTTTGAGATGGAGTCTCACTCTGTTGCCCAGGTTGGAGTGCATTGGTGTGATCTCAGCTCACTACAACCTCTGCCTCCCAGGTTCAAGTGATTCTCCTGCCTCAGCCTCCCAAGTAACTAGGATTACAGGTGCCCACCACTACGACTGGCTAATTTTTGTATTTTTAGTAGAGACAGGGTTTCACTATGTTGGCCAGGCTGGTCTCGAACTCCTGACTTCATGATCCGCCCACCTCTGTCTCCCAAAGTGCTAGGATTACAGGCATGAGCCACCACACAGGGCCAGTGGTAGTTGTTTTAAGGAGAACTCTAAGGAACATGTTAATAGTCACTGGAGGAATTTTTCAACAGTTTCCTTAATACCTCATTAGTGCCTTTAAAGAGGAGACAGGAACATTCACCTCCATTTCTTTCTCTCTCTCTCTCTCTCTCTCTCTCTGTGTGTCTTTCTCTCCACCTTTTTATTCCTTGCTCTTATCCCTTTTTCTTACTGTTTTCTTCCACTCTTGCCCCCTCTATCTCTTCCTCTTATGTTAATGTGGGAAAGGAGGGGATGAGATAGGGAGAATGAAAATCTTGCATCTAATGGGTTCTCTACCAACCCCAGTTTCACAGACAGTGTCTTCTCCTAAGGGCTTCACCCATCTATTTTCTACACAGAAGGGACCAGGACCTTAAGTCTCTTTCCTTTATGATTCTGTTTCATATTGTACTTTCATGGGGTCTTATACAAATTGTCAGCCTGCTGCTGTCCCAGCAGATCCCAGGAGGTTACCCACAAGCATGCTTCCTGCCTCTCTTGGGACTTAGGGAGAAGATCAAAAGAGACAAAGTTCCAGTGCTCCTATCTGCTGTTCTACTACTAGCCTCAGCAGGGGTAAGTCCCTCAGCAGGGGGAAGTCTCAACTTCCCCTATCCTCAATGAAAAAGCACAATGTGACCTGGAGGTTGGGATCAGAGCTTGCTGGGCCAAGCCCTGTTTAGAAGCCACAGCCTTCTTCTGGGACCAGCCAGATTCTACCCAGCTCTATCCCTTGATGTAGCACAGACCTGGCTCTCTGAGTCTCTGATGGCACTTGCAGTGGCATCTTTGCTGATGACTTTCCAGGCATCCACCCTGTTGGGAATCAGACCGCAGAGCCCACCCTCCTCCATGCACTCCTTTTCATCACCCCCTAACTCTGCTTTTCTGTTCATTGAGTAAAATCTCTTTACCCACGGCATACAGTTTGTTTGCCCCTCCTTCTCTGTCTTGGCATGTACTGCTTTCCACCATCCCTTGCCTCTTCCTTTATTTACAATCTAGTTCGAAGATCTTCTCTGGGGAGACTGACCTGATAGATCACCTCACCTTGCCATTCTGTGTCCTCTCTGTGCCCGTGTGTGGTCAGTTTCAGGATTTCTTGACTCTTTTTTCTGACAGGCACTGTGCTAGGTTCTGGGGTAGAACAAGGAATATTACATGGGCCCTACCCTCAAGGCATCAGGATCAGTTAATGGGGAGTAAGTGAAAACACATAAATGCCATTCAGGAGTGATGGAGTATGAAGTACAACTGAAGACAGCTCAGCTTGATGGGGAGGCCAGGGAAACTGCACAGAGGAAATGACACATTAGAGAGAGATTTAAGAGGTAGGATCAACAGAACTGAGCAGCTGAATCAATATATGTGATGGAGGAGGGGGAGGAATCTAGGATGCTTCCCAGGTTTCTGTTTGGTTAGCTCTGTGGATGATGACACCCATAATTAAGCTACAGTGGATATAGGATGATCAGTTTTTATCAGAATTTCAGAGTCTTCACTTTTATGTATATACATACATACATACATACATACATACATACATACACACACACATACAGACTGGTAGCTTCCTGGTATCAGGGGAAGATTGACACTGGGTATTTTACTAGGCTGGAAAATCTCAGAGAGTAGAAATGGGGTTTCCTCTCCAAGGGAGAGAATTGCCTGAGATGGGCACTGTGTTCTCAGATGCAGAGCTGCCCAGGTGGGAGCACCCCTCCCTCCTGTTTCTTGTCCAGCATTTTCCAGTGTTCAGGACTTTGTACCTGTGGGTGGGGGTGCAGGTGGGATAAAGAGGCATAAATTGACTGGCTTCTCTGTCCTCCAGGGCTATCTTAAAGATGGCACCTTGCTCTGTAAATATTATTAGTGACGGTATTTATGGTACCAAGAGTAGTTAGAGAAGGTAAAGCTCTGAGGATAGGAAGGAAGATTTATGGTGAAATTAAAACATCTGATGTATGAAGGAATGGTTTAAACTACCTGAGAAGCTTGGACAGGTGTTATTCATAAACACTCTGGCTCCAAAAAGTAAGATGTGGTCTAGTCTTAATGCCCTGGAGGGGGAAATTATCTACCTTCCAGATAGCCTTTTTATTCCAGAGCTGAATTTGAGTAATAGATTATAGGATAATGGCTGAATCTCTGGAATCTCTGTGCAGTGTATTCCCATGGTGGGGGCCGGAGAGGTGATGCACAGTGTTAGATGAGATTTAGAGGTTCTGTTTAGGCCATGCTACAGGATGCTTTTCTCCATCTTCTGCCTGTGAGGCAACTCTGGAATGGAAAGACATACTTTAGTACACAACTTCCCGAAGTGTAATGTGCAAATGAATCACCTGGGTTTTGTTTTTTGTTTTTTGTTTTTTGTTTTTTTTGGCAGGGGAGGGGTTGAGATAGGGTCTTGCTCTGTCACCCAGGCTGGATTGCGGTGGCATGATCACAGCTCACTGCAGCCTCTACCTCCCTGGCTCAATCAGTCCTCCCACCTCAGCCACCTGAATGGCTGGGACTACAGATGCATGCCACCATGGCTGGCTAATTTTTATTGTATTTTTTGTACAGATAGGGTTTCGTCATGTTGCCCTTGCTGGTCTCAAACTCCTTGCTTCAAGTTGTCTTGCTTGCCTTAGCCTCCCAAAGTGCTGGAATTACAGGCTACCGTGCCTGGCCTTACCTGGGTTTCTTGTTAAAATGCAAGCTCTGACTCTGTAAGTCTGGGGTGGAACTTGAGATTCTGCATTTCCAGCAAGGTTCTAGGTGTATGCTTATTACCTTGAACAGCAAGGCTTTAGGACTCATTTTTAAGAAGCTCTTTTTTTTTTTTTTTTTTTTTGCGCCTCCTTGCATTGTGTAAAGGTGATGTCCTATCTCTGAAAACAGTTA
Source organism: Saimiri boliviensis (assembly GCF_048565385.1). Taxonomy (NCBI): domain Eukaryota; kingdom Metazoa; phylum Chordata; class Mammalia; order Primates; family Cebidae; genus Saimiri; species Saimiri boliviensis. Next base: position 27,739,306 of record NC_133456.1, on the reverse strand, counting down.
ATTGTCCTATTTGGAAACCCTGTCTCAATCCCTCCCCTTCCACTTGGAAGTCCCCTGGAGGGCAGGATCCATTTCTTGTCTTACTATCACCAAACCCTGACATATGGTGTGACACATAATAAGTGCTCAATATAGAATTAATCAAAGAATAACCTTAAAAATAGGGAAATGTCAAAATTACAACCAAACTAAAGTCCAGCCAAATGAGCTCTGGTCCTCTCAACTGTAAGCCAGATATCTTTTATGTATCCTCTGAGTCAGTTACTCAGTGCCATTTTGAGCAAGGTTCCCATGCTGGACACCACGGGGGTGATGTAGAAAGAGAAAGCAGAAACTTAGCATAGGGAAATGTGCAGAGACGGGGCTCAAGCCCACTTGAAGCAACATTAGAACACTTACATAGTAGCTTCTGAATAAGTGCACATTAAAGGGGTGTGACTGAGAACCAGAAGGAAACAAAGCAATCCATAGATACTCTGGAAGCTTGAACCTCTAAATGCTCTATAAATGCCCACCGTATTGTTTGTTTCTTTACTAGTTGAAATCAGGATGGCTTTCTGAAGGAGGTTAGTATGGAGTACAAGGCACTCATGTTCCCTGTGGGATATACTGCTACTCTAGACCCACAAACCCACAGACAGGGCTGGTGGCTCAAGGGCCAGTTTAGCCATTGTCACATAGGGTCACACAGAGGCTGGGAGCTGCAGTGAGGATTATTGACATTTTCCAACATGGGAAATGATGACTAGAAGCAATGTAAGCATAACACATTTGGAGCAAGGAGAAGCAAAAGTGGAGCTTGGAGAAGACCCATGCTGAAGGATCCTGGGGAGATGGCAGGGGTAATTTGTACTTCCTTAATAGATGTGGAGTATTTCAACTTTGCTAATTAACAGAACAGCAGGCTTGTAATTCTGACAGCAGCAGGACACAAATGGGGTAGGATTAGCACTGAATGTCAGTGAAGCATGCCTTTGTTCTTAAGAAGAAGCACGACACCCACGTTGGGTCAGGTCCATGAGGGTGCCACCCGTGATTTTGATTTTGGTCTTTTCCTACAGTTACTCCAAGGGCTAAGGCTTTTTTTTTTTTTTTTTTTTTTTTTTTGTCTTTCAGGCCTTCTTTAGAGGTAGCAATCCTGTGATAGGCTTTTTTGTTTGTTTGTTTGTTTCAAGATGGAAATAGGTCTATGATTGGTCTAGAGCAGGGGTGTCCAGTCTTTTGGCTTTCCTGGGCCACGTTAGAAGAAAAATAATTGTCTTGGACCACACAGAAAATACACTAACAGTAATGACAGCTGATGATCTAAAAAAAATTGCAAAAAAAAATCTCATAATGTTTTAAGAAAGTTTACTGATTTGTGTTGGGCTGCATTCAAAGCTGTCCTGGGCTGCATGAGGCCTGCGGGCCACAGGTTGCACAAGCTTGTTCTACGGTTTATTTTGCAATAGTTCTATCAAGTATATCTTATATCAGAAATAGCAATGGCAAGGTAAGCTTGCCTCCTTCAAGAGGTTAAGCCTCATGCAAGTTCTTCCATCACTATTCTCCCATTTTGGAATTTTTGGCTAGCTGCAAAATGGGGTGATCTGCCCCTAAGCATCTATAAACTGATTCTGAGCAGGGTGGGGGAATGGGCCAGGAAGCCAGTGAATTGTTTTATCTTCAAGGTGCAATGAATCTTGTTAGGGGAATTTATTCCCAGTACTTCTTTTTAAAGCATGTTGATCTGATAACCTGAGGATCTTAAAGGCCAAAAAATGTGAAGAGAAGGTTTAGAAAGTCTCAGAGTATTAGAACTGAGTAGTACCCTGGAGGGCATCTACTCAGATCGCCAGTGCTTGGTGTGACAGATGAAGTCACTGACCTTGTATAAGTCATTTTAGGAAGGGTCAATATTTTATTCATTTATTTATTCTTTCATCAAATATCTATTTACCATGAGTTGAACAAGACATGTACCTGATAGTGAAATCATGTTGCTATTTCATTGGTCCTATTTGAGTTGGCATTCAATGAACTTCTCCTTTATTATATATTCCAACAGCTGGTTTCACAAGGGCCCTGGGGGAATTGATATGATACATAGGATCTTTAGCCAGTGCAAATAGGTTTTATATGCAAGGTCACCAATTTCTGAGCTGCTGGGCTAATTAGTTCTACTTGGCTTTGCATAATACATACATCGTTGAAAAGTTATTTGTAATTTAATTTTTGGCAAATGAAAAACTAATTCAAATCACTAAGGGGACTTTTATTTGAAGAGACTGTGGAGCAAACCCTTTTATATAATGTGAAAATGTTTGTTGTTATTGGAAAGACTTGTCCCCTAGTTATGGATTTTGTAAATCAGGACACTTCAGGTTTTCTTATGGTGGACACACAACCAGGCCCAGCAGTGGCCTCTACAGGGTTGTAGAGGACTCTGGCCTGGGAAGTGAAAGCCCTAGGAGTCTTAGAACAGCCCAACCCAAGGTATTGACGTTTACTGGAGCCCATGACAGCAAGCTGCATGGACAAACTGCATGCCTTCTCTTAGCTCCTGGGCCCTGGTGAGGAGAAGGAAGAGGTGGGGCACAATGAGTGGGTGTGATGGATGAGACTGGGAGCTTCCTCTTCCTCTTCAAAGGTGGGAGTGGGGAGGAGATAGAATGGGGAACCTTTTGCTTCCATTATAGCAAATTTTAAACTCTTCCTTAAGGTCTTAGGGCTATTTAGAATTAGGACCCTCTTGTATACTGCAACACAGTAGGGAACAAGAGGAAGAGCATAGAAAAAAACAGGACAAGAGTTTAGGAGAGAAGAGGGTTATATGGACTCTTTTTATATAGTAAATCTCATTAGTTTGGGCCTTGGTATTTTTGAACTCGTAAATAATCTGAAAGAAGACAGGACTGAAATTTAACTTTCATATAACATTTTTTTCTATAGAAATTAGTAGAGTGCATGATAATATAGAGGAAAATGTTTTAAAAATTAATGTATAGAAAGATATATTTCACAAAGGAAAATAATGTATTTTGATACAGAAGCATCATTTTTCACAAACAAGTCAAGTATTAAAGATCTTTGTCTAAGAGATAAAGCCTAATAGATTGCCAAGGAAGCTGAAATGTCTCCTTGTTGCATAAGGATGAAAAAATACTTTATGTATCCATTTGTAAATTCTATAATAATTTATATTGATTCTAATTAGCCTCTATTAGTGAAACTTGTTTTTCTGTGGAGAAGATAAAATTAGAGTATAAATATCTGTAGAAACTAAGGATAGAAAGTTCAAAATAATGCTTTTAGGCTTTGAAGATAGAGTCTTATTTTTTTGTGGTGTGACTTTTTCTGTTGCTCAAGGTCTTCTCAAAGTGAGCCTTGTAGCTGGTTCTCTGTGAGCTAGTAAAGAGAAGCAACTGATGCTTAAAAAGACTCGTAGTCTTCATTTGGTGAAAAATGAAAGAGAAGAAATAGGCAAAATGGTCAGAGACACTTAGGAAATTAGTTTTAGGTTTAGGATATGACTTCTGATCATGGAAACTGGTATTCTGGGAACACACGTCTTTTCCTCCTTGGTTGAAGGTGCAGTTGGCTCACGTCACTTCCCTAGGCCAGTGATCTTATGCCTGGCCTGGAATTTTGTTGCCCAGATTTCCAGATGGGCTTCTTGAAGCAGTCAATCTTTAGAGATTGAAGGACTGAATGGGACTGTCCCGCCCAGCATGTTGCTTTCCTTTGTAAATTGTCAGATTTGGACCCCAAGGGTATAAGCCAAGTGGAGAAAGGAACCAGAGCGAGTATCCGTGGTCTCTGGTTCTGTTTCCCTGAGCTGACATACAACTGCTCGCCATCTGGGGTCTATCTGTGTCATGTCTCTGGTGGTGATACTTAACAGAGACCTCAATTAAGTTTGAAGGGTTGTGAGTGTGGGTGGCTTTCCCTGAGAGTCCTTGTGGGGTTCTTAGGTTAAATGATAGGGGAGCAGTGGACTAGCCTAGGGTTCGTTTATATGGAAGCTGGGTTCTGACTTCCCACACATATCACACTGGGCTGGATTGTCCTTTCCCTCCTGAGACTACTGTTCCTTCAGGGACATCTTTAGTTTCCATTCTTTGTGAGCCTCAAGCTTCTGCCCCTAGCCCGCTAACAGGAACTCAGCTAGAACATAGAAAGGACTTTCCAACTGAGAAGCAAGATTTAGAAAGAGAACAAGTTAAACAAGGTAGTGCATTTCTTTCCCAGGAGATTTGTGTCTCCCCATCTTCTGTCTGTCGTGGACTGATGTTGATGACATTGAGGGGAGGAGGAAGAAGTGGTGAGAGGAGTATTGTTATCAACTTTGCTTCCATTTGTAGGAGTCTTGTGATTTACTTTCCCTGTTTGTAAAATGAAGACTAATAGTTGCTCTGCCACTTAGAGGAAAGGCAAGGATTATTTAGAACTTTGTAATCCATCTTGATATCAATTAACTAATTCAACAGATATTTACCAAGTGCTGAGTGTGTTCCAGACACTGTGCTAGGCACTAGAGGTACAAACATGATTTTTAAAAATGCCCCCATCTTCAAGTTGTTCAACAGTAATAAGGTTGTTGTTTTTGCCCTCAGGGCATGGAGGTTTGTCCATGCAGGGAGGGTGACTTGGACTGTCCTCTCCTTGAGAAGGACCAGAGGATTGCAGCCCTGATTATCCCCATGGCTGGGATCATGTGGAAGTATCCCTTCTGTTGTGGGCCCTCTCCTGGTCCATCAGGCTGGGCTGTAGGACCTGGACAAGGCAGGACCTGTTGACTGATGATGGGCTTGGGAGGCTGAGTATGGGACCCTGCAATTCAGCCAGCTGGCTCCTCTCACCCTGATTCCTTCTGGTTTATTGTCCCACAGGGTCTTTTCGGAATGATGGTTTGAAAGCTTCTGATGTCCTTCCTATCCTAAAGGAAAAAGTGGCCTTCGTGTCTGGTGAGTATTTGTGGGACTTTCCTTTGTAAAGGATCTAGAGAAGTTGTGTGTGTGCACATGTGTTTAGGCTCACTTCTTTGTTAGTGAGGGAGAAGTAGTGGTGGAAGTTATGCTTGGGGCAGCTGCTTCCTTTCTGCTGATGCAGAGAGAGAGAGAGAGAAAAGAGGGCTCTGGCCCCAGCTGGGTGTTCTAAAGGACACTCAGAACCACAGGGACATTCCCCAAACCCCACCCCATCTCAGCCCCCTGGCCCAGCAGGAGCTGCTGAGGCCCCTGTGAGAGTTACTTCAACTGGAGAATCTGTGCACTTGGCACATTCCCGAGGTTTTGAGCTCGTTTCTGCAAGGATCAAGGACAGGAGATTTTTTCAGAGTTTTTGTCTCCTCCTTATCTCTCTGTCCTGGCAAAGGGAACTCAAGTGAGGGTTCCTGTTTAGATGTTTGGTTTTTGTTTTTTCTGAATAATGACTTCCAAATATTTGTATCTGACTTCTCTCTCCCGTATATCTTGTGCATGTGGACCTCTTAATGTCTCATTGTGGGGGTCAGCAATTCGTAGCTGGTGGGCAATCCACCAGATTTTGTAAGCAAAGTTTTACTGGTATATAGCGATGTTTATTTGTTAATAGAGTGTATTAGTTTGCCATTGATGCTGCAGCAAATTTCCATAAGCTTGGTGGCTTACAACAACAGAAACTTATTATTTGCACAGTTCTGGAAGCCAGAAGTCAGTTTCAGGGGCTTAAATCTAGGGGTCAGCAGAGCTGTGCTTCCAGAAGTTCTAAGAGAAAATTGGTTTCTTTCTTCTCCTGGCTTCCAACGGCTGCAGACTTTCCTTGGCTTGTGGCTACATCACTCCTATCTTTACCCTCAGGATCAAATTTCCTTCTCCTCTTGCATCTGTGTCAGATCTTTCTCTGCCCCTCGCTTTTAAGGATACCTGTGACTACATTTAGGGCCTACTTAGGTAATCTAGAATGATTGCCCTATCTCAAGACCATTAACTTAATGATATTTGTGAAGTCTTTGCCATGATATGTTTGTGGGCTATTATTTAACCTACTACAGGTAGTTTTGATGGCTGCCTTCTCACTCCAGCAACAGAATTGAGTAGCTATTGCAGAGACCATTTGGCCCATGAGCCTGAAATATTTACTATCTGACCCTTAAAGGAAAAAGCCTGGTGACCCCTGATATAATTGAAGCCAAAGACTGGCCAGAGCCCCTAAGGCAGTCATTCTCAAACAGTAAGATATGCCAGAATCACTCTGGGTACCTGTTCCAGGGCTCCATGCTAAGTCTCCTGGATCAGAATTTCGGATAAGGTCTGAGGCAGGGGCTGGGGTAGACAGTGTTAGTAGCCAAAGATTATATTTTGAGAAACATTCCACGTGCTTATACCTCATGGACCAAACCTTAATTTTTGGGTGATTTTGATTATCTACAAGGAGTAGCAATGGAGTCACAGAGCAAAAGCTAGTCCAGTCCTGTGGAGCAGAAGTTCATCCACAGGCACTGTTGGTCTGGCTGTTGGGCGACAGCCAAAATAGAGAGAAGAGGAGGCGGGGAGGGATAAAGGAAAGGGGAAGCTAAGGAGCAGCTGTCTCCCTCCTCATCAGAGAAAAGGCGAGTGCCTGATGATTCAGAGTGTAGATGTGGTAAGTGAGGACAGGCATGCAATGGGAATGCTCAGAAGACTTTGTATGGACTAATTGTATTCTGTATTAATTTTATTAGCAGTAGTAACAATAGGAATTTATGATTGTCATTGCTGTTAGATGAGAGTGACCTGGCAGCTGCCTCTTCCCATTAGGGGATAGTATATCTTACAAGGTAATGAGCCCCCTGTCACTGAAGACGTTGAAGCATAGGCGGAAAAAGTCCTTGGCAGCATTATGCAGCAGTGATATGGGTATGGGGAGAGTAGGTAAGACAACCTCCAAAACTTTTGTAAATTTGGATTCCGATTGCTTTGCTAAGCATAGGAGAAGACCTTGTGCAGAAGTCCCAGAGGCCACCGAGCAGTGCCAGGCCTCTGATTTCTGCTGATCCCCATAGCCTGGGCTCCCAAGGATGTGGCCCACAGCCCTCTGGGAGCCCAATCTTATTTTTTCTTCTTTCTTTTTATGGCCTTTAGTTAACTTGATGTTCTTCCTGTCCCCTCGATATCCTGCCAATCCTCCTGTTTCCCTTGTGCCTGACACTTCTTTCCCTCTGCAGTGCCTTCTGTACACCTTCTGCCAGGTTGAGCCTCTCTTCTCCTTCCAGAGTCAGTTCCTACATTGCCTCCTCCAGACCTTCCTGGATCTAGTGCATTCCTCTGAACATCATCCTGTTCCACATCAGTTTGGGGCATATGCATGCACAGTACACTCTGACATGGAGACCCTTGCTTGAGGTTCATGGTTTATTTTTTCCCATATAAATTCAGTCAGAACCCTGGGGCAAAGCCCCAGAAAAAAACCTTCTCAAGTGGTAGGGGCTTGTCCTAATGGAGCTCATAGAAGCAACATGGCCAGGAAGGCAGTCAGGAATGAGGCAGGTAGAAAATTCCTTGAGCAGGACGAAGGGGGCTAGGGGCATATAGTTCTCCCTCATTTGCCAGTGTGAGCCTTACTCAACTGCATCTGCCCTTGTGGTGCCAGGAACTTCTGAGCTTAGGGAACATTACTCTTCCATGTTTGAGAAGGACACTGAATATACTGGGAAGATAATGACTGGCTGCATCTAAAAAAAACACACAAAAAAAACAAAGAACAACAACAACAAACCCAAACCAACCAACTCTTACATCCTGAGCTTTTAAAAGATAAAAGATAAAACACAAAAATAAAACAAAATAAAGAAACCTAGAATTAAATAATGCAGTTTAGCAGCTGGATTTCTTTCTGAGAAGAAGAAAGCACTGCAAGGAAGGTGGTGAGTGGAGAAACAGGCTGTTTGTTAGTTGTACCTGCCCTCCCCTGCTAGCACCCAGGTTTGGCCAGGCAAAAGGAGAGCCATGCTGCCATAGGAGCGTACATCGGGAATAATCCAGGGCAGCCCAGAAGCTTCTGCATGTGGGCGTGTGCACGTCTGTGTGACAGGATCTGGGGCTGTCTCTCAGTGAGCCTCCATTGTTCCAGCACTGCCCCATTCTGCTCTATCATTCATAGCTCATGAGCTCCCCTTGGCCTCTCTGACGTCGTTTGTACTAAGTCATAGCACCCATTGTCCCTTTTATTCAGCTTTCCCATGTAGGATCCACTTCACCCTGTTATCTTTGTGAGCATACACACCTCCTCATGATTTCTCTCTGCCTCCTTATTCCCCACCAATGTGTTTTCCTCATTGGTTTCCACTGTTCCCAGGGAAACTGTGTTGCTGTGGCACAATCTTTTGTACCCTGGACCTTCATCTCTCAAAGTGTTTTTCAAGAACAGTTCCACAGGATGATCCTCTACAAAGAAAAAGCAGTTCTACTCTCAAAGAAGTTTGGGAAATTCTGGATATTGTAGCTCTCTTTCTTGGAGAGTTACAATGTCCATTGAAGCACATTAACATTTTAAGGCTCTGGGAAGTCTTACAGTAAAGAACTTTATTATCTTTTTTTAATCTGGCAATTTCCAAATTATAGAATAACCTCATTCCCTAAAAATGTATGTGTCTGTGATGTGTATCCATTAACATGTTACGGATCTATTGTTATACTGACTTTATCGGGGGTCCTTATTCTTCATCTCTGCTTATTGTCCTCTGTAATTTCGGCCTTTTTGTCAATTATTGATCAAATCCTGCAGCTTCATTGCTGCTCAGCCTCCTTGGTACCAAAGGCCTTCACCTCCCTACGATGCTTATGCACATCCGAGATCTTGACCCTTGATATGTCTGTCTGTGGTTTTAGTCCTTTACTTTGACTCTTTCTGATACCCTCTTGTCATTTGGGGGAGGACGGATGTGAGAGGAACAAAATCAACACCTTTCCCTCTTCTCTGGAATCTCTTCGCCCAACAGGACCTCTCCCAACCTCCCTGGGCATACCTCATTTATACAGTGCATTAGTTCCATTCTGCCCTCACTTAGCTTGGAGCCTGGCACAGATACCATGGCCAAAGCTTTCAACAGAGCTTTCGCTGTGCCCTAGTACCCCGTCGGCAACCCCGAAGCTCATGTCCTACCCAGTCCTACTGTCATTCTCGAGAGAAGTTCTCCAGTCATGACTTCATTTCTCTCTCCTCAGTACCCCGAGCCTGCCCTGACCCTGGACTAGCTCTTGCCTACTGTTCCACCCAAAGAACCGTGTCCCTCAGGCAGGCTGAACGCCTCCCTCTCCATCGCCTATCTCCATTTCCTCCTTCCTCTAGGAGTTCTGCAGCCTGCCTCAGAGAGGGGGCAGCCCCATCCACCGTGGGCTAGATCCTCCTCTTGTGCCTGCCCTAAGGCCTTGATCCATTGTTGTCCCTACCCTGCCCAGCATAGATTCTCTTCCTCTAGGCTCATTCCCCTCCTTTGTTCTACAATCTGCCAATGTCTCTTCCTTTCTCAACATCACATGGCTTGATTGTGCTGCCTCCTGTTGACTCCTTATACATTTCTGGATGTGGGGAATTAGAATTCCCCAGGCTTTCTCTTCTCACCCTTCCTTCCGTCCCATGTGAACCTTCCAAGCTTCCTATTCACTATTTATTATGTGAATTTAAAGCGCATTCACATTAATGGACACTATGCTTAGGAAGTGGAACCGAGTTTCTCAGGAGTATTAGACAGAAAAAAGAAGCAGAATCTTGGTTCTGTTTCCTAAGCATAGTGTCCATTAATGAATGCGTTTTAAAATCATATAATAAATAGGCCAGGCACGGTGGCTCAAACCTGTAATCCCAGCACTTTGGGAGGCTGAGGCAGGCAGATCACGAGGTCAGGAGTTCGAGACCAGCCTGACCAACATGATGAAACCCCATCTCTACTAAAATTACAAAAATTAGCCAGGCATGGTGACACGTGCCTGTAATCCCAGCTACTCGGGAGGCTTAGGCAGGAGAATCGCTTGAACCTGGAAGGCAAAAGTTGCAGTGAGCCAAGATTGTGCCATTGCACTCCAGCCTGGGTGACAGAGCAAGACTCCATCACACACACACACACACACACACACACACACACACACACACGTCATGTAATAAATTGTGAATAGGAAGTTAGGAAAGTAGAGGAAAGAAAAAGCAACTGTCTTCCAGTCATCTAGAAACCTCCCCAGCTACATCCTGCGACTCATGTCTTCAAAGTCAGTCCTGGCTCCAGCTTGGGAGGGACAGTGTCAGCCAGCCCTCCAAGCCACCCTTTGCTAGTCACAGCTATGGTTCCTTGTGGTTCCAAGGCTCTACTTGTCTACTTGTAAAATGTCCAAAGAAGGTCAGGAAAAAACCAACAGCTATGGTAAAACAAGCAAACAAACAAACTGCTGGAGTGAAAATGCTTGGGGTGAAGTCAAGAGGGGAAGGTTGAGAGTGTGGGAGGACCTCCTAGCTTTTGCGAGACCTTCCATTTAATCTTCTTGCTTCCTTTTCCTCATGTGAAAGACAATGGAGAGATGGGGATCATTTCCAAGGCAGATGAGACAAGGGTGGTCATTGCTTCAAAGAACCAGAGCTAATGATGTGAAAGGTCCAACTCTGAGTTAATCTGTGTGAATCTGCCCTGTGTGGGGCGCTGGGCAGTGGTGGTGGTGCTGAAACACTTCTTCGTTAGGGCTGAATCTCACAGTGGCCTTCTGTAATCATCTGTAATCCTTTTCTCCCTGCAGCTTGCTTACTTCCTCCTCAAGGGTTTTCAGGATTGATTTTTTTTGTCAAGCCTCCCCTCTATCTGTGTGGCTTCTGGACTCCGTAATCAGAGGGAAACCTTATTCATGAATTCACACTTGGGCAGGATCCCCGGGAGACTCTGCTCTCTGTGTAAGAGATCCTTGTCTTCCAGCACCAGTGAAGGCCGCACCTCTCCCCTCTTTTTCATTAGATCCCCTTGTGGTCCTACTCTGGGATATGTCAGGTGGCTACCTGAGATGTGGTGTGAGGAGTCTGTAATCATGACACAGTGGTTTTCTTTGTGTAGTGGCCAGCACCCTGTAAGGTCATAGTTAACTTTAACTTTTTTCCTGTCTAACAGCCCTGAGAAACTTGGTTTCCCTTCCTAGGCATAGTGTCCATTAGTGAATAAATTTTAAAATCATATACTAAATAGTGAATAGCGTATTTGGAAAGTAGAGGAAAGAAAAAGCAACTGTCTAAAATCCTGGCCTTCTAATAGCAACAGCAATTGTCGTTTTGGTACACTCCTTCCAGTTATTTTAAATGTGATATTTAGAAAACACTTGTAATCTTAGTATGTACATATGCATTTGCAGTGATTAAGACCTTGAACATCCTGATTTCTGGTAAGATTCATGTGCTCCTCCAGCAGGAGTGACAGGTGGCGCCTCAGGCAGACAGGCAGGGGTGGCTTTTTGGCTGTGTAGAAAATACTTAATGTTTTTTCTATGAATCTAAAAACCTCCCAGTAATGCTGTCCTGGGATGGATGCTTTGAGGTCTTCTCACCATAGTAGTCAGTTCATCACAAGCCCTTCCACCTCTTTCTAGACTAATTTACTGCTCTTTATAAACAGACCTCTGTAAATTTCCAAAGAACATAGCACTTTCAACCTGCTTGTTTTCTCAATAAGAACAGTTGTCACCACTTTCATCATCATCTCATATTTGTAGAGGAATATCATCTCAAATTTTCCAGGTGCATCCCCATGTACCAATTCATCATTTCTTGTAGCAACTCTGTAATGTACACAGTATTGTTTTCATCTGCCTTTTACAGATGAGGCACCAGGGAAGCCAAAAGATTTGCCCACAGTCATATGTGCTACCTACAGCTAGACCCCCACAGCTTGTCCTAAGCAGTGATCAGATTTCTCTGGATACCCTCTTTCTGTCTGTTCATTCAGCACCCAGACCGATTTCTTTTCTCCCGGTGGCTTTCCTTTGTGGCTAGTTTTCTTAAACGCACTTTTCTTCCTCCTCTTTGCAGGGGGTCGTGATAAGCGAGGCGGACCCATCCTGACCTTCCCTGCTCGCAGCAATCATGACAGAATAAGACAGGAAGACCTGCGGAAACTCGTGACGTATTTGGCCAGCGTGCCAAGGTAAGGGGAAGGGGAATGGCCTGCAGAGGAGGGGGAGGGGAGCTGGGCTGATGCCATTGTTGGAAGGAGCCTCCATCCCTGCCAGGGACCCTGGTGGTATCTACCCTTGGAGTGGATTCTAACCGTTCCTGGAACACTATTGTCTATTGTCTGCCTCATTCCCATCATTCCCATTGTTACTGCTGGGATTCATGTGAATGGGGTGGGAGCTGGGAGTGGCAACTCTAGACAGAGGGGAGGGTCTCAGGCTAAGAGGACCAGCACTGGGCCTGCACTGGGAGACAGTGTGGCCTGAGAAGTAGGGATAGGAAGCTGCTTTTTGCCTTGTAAAATGGGAACTCTGGTTGATTTTACTCCGGTTTGGCAATAGATTGTTTTCAAAACCTCTAGCTTGTGGATAGATTTGTGGCTTTTGGGGTTTGAGATAAATACCTCCACTTGTATCACTCAGCTAGAGGAGACACTCAGCTTAATTTAGGTCATGCATTTTCAGTGGGAGTGGTGTTGCCCCCAGAGAGAGTGAAAATTGGTTCTTGGGGATAGCAAAATTTCTCATGTATTAAGCACAGGTATACATACTGTACCAATGTACGGTAAATGTGTGGTATTAAATTTTCACTAGGTAAGGTGATTAGGGAAAAAAGATGTAAAAGGCTCCTTTAGGGCCTCGGACGATAATTTTTAAAAGTGTGAGAAACACCGGTCTAGGTAGTACTGGCCACAGGTGGGTATGGGAGACATGCCACAAACAAAGTTTATGTATTTTGTGAAGAGAGAGAAGAGATATTCACTTGATCAGAGAAACACAGGATGTGAGAGTTGGGAGAGCCCTCAGGAGCAAACTAGGCAGATATGTGTCATGTCCTGCCTAGGGAAAGGGGCTGACAGGGGATGTGTGTGGTTCCCAAGCGTCAGTGGCAAAGCCTGGCCTAGAACTCAACCCTCCTGAGTCCAGTCCTGGTACTGTCTCACCATCTTTTTTCTTGAGCAGCAACAGCAGTACTGTCTCTTAGTGGGGCCAAAGACTGTGAAATGTTTGTTGTGGTAAATAAGAAATGGTGCTTTGGATTTTCGAAACCTTCCTCTTGTCTCTTTGCATTTTATAGGAGAATTAGTGAATTACAGAAGGAAGCTATATACCCAGCTTTGCCTTTATTGGAAGACTTGGGATAATTTTTGAATGTGCTGATTAAGTTCTTGAAGCAGGTGTCAAGTGAGGCAAGCACTGCATCTCAGATTGCTAAAGAAGAAATGAGTGTAAAGGGAGGGTTGGGGGGTAATGGGCAGGTGGTAAAGGAAATTTTAAGAGCAGCCATCACATGCTTGGAAAGATGTTGAATGAAACAGTGATCCCTGAATAACTTTAGGCAGAAGACTGTGAACAAATAGATACTGAATAGTGTCTTTTTTTTTTTTTTTCTTTTTGATAGCCACTGGGAACAGAAAAAAGATAAAAAGGTCTTAGGCTCCAGTAAAAGGGATTTGGGTTATCTCTCAAGAAGAACTTGTAAACTTTGAGTGCATGAGACTATGAATGTAAGGATGAAAGATTTTTTTTTTTCCTGGAGGTCATTATAAAGAAGAAATACTCTTATCTGTCTCAGAGGCAAGTAGATGGACTAAATAACTCATGGTTGATATAGGTAATTTAGCAATTTAGCCATCTAGGAGCTAAGCAGTTTTTTAAAGCACTTTTCCTAAATACATGACTATCAGGTATAAAACCTAGAATTTTCTGAAGCAATTTACAGTAGAATTTTTCATAGGAACCCATGATGAACTCTCAGTTCTTTTGAAAACAGAAGAAATTGGGATCCCAGAAGATATAAAGGATACATTTTTCTTTCTTGCATGTTCATCACATACCTGCAGTTAATTCATGCTCATCTTTTCTTTAGAATAAAGAGGGAGAGTTGGAAGAATATTTTCCTTCATTCTGACTTCTTAAGCAAAGAGTGGGACAAACCAGATTGGAAGCAATTTAAAAAGAAAAGATTTCCACTGGGGCGAAGGAGAACAAAACCCAAGAGGGGCTGAGAGGAAGGTCATGAAAAAGGTGTAATAATGCATTATCACTGAAGGAACACAAAAGATGCAGGCTTTCTGCTTCTCAGAAGGTGGTCACATAATTGCAGTCTGTGTTCCTGAGAACAGGAAGGTTCTTCATAGGGCAGGCAAGAACCCTGTTGCCAGTGGGAAGAACTGTTCTGTGAGGCCTGCTGCCCTGCCTCCTGAGGGACCCGCCTTCATGAAGAGTGTAAGCATCTGACAGGCCACACAGTCCACCCAGTCATGCCCATTAGTCACTTCCTAATTCTGTTGGCCACATGTCACACATAATGGCTGTTGGATGGAACAGGATTGTTCTAAAGACAGTGAAGTTTTGGGTAGGAAAATCAAATAACTTAGCAGGTCAGATGGTATTTGCCACTTTCTTCTGTGTAGCCATGGCTTTGGAAGAGAAGGGGAACAATGAAAATGAATAGTTAGATTCAGTAGATGATACTGATGAGAAGAAATTATTTATCTGGGTCATGAACCAGGATGCTAAAAAGACAGGTTCCTATTGGAGGCGGATTGTTACAGGCTGGTGTGATCAAGCCTGTAGGTGACATTTGATGCCCTTTAAAAAAAAAAAAAAAAAAAAAAAAAGACTGAATTTTGTTCTGTTGCTCAAGCTGGAGTGTGATGGCACAATCTCGGCTCACTGCAACCTCCACCTCCCAGGTTCAAGTCATTCTCGTGTCTTGCCCTCCTGAGTAGTTGGGACTACAGGTGCCCACCACCATACTTGGCTAATTTTTTTGTTTTTAGTGGAGACGGAGTTTCAGCATGTTGGCCAGGCTGGTCTCAAACTCTTGACCTCAAGTGATCCACCCATCTCAGCCTCCAAAAGTGCTGTGGTTACAGGTGTGAGCCACTGTGCCCAACCAATATTTGCTACTAGTTTATTCATGAATTTATTCATTATGTAGTCAACAAGTATTTAGAACTTCTCTATGCCAGGTAGATTGAGGATTTGTGGTGAACAGGAATAGACATTTTGAGAAAGTTAGGGGAAACCTGAGTATCTCCCTACCCAGTGCCAAACAAGTAATAGTAAAAGGCACCCAAAGATGGGAGTGCATTGGCAGCACAGGAGATGAGCCAACCAGCAGAAGACAAACAAATAAGGACAAGTGAGTGGTGAAAGAAGATCCTGGAATTTAAGGAACCAGCCAACTTAACGGCTATTTGGGGCACCATTTTAGAATAGGTGATTAAGCAGATAGTGTTGATAATTTAAAAATGAATAGGAAGTAGTCTCACTCTCCTCTCCTTAGGCCAGGCCATATCTGGACCACTGCATTCAACTCTGCAACATTCATACGGCCAGCTTCATTTTAAAAGCGACATAGCTCAGTTAGAGTGCTGTCAAAGGAGCATCACATTAAGGCACCCACAATCTATGTCTCTGCAGTGGAAGGAGTGAGGAATGTTTGCTGGCAGGCATAAAGATGGAGGGAAAAAAGAAGCAATTCCTGACTTCAGGTGTCAAGAGTGTTGCCCCACAAATGAGGAAGCAGGGCTGGTGTCTGTTGCATCAATGGATAGACATTAGAATCAGGAGAAAGAACCTGCCCACATGGGAGCTGTCTAGTAACATTGCTGCTGCCTCTGGAGAAAGTGAACTTCCTGTCACTGGAGACCAGATGACCCTCTGTTAGGGAAGCTGTAGAAAAATTTCCTCTACTGCGTTGGAGGTGGGCTTAGATAACTTCTAAGAATTTTTCCTGCAACAATACATCAGAAAATCCAGGACCTCAAAACAGACTATTACCACCCCCACCAACATGCACACTCTCTTCTCAGACATCCTAAGTAAGTTAAAGTCTGGGATTTCAGTTAAGATTTTGTCCATACCTTAAATCCTAAGAGAACTTTTTAGTCCCCTTAGACTCTGGGTGGGAATTTTGGGGCATTACCTAGGACCAAGGATCCTGCTGGGGTGTAACAGTTGGATTCAGTCCTGTCTTATTCATTCAGGTCCATCTTGGCCTGAGATGAGTCCCTTCATTTTAACTTCTCTGTCTTGCTCCTGATGAGTTTGGGCATCTATCTCCTAGGTCACTCCAGGTTTTCCATCATCTTTCTGAGGAGTCATAGGTAACAGGATAGGAAGAAACCTTAAAAGTCTTCTAATTCAACTTTTCAATAACTCCATCCACTCAGTTCAGCAAATGTCTACTGAGTGTCTGCTTTGAGACAAGTTCTGGATAGGAATCTTGATGAAATCTCATGTTATCTTTACTGTAATCCACCTACACTTATCTAACTTTTTTTGTCCTGGTCTGCTATCTGCTTGCACTTACTTGTACATGAAAGAAGTGGAAAGAAAATACTCAGATATGATCAGTTGATGAATGTCCCTAGAAATTGAGAGGCAGGATAGAAAATCCAGCCTGAGAGTAAACAACTGTCCAGGCTTAGCCCACAGTGTGGATAATCTACCTACTATAATTATTGGGAGTTGATGAACTGCTTGAAATAGGAATTTCTAAGTACTACATCTAGTAAAGAAATTCTGTTACTTTTATTGCATGCATTCTTCTTCATCATCACTATTAGCCTGCTTTGTCACGACCTTCTTTCTGTGACTCCTAAGGGCACCAGTTGATGTATCTGACACTTAATCTGCTCTTAGCAGTGCCACTGAGATACTGAGTGTTCTGCCAAGGAATGCGGGTATCATATTGGAGAGGAAAGATGACAAGAAATTAGGATGAGTTATTCTGTAATGTCAGTCAAATCAAGGTGCCTTTACTTGTGGCTTATTATTTGATAATATTTGCTCTCGTTCTACTGATTTCAACAAAAGATAAGTTGGGCTTATGGCCAGCACTGTCCTTGTGCAGCATCACCAGAAAATAGGCATAAGCAGAGAGAACCAAGAAGACAGTTGAAGGAAGAGGGGTAAAAACTGTAAGGGTTTTCTTCCTCTATTTTCTGCATGAGAGAGCCTGAACTATCCAAACTACTGTCACCAAATGTGCTCTGTTGTAAGGGCCTGTTGAGATGTGTTGTTGGCACCGTGCTCTTTGCTCTGGGATCAATAAAAGAAGGATGTGGGGAGGAAGGGGAGGGATTCAGGTGATGGAAGGGCCAGAAAATAGGACCAATGAGAACATTTAGGTCACACTGTTGTCAGTTACAGTTCCCTAAAACTTACACCTTTTAAAGATCATTGTTAATTTCTTTGTCCATTTTAAATTTAAAACCTATGTATAAACAGTTTGTAATTTATGTGTATAAACAAGATACATTTTATACACATTTTCAGCAATACCAGTTAAGTGTACCTATTGCTGGCTGTATGTTACCCCAGCCCTGAAGAGCAAATCACATTCTACCATGCTGCTAAGAAACATAAAGCTGCAGTAGTAATTGCAATTGTTAGTAATCACCTTTCTATAGTCATATCAGCTTTTTCAGCAAAGGGTGAAGAGGCATCTTAGTCTAGATGGAAAACTCTGAGCTTTGGATCTCAGCTCTACCTTTCTGCAGTCAGGAAACATGTGGCTCCTCAACCTGGGTAATTTGGGAAACTTTAACCAAGAGACAGTTTATAAGGCTGTGGGCAGGGAATGGGGAAACCAGCAAGGGTTGGATTCCTCAGGCATTGCAGGGCTTGAAACAGCACAGACGGGAAACATGACTACTTCTAAGAGAGAAGAGAGCTATGTGAGAGGCTGCCTGACAGGAACTGTGGCCTTCAGTGGAAGATGCCACCAATTCATGGTGACTCTGTGACTGGGAGCGTCACAATCAGTACCTGGTCCTTGCTCTCTCCCCATTCTCTCATCTCCTGTCATTATCATTGACTGAATGTACTGAGAAGCCAGATGACAGGGGAGCCCATTGATGCAGTCCATGTAGGTCAGCTTCGCAGGGCACTGGGCAGTGGAGAGAAGATACAGAATGAATTTGAGGTGCAAATGGAAGATATCTGGCACAGAGGGAGACCATGGGCATGTTATTCACCATTTCTGAGTTCAATAGCCTAATTTTTAATATGGGAAGAGAACATCTGTCTTATAAAGGTATTGTGAGGAATTATCTAGCAGTATCTCTGTAGCACCCAGATGCTCAGTAATTGTTAGTCTTTCCCCTAAAGGAGGTCAGTAATAGTAATAATGATAATATCAACTATATATATATATATATATATATATATATATGAACATACAGAGATAGCAATATTTGCTACATATGAGGGAATAGATACAGTGTATATAAAGGTTATGAAGCACAATAATAAAGTGAGCACTTGAGAGCCTACCCTCCAATTTGAGAAGCAGAACATCACCTCTATCCTTGATGCCACCTAGGGTTCCTCCCCAATCTGACTTCCCTGATTCCCTTCAAACTAACACTGTCCTGGGTTTTATGTTTATCCTTCTCTTGCTTTTTGGGAGGTATAGTTCAGCACGTATTTTCATAAACTATTTAGTTTTCTTGTTTTTGAGCTTTATGAGAATGGTATTGTACGTTATGTAGTTTACTGTGACTAGCATTTTTGAACCATTGTGATATGCAACAACATGGATGAATCTTTAAACATAATTTTGAGTGAAAAAGCAGCTTAGGTTTTGACTCTGAGGACTCCAAACCAAATTATTAATAGATTAATACAGTGCTAAAGTATCTCTTGAGAAGTTTCTCTTAGTTAACTGAAATAAGGAAAATTAATGATGATGACTTTTCTCAGTCCTTTAGATATCATAATTGATATCAATATCAAAGAACAAGTAAAATTCTTTTCATTTTGTTAATTATTGGTATTAAGTAAGGTCAAGTATATAAAGTCTTTACATAGTGCCAGGCACACAGTAGGTTCCACAAACATTAGCTTGTATCTCCTTCTGTGGTCTGAGGGAGTCTGGCATGTGCATAATTGTGGGTAGCACCCCGAGTTAAGTGCTGAAATGGAGGATTGAACCCAGTGCTCTGGCCTCCCAGCATGGGGAACATAGAGCATCACTGTTGACTGGGAGTGGGGAAACTTCAAAAGGGACATGAACAGCATTTAGAAGCCCTAAGAAAATTTTGCTAAAAGTATACAAAGGGGTAGGGGTGGGCCAGGCAGAGGTAGGGGCTCAGAGGAAGGCTGGGGGTGGGCAAAGGAGGTAAAGGTGTGTCAGGTTAAGTTCCAGAAACTCAAGATGTAGAAACACATAGCCTTTTGGGAGAATGGCAGAGAATAGGGCAAAGAGGCATGTAGAATTCCATGAGTCCAGTTAAGAAGTTTTACTAATAGGCAACAAAAAAGCCATTGAAGAGCTTTTCAGCAGGACAATGACAATTAAAATTGCTTTTTAGAAGATTCACTCTGGCAACTTGAGTGGAAGACGGAGTGGAGGAGAAGTCTAGGAAATGAGGAAACAGTTGCAATAATTTGAGTTAAAGATAGTAATGACAACTAGCATTTATTACTCAATTTTAGGCACTGTTGTAAGTATTTTACATGCATTAATTTAATTCTCACAACATTTTGAGATGGGAATTGTTATCATTTCCCTTTTACATATAAGGAAACTGAGACCCAGAGAGATGAAGTATTTGCCTGCTGGCATATAGCCAGTATGATTTGGAGCCAGATGGTCTAGCGTCAGAGCCTAAGCTTTTATCCAGTGAAGAGATGAGAAGGCCAAAGTGAAGGAAGTGGCAGTGGTGGCAGAGTGAGAGGACTGATTTCGGGAGGGTAAGAAGGTGAACTCTGAAGGATGGGCTAAGACTGGACTTGGAACAGAGGGACCGTGAAAGAGGGTGGTAGGGGAGGGTGCCAACACACAGATCTTACCATGGTGGGCAGGGACCACTATGCTTCAGACTTGCTTTCCTGAAGCTTCTCTTTGGAACCTAAGTGTGAAGGTTGCTGCAGGTGAGAAATGCAGGTGGTAATTGCCTCAGTCTTGGGCTTCTACTGGCCAAGGCAACCATGGCGGCTGTGGATATGCAGGACAGTGGGGGTGGTCAGGGTGGTGGGGTGAGGGAGGCCTTTACAGTTCCTTCCCCTGGTGTTTGTGTTCAGCTTTAGATGAGTTAACTCTCATTTATGCTCATCTGTGGGTGATAGTCAACCATGATTTAGTTACCAAATTATAACAAGAGATGTAGGGCGAAAACAAAAGCATAGAAACTATTTAAAGGGATTAATAAAAGACTATCAGTAGCAGAGACCACAAACTTAATGCCTAGATTGGTGGGGTAATCTCTGTTGTATTCTAGTGATGGTCGTCTTGTTCGTTTTCCTTGAGTCTGAGATGTTTCCTTCACCCACCTGCCTGTTTCTGTATTGGCATTGCTCTGGTGTCAGAAGCACAGTTCTGGAATTACTGCTCAGTTAATGCACATTTTGAGGCTCCTTCACTTCCATGGCCATTCCACCACTGCAGGACTTGGCAGGTCTGTGGGGCCTGCATAGTCCATGTGCGGCTAAGGGGTACAGGGGCTCGTGGAAACACTCTGAACAGGAACAGGTTGTAGGGAGTGGGGAAGAGCTGGCTATCATGCTTCAAATGCAGAGAGACACATTTGCGATTCCCTGGAGAACAATAACTGGAGCAATCAGAAGTGGAAACCACTTGGTCATGAAGTAACTATGAGAAGCAGCCTTGGTTATTCCAGGAACCAGTAAGTGCCTTTAGCAGTAAATCAAGGACCCACCCAGTACTGGACAAAAGAATTCCTAATAAGTGAGGGTATTGTGTCTCCCTCGCGTGCATCTTCTGTGTGTACTCTCAGAAGGGACTTCAGGCATCAGCATTGACTTGGTGATAATGGAACTATACAGCAGAGAAAGAATGAGCTCCAGGGAAAATGACACCTGGAAATTATGCAGAGTATTCCAGTCCAGGGAGAATGAATCCCAGACTCCTCCCCTCTGGGAGGTGAAACGTGCTTGCTTGCTAAGAATTTTCTTACCTATAAAATAGGCATAAAGATATTACCCAACACAATGGTAGTGAGGAGTCCATGAGATAACATACATGAAGTGCCTAGCCCATTATTTAGTTCGCAGAAGGGGCTGATGACAAGTGGTAGTTTCTTTCTCTTCCCTTGCTTGAAAGTAGGAATCTTGTTTTGTCACTTGTCCTTCATTGTTCCTAGCACTGCTTTTTTAAAGTTAGGGTTAGGGTTACGCTTAACTTTAAGATTAAAGCTAGTAGTGATAGCAGTTACAGCCATAGGTCAGTAGCACTTGGCTTCTAATGCATAATGAATGAATGAATATATGTGTCTAACAGTGTGACAAAGTTTTGGCCTGTATTTTTACATCAGAAATATATTTCTTTTACTGGAGAAAATAAGTGCAGAAAAAATATTTTTAAAGTCTTTTGAAACTCTTGTAACAGTACCACCTAGAGATAATAACAATATATTGACATACTTCCTTCCTGTCTTTTTTAGAGCTTTTTTTTGAGATGAAGTTTTGTTCTTGTCATCCAGACTGGAGTACAATGGTGTGATCTTGGCTCACTGCAACCTCTGCCTCCTGGGTTCAAGTGATCCTCTTGCCTCAGCCTCCTGAGTAGCTAGGATTACAGGTGCCCACCACCACATCCAGCTAATTTTTATATTTTGTAGTAGAGATGGAGTTTCCCTTTGTTGGCCAGGCTGGTCTCAAACTCTTGATCTCAAGTGATCCATCCACCTCAGCCTCCCAAAGTGCTGGGATTATAGGCGTGAGCCACCACGCCTGGCCTAGAGCTTTTTAAAGACAGAATTGAACTATATTGTTTATTCAGTTTTGCTGCTTGCTTTATTCCATTTAGCATTATACTATAGGAATATTTTCATAACATTAAAAACTTTTCATGTGTAATAGTGTGTCTTGGGATGCGTCATATTTTAATTAACCCTATCACTAGACATCCAAGTCATTTACAGAAGTTCAGTGTTGTAAGTAACCCTCAGTAAAAATCTTCATATATAAACCTCTGTCTACATCTTAAGTGATTTCTTTGGGATAGCTCTGTAACAATAATGGATTTTTTTAGTTTTTATACATATAATTTATTTTTATTTTGCTTTTTAAAAATTGATACATAATGTACATATTTATAGGGTGCATATAATATTTTGATAGATGTATACAATGTGTAGTGATCAAATCAGAAGCATCGAGATTTCCATCGTCTCAAACATTTATCATTTATTTTTGTTGGAAACATTCCGAATCTTCTGTTACAGCTGTTTTGGAATACACTATAAATTCTTGTTAACTGGAGTCACTCAACTGTGCTATCAAACACTAGATCTTATTCTTTCCATATAACTGGATTTTTGTACCCATTAATCACCCTCTTTTATTCCTGCTCCCTTCTCTTCTCATCCTCTGGTAATTATCATTGGATTTACTACCACTGTGAGTTTAGTGTTTTTCTAGCTCCCACATATGAGTGAGAACATGCCATATTTGCCTTTCTGTATCTAGCTTATTTCACTGAACATAGTGTCCTTCAGTTCCATCCATGTTGCTGCAAATGTTAAGATTTCATTCTTTTTATGGCTGAAGAGTAAGTACTCTGTTGTGTATTTATACCACATTTTCTTTATCTATTCATCTGTTGATGGACACTAAGGTTGATTCCATATCTTGGCTATTGTGAATAGTACTGCAGTAAACATGTGAATGCAGATATCTTTTTAATATACAGGTTTCCTTTCTTTTGGCTATATACTCAGCAGTAGGAGTGCTGGATCATATGGTAGTTTTATTATTATTATTATTGAGAAACCTCTGTACCGTTTTCCTTAGCTGCTGTACTAACTTACATTCCCAGCAACAGTGTCTGAGTGTTCCCCTTTCTCTGCATCCTCCTCAGCATCTGTTATTTCCTGGGTTTTTTTGTTTGTTTGTTTTGTTTTAAATATAACAGCTATTCTAACTGAGGTGAGATGAAATCTTATTGTGGTTTCAATTTGCATTTCACTGATGATTAGTGCTGTTGAGTATTTTTTCATGTACCTATTGGCCATTTTGTATATCTTCTTTTGAGAAATGTCTATTCAAATCTTTTGCCCATGTTTTCATCAGATTACTTATTTTATGGTCCTTTTTTTAAAGCTGGTGGGACAAATCACCAAATTTATTTCTGAATTTACCAATTTATACTTTCAGTATCACTTGCAATATTTGTCTTTCTGTGCCTGGTTTATTTCACTTAACAAAATGTCCTTTGGTTCCATCCATGGTCATGCAAATGACAAGATTTCATTATTTTTAATGGCTGATTAGTACTCCCTTATGATTTCTTTTCTTTTGGCCATATTTCCAACCATGGAATTGCTAGATCTCATGGTAGTTTTATTTTTACTCTTTGAGAAATCTCCATACTGTTTTCTAATGAGATTTCCTATTCTTTGCATTTCCCTAAATTTATTTGCTTATCATTGCTCAGGCACCACTGTACAAACATTCTTATTACCGTAATCAGTGACCCTAACTTAGGGCCATATATTGTGTACCTAAACCTGATCCTGACTTTGGAAAGACTAAAGGGATTGGTCACAGGGCTTGCTTTATGGGGTCTCCCGGGCAAGGATTCTTTTTACTTTCCTAAACTAATATGGCCCCTTAATGGGGAGCACATATCAAAGTTAGGATCTGATATGAAATCTAAAAAGGGCTTGCTTGTTTTTTGCCCTTGGTGATTTTTTAGTTTTGCCTCTGGATATGTTTCAGCTCCTTGGCTGGTTGTATAGTCAGTTCTTGACATGCCTTAAAGTGGTTAACCTCTTTTGTGTTTATCGCAACTGATGTCCTTATCTGTCTTTTATGGAGATAGATAGGACTTTGGGCAGAAATGCTGAGTGAGCCTCCAAAGCCTAGGTGTGGTCATTTAATTTCTCTGTTAGGCTACTAGCTAAAAGAGAGGTCTATGGCTCACCAAGACAGGCTGATTAGGAAGCTGAAGTGTCTGGTGTCACCTTGATTAGGTCAACTTCAGTGTCAGGTGAAATAAGATCCAATGCATTCAGGTGTTTCTGGAGTTCATGCTAGGTAATCAGGATGAGTTAAATTTAGCCAGGATTCATTTGTCTGGAATATTGAAAATAAGGGAGTTCCCTGAATATAGATGCTGCTGAAGAGACAGCCTAGCATTGGGGGAAAAGGATGTTTTTTTCACTTAGTGGGATCCAGATTTGGGGCTGTTTCTCCTTCCCTCATTACATATCATTTTCACTGTGTTTTCTATTTCTCTCTTATCATTGGTTAAGTCTGACTATATGTCCTTCACTGATTTTTGGGGTTGCGTATGTTTTCAGGCATATATTTGATACGGACACTCTATGTTATGACACTACAGTTTTGTGGAGAGTGGCTTTATTGTACATACCCTTCTGGCAGTTTACGTATGCTGCCACCAAGTGGTAGCGTACCTGAGCTCAGCAGCCGGAGAAGAAGTAGATGAGTTTTGTCAGAGGCTCCAAATGGTTCTGTTCTGGTTCTCTCCTCGTTAAATCTGGGATTTTCCAAGCTTTACTGTTTAAAATTTTATGGAAACACTGAAATCTAAGTAACGAATCAGCAAGAATTACTCTTCCTCAACTACAAGCGAGTTTGATACAATCTTGCTCAAAGAACTGTAGTAATGATAGATAAAATAATGTTTGTGAAAATGTTTCACCGATATATGTAATAATTGCTAGCTGAAACTGGGAATTTTGTAATAATGCTATTTTGGGGAAATAATATGGTGTGTCAATAATAATTCTTTTTTAAATAAAATCAAATTAAAAAGAACCAAAACACTAACAAAATTATTCCTATTGGTTTTGCCTTCATCTGTGGTAGATTTGAACTTGCAGCCTCCCAAGAGAACTTATCTCTTGGAGCGCTCGCTGTCCCCTTCACCTTTTTCATCGGCCGCAAACATTGAAGATAAATCATTAAAGATAATTTGTCTTTTCAGACCTTCCTTTACAGACAGTATTTTTTTTTTCTGTGAACATGGAAGATGAGTATAAGAAAAACAACATTATGTAGGATTTTTGTTGCCGAGAGTATAACTTGGATGTTGGCACTTGTCAGTTGCAGAAGATTTCTGTACCAGTTTGACACTGTCATGTGTATTGAAAAAAAAGTCTCCCCCTCGCTTTCTCCGTCCCATCTCATCACTTCTTGAATTGCTTTAGATCAGGCGTCCCCAAACTTTTTACACAGGGGGCCAGTTCACTGTCCCTCAGACCGTTGGAGGGCCGCCACATACTGTGCTCCTCTCACTGACCACCAATGAAAGAGGTGCCCCTTCCTGAAGTGTGGCGGGGCAGGGTGGGGGGGTGTGGGGGCGGATAAATGGCCTCAGGGGGCCGCATACGGCCCTCGGGCCATAGTTTGGGGACGCCTGCTTTAGATAAAAAGATTTATTCAGAATTTCATTCTCAAAAGTCTAGCATTACCTAAGCAAAAGAAATGATTTGAATAGCATTTAAATTTATTTTTAAATCTAGAAAACTCATATAATATGGGTGCATCCCATCCCTTCTACAAGATCTGAGTGTCCTGAGAGAAACCACAGCTTTCTGTCTGATAGGTAGTGAAACTTTTGCAGGTAGGAATGGTTGGTTTTGTTTCTTGCCCCTGAGGATGTGAAGCACCACCTTGCATACTGGCTGAATTCAATTAGACTGGAGGCTCCCCAAGGAAAAAGGAGAGGGCTTCACCCCCCATACTCCTTAGGGCCAATGCCAGGATCTTTCTTTCAGACATGAAGTACCTGAAGCCAGACTGAGGTTTCCTTCAGGATGTCCTCATTCCTCTGTCAGGGGCTGTGACCACAGGGGGTACCCAGGCCATAGGTGGGTAGACTGGCATCTGTGGCAGAGAGGTGGGCAGAGTCTTCTGCCAGGGGACAGAGCATGGTGGTGCCTGCAGGAGAACCAGGAGTGGACTCAGTCTCACCACGGAGGTGCACTCGTGTTTCTAAATTAAGCAAGTATGACAGCCAGCCCCATTTCTCCTGGAACTTAGATGGGAGCACTTTGTCAGCCATGGTGACTCAGCAAGGATGAATGTTTTTCTGGATAATTTACTGACGTAAGCCAAGCATGTGTCCTGATGGCCCTGGCCCCTCTTTCCTTTTCTCTCAGAGCCTCCTTCCTCTCTGCATTCCCCATTTGTTCTAGGTCAAGTGAGAACCAGCCTTGGTTTTGCGAGCTACTAAAAAACTCTAAAATCGGTACATTTTTCTCCCTCACGTCTCCCAGATTGTTCTGTCCTGAGCTGGAATTTTATCTGTTTCCATCGCTAGCAATGCATTTGCCAGGTTTTGGCCTGATGCCTGAGACAAGGTCTGAACCTTGTCCTGTGATGCCCTCTACCCTGGTTTCCTACACAGGAAGAGAATGTCCTGGCTCTCCAGACCATAGGCTGTTTTCCTTTGCAGGAAATTCAGGCTTTACCCTCATTGGATGAAGAGAAACTCCCTGTTTTGGACTTGGAGGAAGGAGAGACCATTCCCCTCACCCTCTCACAGCTCTGACCGTGATGGAGTGCTCCACTGGGAAAATTGCACATCGCTCCAGATTTAATTCTGTGGATACGTAGGACAACTGTTTAGTTCTTACATATATACCAACTCAGAGGGAATGGTCAAATGATCTTTTGGCTGACTTGCAGATTAGTAGGGTGGGAAGTGGGGGAGGGACCCAGTTCTTGCCTTTAGGAAGGTTTATGGTCTGGTTAAGGTTTCAGGATCCACGGGGGAAGACAAAAACTGAAAGCTTCCAAGGCAGCAGTCACACAAACATATCAGTTAAATGGACTTAATCAGAGAAAATTTACTGGTGTTAAAAGTCTTACTTGGATTGTAAAGGAAGTAAATGAATTGGAATTCTGGAGCTTAAAGCCTGGAAGAAGCTGTAGAGGTCTGCCAGGCCAACTCTTTCTTTTAAAAAGAGTAGAATGCTGTCCAGAGGGGTGCAGTCATGGGCCCAGGGCCACCCAGTTGGCTGGTGCCATTGATGGGGCCAGGGTACCAGTCCTGAGCTTGCTACAACCATACATAAGACAAAGTCCATGGAAGAGCAGGGTCCCTAAAGCAGCATGTACAGGATAAGGTCCTCCATGGAGTCATGTGCGGAGGGATTCTTCCACCCTATATGTTAGCTTCCTGAGCCTCTGAGCTAGTTATGCATGGGGGCAGCCTATTTTATTCTGATTTGGAGCAAAGACCTGGAGGCCTTGGTGCTCCCTATTCCATTTCAATATCCAAACATGTGTGCCTCCACCTCCCACAGGATTCCCCCCAATGTGGCTCTTTGACCTCCCTTGTAACTCCCAGGTTCCCACTAGTGTCTGAGACATCACAAGTTTTTTTTCTCCATGTAAACCATGGGGATCTCATCAGTTCCTTCTTGCAGGGCAACCCTGGCTGGGTGTCACAGGGAAGGCAGGCTAGCTAGAGTATAACGACCACCTGCCCTGCAGGAAGTAGAGCTCCTGCACTGGCTGGTAAAACCCAGTGGGCATGGCCTGGAGGGTGACTTTGTATGGGCTGTAGCACTGTGTGTTGGTGGAGATGGTTGTGCATGTGTCTGTGTGCTGCAGGCAAAGAACACTGGGCTTTTGAGAACGTGACTGCTACTTAAGGAGAAAGAGGAGGAGGCAAAGAGAGGAGGTGTACACAGGCCACAGCAAGGGCTGTTTCCTTGAGGAAACATGTGGTTTATTAATGAGGATTCCACCTGCTCTGCCAGGAAACCAGAGCCCAGCTGGAGAGTGAGTGGGGCTTCCCGAGAGAGGGCAGGGAGAGGTGGGGCTGTGGCAAGAGAATGAGGAGTAGTGATGGCAACAGTAGTAGGCCAAGCCTAGGAGAGTTGCTGCCCTGTCTCCTGGCCAGGTTGGGGGCGGCACCTGAATGGGAGGCAGCCCATGGCTGCACTGTTGCCATTTCTCTTGAGTCCCCTCAGCTCTCTTCTCTTACTCCACATTTTAGAAAGGCTCCCTGTGTCTTATGATTGGGTGGCTGAGACATTGCTTAGACAGGTCACAGTCTTTGTTGCTCACAGATGTATGTGCTGTGATCATAATGAAACTTAAAAAAAAGTTAAAAGATTAATTGTTTTTTATATAGCCTGACTAGGGGGGTGTGGGAGTGGGTGGGAAGAAGGGTAGAGAAGGCCAGAGGAGAGTGACCCTGAGGTTTGTCTGAGGAGGGCTGTGGGAAGTGGGAGGGCTATGTGGGTTTTGATTTCCAGTTTATTCTTTCCCTCTAGTGCTTTGGTTTCCATTTCATGTCTGCCTCATGTTCTGAATGGCCCAGAAGGAAGGGATGAATAGCTCTGTGAGGGAGGATGGGAAATACAGCAGGAAGCTGCTGTTCTGAAATGGATGTCAGTTTTCATCCCACTCCCACCTGAACCCACCTCTGTGCCACCTGCTCTCCCTAGCCAGCTAGGCCAAACTTTTAGAGGCAATGCTTCTTGTCCTTTCACAGTTTTGACATCTTTTTTTTGGCTAAGAGCAGCTCCTTCCAAACAAACGCTGTGTCCTCAAGCCACTCTGATTCAGAAAGTGGGTCTCTTCCTTTGGTGAACAGAAGTTGTGTTTTAGAGCCTGTGAGGCTATAAAATGACCGTACTGATTGACAAACACATCAGGGTTTATGCAGCTGGCCCACACGGTTCCTCAAAGGTGTAAGTCCTTTGGAAGACTGTGTGCATTTGCCCAATCCTGCTGTCACCTCTTCCATTCCTGGAGCTCTCTATGGGAGCTCCCTTCGGCTGTGGCATGCTCTTTTGACTATTTACAGCATGGCATGGCAAGTCTTTGCTATTTATTTATTTATTTACTTATTTATTTGAGATAGGGTCTGGTTCTGTTGCCCAGGCTGGAGTGCAGTGGTTCAGTTTGGCTCACTGCAACCTCCACCTTCTGGGTTTAAGCCATCCTCCCACCTCAGCCTCCCTAGTAGCTGAGACTACAGGCGTGCAGCACCTTACCTGGCTAATTTTTGTTTTTTTTTTTTTTTTAGAGACAGGGTTCTGCCATCTTTCCCAGGCTGGTCTGAAACTCCTGAGCTCAACCAATCCACCTGTCTCAGCCTTCCAAAGTTCTGAGATTATAGGCATGCGCCACTATATTTTTTCTGAGAAGACTTGATTTTTAGAATATTTTGTTTAAAGGCAGCATTGAAGACAAGCTGGTATGTGGATGCAGAGTGATTTCAGGCCTCTGGACCTGTCACTTTATGGCTATACCTGGGAATGTTTGGTGTAACTTCGAGACCTGAGCCAGTGCTATTGAATACTTCACTATACTCTGCCCAGAGGAGAAAAAGAGAAACTGCCACATCCCTGTTCCAGGTGTTTGCAATGAGAGGTCTTTTGGTTTTTGGAGTTTTTGTTTTGTTTTTTTGTTTTTGTTTTTTTGAGACAGAGTCTCACTGTGTTGCCTGGGCTGGAGTGCAGTGGCAATCTCAGCTCACTGCAGCCTCCACCTCCCAGGTTCAAGTGATTCTCCTGCCTCAGCCTCCTGAGTAGCTGGGATTACAGGTGCCTGCCACTGTGCCCAGCTAATTTTTTTGTACTTTTAGTAGAGATGGGGTTTCACCATGTTGGCCAGACTGGTCTCAAACTCCTGACCTTGTGATTCACCTGCCTCAGCCTCCCAAAGTACTGGGATTACAGGCATGAGCCACTGTGCCCAGCCTTGTTTTTTAATAGTATTTTTTGTGTAGAATTAGACAGCAGACTTTAAAAAGGTGGAAACTGTCAACCTTCCTCATTTGGTCTCCAGTTAGGGTTTCCCTGGGACTCTGATGGGCAAGAGTTGGATTTGCTTCTGGCACATCGGAGGGTGAGGAACTGACAAGGAGTAGTTCCTAGACCTAGAAGTAGGAAAACAATTCTCTACAGCTTTACCTTCAGTGGTACTTAGCCATGGCTGCACATTAGAATCACTGGAGGGAACTTTTAAAATCAATTGAGTCCAACCCCAGACCAATTAATCAGAAGCTTCTCACTTTATAGACCTGGAACAAGGCAGTTAACAACAAGATGCCTGGTGCAAATAGCTAAGATATCCAGCCAACTGTGTGGCCTAGAGCAAGTCACTTCCTGCCTCTGAAACTTGGTAACCTTAGTTCTGACAGAAGGAGCTACCAAGAATAAGCATGAATGTTTCTTCAAGATCACGTCTTCTATGCATCTATGAGGCAAGATAGCATAGTAGTTTTATGTACAGATACTGGAGTCAAACTGCTTTATAGACAAGGAATTAAAATTTAGATTTAGGATAAAATACTGCCTTTGCACCACCCCACCACCCCCACCAGCCCTGGCATCACAAATCAGATGTGCAGAGGCAAAAGATGTGTTGTTAAATGGGTAGAAAAGACACTAACTATTTGGAATAATAAACTGAGAAAGAGGTCAGAGGGTGATTTCCAGTACAAACAATAACAAATCTGTGGATGAATTAACGTGTATCCTGAGGAGGGCTTTTGGCAGCTGGATTGTAGCTTGACAGAAAGCCAGCTGATGGAGAACAGTCACCCTTGACTGTGGGGAGAGTGCATGACCAGCACAGGGATACCCACCACCTCTCTCCTGCCTTCTGGACACCCAGCCGTCCAGGAGGCCTCCCCGTTATAACAGACCGGTTTGAGAACTGTCTGTGGGAGCATTCATTCATTCAAAACCCATTCCCAGAGAGTGGCTCATTCTCTATAAGACACTGCCTCCTTTAATGTTCTTTTTACTACTTCTGATTGTACCAATTAGAGAGCTTAAAGCAGGTGCTAATGTGTCTTTAACACTTTTCTTTAACACCTGCTGATTTCTGGTGTTTCAGAAAATGGGTATGGCTTGGTGCAATCAGAGAACTGCTAAGGCAGTTGGAATAGGCCTGAGGAACGGAAAGCAGTTTAACACAGATAAGTCACAGGCAAAAGTTTGAACAAAGTCTAGATCTTACAGCCAGAGACTCTCCACGTGTCTGAATGGCTTGAGAATTCAGGCACAAATGGGTCAGGGGAATCGTTTTCTCTGCAGAACTCCAGTCTACTTTCTTTCTCCTAAAATTTGGAAGAACTCAGTTCATGTAATGATTCAGGGGAAACGGGTGCAGCACAGTTCTGGGAGAAAGTGTGAAGTAGATACTTACTTGGGACTACTTTTTCTTCCTCCCTTTTCTGGTTTCTGTCTGCTCATGGTGAATGGTCTGCAGGTACTAAAGGCTGCCCAGACATCATAGGTAAGACTTCTTCCGATCATCCCTCCAAGTCTTCCTGCACTGTCAGCCCTGTAGGACCAAAGCTGTGCTATGGCAGGGCCAGTGCCACCCTCATTAAATAAAGAACTCTTAACTTGCCTTGCTTGTCCTTCTTCTCTGTCAGCCACTCCTCAGTGACCAGGCTAGCCCTCTACCCATGTTCAATTTGTTACCTTCCCTGGACATTCTAGTGAATAGGTCTTATTTGAAGATTAATTCTGTTCCATCACACCCTAAGCACTAGGCATTCCTGGTCCTCACACTAGGATTCTGACATCTTCATATTGCTGACACCCTGAACTGCACACCCAGGCCAATGGAACCAGCCCCAGCAGCACACACTAAGGAGGTAAGCTGAAATTTTCATTTCCCTGGCTGGTCTGCTGGAGTGCTGCTTATTGTGGGTCTCTACTCCCCCACCTGCCATCAGAATGGATTAATATGGTCTTTACTCCAGCAGCTGTTTTAAGTAGGAATCTGCCAGACATTCATAGAAATGGGCAGATCTCAGGTGGCATCACAGGAGTGGTGGCAAACAAGGGCAGGCCATTTCTCTGCTGCCAGAGTACAGTGGAAACCATGAGGAGGATAGTCCTTATTCCCGAGTTAGGGGCTTTCGTATTCACACAGGATACCCTGGGCCTCCAAGCCAGATTATTTGATATTTGCTTCTTCAAGGGAGGATTTTTCTTTTAAAAAGAAAAGAGTTCTCATGGTTTTATAAAAGACCTGGAGTAAGGCAGTTGACAACTAGATGCCTGGCCCAAATGGCTAAGATACCCAGCAGACTGTGTGACCTAGAGTAAGTCACTTCCTGCCTCTGAAACTTGCTACCCTTGGTTCTAACAGGAGGAGCTAGCAAGAATAAGCATGAATGTTTCTTCCGGATCAACTGTTCTATGCATCTATGAGGCAAGGTAGCATGGTAGTTTATGCACAGATACTAGAGTCAAACAAACCAAGATTCAATTTTACACCTTTCTCGTGACTCTAAGCAACTTCTCTGAGCCTCGGTTTTCTTAACAATAGGGCAGGATAATAAATAGCAGCTACATATGAGTTTCATGTGAAGAATTAATAACATAATGTATGTAAATGTTAATATACATAGTGCCTGATGGGTTCAGTAAGTTAGCCTTGACCACTAACATATGAATAAGTCTCATTTTTACCAAAAATGGTAACCCCAAATTTCAGTAATTTGACTCTCATTTTATATGTCTAATCAGCTGGAGGATTTGAGGTCCTCGCAGTTTAGAGGTATAACCCAGATGTGGCTGCTGGTCTCCTACTTCCTTACTGAAATTCATGATTTCTGCTGCCTCCCTGGCTGCAGTGGAGAAGTAGCCAGTACTGAGGCTCTTTGATTCCACAGGGCCTTTGCACAGGCTGTTCCCTCTGTCTGAAGTATTTTTTTTTTTTTTGAGACAGAATTTTGTTCTTGTTGCCCAGGCTGGAGTGCAATGGCGTGATCTTGGCCCACTGCAATCTCCACCTCCTAGGTTCAAGCGATTCTCCTGTCTCAGCCTCCCTAGTAACTGGGATTACCGGTGCGCACCACCACACCAGGCTAATTTTTGTATTTTTAGTAGAGACATGGTTTCACCATGTTGGCCAGGCTGGTCTTGAACTCCTGACCTGAGGTGATGTGTGTGCCTCAGTCTTTCCAAGTGCTGGGATTACAGGCATGAGCCACCATGCCTGGCCTGAAGTATTCTTTTAGGGTTCCCTTAACAAATTCTTTCTCATAGTTTCAGTCTTTGCTCCTCATGTAGCCTGTACTGAGAAGTTCTTAAGACTTATCATAACTTATATTTATTCTCTTTATCTAGCATTGTCTTGTGTCCACCTCTCCTTCTAAAATGAAACTTTCATGTTTCTGTTTTGTCCACATTTATATATCCCTGGTGCCTAACACTGGGTCAGCCACAAAGTAAATGCTCAATAAATGTATGTTGGATGAATAAATTAATGAACTAATAGATAATATGGTATATTTATGTGATACCATATTATTTATAAAGCACCTTCATAATGAGGTTCTCCTTTTGAAGCCACATAAATCTCTGTAAGACTACAGAAATTGGTCAACCAGACCCTGGCCATAGATACCCCACAGTAGCCATGACAGTTGCCATGTGGGTAAGCACAGGGTCATGGCAATGCACAGGAAGAGCTCCTCATCCCAGTGGGGATGGAGCAGGGTAGGGAGGGAATGTATCTGTAAGAGAAGACTTCTTGGAAGAGGAGGCTTGTGAATGTTAAAATGTGAGTAGAAATTATCCAGGCAAAGATGGGGTTGGCATGGGCAAGCACAAAGGCATAGAGGCGTGAGAGGGCAAATTGAATATAAAATTGAAACTAATAAATGCATTAAATGAGGCATGTATAGTCTGTTTTCTGTTTTAGCCAGCAGGAGATTGCTCTGACAGAGGAAGATGAGACAATAAGGTAGAAGAAAGATTCAGGAAAGAATAGAAGATAGTATTTCAATTCAATCCTGTGGTCAGATGATAATGGGTGGTATGCAGGGTGGTTCACTCATGTGGCCAGGACAGAATCCAGAGAGACATTCTGGGATTTGCTCAGGCAGGGACCTGGGAAGAAGTCCAGGGAACAGAGATGGGAAGACAATATGGGAGAAAGTGGCGCTTGTCTCCTTAAGGCCGGATTGTATGTAAGGCAAAGCTTGGCCTGGGGTTGTCATTGACAGGTGCCCAGCCCTGCTGTCTGGCCCCAGAGAGACCTGTGGCTTGAGGCACTGGTACCCTAATTGTCCCCTGCCCCTCAAGTGTTACCTACTGTTTAGTAATGCATATCATAATGTCTGATTTAGATAAAGTGAGTTTTTGTCATTAAACTCTGAAAAACCACACCTAAGTTGCCTGTTGCCCTTTGGATCACTATGAGGAAAAATCCTGAGCTTCATCCCAGACCAGCATTCATCAGAATAACTGGAATGCTTCCCTAAAATCAGCATTTTTGAACAAGTGTCCTAGGTGATAAGGAAAGTCACTAAAGTTTGAGAAGCATTGGTATAAAGTGGTGAAAGTGCTTTTCTGAGATACCACAGGCTTAATGAGTGAAAACAGCCCCAGTGACATTTAATGAACAAAAGAGTAAATTGTCTAGAACTGAGTACAAGAAACAACTGATCAATCATCCAGTCATTCAGCATACGTTTATGATTTCTGGGTCCAAGAGCCCTGGAGAGTGTATGAAACAGAACACGGTGCAGTTTGAAGGGATTGTAATATATTACAAAGGGTGAGAACCTGGGCAAGGGGGCCTCAGGGGACCCATGGCCCGGATGGGAAGCTATAGGGCAGGGGAGACAGGACAGTGGCTGCCTTCTCCCTGTCAAATAGCGGGTGTGGGAGACAGGAAGGGGGTCACCCACTGTTCTTTCTCCTCCTGAGGGGATTTATAGGTCTGCTTTAAAAAATATTTTTAAATAAAAAATAAGGATATAAAGGTTTGCTGCTCCAAATTTCACCCTCCTGTGTTCCCATCCTCACCATACACAATGCAAAATTCTGCCCTTGAAAGCTGGACTTGGGCTAATAAATATCTTTTAAAAGGTAAATCACCTAAGGGGATAAAGCAGGCTACCTGTTAGTTATGTTCCAATGTAAACTGGTCTGCTCAAACTGCTGTCATCTGAGCACAGTGAATGAGAGAAGAGGTCTGGGAGTGTGGAGCCTTGGGGAGGAGGGCAGTCTGGGGAGCAGCTGCGGGAGTTGGGTTGACCAGAGAGCACCATGCAGACTCTGGCCACTGCAGGAGTCAGGGATACAGAGCAGGGGGTGGCAGTGCACCACAAGCAGCCTCTGATGTCTGTGACACTTCCTGCTAATCATTACAGAGATTAACCAGGAAAACTGCTTCCTTGCTCCAGCATTAATTCTGGCCCCAGCACCTCCACTGAAATTTCCCTGACTCATGGGACCATGGCCTCTTAGTTGCTGAATGCAATAGTTCCGTCTCAGTAAATGACCAGTCTTTCTGCAGCATTTGACACTGTGGTTCTTTTTTGCAATCCTCTCCTCCCTTATTTCTTTGACATCATTCATCTCCTGGTTCTCTCTAATCTCTCATTTTTTCCTCAGGGTCATCTGCTTCCTTCTCCCATTCTTAAACACTGCTATTCCTGTCAATTCTATCCCTGACTCAGAAGATGGTTCTTTTCCTCTTCCTTGTTTTGTTGGGGGATCTCACTCACTTGTGTACACACCAGCTACCACCCATTTGGGGATCTATTCATTCAGCAAATGTTATTGAATACCTACTGTGTGCCAGGCACTGTGTGACTCCTTAATAAAAATGTCCACACCAGGTTTCTCTTTTAACTTGCAGACCATGTATCAAATTGTCTTCAGAATTACATATATGTATGAAAGATATGTCAGCTCTCTATATCTGCTCGTTTCACATTGGCAGATTGAACCAACCTAAGTTTGAGACCCACTGATACAGAGAGCTGACTGCACATGTTTTCCACCAAGGTTGGTTGAGTACATGGATGCGGAACCCATTGAATAGGGAGGGCTGACTATATACAATTTATATTTACATTAATATTCATAACACTCTATTGAAAATAACTGTCTTAGGCTGTGTTTAATATGACAGCGATTTGGATACAAATGATTAAGGGCCTGCTATTCAGGAAAAACTTGTAAGGCACTGAAAGAAGCAGAGTTAGGAAAAGGGAAAGACCAACTAAGAATATGTGAGGACTTCAGGTGAAGTCTAGCTGGAGCCTTCTGGGGAGACTGGGGGTGGTGAAAATAAATTACACTTCATAGTTACTCTGAAATGAGATAAAGGACTAGGGTCTGATATACCTACACCGGAGAGGCACTTGCCAGCTCTGGTGTGGGGATATAACTTCCCAGGTTTCTCTTGGAGAAGAGTAGCCGTCAGCTAAAGGAAGCATTCAGAGATGGTTACAGACATCAGCTCATAGCTGCAACAGTCTTGGAATTGGAGAACAGGCATACTGGTTAGTAAAGGGACCCTGGTAGACACCAGTAACATCTCCTATGGCAGCTTAGACTTACATGTAACAGTCTGTGTCTGGCACCATCCTAAGTGATTTATGTCTATTAACCTTTAAGACAACCCTGTAATTATTATTCACATTTTGCCTTGTGAAAACTGAGGCACAGAGGGCTTCCACAATAAGTAAATGATGAGGCCAGGATTCAGGCTTAGGAAGCTGGTTCTGTTTTTCATACCCTTAACTGCTGCCTCCCCTGCCTCATGTGCACCAAGCACTGAACATTCAACAGTGAAATGAATAAAAACTTCCTGCCCTTCTGAGGTTACTTTCCAGTGAGAGAAGATGGTAGGCAAATAAGTAAAATGTATTATCCATATGGTAATAAGTGCTAAGGAGAAAAAGAGAAGGGGAGTTAGGAGTGCCAGGTGACAGTGACAGGTTTAACTAGGATGGTCCGTGGAAGACTTCCTTGAAGAGTCATTTTAGCAAGGACCCTTCTTCTACTGCTACACTCCTTTGGGCTGACCCCAATTTACTCTCCTTCTGCACAGCTGGTGGGCAATCTCTCCAGATCACCTGATTATGTTCCTTTTCTGAATCATACCCTTCAGTAATTCCTCACTGCCTTTAGGACAAATCCAGTGCTCCTGCCTTCACGTATGAGGAGCATTCTGATTTGAAGCCTGTATCCACTCCAGTCTCCTCTCTTGCAAGGCCTGATTCTAACATTGTGGTGCCTAGGGCAAGAGTACAAATGGAAGCTCACATACCCTTTGTCTGAATATTTAAAATTAATGTAGCAAGCTAACAAACTGTTAAATAAAACATGTTCTGTCCTTCTACCTTGACAAATATATCTTCACAGCAACCTATGAGGCCAAATTTAAATTTAGATTTGTTGGACTCCTTTGAGCTCCCAGGCCCAAATGTGGCAGCACAGTAGACCAGCCCCCGACTCATGCTCTGCCTGCCTTCTCTCTCCACTCTCCAGCTCAGCTCTGTATGGCAGGGAGCCTCATGCATGCAAGTGAACACCCCAGCTCACACATTTATATTCTAACCACATCCTTGCAAGTAGCAGGCCTTTGTCACCCCCGAGGCCTAGGGGTACACATAATGGTGGTGTTACTTGCCCTTGGGAATTGGACCCTGGAAAGAGAGACCCATGAGCCCAGGAGGTAGTCTAAGGGCCTTTTGGGCAGAGAGTGTTAGGGTTTCAGATACTAGGAGCTTGGCCTAGAAGGGGAAGAGGGAGGTGCAGCACAGACTCTATGTGGGTGAGTCATCTTGGCTCCTTGGGTGGTATGTGGGCAAAAGGAGGGACAGAGCCCAGAATGGGGCTCTCCAAAGCACTCAGAGCTGCACTTTCTTGCATTCAAAGACCTGAACCAGAGCTAATCGCTTGAATTTTCACAATATGCCATGCTGTTTTGCTTCTCTGTGATTTCACATAGACTGCAGAATGGAGGTCATTCACTTAGACTCCTTGCCCTAATTTACCCCATCTCCTCTGAGTCCACTAACTCAATCCCCTCATCTGTGACCCCCAACTCCTGTCCCCAAACAAAAACATCCATACATAGTGTCAGTGTGGTGGGGTATAGTATGATATAGTGACCTGAGCTTGGGTTTTCTTTTCTTTTTTTTCTTTTTTTGTATTTTTGAATAGAGATGTGGTTTCACCCCACTGGCCAGGCTAGTCTTGAACTCCTGACCTCAAGTGATCTGCCTGCCTGAGCCTCCCAAAGTGCTGGGATTTATACATGTGAGCCAACACACTCAGCCTGAGCTTGGGTTTTCAAATCAGCAGTCCTGGTTTTGAATTTTTGCTTAGCCACTTACTAGTTATGTGACCTTAGGCAAATTTTATGCCTCAATTTCATCTTCTCTCACATGGGGATAACCATACTTAGTTTATGAAGTTATTGTTAGGATCTAATGAAATGATAGCCCCGGCATAGAATGAGCACATAGTAAAATAGTTGTTTCTCCTTTCCCAGCTATGCCCCCTATTTAAAACCAAAGCACACACAAAGCACCTTGGAAGATTAGCCTTTTTCACAGAAAGATGCCTATTAAATTAAGTCACAGCACTCCCCTCCTGGGCCTCCTTTTCCATTTCCTGAATTATTGAGAACCTCCTAGAGAATATTAGTACCCAGTTTCTACTTTTAGTTGTCAGAAATGATTAGTTAAGAGGGCATAACCTGCTATTGACCACCACCTTTAGATGCCGGGACTATCAACCTCTAGCTCTTGGTAGCAACACGGAATATTTGTTGTTAGGGACAAAGAATTCTCAGGTCATCATAATTATGGCCACAGAGATGGAATTTGAGTAGCAGGGAAATAAGGAAGACCATCATCTCTAAGGAAAGTCAAGAACCATAGTTAACATTGCCGAACCTGACATAGGTGGGCATGCAACTAATGTAAGTCAAGCTAAACTAAATGATGCTCAGTGAGAAGACCTCTAAATCCCAATAGCCACTAATTCCTGATAGAAAGATGGATACAAGAGCTGATCAGGTAATTCACAGAAGAAATATTTGTGGGCCAAAAAGCAATAACTAGTAATCAAAGAAATGCAAATTTAAATATAATACAACATACTTTTAAATAAAACAGGCAACAATTTAAAAAATTCAGTGAGCAGTGCTGGTTAGTAAGGGGGGTACTGTTGACCTACCTTTTTGTAAAGCAATCATGAGAATGACTAAATAAGTTATAGTATAGGCATAAGATGGACTATCACTAAATGCAACCAACAGGTTGGAAGAAATTTTAGGCACGAGAAAAAACTGTATGTTTTGTAGAGCGAAAAGTAGAACAGTATATGGTATGAAAACTATATGCACAGAGAAGGTGGAAAGGAAATAGGCCTACATGTTATAAAATCCTACCGTTAATATCTCTTGTGTGGATCTTTGACTACTTTAACTTTTCTGTAATTATAGGGTATTTCTCTTATAATGGGAAAGAAATCCTGTAATTTAGGGAAAAAGTCACATTGCTTTCAGACAAGAGGGTAGAAAAATTATTTATGGAAAACTT
This sequence comes from Saimiri boliviensis, assembly GCF_048565385.1. NCBI lineage: Eukaryota > Metazoa > Chordata > Mammalia > Primates > Cebidae > Saimiri > Saimiri boliviensis. The sequence continues at coordinate 27,699,877 of NC_133456.1, read as the reverse complement.
TGGCCACTCATTTCAATAAGTGTCAGAGAAGAAGAAGCAACTCTGTTCCTTTCAGATGCAGGATCTGGGGAGAATACTCAACCTTTCTCTCATGCTAGAGAGAGTTCTGTCTCCTGAGGAATTTTCTGTGTACCAGGGAAGCCTGAGTAAGCTGCCCTTTGCTTGAGGCACACACACCGTGAGGAGCTGCAGTCTCTTCATGAGGCTGCAACATTCTCATCACTGGTTGAAATTTGACAATAAAGCCCCCAAAAAGGTTTTTATTTCTTTTTGTGACCTGAATCCTTCAACTGTGGCCTTACTGCCAGCAGCTGTAACTAACTGATATGTGGTAGGCACATATGAGGGTCATGTAGCATACATAGTGGTTTAAACAAGTGCAGTCTGTGAAACGGGAAATTTTAAGTGGAAGACCCTAAGGAAATACTATGCTGGTATTTATAAATGTGGATTAGCCAATGTCTATTTTGAATTATAAAATAAACGGATTGGCTTAAAAAAGAGAGAAGAAAAGACCCCTAACTACCCAATCATAGACTTTCTTCCAAACTGAGATATAACTATCCTGACCTTCATTTTTTTCCTTCCTATTTTCAGGAGTTACAGTCAAAGTTCAAGTATTTAAATAAACTTTGCTACTAAGTTACACAGAAACATCTTGATTTATTTAGCCTGCCTATGTCTTGGTTTTCAAGATGGTCACTGTCCCTTCAACTTGCCTTGATTTCAAAAGTTACTCCTCCCCCAACCTCCTTTAAAATCTTGAAATATGCATTTCACACTGTGCCTCTTACAGTGGAAATACATGAGAAAACTGGCCTGCATCTTCCGTTTCAATCAGTTCCACTCTTAGCTGTCTCTGAGTGATCAGCATGACTCAGCAACCTGATTTTTTAAGTTGATGTACCTTTTAAACCACAAAGCTGGGCATGGTGGTACAAGCCAGTAATCCCAGTTACCTGGAAGGCTGAGGCGGGAGGATCGTTTGAAGCCAGGAGTTTTGAGACTATAGTGCACTGTGATGATGCCTGGGAATAGCCACTGCACTCCAGCCTGTGCACATAGGGAGACCCTGACTCTTTCAAAAAAAAAAAAGTAAAAAGAAATAACAAAAATGCAAGTAATATATCTTAAATACAATGGTGGTAAATATATGTTATTAATACTTTGTGTGCCATCTCTAATCAACTGGCAGAATCAACCTAGAACCCTTTTTAAAAACATATTCTTTGGTCCAGTTTGGGTTCAGTGGTAAAATGTACCAGTGTCTGTCATTGATGTGGGCACAGGGAAGAACAACACTCTGTCAAGGACTTTCCATCTCAGGTTTAAGAGGCTACACGGTCTTTGTCTTTAGAAAACTTGAATTTCAATGGGGAAAACATGATTCATTTTAGGGATAAGAAAAGGAGACAAAAGGTAAAGTAAAAAATCAAATATAATTGTGAATACCCAAATTGTAAACATCCCAACAAGTATAGTTGACTGCAGGTTGAGTAGCTCTTGCCCAAAATGTTTGGGACCAGAAGTGTTTTGGACTTTGGATTTTTTTTTTTTTAAATATTTGCATTCTACTTGCCAGGTAAGTGTCCCTAATCCAAAAATTCAAACTCTGAAATGCTACAATAAGCATTTCCTTTGAGCATCATGTTGACATTCTGGAAGTTTCAGGTTTTGGAGCATTTCAAATTTTGGATTTTCGGATTAGGGATACTCAACCTGTAAAAGGAAGGACAAGTTATTTTCCAAGTGCTGGGAGAAGGCAGAATGCCAGGACTGTTGGTCAAATGTAGGAAGGTTTTCTGAGGCAGTACAGTTTGAGTTGGGTGTGAAGGTGGCCAAGAGACCTGGCGTGAAGTTGAAAGACTGATTCTGATCAATGGGAGTGCAGGTTTCCGGGTGCATTTTGATTGTGTACTCCAAAGTCTTGGCTACACAGAATAACCATACCGACCTCTGACCTCCCCACAGTGAGGACGTGTGCAAACGTGGCTTCACTGTCATTATCGACATGCGGGGCTCCAAGTGGGACCTCATCAAGCCCCTCCTCAAAACGCTTCAGGAAGCCTTTCCAGCTGAGATCCATGTGGCCCTCATCATCAAACCTGACAACTTCTGGCAGAAACAGAAGACCAACTTTGGCAGCTCCAAATTCATCTTTGAGGTGAGCCAGACTTCTCTCTCTTAGCATCTTCTTTCTCTTCCCCTTCTGCCATCCACACATTTCTCACTTCCCCTTCTCCATCTACCATACAGTATGTGATGCATCAGGGGCTGAGATTTCAGGATTCCTTGGCCACCACAGCTTTATCATGTAGAGTATGGGGAGGAACAAGAAGCTCACAAGATTGTCCCAAATGTACACCTTCATTAGACAGTCTTATTTACCGTTGATGGTTGTGTAAGTTGGGACAACTTATTTCTGGAGGCAACTTTGCAATTTGTATCAAATATCTTAGGAAGAGTTTATGTCCATTGATCTAGCAATTCTTTTTTTATTGCTGTATCATAGTTGTACATATTTTGGGGTACATGTGACATTTTGATGCCTGTATCCAACGTGTAATGATCAAATCAGAGTAAAAGAGATGCCTATCACCTAAAACATTTATCATTTCTTTGTGCTAGAAACATTATAGTTCTTCTCTTCTAGCTATTTTGAAATGTACCATAAATTATTGTTAACTGTAATTTCTCTACCTCGCTATTGAATACTAGAACTTATTTCTTCTATTCTTCTATTTAGCTGTATTTCTATACCTAGTAACTAATTTAGGAAAATATTCTTTTTTTTTTTTTTTTGAGATGGAGTCTCACTGTTACCCAGGATGGAGTTCAGTGGCATGATCTTGGTTCATTGCAACCTCTGCTTCCCAGGTTAAAGTAATTCTTCTGCTTTAGCCTCCCAAGTAGCTCAGATTACAGATACCTGCCACCATATCGCACTAATTTTTGTATTTTTAATAGAGATGGGGTTTCAATATGTTGGCCAGGCTGGTCTTAAACTCTTTACCTTGGGCGATCCATCTACCTCAGCCTCCCAAAGTGCTGGGATTACAGGCGTGAGCCACTGTGCCCAGCCTAATTTAAAAAAAATAGTCTTAATACAAAATTTCTACAAACAAAAGGTAAAAAGCCAAGTAAAATTGCAAACAAAAAATGTTTACAAGAATGTTCATCACAGCTCATATGTTCCTATACAATAGTATATGTACACATGTGCATAAATATGTATACATATATAGTACATGTACATACACATAGGTTTTATCCTTATGAGCTATTAATTTTGGTGACATTAATACACAAATACTGGCTGGGCATGGTGATTCATGCCAGTAATCTCAGCACTTTGGGAAGCCTAGGTGGGTGGATTACTTGAGGTCAAGAGTTTGAGACCAGCCTGGCCGACATGGTGAAACCCTATTTCTACTAAAAATACAAAAATTAGCCGGGCATGGTTAATTACAGCCACGCCTGTAATCCCAGCTACTCCAGAGGCTAAGGCAGGAGAATCGCTTGAACCTGAGAGGCAGTGAGCTGAGATTGCACACTGTTCTACAGCCTGGGCAACAGAGTGAAACTCTGTCTAAAAAAACCAAACCCATTCAAAAGTGGGCAAAGGGTATGAACAGACACTTCTCAAAAGAAGACATATATGAGGCCAAAAAACATACGGAAAAATGCACATCATTACTGGTCATTAGAGAAATGCAAATCAAAACCACATGGAAGTATCATCTCATGCCAGTTAGAATGGCAGTCATTAAAAAATCTGGAGACAACAGATGCTGGAGAAGATGTGGAGAAACAGAAACACTCTTACACTGTTGGTGGGAGTGTAAATTAGTTCAACCATTGTGGAAGACAGTGTGGTGATCCCTCAAGGACCTAGAAATAGAAATTCCACTTGACCCAGCAATCCCATTACTGGGTATATACTAAAGGATTATAAATTGTTCTATTATAAAGACACTTGCACACCTATGTTCATTGCGGCACTGTGTACAATAGCAAAGACCTGAAACCAATCCAAATGCCCATCACTGATAGCCTGGACAAAGAAAACGTGGGAGATATACATCATGGGATACTACAAAACCATAAAAAACGATGAGTTCGTGTCCTTTGTAGGGAGTTGGATGAATCTGGAAACCATCATTTCCAGCAAACTGTCACAAGAACAGAAAACCAAACACCGCATGTTCTCACTCATAGGCGGGTGTTGAACAATGAGAACACATGGACTAAGGGAGAAAAGCATCACACACTGGGGTCAGTTGTGGGGAGGGACAGCAGGGGGTGGGGAGGGATAATGTGGGGAGAAATGCTGGATATAGATGAAGGGGGAATGGAGACAGCAAACCATCTGGTTATATATACACCTGTGCAACAACCCTGCATGAACCGCACATGTACCCCAGAACCTAAAGTACAATTTAAAAAAAACTCCACAAATACTATGAAGCCATTAAAATCCATATTTAGAAAAATAGTATTAAAATTTTTTATTTTTCAGTAAAATGCAGGTGTTAATATGGGGAGTATAATCTGAGATTTGTTTTTAAAGTGTATGCCTGGAGAAGAAGACAGACATGTGAAGAAGTTACTGATGGTTCATTCCAGGTGACTGGTTTATTCTAGGTGACTGGATAATGGGTGGTTTTTATTTGCTTCATATATTTTTATTTTTTTCAAAGATGACATATTACTTTTATAATCAAAGAAAACATTTGTTTTTAAACTAAATTTTCTAGAGGGTCCATGTTTCCCCTGAGAATTTTTAATGACAATACATCAGATTAAATCAATGATTTAAACATCTTTGTTGCAGCCAAATTTGAACTATTCCCTTGCTCAGAATTCCAGCCCTCATCTGCAAGGGGATGAACTTTTAAATGTGTGTGTGTTGAAAATGCAGAGCTGCTTTTAATCTTTAGCAGCTTCCCATTCCAGACTTTTGTACCCTGGGGGCCAGGAGCGCCTGTGTGTGGTGTCAAATAGGCTGTGATTTGAGCACAATGACCTAACACTTGATGCAGACAATTCTCACTCTGTGTAAATAATACAAGAAATTTGGCTTGGTATAAAAACAGTGACCTATGATAGTCTCCCAGCACCCCTCCAGAACACTAGGAGTCCTGTAGGAAAATGCTTTTTATATATTGGCTTTTTTATACAGAGGTGGTGACAACAAGCCTGTAAATGTGTGAGCTGAAGAGACTGAAAAGAATCTTTTCAGTAAGTCTTGATACTTCTGCTTCAGCATTTCTGGCCTGCATGTCCCATCTCTCTGCACCTCCTTCACTCTAAGCTGAGCAAGCTTGTCTCTGCCTCCTAAATAAGAGGTATAGGAGAGATAGCTGGGGGCCTTCCAATCAAAGGAATATTTATAAGGCAGTATTTAAGAACAGTGAGTTTACTACTAAGTGCAGACTGGGGTGACAAGTGATACAGAGATGAGAGTATAAGCTTGTTCAAGAACTTATACGTAATTGGTAAGTATAATCATGGAGGACTTCCCAGAAGTGGTAAACTTTGAGCCATATTTGAAGGAGAAAGTATTTTAGAATAGGGTTTCTCAAAGTTTAATGCACATAAATGTCCTGGGGATTTTGTAAATGCAGATTCTGTCTCAGTAGGTCTGGGGTAAGGCCTAAGATTCTGCATTTCTAACAAGCTCCTATGTGATGCCAATACTGTTGGTTTGAGAGCTATGCTTTGAGTTGCAAGGATGGAGATTAGCAGGAGTTTGCAACTCTAGCTGCACATTAGAATCACCTGAAGGACTTTTAAATCTACCCATGTCCAAGCTCCCACGTAGCCAATTAAATCAAAATTTCTAGGGATGGGGTATTGAGCATTGGTGTTTTTGCATGCTCCCCAAAGGATTCTAATGACCAGACAAGTTTGACAACTATTGTTCCAGACCAGCCCTCTTGCTTAGGTCAACTCTTTCCTTCCTCTTAGGAGAGAGGTGGAAGGAGAAGGGACAAAGAGGGGATGCTCAGAGAGTAAGTAGCAAGACGTAGAGAGATAAATTGCTTTTCAGGTTTTGAGTAATGATGCAGCCTTCAGATCATCACAGTGAGCACCAACAGAGATTGAGCATGTGCTCCATGCTGTGCACCCTATGTGCTTTACACACATTGATACATTTAATCCCAGCAAGCCCCATGAGAAAGGAATTATTATCTTCATTATACAGAGGAGGAGACTGAGGCTCTGAGACCTTAATAGCTTGCCCTGGGTCACACAGTTAGTAAGCATATGGCTGGGACCCAAACCCAGATATTAATTTGCTAGCCTCTCATTCTTCATAAGGAAGAAGAGAAGCCTGAAGGCCTATAGTAAAGAAACGATTTTTACTGATAAACTGGGGTGGTTGCCTGCATCATCATTTGCTGGAGACACTTTGCTTCCTGGAGACATTCTCCACTCTGCTCTCCAGGAGCTTGTAGGGGCCTCACAGAGTAAACCAAGGGCCCAGACTTGCCTGTTGCCCATCCCTAGTTCTGTTTACTGTACCACAGAAGAGCTAGCAGTGAGAGCCTTGGAAAAGACAAGACTATGAAATCCTTACAGCCCAAGCATTGGCCCACATTGCTTAATCCAACTTATGATGATACCTTTATATCATCATACCCATGATATAAGGGTAGCATCATGGGTCCACTGGCCTTGGTTTTAAAGCTGTAGAAACTGTCTCCCAGAAACTAGGTCAGTTTTTCTTCCAGCTTCTGCTTCTAGCATTTGAAGCCCTATTGAAGTGAATTTGGGGTCAGGAGGAGGGAAAATGAGGAGAGTGGGGACACAGGCAGTTCTTCTGGGATGGTACATGGCGGGCAGTTGGAGAGGCTTGCTGAAGCAGTCAGTAGTCTGTAGAAACTGCTGATCTTGGCTGATCTGTGACTGCTGGCCAGTGAGTCCCATGGTCTCTACTCACCCTTTCCGAGGCTCTGGTCATTATTATGTGGAATTACCTTGTCTTTTCCTCCTCCTATTTCTGTCCTGTTCTTCCCCCAACATCACTGAGTATCCTTGTCTGTGTCTGCCCCTTCCAGACGAGCATGGTATCTGTGGAGGGCCTCACGAAGCTGGTGGACCCCTCCCAGCTGACGGAGGAGTTTGATGGTTCCCTGGACTACAACCATGAGGAGTGGATTGAACTGCGGCTCTCCCTGGAGGAGTTCTTCAGTAGCGCCGTGCACCTGCTCTCACGCCTCGAGGACCTCCAGGAGATGCTAGCCCGGAAGGAGTTTCCTGTGGATGTGGAGGGCTCTCGGCGGCTCATTGATGAGCACACACAGCTCAAGAAAAAGGTGCTGAAGGCCCCTGTGGAGGAGCTGGACCGAGAGGGGCAGCGGCTGCTGCAGTGCATCCGCTGTAGCGATGGCTTCTCAGGACGCAACTGCATCCCGGGCAGTGCCGACTTCCAGAGCCTGGTCCCTAAGATCACCAGCCTCCTAGACAAGCTGCATTCTACGCGGCAGCACCTGCACCAGATGTGGCACGTGCGCAAGCTCAAGCTGGACCAGTGCTTTCAGCTGCGGCTCTTCGAGCAGGATGCTGAGAAGGTAGGAAGGGAGCAGGTTAAACCCGAGCTGGGTTGGGGGTGAGGGAGCAGAGGTTACACATCCAACCTTCTGATTAATGATAGTACTTTTCTGGAAAGCTTTAAAACAGTGTGCCTACTAGTTTTAGCTAGTGTAAGTTTTTTGTTGTTGTTGGTTTGTTTTTTTAGCTAGTGTAAGTTTTTCGTTGTTTTTTTTTTTTTTTTTTAAAGCTCACCCTTATATAGTATTTATTATGTGCCTGGTATTGTTCTAAGCCCTGTGTGTAAATTTACTCATTTTGATCCTTTCAAGAGTTCTAAGAGGTAGGTGTACTATCATAATCACATTTTACAGGTGAAGAAACTGAGAGGTTAAAGAATTCAACAAGCTGGGAAGTGTGGTTTGGCTCTGGGTCCATGCTTTTACCTACTGTTAGATACTGTCCTGAGTGCCTGCAATGAGTGGCTCAAGCCAGCTAAGGAACAAAAACAGTACTGTTAGCGGCCACTATAATATTAATTGGTGATTATGGTCCTGCAATGTATTTTACCATTGACAAACCACTTTTACACAGTCTTATTTAATCTGCATAATCCTTTGATCCTTACGGGTTGAGTGGTGGCATCTCTCTTGACACTCAGGGAAAATGATGTTCTTTGATCTTGGGGCCTACAGTGACAGAACTGACATCTGAATCCAGCTTTTTTCTGTTTCCAAGTCCAGGGCTCTTCTTGCCTTACCTACTCGTTTCCAGAGATTTCTTTTCAGCTGCTAAGCACTTTCTTGAGTAAGGCAGCATTTTTTTTTTTTCAGCAGTGAATTTTCAAAGCTTTCCCCTTATCAAGGGAAAGTAAAATAGGAGAATGTAAAAAAGGAAAATGGCATATAGTGCCTCTTTGCTGAGGACAAAAGATATCTTCTCTAGATTCTCTTTAAGCTAAGAGAAGAAAGAAGAGTTTACTATTATATACACTTTAAGAAGAATAAAATAGGCTCTCCTCCTATCAGTTTTCTGGATGTAACTTATATTTAAATGCACAATACTGTTCTTAGAGATGCCATGACATCTCTTAGTAACCTGTGAATTTTACAAATAGTGTGTGATATGATGGTTTTCTGTCTGTTAAGAGCTCATATTGAAAAATGTCTCCAGGAATTTTTAAGTGATGAAATAGAGATCTTAAACTCACTGTGTCAGTGTGATCCCAATTTATGTATTAAATATAACTGCAGGAAAATTTACCAGAATGGTAATAGTTTTGCTTCCTGGAGGCAGGCTTATGGTTGATTTTAATTTTAATTTCTCTGTATAATTTTATAATGTTTTCTAATCTTTTATTATATATAGTAAAAGAAAATCAGTATATGCAGGTTTTTAAAAAATGTATATCTCTTTTTAGATACCTTTTGAATATGATTTAAACAAGTTTTGGGAACTTCTGACCTTTCTTGGGCCTCTTTGCCTAGTGGCCTTGCAGCCTGGGTCTGACCCTGACCTGACTTTCTCTGCAAAAGGCAGCTTAGACCTCAGAATTCCTGCATTGCTCACCAAGTGATGAGATGCCAGGGCAGGAGCCAGCTGTTCTGTGAAGCCAGAATCAGGTACTTTGGCTCTGTTGCCAGTTTTGGAAAGATCTGGAACACCTCTTTTTTTTTTCTTGAGGCCAGTTTTGCTCTGGGGCAGGGAATCAACTTTGTAGTCTGGCCTGGGTGTCTGTTTCAGTGAGCAAGGGACAGAAAGGGAGGTGGGGGGACTTAAGTCTGCCTAGCCATGTTTTAGAGTTTGGGGGACTCCATGGTATCCCTGAAGCTCAAGGACATGGGAAGCCTGCATAGGGCACAGATAATGCCTGCCTCAAAAACCAAGCAAACAGTATACCATAACCCCAGAAGTTCCCAGGTCAAGGAAACTGCCCTTCTAAGGCCAGCTAAGTTCCATGTAGCAGGGCAGTCATTGCTGTTGCACATATATTCCCTTAATTCATGCTCATGAGAATCATATAGTATATGACAATGGCTATTTTAGTTGAAGAAACGGAAACTCAGAGAGGTGAACTGGCTGGCCCGAGGTCATATTGTTGGTTAGCCAGGGCCAGTGTTTTAGTCTGTCTCCGAAGCCCATCCAAGCTCTTATGCAATAGCCCAGCTGTCTCTCTGCTCCCAGAACCTGCCTCCTGCTACCACTGAACACCACCTCTTAGCCCCTAGGTCTCCTGGCACATGCCCTGATGACCCTAGAGAAAAATCTCAAATCCTACCTTTTAATGCTTATTCCACAGCAGAGGCTCTTTCTGTGCCATGGACTCTTTTCATCTGGTGAAGCTGATGGACCTCTTCTCAAAATAACATTTTAAAATGTACAAAAAATATACATAGGCTTGGAACGCAATTATTTAAACACGGTTATTTGTAGGAACAGAAAACCGAATACCACATGTTCTCACTTATAAGTGGGAGGTAATCATTGGATACTCGTGGACTTAAAGATGGCAACATAGAAACGGGACAACTAGATGGGAAGGAGAGAGGGGGATAAGGGTTGAAAACTATTGGGTACTACACCCAGTACCTGGGTGATAGGATTATGCCCAGGTGATAAACCTGCACATGCATCCCCTGAATCTAAAATAAAAGCTAAAAATAAATACAGTTGTTACATTTAAAAAATAGCAGCACTATATGCGCTTCTTAATTAACATGCTAATAAGATCTACCTGAAGTCTAATAACTACCATAATCCTGAAGTAGTGATGCACATAAATAAATGATGTTTCAGGGCAACAACACTGATGTGATGTGAAAATATGTGTGTTTCTGTTGGAGTCAAAGACACTAGCATTGCTAACACAAATGCAGTTTGTTGACTGTGTTCATAATGGAAGAGAATGCTATATTTTGGTTAGAGGTTTGTGAAAATAAAGATACAATTTTTTTTTTCTATCTAAGTATATGATCCCTGAATTCTATCCATGAACCCTAAGTTTAGAATGCCTGTTGTGTGATGCCCTCATACCTTAAAAAGGAGTGTGGGGGAGTGTGTGCATATGCACGTGTGTGTGTTCATGCATGTGCATGGGAGTGGGGGGGCAGGGAGAGAGGGAGAGAATATTCAAAATATAACAAGGGAGCAAAAAACAGGATAGGATGAAGGCAGCCCAGGAGTATTTTGAGGTTGAGTCAGTGGTGAAAATGCCACTCAAGCTTGACCCAGCTGCCACTGAAAATGTGCTGATGTTGGACAGGCTAGACAAACAGTCCTTTTAAGTTGTTTTAAGATTAATTTAAAGTATCTGTGCAGAGCTAAGTGCCTCAGCCTTTGACTTATTTGGTGGCTTTGGAAAGGGGTGAAGTGGGTGATGGTTTGAAATAAGGGCTGCTAGTGTGGATCCACATCTAAACAAGGGCTTGAGGAAGTAGTTACTGCCTGAGCTAAGTCTTAGCCTCCCTTCTGGTGGGAGACTGGTTGGCGGAGGCCTCTAATTCCAGATCTGGGAAGCTCTTGGCAGTCAGAGGAGTCTGGTGATAGTTCAGCCTCTATTTTTGTAAAAGGGGTGGGCACAGTCTCACCCCTGGCCTTGCAGGGTGACAACTTGTTCCCAAGGGCTTGAAAATGAGTTGATGTTCTCCATTCGCCAGCTGGCCTTGGGGAGTGAAGCTGCCTCTCACCTCTTCCCATGGTGCCTTTGATGACCCCCCACATTTCCCATCCTAGGAGGTGCTGGGAACTGGGCCATGCTCTCTCCCAATTAAGTATGGAGTAGGGCCTCTGTTCCACAGATAATTTATAAAGCAAGTCACTTATTCATTTAATAATCAATGTTGAACAGCTGTTGTGAGCTCCAAACAAGGGTAAGTAGGCCAGAAGTTCTGTCTGGAGCAGCTCGCCATCTAATTAAGGAAGTGAGCACATAAGCTTCTGTGTATTCGCTTATTTACTTTTATTTTTAAAAACAGGTTTATTGAGGTATAATAGACATATAAATGGCACATATTTAACATATGTGATCTGATGAGTTTGGACATGTGCATACACCTATGAAACCATCAAGGTAATAGACATAGCCATACCTCCAAAATTTTTTGTTTCCCTTTACATAAACTCTTACTTATTGAAGACTTTCTGTGCACCCTGTGCTGTCCTAGGCACAGCCTCTGTGCTTGGAGATTTAGAAAAGAGCAAACACTGCAGCTCAGGAATGACAGGAAAGTCTTAATGATCAATCTGTGGAAGCACAGAGTAATTCAGAGATAATTCAAACAATGCATGGTATTAGATGAACCACTGCAGTCTTGGCCGGGCACCCTCTGGTCTATAACTAATGGGCCCATCCTCTACTGTATTCACAGAGCACAAGCTCGGTGGCTCCTCATTAGCCTGGTGCAGATTAAGGCTCTCTGTGCAGCCCTGTTTCACGTCCAGTTACCCCACCAGTTGCAGTAAACCCTGTGTGATGAAGGGTCTGTCCTGCAAACACAACTTATTACCGAAGAGAAGGAATGGGCCTCTTCCCTACTGGGGGCCATGTGTGGTCTTAAAGGTCACTAAGTAGACTCATTGTAGATATGCCTTTGGAAAAGGGAAGGGTGAGTGCTGTTTAGTGGAGGATCCTCCCCACACACTGCTCTTCCTGGGTGCCTAGTGCACATCTTACAATGACAGAACTGGTCGCAACCTGGAGGTCCACACACTAAAAATCTCAGCCTTGCCATCTGATGACAGTCATTAAAACCTTGTGATTGCTATGTGCTGATGCCAATAATAAGTATCAGAAAATACTGAAACTCCCACACTGTCTGCCTTCTGATCTGGGGAAGGCCCTCAATCTTCCAGTCTTTTCAGGGAAGGAGCAGTGCTTCGAAGAGCTCTGGTGCATAACTAGAATTAACTGATTGAGAAATCTTTGGCTACTTCATTTCTGCTTAAAGGAACCTCTATCAATGTCTACCCAGGAGACCTATTTTTTAGTCTTGCCCAAAACTATTCTGGAAAGGAGGAAGATGTTCTCACTTTGGGCGAATCCCCAAAAGAGTGAACAAAGCTGGCTAATGAGGCTTCCAGTATTGGAATCATGCTATTATTGATTTATGCAATGCATTGTATTTATTTCATTTGTAAATGCATGTTTGGGAAATGCCTAAGACAATATCTTTATCACCCTGCTTGAGATATCCTGATGCCCACCTCCCCCATGACCAAGACATCCAGCCCAGATGAGAATCTCTCATTTGTTTTAGGTGTTAAGAGGAGACTGGCCTCAGTGGCTGCCTGGGCCTGCCCTTACCACCATGGGAAAGCTCACATTGGAAAACCTAATTTGTAAATGGCTTGCTGCATATTCTTTTTTGCATGGTCAAATTCTATTCACATCCATGGGTGCCATGTCCATGCTGAAATGGAGCTGTAGTGAGTGGGGCTTAGGATTTGTCCTGGGGTGACACTTACCAGTTGTGAGATGTCAGGCACATCTTTAACTTCTGACCCCCAATTATATTACTGACAAATCAAAGATAAAGAATTTGTACTACTTCAGCATATTTTGACTTTTCTTCTGCTTCCCCACTACACCGTTCTCATGCATAATACTCTCTTTTCATGAAAACATCTTTTAACAGAAGAAGTGGGATGGCCACGGTCATGGTGGTGGTGGTGGTAACTTTGGAGGTGGTGATGATACAGAATAAATTTCTGAGGAGATGTACCAGAATCTGCAGAGTGGTTTGATCCCACCCCTGCCCCAATCCATATCTCTTCCTCTTCCTTTGAGACTTGCTGCACTAAATAAATATCTAAGCCCTTTTACAGCTGAACAATTGTATAATACTTTGTGTTTTTTGGTTTTTTCATTGTCCTCCATATATTTATAGTGGTTTCTTCTCTTTCCAGCATTGTTGCCTTGGGTAATTATGAAAAAAAAGAAACCTCTCAGCAAATAAAACCAAACTCTTTTGAGGTTTTGTTTGTTTATTTGTTTGCTTAAAAAAAAAGACAAACTTCTTCCCAGGATTGTTATGAGAATTGAGTGGGGTGATGTACAAAGCAGTGCCTGGCATGGTGCCTGGCACAGCATAGCTATTCCAGGGACATTGGCTTCCCTTCCTTCTCCCTGCACTATTTCAGTTATGATTTACTTTTCAGTCATGGGTGCCTGCTGAGACTATGAAGGGTGTCACTGATGCTGTCTTCCAAATGAACCTGCTCTAAATCATTTTCAATTATCTTCAATGGAACAAAATTAAGAATTGATTTTTGAGAGAAGCTGTAAATTATTATTTAGATTCATGGGGACCCCACAGGTCACCAGGCTATGCAGCGCCCCTGGGCAGGGCATGAGAGAGGAGCACATAGGTCAAATTGGGGTCACACCTGAGGAGTCAGGGTGGGGGGATCCTCCACAGGGAATGGTCTCTGGAAAAACAAGGTCTGTCCTTGAAGCATCCCCAGAGGAAAGTGATTCTTCCCATTGTCCCAGGAGAAGTGAGCACCCATCCCCATGTACCCTCTACATCTGAGACTTTTGTCACCTTCTGCTTCACAGTATAACTAAGAGCGTATTTGTCTTATTCCCTTGTAAACTTGGGGCCAGAAATACTTCCTATGGCAATGTTTATGTATTTTAATATTCTTGGAAGTCTGTGCAAACAAAATAACGTTGCTTATATGTTAATCACTGTGAGAAAATCTACACTGGGCACCACTGGGTGCAGGGCATTGTGGTAGGCAGCAGACCACTGTGTTAAGGGTGACGTGCTTATTGCATTTTGAGGGTGGTATGTCCTGTTAGCCACATTAGCATTGCAGGACATCCCCAGGATGCCCCGTCATTGGGCAAAGTATCCAGTGCTGTTTCCTGTCCTCTCCCTCCAAGATATAAACAGTTCTGGTCACTCCCTAGAGCCCAAAACAGAACCCAAAGTCTTATGCTGCCTGTGGTGACCAGAACCAGTGGGGCTGGTTGTAGAGAAATCCTGCTTCCCTGGTGGATCCTGGCCTATTGTCTCTTCTCTTCCCCATACCTCCAACACCCCCATGCCCCATGAGGTAGCAGGAACACGACTCCACTGTCATTTATCAAAGTGAAGTGCCTTTGCAGTAATTACAATATGTAATTCTTTTGGGAATGTTCAAAGTATTCTCACACCCATGACCTTAGAGATTTTCTGGCCCAGCCCTTCCTTTTACATAATAGTCTTTGACCCAGAGCAGAGACCCACCCAAAGTCAAAGTCATCCAGTCCATAGTTCATCATCTGAGTCTCCCATGTACTATATGTGGTAGGCCAGATGGACACATATAGGGGCATCATTTCACAGATGGGAAAGCTGAGAGTTGGTGAGCTTGTGAGTTTTGCTTGGGATAGAGTCTTTGCTTTGAGGCTGGTGCCCCTCCCTCTTCTCCCAACACACACACACACACACACCCACACACACCCTCTCTTTGGAGGCTCCTTGCCATGCAGGGCAGATGGTGGCATGTGCCAGCAGCCTAGAAGGTAGCTGGAGGGGCTGGGGGCTAGGAGGATAAGGGTCACTTGACATGTGTCCTCTTCAGTGCTGTGATGAAGGAACAAGCACTGGACAGGCCTCCAGAAGGGCGTGTTAGGTCTCTGTGTGGTTCAATTGCCTGAGCCCTTCACGTTGGGAGGGAGGCTTCAAAGAGCTGTGACCTTTGGGGTGGCCAGAAGGGCAAGGCCTTTACTGGGTGGTTGTAATTTCCTGCTTTTTTTGGAGAAAGGCTCCGGTGCCCTCTTGTTCCTGCCCTCCCCCCTCCTACTGAGACCTTAACCACCAAACCCCTCCACCTCCTGTTGACTGGGCTCAGGGCAAGGAAGTGTGTCTGTATCCCGCCCCCTGACACAGAACACAGTGTCCTGTATTATTTCCAGCCTGCAGGCCCTGGGAATCTCGACTTACTTTTTCTTATTTCCTCCCCTTGAACGTTAGAAACATTAGATTCCAAAAATAATCTAAGTCACAATGTTCTACAGGCTGCATGTGTGTGTTTTCTCCCAGAGCTGTTTTTCTCTCTCTTACATCCTTTCTCCCTCTCCTTTCTTCCCTCTCCTGCATTTTCAGCCCCATTTGTATCCTGAGATTAGCAGGCCTGCAGGAGGAGTGTGGGTGTGGAGAACAGAATGGAGGAAGGATGGGGAAGAATGCTCAGGCATGAGGCTTGGCTCCCTTCCATGGTTCTCTCAAGAGGGTGAAAGGTGCCAAGACCTGAACTGCTGTGTGTGAAGAGTCTGCCTATGCAGCCCCTGCTTATGAGTGGACCCCATAGGGACTCTTTGGAACTGAGAACTAAAACACTGTTTTAACGGTACTTTCCAGAATCTAGGTTGTCACACTGACCATCTGTAGCAATTGACGTGAGCTGTGAAAAGAAGGTCTGATCAGAGATGAAATGTGTGTGTGTGTGGTGGGGTGTCGAGGCGGGGGCTCAGGGCAGTAACTGAGAAAGGTTCATTGACTCACTCATCAACAGACATTGAGTGTCTACTGTGTGCCCCACCTTCTGCTGGTACCGTGTCTCTCTACTCTTACCCTAGGCCTTGGATGGAGGACAGTCCAGGGCAGTGCAGGGAAAATCAGGGTTAGCACTAATGTAATTCTTGATACATTGAAAGGAAAAGATGGTTTAGAGATAATATCACTGCAGTGACTAGAACCTGGGTGAGTTAAGATACCAAGGTCTCTGTTGCTTTCTGGGTGGGGTTCAGGCTGGTTGGGGTAGGGGCGTGTATCTAGTATACAGGGGAGAAAAGGAATGGAGGTGGCCCAAGCAAAAAGAAAACATGTCAACTTTGCCCCAGTAGGAGAAGTAGGGGAAAGGTCTTGGTACCCTGTTTGAAGAATAAAGGACATTCAGTTGCCATTTATAAAGTAAAACAAATTTAGTCGCTGTTTGGGGTGAAAAGCTTTTCCAAGGTTTCTTTCCAGGCATTTTACTTTGAAGAACCTGTTTTCCTTCTTTTTCTCTGCCTTCTACCCTACTCCCCTATTCCCCTTCTGCTCTCTTTCTCACTTGTGACCCTCCTGGTCCCTGCCCTGGCATCTCCTCAGGCCTGTCCTTACTTTCTGTGCACCTGTTCTCTCTGAACTTGTTGCATGGCCTTCCTTTTCCATTCCTGCTTCCTTCCTTGGTCAGTGTTAAGGAAGAGCCCCATGCGCAGTTCAGGCCTCTTGTCAGGGGCAGAGAGAGCACTAGCTTTGGAATTAGAGAGACCTGGGTTTGAATCCCTGTTGGGCCACTTGTAGCTGAGTGACTGTGTTCAGTTCACCCCCTCTGAACACTGATTTCTTTATCTCTAAAATATAGATTTTAATACATGCCTTAGGATTATTGCATGAGTTAAAGAAAATGTACATAAATCTTCCAGTATTGCCGGAGCCTAGAAGGCACTCAGCACATGGAAAAAACGGTAGATTTGTGGAGACAGACTTGTGTTAGCCCATGTAAATGAGTGGAATCAGCAGCGGATAGGTGCCCAGGCAGGCTCTCTTGTGGGACATGGGTGGGGAATGCAGCAAAGATGCCAGAGTGGACAGTGGGCAGCCTGTGGCAGCAGAGCATGGAGATAAAGTAGAACCTGGTGGCTGGAGAAACCAAGAAGGGATCTTGAGGAGGAACTCATCAGTGGATATTAGACACAAGGTTGGCTGCTAGCAGGGATAAAAGGAAATGGAAGCCGTAACCAGGCTGGCAGGATCTTAGAGAACACTGTTGCTGAACATAAGCCAATCACTGTGCCAAGCACTGTGCCAGGGATGGGCAGTTGGAAGATGAGCGGCATTCAGGCCTTGCCACATTGCAGCAGAGGGCACCAGCAAACAAATAGCCATTGCAAAGGTAAGTTCATAATGTTATCTATTAGTGCTATGGGAGCATAGATGGAGAAATGTTCAGCCAGGATTTGGGATGCAAGGAGATGGAAGAGTATGTGCAGACACACAGCAGCCTCAAAATGTAGGCTGGATTCTGGGAATGTCTGCAGTCAGGTGTGGCTGGAGCACAGGCTCTGTAGGGAGGAGAGCAGGAGGTCCATGTTCATGCCATGTGGGTTACCAGGAGTTAGAGCACAACAGAGAATCAGAAGTCTGTGGAATAACCAGTGGACCATAAGGAAAACTGGATTCTAGTGAATGGGCAAGTCTTGCCAGGAGCATCTGAGAATACTAGAGTCTTTGATTCAGGTCCAATCCCTTACCCAGGGCAGAACTCCCTTCTAGCATCCCTGACTGATGTGCATTTTTTCAGATTCTTCTGAGCATTTCCAGGGCTGAGGAAGCCACAGCTTTATGAGGCAGCTTAGTCCACTGTTCTATAGCCTCAGTTGTTAGAAAGTCCCCCTTCCAGCAGGCCAGATTTGACCCTCCTGGAGTTATGCCCTGTTGTCCCAACTTTGTCTCCTGGGGTCCCTGGGGAAATACTCTCTTCTTTCCCATCTAGGACAGTTCTCCCACAACTTGGAGAGACAGTGCTTGGAGGCCTTGTTTCCATCAGATAAAGTTCTGTGAGTTCTTTCAGCCTGTTTTCATTTGACATGGACTCTAAACTCTTTAATGCAGCTTTCCTGGGCCAGTTTTTCAACTCTGTGAGGGGACACAGGAGGAACCTGCAGCTCTTGGTACCACTTGCACAGGTGAGAATGAGATTTGGTGTATGTAGGTACACTAGTTTTCTGTAGCCCAGGTTAACTGATCTGAAACCCCAAGAGTTTGCCCACCCAGAGAATGATGTTCTCTCACTCAAATGGAGAGAGATACCGTCTCATGCATAAATACAGGAAGATGTCGTCTCACATTTTGAGCACAGAGAGATCTTCCAGTATGAAAGTGTTGAGCTAAAGTGTTCTGGTGCCAAGGTCAGTAGTAGTTACTATTTCTGAGGGAAAAGCCCCAACTCAAGCGTATCTACTGTTCAATCCCATTCCTGTATCCCATGGCTCTTCCTGAGGTCATTCCCAAGGAGAGCCAAAGCCGCATGGTCTTATCTTGGAAAGAGTTGGAAAACCGTTAGTAAAATACACAAAGGAATATTAATCCCTTGGAGGAAATCTGTCTGTAGCTGGAATCCCAGAAGGGTTCTTTTCTCCCAGTCCTCCATTCCATGGCCCCTTTGAAATCCTATTCTCTTGGCTTGTTCACCTCCAGCCTCTCCTTAGTAAGCTTTCTCTAGCATAAGCATGTCCTGGTACAGGGACCACTGCTGATGTGGTAAGATATACTCTGTAACATATGCTTTCTGATGGAGAGATAAAAGAGGGTTGGGTTTCCTCCACCCTCTTTGCAGATTGGGTTGACAAGCTTGCCCCAGATTTCCCTGGGGAGATGACCTTGTCATGAGGTGGCAAGAGGGTGTACAAACACGAGGTCCCTAGAATGGAGAGTGAGACTGGACTTGAGCATTCAGCTCCCATCCCTCAGTGCATTTTCTTCTGTGCTTTGCACATTCCCACCTTCTCATGCCTTTGTTGACGCCAACACTCCTCCCATTTGAAATGTCTGTTCCACTGTATGTGCCTATTAAGGACCTCCCTCAGCTGAAGGTCCGCCTCAGATGCTACTCTCTCTGTTTTCTCCTGTTGGAGGAGTTCTTTCTCTCCTCTGAGCATTTCCTTCTCCATCCCCCTCAAATTGTCCCTGTTCTCTGTTCCATCCCATCTAGCATTATAGCTAGATGCTCAAAAACCTCATTCCCCCAATTGTATTGAAAATTCCTGGAGGTCAGGACCAGTGTTTTCAATTACTCTGTGTTGACCAGAGGCACATAGTACCAAATAAATAAATAGTTGACCGTGACACAGTCTGTACTCACTGTGCTGCTTGAGAATAGAACAAAACTTTTGTGAACACTGAGCTGGCACAAGAGCACCACCTACTGCTAAGTGGTTTCTAGGAACGCTACTTTAATGCACTCACTTGAAAACTGGGGTATTAGCAAATTTCACCTTGCAATGCAGAGAGTGATTTGGAGGCAGGAAACCCATTCTGGTCCTTTTATACTAATGTAAGTGGGAACAGATGAGGTGGTAGTGAAAGTAGAAAGGGAAGGGGCAAGCTCTCGAGACACTCTAAAGCAGGTGTCCCCAAACTTTTTACACAGGGGGCCAGTTCACTGTCCCTCAAACCGTTGGAGGGCCGCCACAGACTGTGCTCCTCTCACTGACCACCAATGAAAGAGGTGCCCCTTCCTGAAGTGCGGTGGGGGGGCCAGATAAATGGCCTGAGGGACCCGTGGGGCCGTAGTCTGGGGACGCCTGCTCTAAAGGAAAGAAAACAGGACCAGTGACTACTGGTTGGATGTCAGGGTGCAAAGGCAGCACCAAGGCCTTCATGTTAGGAGGATTGGCAGTGGGACACGTGTGGGAACAAATCCCAAGGACATTTTGGAATAAGAATGGATAATTAAAGGAAATTTAAATTTTAATTTCTTTTACGGCACAGCAAAGTGAAAGAAGTGATTATAAAGATTGCTAAAAACATTATCATGTGTTAGCTGGTTGTTGCATTTCTGCCCTACTTTTAGGGACAATGGGTGCTATCTAAACACAGCCATTCACTTTGGACCTCTGGCAGCCTTAAGGAGTGATGAGGCTCTTCATTAAGTTCTTCCTAAGCCCTGCAGAGTACACCCTGCAGGTTCTGGAACCTGGAAACACTGCCAAGCTTCTCTTTGTGAATGTGCCCAGCCTGGCTCCCTGTATGGCCCCTTCCTTGCCTGCCTGAGCCCCCTTGTAGAGGCTGCTGCTGGAAGAGAGGAGAAGGGGCAAAGTGGGGTGCCTGGTTCTCCTCCTAAGCTCAAGGTCAGGCCCACGTAGCACATACCAGCATAGCTAGGTGGTGGTCTTATCCCCAAGAGAAGGGTTCCCACAGGGAGGCCTGCCTCCTCCCAGAGAGGAGCTCCTAAAGGAAGGGCTGCCTCCTCCTTAGCCGCATGTGGGGCTTTGTTCCCAGATGTGCAAGTGATTGACACAGCTGATTTTAGGATGTGTGGGAGGACTAGATGAGAACATCCAAGAGACACTCCATTTTTGCAGTAACAATAATAGTTACCATTTATTAAGTGTATCCCGTATGCCAGGAACAACTATTAGCTCATCTAAATTAACTTGCCAAGAGCCAGATCTCAGTTTATGCCTAAATTTAGCTCTGGGATAAAGTTGGGCATTATTTTCTCAGCTTGGATTAAGTAGGATTTGACCTCTTCAAGTCTACATTTTGGGAAGTGAGTGAAGTACATTCCCTCACTCTGTTCCTGAAAATATTTATCAGCATTTGTGGTTCAGATGGAAGGAATCAGGCCACTCAGAGTCAATATCCTGGGGCCGTCTGGGCTGACTCCTGGCTTGGTTGTTTCTGTTTCTCATCTGCTTGACTTGCTGGCTCCTGGATGACCATTCCTTCCCCAGAGGAGGGTAATGAGTGTGTTGCTAGTGCTGCAGGGAATAAAGTGCATCCAGGCACAGGCTGGAAATAAAATGCAAAAACACCTTATTTAAAGTCTGAAAATATTTATATTAATGACTTGGTGAGATTTTTTTATTACATCACTTAACATGCGGAGGGCAAGAGAAAGGAGAGTGGCCTTCTAAGGCTTAGCATTGAGCGTGTGCTTCTCCAGACAGAGCTGAGCTGCAACTCATCTGTCAAGAACAGTGTGTGATTTTCACATGAAATTTCGCAGTCTTAGTTTCTCTAATCAGACAGCAACTACTTGTTGTGACTGCTGGTTTATCTTTTCTGAACCCAGGGAAAGTGAAAAGAGACTAGCATGCTTTCTGGATCTGCTATGTATCATATGCTATACTCAGCACTTTTCATATATTATCGTATTATGATCCTTGTCTTCTTTGACCCAGACATTTGAAGAGTTTGTGTGAAAAAGGTGGAAGAGGGAAAAAATGGAGGAGAAAGTGGAGGCAGAGACCATCATTTGTTGAGAAGTCTGCAATGTGCTAGTCGATTTTTGTTCTATGAGATCAAGGCTGGCTTGGTCTTGCCTTTGCAAGGAGATAAATGCCTGTGTATCTGGGAGGGTCTCAGTCTAGACAGTCACTTCAGGGTTAAAAGCAAATCTGGGCTATCACTCCCCTCCAGTGGTTCCCCAATGCATCTTTTGCCCTTTGTGATCTGGTATCTCCCTATCTCCCACTATCCCTTCTTACTATCCTTCATTTTATGCTGCTTCCTTAAACCTCCAGGCCTTTGCTCAAGCTAGTTCCTCTCATTAAAATGCCCTTTCCAACTACACCTTCTTTGCCTGACTAAATCCTGTTGTGTTTTAAATGCTGTCCAGGTGTTGCCACCCAGAAACTATCCATGCTTTTCCCTAACACTACCTCTGCCAAGTTGGACCAAGTGCTCCTCTGCTGTCAGCCTACAATATACATCTCTTATAGTACTTTTCACATTTACTAATATTAACAGAATCTTGAATGTGTTTGTCTCCCTCACTAGACCATGGCCTTGATCTTTTATCACCAGTGTCTAATCTGATGTCTGGAATACAATGAGTGCTCAATAAGTGAATAAAAAATCATACTAAACATCATGAGCATGTAATTCTTGGCATCAGGATGCTTTGGGCTGCAAGAAACAGAAGATGGACTAAAATTGGCTTAAATATCAAGGAAATATTTCACATTTTAAGTAGTCATTCAGAGACAGTATGAGCTTCAAGATTGATGAGTCAATGCATGCCCATCTTCAGGGACGCAGGATCTTTCTATCTCACTCCTCTACAGAGATCTCACTGTTCTGCTGAGAGCATCATCACAAGGCTGTTTCCCCTCATGGTTCTAAGACAGCTGCCAGTTGTAACAGAGCAAACATGCTTCACTATTCCCAAGTGATAGAGTAGCAGGAGAAGGAAGGAGAAACACAGACACTGGCTTCTCTTTCCCAGAATCCCTAAGCAAATTTCTCCTCAATTTCGTTGGTTCGCACTCACTAAGATTTGCCCAATTCTGAACTTGTAAATGAAAAGGGGAGTGAAATTAGTATGACTGGTTTGAACACATGATCTGGGGTGAAAAGTTAGGGAATCAATGTCTAATATACTACTTTAAAAGGAGCTTTCTTAGAGTCTATTATGTTCCATTTTCTCTCTCCTTTCCTCTGGAACTCTAAGTATGCCTGCGTTAAAACTATACTATCCAACAGGGCAGTCAGTAGCCACGTCTGGCTAATTGCACTTAGTGGGTGCAGCATACACTATTATGGTGATGGATACACTAAAAGCTCCCAGACTTCACCACTAGGCAACCTATCCATGTAACAAAATTGTATTTGTACCCTTTAAATTTATTCAAATAAAAAAAATAGTTAAAAATAAATTTTTTTTATTGTTTCTTTTGTGTTTCCTTTTTTTTTTTTGAGATGAAGTTTCGCTCTTGTTGCCCAGGCTGAAGTGCAGTGGTGTGATCCTAGCTCAGTGCAACCTCCGCCTCCCGGGTTCAAGCAATTCTTCTGTCTCAGCCTCCCAAGTAGCTGGGATTACAGACATGTGTCACCACACCTGGCTAATTTGTGATTTGTGTATTTTTAGTAGAGACAGGGTTTTGCCATGTTGGCGAGGCTGGTCTTGAACTCCTGACTTCAGGTGATCCAGCTGCCTCGACTACCCAAAGTGCTGGGATTACAGGTGTGAGCCACCACACCGGGCTTAAAAATAAAATTTAAAACAGTTTCTCGGTTTCACTCACCACATTTCAAGTATTCAAAAGGTACCCATACCTAGTGGCAAACCAACTGGATAGGACAGATACCTAACATGTCTGTCATCACTAAAGGTTGTACTGGACAGCATTGTACTAGATCTTTTAGTTATGTCCCACATCTCTTCTGCTGTGTTTTGTGCTTCTATTTGCTTTTCAATATGTGTTTCAGTGTGCTGTTTTCTTTCTTTCTTTCTTTTTTTTGAGATAGAGTTTTGATCTTATTGCCCAGCTGGAGTGCAGTGGCACAATCTCGGCTTACTGCACCCTCCATCTTTTGCTTTCAAGCAATTTTCCTGCCTCAGCCTCCTGAGTAGCTGGGATTATAGGCGCCCACCACCACACCCGGCTAATTTTTGTAATTTTAGTAGAGACATGGTTTCACCATGTTGACCAGACTGGTCTCGAACTCCTGACCTTGTGATCGACCCACCTCAACCTCCTGAAGTTCTGGGATCACAGGTGTGGCCCACTGCCCCCAGCCCAGTGTGCTGTTTTCTATTGATTTGTTTTCAAATTCATTCATCCTGCTTGATGCTGCATCTATTCTGCCATTACACTCATCCAGTGAATTCTTAAGTTCAGTATTATATTCTGTAGTTCTAAAATGTTCATGTGATTCTTTTTATAGATTCTGATTCTCCATTGCAGCATTCCATCTTTTAATCCATTTTGTCACTTTCCCCCCATTTTCTTTAAGATGTAAATCACAGTTATTTTGAAAGCCTTGTATGTTAATTCACATTAGGGTCATCTTCTATTGACTTATTTTTTTGATTATCAGTAACTTTTCCCTGTCTCTTTATATATCTTGTAATTTACAGTGTATAGTGGATATTGTTGATGATACAGTGTAGAGGCTCTTGTTAATTTATCTTTCTCTAAGTATTTTAAAGCCTTATTCTAGAATGCAATTAAATTACAAGAAGATTATCTTGATCCCATTGAGCCTTGGTTTAGATTTTGGTATCTTTTTATTAATCATAGGGTATAGCCCTCCTTCTAAAGATGTGGCTCTTAATTCTATAGCCCGGTGTTTTGGGGGTCCCAAATGAATGCCCAGAGAGCTCATGAAAGCCTCTCTACTCTGTTTGAATTATAGCTCCCCACGTTTCCCTAGCATTGTGTGACCTCTAAAATTTCTGTTTAGCTCTCAGTATGCCTCACTTCTCATAGCTGTTCTCTGGTAGACTTTCTGGAGTCTTGTCCTGCATATGCAGAGCTTGGGATTTGGCTGAGGACCTGAGGGAAGTTTTACTGAAGATTTTAAGGTAGCTCCTCTATATCTCCCTCCTCTGTAATATTCTGTCACCAATCTCAGCCTCCTTACCAGCCCTTGAACGCTAATATCCATTTTTTACATCCACCAAGACTTGTTACCCTCTGCTCAGCTTCTGTTTCTCTGCTCTACAGCTAGGAAAATATCCTCAGGGAGAAAGCAGAGGTGAATGTGGGACTTAACGTGGTATGTTTTTCCTCTTTAAAGGATCATTGTTCTATATTGGTTATTGGCCAATGTCTTTCAAATAGTTAATAGACAGTAGGGTTAAATCTGACAGTAGCTACCCAGTCATGGACAGACCATGCATAAGTCTCCATGTGAACATTTTAAATGAAAGTATATTGAGGTTCCCTGGAGAGCTTCTATGGAATCAGAACATCAATGGTAGGGCCTAGGAAGTTTCATATATATATAATTATATTTATAATTGATAGATTTATAAATATAGAATTCTTTTTTTTGAGACAGAGTTTCACTTTGTCACCCAGGCTGGAGTGCAGTGGTGCGCTCTCAGCTCACTGCAACCTCTACCTCCTGGGTTCAAGTGATTCTCCTGCCTCAGCCTCCCCAGTAGGTGGGACAATATATAACTACAGGCACCTGCCACCATGCCTGGCGAATTTTTTTGTATTTTCAGTAGAGACAGGGTTTTGCCTTGTTGGCCAGGCTGGCCTCGAACTCCTGATCTCAGGTAATCTGCCTGCCTTGGCCTCCCAAAGTGCTGGGATTACAGGCATGAGCCACCACGTCCAGCCAGGAAGTTGTATTAAAAAAAAAAACAAAAAACATTTCAGATAGTTCTAAATTAAGGCCATGTTTGTGAACTACTATGGTAAACACTAGAGAAATGAGTTTCAAAGAAAAAAGTCAGTATGGGCTTATTTGGTAAAGAAAGGCATCAGGAGCAGATGAGACTTCAATTTGGAAGGATGGGAATAATCTGTAGATTTGAGTATTTAATGGTGGGGGAAATGTGGACACCAATAAGGGATGGAACTAATATAATAGGGTATGTTTACATGGCAGTTATTAAAGCAATTTGGCTGCAAAACATACTTGGTGTAGAACAGTGATGTGAAATACAAGAATAAGGCAGATTTGGATCAGTCTGGGGTGGGGAGAGGCCTTGAATACCTGGTTAAGAAGACTGGATTTTCGTTGTAGGCATCAGCAACAATAGGGTTTGTTTTTTGTTTTGTTTTTATCATCTTGACTGAGGGAATGACATAGGAAAGAAACATATTGCAGCAGTGAACCTGATGGAGTCACATGGCTTAGTATAAGGGACAGAATGGAGTAAGGGGGCTCAATAGGCAAGTATTTGTAATTATCTAGGCAGGGTGGGGTGAGGGATGAGTAGCAGCAGCAATGGAAGTAAAGGGCATATTCCAGAGTTATTTGAGAAAATAGAGAAAAAGTTAAGCTCTGACGGATGACGCGAAGATGTGGGAAGACAGGAAAAGGAAGTAGTTTTGAGATGCTTGTGGAACATCAAGAGGATATTCATATTGAGTTCATAGATACTGTCTTAGATTGTTTTCTGGTGCTGTAAAATAATGCCTGAGACTAGGTAATTTGTAGAGAAAGATTTATTTAGCTTATGGTTCTGGAGGCTGGGAAGTTCAAAAGCATATAGCATCCTGTGAGGATCTACTTGCTGCATCATGACATGGCAGAGGGTACCACATGTTGAGACAGGGCAAGTGTGCTATCTCAGGTTCCTGTTCCTCTTTCTAAAGCCACTAATTCCATCATGGGGGTCCCACTTTGATGACCTCATCTAATCCTAATTACCTCCCAAAGACCTCCCCTCCAAATGCCATCAACATATGAACCTGGGGATTAAGTTTCCAACACATGAAATTTGGGGGCACGTTCAAACCATAGCAGGTACCATGTGACTGTGGATAGTCCAGGATTTAAGTGTGTATTTGGGAGACAATTTAATGGTTTAAAAGCATGACTTTTGGAGTTACGCAGACCTAGATTTCAGTCTTCAGTATGCCATCCAGAATGTTTGACCATGACCAAGTTACTTAATCTCTCTGAATCTGTTTCTCTACCTAAAAAAAAAAAAAAAAAAAAAAAAAAGGTTGGTGATTATAGTATCTGCTCCTCATAAGGCTGTTATGAGGATTGAGATAATATGTGTAACCCTCATTGTGTAGATCCTGGCATGTATTTATTCTTGTCAGTTAACTGGGAAGTTATGGTTAGACAGCATCATTTAACAGGAAATTGCATGGGGATTTAGGTTCAAACGGATAATTTATCACTTATAAGCTGTGTGATCTTAGGCAATTTATTTGACCTCTTAATACTGAATTTTCACCATGTTTAAAAGGGAATTAACAATACCTTCTTTGTAGCGTTACTACAAGGATTAATGTGACATAAACTATGAAGACTCTTGGCACAAGCACATGAAATAGGAAATAATGTTGTGAAGTTGTGGGCCCAGGTAGATATTCACATGGACAGGGTTTGATGGACAAAAGGTAAAGGGCTAAGGTCCATCTTTAGATTTTCACAATAGGCTGTGAGGGACACAAAAGGAAGCCACAAAGGGGCAGCCAGGGAAGTGAGAGGTAACTTTAGATAAGTCAGTATAGGATTGGAGGATTGGTAGGCTTTCAAAATTAGAGTTTTCCTATCATTTTTGTTATGCTGAGACTAGATACGATGTGTCAAGGAAGAAAATTTAAGTATGTGAAAGCACTGGTTCTCTAGAGAAAATGTTCACAAGTCTAGAGACTTGCGAAAGCAGGAAGAGAAGCTCATCATGTCTGCAGCCAGATGGGCTGCTGCTGAAAATTGCCAGGTCTTGCGGGGCAGACAGGGTGGAATTTCAGAAAGGACTACGCAAGGTCAAAGTGAATGAGAACTAACAGAATAAAGAATTAAGAAACTAGGAGGTGACTGGGTTTCATTGTGACTGTCAAGAAAGTAGTAAAAGCAACCATATTTTAAGGGCTGAAGGAGGAAGTGGATGAGGAAAAACAAAGGCAGCAGGGGCAGAACACGCTTCTGAAAGTTTGGTGATGAAGAGAAGGAGAGACAGGATGAAGCTCTGAGCTCGTTGGAGGATCGTAGCAGCTGGGTTAAGAGCATCAACACTGGACCTCCTGGGTTTGAAACTTTGACATTTATTAGCTGTGTGGCTTTGGACAACTTAATTAATTTATTTGTGCTTTAGTTTCCTAATTCATACAATGGAGATGATGATGTCGAGGGTTAATATTGAGGAGATAATTATGAGGTTATTAGGAGGATTAAGTGAGTTAATATATATAAAGTGCTTAGTACAGTACCTGTCACATAGTGAGCATTTAACAAATCTTAGTTGTTGCAATTGTCATAACCATCATCGTTACTGATGTTATGGAGGTAACACTAACATATGCCATGGAGATTAATTGTTATGGAGAGAAGGGAAGAGGAAGAAAAAGAAGACAAGAGGCTTAGTACTGTTGTACATATAGTTTGGTTCTAAACTATGAACACAACACCTACCAGGGAGTCTTCTTAGGTCCTACTAAGCACTCAGCCTAAGAGACTACCATGGGCCATCTTGGGCACTGATCTACTGAGAATGATGTAAGATGGGAACCACAGCTTGCCAGCAGAGCGGGGCTTCCAGCAGTTCAGCTCAGCTATCGACCTATGTGCAAGGAGATAAGATCTGCATTGGGCAGCTGCAGGAGCTGCCATGGCTTATAAGCTCCATGCCTCATAGGAACCAGTATTTTTGGTAACAACTCCATTGGCACAGCTTCCAGAGTTTCTGGAATGAACATTGCAGTTATAAAAATCACCACCTCAGGGATGTCCAAGGTATGATGTACCCTTCAGGTATTTGCAGTTCTCTTATGGTTCCTCCAAATCCAGATGAAACAGAGTATTTTTACCCTAAGAAACATGATTTAGCAACATGTTGGCACATACCATCTTTTAGCTGTTTTCAGGGAAGTTGAACTTGGATGTTAACTAAAGGTCAAATTAGCATGCAAGAGAGAAAGGGTTTTGTTAACCCTTTGCTCATAGTGGGATATTTGGCTATTTTACAGAGAAATCAGACCTGTTCTAGATTGTGAGCAACATGTAAGGGTGTCAGACATGGGATTTGAGATTTAAGGAATGTGGGTATGGAAGGTGTAAGAAATGAGTTAGGGATCTGTAGTATGTTTGCAGGTCAGAGACATGGCCTGGTCAGTGAAATGTTTGGCATCCTGGCCAGTTACTGAGGATACAGTGAAAGTGTCTCCCAGGTAACCAGGCTGTGCTGTTCTTCCGTCAGCAGACTGGATTTATGACAAAAGACAAAAATGGCTTCTCTTTTACGCAATATATGAAAGTATGCCAACTGACATGCCCAAAACACGAAGGAAACAAGCAGAGCTTCAAGAGATACTTTTTACCTTTACAGCTTCTCAGGCCCATATCCCAGCTGTCTCCCCTGTCTGTAAATGTCAGTGTAATGATCTCTTCGAACCTGAATACCCTGTGGCCTGCAGGGTTTGCAGGTTATGAAAAATGTGAGGTATCACATTCTTCAGTGAGGAATTCTTGGAACCTGGAGATAACTCCACATTTTGGGTTTCTTTAGGTTTTTTTCCTCCCTCTCCACTTTTTTTTTTTTTTTTTTTTTTTTGAAAATTAGCAAAGCTCAATTCTAGGAGAGTGGATAACTAAAAACCAAGAAGGGTCTTGAGGGTCCTGGACCAGATTATACACATGTGAGTTCTGTGTATTGCCCTATTTGCACAAGAACATGTGTCCTGGGTCAGTCCAAGTTTCATGAAGGCAAAATTGTGAAGTGGGGGGATTTTGCCTTTGATTCTCACTTCTCTTTTTAGGGCCTCTCTCCTTCTCTCTAGGACCTCTCTGCCACTTGGTGGATCTCATTCATGGGCCATGTTCACAAAGGGCCTTGTCCCCTTAGTAAACTGTTTCTATATTCAGGATAAACTAATTCCAGGAGGGATTGCAGGAAAAATTGCATTTTAATAGGCATCTCACCTGAGTGAAAAACTGTTAAGAGCCAAAGGGACTGAGTCTCTAATAGTGAGAGTTAAGGTGTGGCAGAAAGGGTGGGGAAGGGAGAGTTTAGAAGCAAGGCGGGAGGAAGTAAGATCCCTGGTCAGGACACTGAGCGACAGCAGGAAGGCACCAGTGCCCTCAGGCAAAGCCCTAAGAGAGAGTGTGGGCTTCTGAGTATTCTGTGGGCAAGGGCATCCACCGTGCCCCTGAGTGTGTGAAAGTGGAGATGGTGGAAGGATGGACAGGCACCTTTGGGCTATGTCTGTGCAGTTTCCTCTGGTCATGCTGGGGGTGCATGTCTAGGTGGGTAGGCTTTGGACGTGTTTGCATATGATTTGCAGGTGTGATTCTCCATCTACTGCAATCTTAAATTCATACTTTCATCTGTTATTTACTATAATGAAAACATTTGGGAAATATGTGCAATAGAATATGCTCATATGTAGATTTTAAAATCTAACATATATGTAGCACTTAACAAAGCATTTTTATAGCCATCATTTTATTTGAACCTCCCTGATATCCTAAAGTTTAAGTAGTTTAAATTGTTACCCACATTTTACAGATAAGGAACTGAGTTTCAGACCAATGATAAAACTTGCCAAAGTGTATACAGCAGAGTCTGTACTGATTTGAATTCTGTTCCTTGCACTCTAACACACATAAATTTTTTTTTTTGGAATTAACTGGATAGCTGGTTTCCCAGACATAACAAGGTTCACCTGCACGAAGGTTGTTAGTGCTCTCTAGGGCACAAGCTTTTATGGATGGGCGTCTGTAGTGTACAGAGGGTATAGTGAACATGATTGATATTGGGGTGTGCTTATTTAGGCAAAGAAAATCCACTGGTTGTCTTCTGTCCTCTTAATCAGCTCATCAAAGCCGAATAGGAACCTCTTTAATACCAATGTAATCTATAATCAAAGTATAAGATACTAACAATAGATAGTAAGGTGGTTTGAAAGTTAAAACTCTAAATCAGATACTATTACTAAATTTGGCAAATGAAGGAAAATAAACACAAGATTCTTAATATACTTGCCCTATGAAATAGTTTACGCTTCATTAAAAACAGAACAATAATAACATTTTAGCTATTCTTATCATTAAAAGAAAAAGGAGAAAAAGGTTTCTGTTTGTTTTCCTAATTTGCATTTAAATAGATTCATTTAACATTTACTATTTATTAAGAACTAGATTTGTATTTTTTCACTGGATTTTAGCCAGTAGAAGAAAAAATTACTTAGCTTGGTTAAAAACAAAAACCCCAAAAGGAAAGGGAAAAAAAAAAACCCAAATGGCTTACACATGTCGTCTATCTTCTTAATGAGACAAAACTATTCTGATTTCAAAGAGATACAATTTTATTATTTAAACATGAACTTTCTAGAATTTTTTGTTGTATTACATTTTGTTGAACCCACCATTTGTAGCTTCTCAAAAAACAAAGACATATCAAAAAGTTTGAAGGCACTTTGGAGATATTTTTAGTTTAAATGTCCTAGCTGGAAGGGAGCTTAGAAAGAGTCCACTTGTCTGGAGATTAGCAAAGGAGAACCTATGACCAACTCATAGTATTCATTTATTCGTTCAGTGAGTATTTATTGAGAGAACTAGAGCTATTTGAATCAAGTGTCCCTAGACACCTGGCACTCCATCATGGTGGGGCAGGCAATGGAGGAAGGGGAGAAAAAGGAGGAGGTGGAGGAGGTGGAAGCAGGCTAGGTATTGGCAGGGGAATGTTCCCATTGAAGAATAGCACCTTACTCCAGCTGGCATA
This sequence comes from Saimiri boliviensis, assembly GCF_048565385.1. Taxonomy (NCBI): domain Eukaryota; kingdom Metazoa; phylum Chordata; class Mammalia; order Primates; family Cebidae; genus Saimiri; species Saimiri boliviensis. Next base: position 27,668,503 of record NC_133456.1, on the reverse strand, counting down.
CCACAGTGCCCTTGCAGCTACCTTTTAGGGATAACTGCCCTGTGGAACCCAGGCAGAGAAAGTCTTACAGCCATATGAACAGGAGGCAAGCAGTGTCCCCAAAGCCTGGCTCAGTGGGCACTCAGTGAATGTGGCCTTGGGTAGAATAAATTAAATCTCCACCTTGGACTTTACATCCCTGAACCTGTTTTCCTGCCTGTGAAGTGGGCCTGATGATTGCACCCTGTGGGATTGTTTTATGGATGCAATTTAATGTTGAAAGGTGAATGGACATTTTGAACTCTAAAGCATCACACCATTGTCAGGGCTGAGACCAAGAAGCTTCCTTTCTTTTTATTTTATTTTATTTTTTGAGATGTACTGTTGCCTGGGTTGCAGTTCAGTGACACGATCTTAGCTCGTTGCAACCTCCACCTTCTGGGTTCAAGCAATTCTCCTGCCATAGCCTCCTGAGTAGCTGGGATTACAGGCACCTGCTACCATGCCCAGAAGCTTCCCTTCTCTGGCTATAAAACAATGTCATTTTTCTCACTGACATTATTTTATTCAAAAAGATAAAAATTTAAGTTGTAGCAATGAGTACATCTTTTGATCCAGGAGAATCAACAAAACTATTTTTTGTTTTGGGTGGGGGAATAATGCATTCCATATGCTTCCAAATTGAGCCTATTATAAACCAGGATGCTTACCTCCATTCTGCAAACCACTATCTCTTGCAAATGAGGAGAAGACAGAAATAAAATTACTTTTCCACAGTCTCGTATGGAGTTAGTGACAGAGCTGGGCCTGGAACCAGCCTAGTCCTCATCTCACTTGACTGTATATATACATGCATACGCATGCATGGATGCACATATACATTCTGCCTCTGCCACCAGTTCCACTGAATGCAACAGAGATGACTATGACCCTTACAGACAGTCAGGCTTGCAAGGGTGAGGATTATATATAAGTAGGTACCAAGTTTAGGCCCAGAGAAGACTTGTGATTGACCCTTAGGAAACCCTGGTTCCTGACATCACATGAGACCATCTAGTTCACAGAGCAGATCTTTTTCTCTTTACTGAGATGAATGTCACCTCTTTGGAACACCACCTCCAGTGAAAGCTAAACTTTTCCAGAATGTCCCAGACCCCAGTGAGAAGCTTGTATGCTCCAAACGTAAGAGGCAAAATCAGTTGGGATGGCATGGGTGCAGACCTCATTCTGTAAGAAGCTGATTCAGCAAAATGCACAGTTCTGTCAGCACCCTCAACTCTCACCTGTCTTTAACTCATTTTTGTATTCCTTTCCACCCTAATTGGCCCATGCTCAGCTTTCCCTACCCTGTAATCTGGTGCTGAGCAATCTGGTGCTAATCATTCTGGTGCCAGCACATAACTCAGCTGCTTATTTGCATATCTAAATCATCATTTTAACATAAAATACAGGGAAGGTCACTTATCGGCCACTGAGATATCCAAGAAGGTGTATGGAGTGAGTGCTTTTCATCACAAGTTCTAAGGACCTCAGGCATTTCAGACTTTCATTAGCCTCATTGATTCTTTTGTCAATAAAGAAAAGAAATGAGAAATTATTTTAAAATGGGGCTGGGAGGCAGACTTTTGAAGATAAAAATTACAGAATGAGATTCCTCTAAACTCCTGGGGCACCTATCTTCTTTTCCTTCTTGTCCTTAATAATAATTAAAGAAGGGGGAAAAAAGCCATGACCAAATGCCTGTAATGTCAGGGTGGCAGAGGCTGGAGGACCCAGGATAGTGCACACAGCACAAATATCGACCCACCCTCTACAGGAGCCCCAGCCTGAAATAAATCCTCTGGCACTCGGAAGTAAAGAATGGTCCTTTCCTCCTTTCTTTACTGTTGGTGTAGGTTGATGGAAGTGTAATTCAAAAGGGAGAATAATCTCCAAATCGTGCGCGTTTGCTTTTGGAAGGTGACGTTTTTATACTTAGGTGTGAGTTGTTACAGCCCTGATGTCTCTCTCCTGACCTTCAGACACAAATCTAACTGCCTACTACTGGATACCTTCCCTTGAAACTCTCATAGGCCTCCCAAACTCAGCACATCTAAAACGGAACATAATATTTCCCACCCAAGCTTTTTATCTTCCTCTTGTGGTACTTTTTATTACCAGGACTCAGGGTGCCATGCCAGAAACCTGACTGTTCTACCTCTTCCTCCCCTTTTCCTCTCTAAACAAGCAAGTCCTCAATAATGCTCCGAGTAGCTCTCAAATCTGCCCGTTTCTCAGACCCTACTGCCACTCCCCTAATCCAAGATTCCAGGTCTGCACCCTCACCAGGATTTCTGTAGCAGCCTGCTAACCATTTTCCCTTCCTTTCCAGTCCACATCCCTTGCTGCCATCAAAGCTCACTTCACACTTCACTACTCAGCTTAAAACCTTCCACCAGCACCTGGCAGCCGACAATGTGTGGTGCAGGTTTCCTGAAGCCTGTGTTCAGGGCTCTTGGTGGTCAGCCTGTCCCACCTACCTCCCCAGCCACATCTCCTCCTTGATGCCAGGATCCAGAAACACAGCTGAGGAGCCTTCATTGTCCTCAACACAGTGGGCTGCCCCTAGTTCTGCTGCTTTGTCTGAGCATGCCCCACTGACCTTCACCTAGCTAATTATTACCTGAATCAAAGCTCAATTCAGATGTCACCTCCTCTGAGAAGCCTTCTCTGCTCTTCCCCATCCCACTCCCTCAAGGATAGGTGAGGTGCCCTCCTCTGTGCTCCCTCAAGAGCCAATATTCAACTTAACAGTAGATTTTTTTTAGCTGTAATTTTAATTACATTGTGTGCCACATTGTACTAAAGTTGTATCTGAGTCCATGTCAACTGTCCACATTAGCCTTTAAGCCACCAATACTCAAGAACCATATTTTAGTCATTTTTTCCTCATGTGACCTCCAGCAGTGCCTGGCACATGGCAAGTGTCCCATAAATATTGGTCGAATGTAATTGAAATAGTCAATTCACTTCTCTGTTAAAGGGAAATAATTGGATAAGCCTGAAGTGCTGGCTCCGGAAAGCTGGCGCAATTGTGGCTGCTTCTTAGCCTGCTTCTGTGCTCAGCTCCTTCCTGCTGTACTCTGCAACTGAACCACAGCCTTTAGTCCATCCCAAATGGAGCATGAGGCTTAAGTAGTGCAGCTCTCTTTTCCAGATGTATTTTTTTCACACCTTTCCTGGCTTTCACTGACTTAGCCAATGTTTTTTGGTCCCCAGCATGTGTGAGTCACTGAGCTGGAATGATGAGGAGCCTCAAGCTGTGGCACATTGGAAATGGTTGAGTTTCCAGGTCCTCACCCTCATCAGGATTTCTGTAGCAGCCTCCTAAGCATTTTTATCTTCCCTTCTAGTTCACATCCCTCTGGGGAAGAGAAACTGTAAGGGACATGTGATTGCTGTCTTCAGATATTTAAAGGGCTGCCTTAAAGAGAAAAAAAGTAGAATTTTCTGCTCTGGACAGAAAATTACAGAAAGTCCAACTTAAACTGGCTTGAATAATAAAGAAGATTTCTTGGCTCAGGTCCAAGGAAGTCCAGAGACAAAGTGGAGACCAGACAAGGCTCAGCCAGGGCTCTGCCTGCTTCCTGCAGGTATCTTGGCTCCACCCTTTCTCTACTCATTGGCTTCACCTTCAGGCTGCCAGAAGAATGGCTGCAGCAGTTTGAGGTCAGAGCTACATACAATACTAGAGGAAGAGAAGCCATAACTAAAGAACTAGGATTCTGTTTTCCTAGAAGTTTCTAGCAAACTTCACTCATGTTTTATTGTACTAAATTGAATCACATCCTTATATCTGAGACAGTCGCATTGGTTGGGAAATGTCATGCACTGGTTGGCTTAGGTCTGGTGTCCTGAAGAGCCAGAGGTTCTGGTCAGCTCGCACTAAAATATGCAGGCTGCCTGGAAGAGGGCTGGATACCTAAGTGAAAACAGTGTATGGAGCTAGGAGGAGGAAAATGGCTCAATGCCCATTGTGCTAGCACCAGGCAGTACTTATATTACCTTTAAAACTCTCATCTTCTGGTTCCCAGTGGGTTATAGCAGAAAACCTGGAATTGTGAGGCTGTAGAGTTATGAGAAAAGTTGAAATCGTTCAGAATCAATTCAACATTGTGTGTGGCTGGGCAGTGTATAAGGAGGGCAGGGGCAGGTAAGGATGTCCCTGTTGCCTGCTTCAAGAATTTCTCCCTTCTACTAGTGCAGTAGGAGACACATTAAGCCTCCCAGCTTGTCTTCTCAGCACCTGTCCCTAAAGCAAGCATGCTGGGAATGGTAAACAGCTTCCTCTCCCATATGCCAATTACCTCACTCATTTTTTCTTTTTCCCTTAGGCTCTGTAAAGCAGCACACTGGGTGCTGGCGGGTTCTTAAGCTTAAAGTGAGGGCTCTTCTGAGAAATTAGGCTGTGGCCCACCCCTAGGACAACTCTGAGACTCAAAACATAACTGGTTCTCACTGAGCACCAGCAGGACAGCTTTTTCCCCTTCCGCTAGCTCTGAAAGTTTTGCCCTGTTTTACCCATGACCATTCTGATTACGCTGTGCCTTCTTGTCCCCTCTAGATGTTCGACTGGATAAGCCACAACAAGGAGTTATTCCTCCAGAGCCACACGGAGATCGGAGTCAGCTACCAGTATGCCCTAGACCTCCAGACGCAGCACAATCACTTTGCCATGAACTCCATGGTGAGCTGAGGGGCTGTTAGCACTGCCTGTGGGAGTGGGAGTGTGGGGAGAAGAGGGAGGAGGGACAGAAACAGACTTTCCACCCAAGGAAGAATGAAGAACTGTGAACATGCGGACCCTTTGGTGTTCTGTTTGTTGGAATGGGGATGAGTGTAGGGCATGTGGCCAGCCAGCTGTTCCTGCAGTAGATTATGCCTCCAGATCCCGCTTTACACAGTCAAAGAATGGACCTGGGGTTGTAGGATGCACTGGCTCAGCTCGAGTCTAGAAGGGCGAGTACCAGTTCCACTTCACTGACTTAGCCAACGTTTTTTGGTCCCCAGCATGTGTGAGTCACCGAGATGGGATGGTGAGGGGCCTCAAGCTGTGGCACGTTGGAAATGGCTGAGTGACCTGGGGCTGTTTCAACTGGGGAAGAGAAACCCTAGGGGACATGTTCGAATATTTAAAGGGCTACCTTAAAGAGAAAAAGAGCAGGATTGCTCTGTGTTTCCTTAGAAGGCAGAAATGTTCAGGGGATGGCAGTTTGAGCGGGAGGCAGGACATGGCTCAGAGCGGGAGGTGGGGTGGGATGCAGTGGGAGGTAGTGAGCTCTCCGTGACGGGGAGGGTTCAGGCAGATGCCGAATTCAGAGAGGGATGTTTGCTAACTGTGTGGCTGGAGAGAATTTACTTTGCCTCTCTATGCTTCAGTTTCCTTATTTATAAAATGAAAATAATAATAATAGTTACCATATAAGGTTGTTGTAAGGATTTAATGTGTTAACTGTAAAACAAGAACGGTGCCTGGCATATAGTAAGTTGTCAGTAAATGCTGGTGTTACGATAATAATAAGGATGGAGGAGTTTAGTCCAGATAACCACTCTTATCCCCCATAAACCTAACACTTTGGGATGTATTTTTGTTTTCCTGAGTGGTTACCCCAATATTTTATTTCAAAATTGTGTCTGCTCCTTGAAGCCATTATATTTCAAACTCCTGCAGCCTTAGAATGCCTCTCTCTCTGTCTCTTCTGCCAGCTCTTCCTACTTGAATTATTGGCCCAGAAGAATACCTCCACCATTCCTCATATATTTGAAAAACAAAGACACCTTATCATTGTAGCTGGTGATGTTGGGAGTGGGGCAAATATTAGAAAAACAAAACAAGAATCACAGAGGCCAAGAAGGAGGAGAATTTCGTTTTCTACCAAGCTCTTTTAAATATGCTATACACTGGAGTTCACACACTGGAGAAGGAATATTTTAGGTTGGTGCAAAAGTAATTGTGCTTTTGCCATTACTTTTAATTAAATAATTCTGGCCTCAAGTTGTTCAGTGTCTAGCTAGAGAAGGAAAACTTCAGACAATCATGGTGCAGCTTGCTATGTGCAGTAATAGATATGCTGAGTTAGCTAAGAACCTTAAAATCTCAGTGGTTGAAAACAATCGAGGTTTATTTATCGCTCCTACCACACACCCATCCCTAGCTCATAGGAGCTCTGCTTATCATAGCCACCCAGGGAGACCTGGGCTGATGGTGTAACCACCAGCTCAGATTTGCCAGCTCAGATGCTGCCAGCCTTGCCAGACAAAGCATGTGCCCAAGGACACACACTAGCTCTGAAACCTTCCAACTAGAAGTGACACATTTGCTCACATTCCATTGGCCAACACAAATCATAGAACCACATCTAATTTGAAGTGGCTGGGGACATCGTGCAGTCCTATCACATGCTGGGAAGGAGGGAGCAGGATGGTTGTGAACAGCTCTAATGACTACCACACTGCAGGATGTTAGGTAGAGGTGAACATCATGAGACTTGCATAGAAAGATCACTCTGGCTGCAGAGATGAAGGTTGTGAGACTAGGGAGGGAAATCATTAACACTGATTGTGTTATCAGTCTTGGCCACAACAGTCTTGTGTCTTCATCTAAATGTAAAGACTCATTCTCTTCCCATTAGTCTCCTGTGGATATTTCTTATCTCTGTCTCACTTTAGTGTAGAGTAGCAAAGCAGTTGATCACAGGTGATTAAGAACATGAACTCAAATCGTCAAGTTTGATTATTTGTGTGCCCTGTGGATTTTCCCTGGTGAGTTTTACAAATTCTGTGATAGAATTTTTACATCACCCAACCATCTGGCCCTAAGGCAGACAAACTCATTTTAATAGGAAACAAAGACAACCATAATTAGGGAGGTCAGATCACCACCAAGTCCCTAGAAACAGTGACTGCAAAGTTAAAAGAGCCTTGGGTTTTGAATTATCTGTACAACTACTCTTCTCTGATATTATGGGTAACAGAGTTAACAGCACATCAAACACCTTTCTTCTGACAGATTACTGTTGAAGTCTCCATTTTTTAGGACAAAAATAAGGGAGAAAATTTACTGAAGGGAAGTAACTTCTGGAACTGGGAGAGAGAAGAGAAGAGATGTAGTATACAACAGACAATTAGTGTTTCCCAGCCCATCTGTAGCCCCTCTCTCGCTGTGAATGCACACAGCACTCAGAGGCCCCCTTGGCCTGATTAGGCTTGGATCTTGTGGCTTCAGGGTGAGGGAAGGGAAATCCAAGTGTTGCTGGATTAAGTTACCTGGGCTCCTGTGCTTGATAAACATGGCCTGGTGCCTTATTACATGGGAAGTGTAAGGTTTGTTATAAAAAGAAACTTCCTGCAAAAAGGGATGTCAGCATCCCAAGCAGGTGAAAGGAGGGAATTACAGATTCCTTTTCTCTGGCCTGAGCAGTGGATGTTGCTGCCAAGAAACAGATGTATACAAGTGGCTATTAATCGAGCTCAATGACTACAGGAATGATCAGTTACTCAGGGGAAGTGGGAATGTGGATTGTTCTGTAAATTCACTGCAGCATTTCTGTTCTTGGAAACTATACACATGCATATACATATGCCCATACATCCATTCATGTAAAGGTAAATACAGCGTACTTTGTTTTAGGCTGCAGGTAAATCTTTTGGTATTGAATCTTGTTTTACCACAGGGAAATAGGCCAACAGTTCCTTATGTTTCAGGGAGTTCACAGATCCCTTTGAAATCAAATGAAGGTTATGAATCCTCTCTTCAGAGACATATATGCATAAACACATTTTTTAGGCAGTTTCTAGAGATTCAGGGGAATCCTAAAACCTGTCAATCGACCTCCCCAACTTAAAGTCCTGAGAACCTTATCACTTCTTTATTCACTCACTCAACAACTAATTAATGATCAGACATTGTGTTGAGTACTGAGCATATAGTGGTGAACAAGACAGAGATGATTATGTCTCATGGAGAGTCCACTGGGGAGATAGATGTAAAGGATATAATCTCACAAATATATGATTACAAACTGGTAAGTCTTAATGTTGGAAGAGTAAGGTATGTTATGACAGAGCTTAAGAAAAAGGCCCAATTTAGATGGGGGGTGGTCATGTACATTTTTCAGTCAACAATCTGCATTGACTTAATGTTGATTTTTCATTCATTGATAGTAATTAATGGCCCGTGAATTGAAGTGACTCTATAAAGTACCAAAGAACTTACAATTTCAAGAAGTCCTAGGTATATCATTTTGTCAGTGAAAATGATCAACTAATAACTTACTTGTCCAGTTTTATTTTCACATGTCAGGTGTTTATACATTAGTTAAAGACCCAACTCCTACAAAGGTGACGATTACTGAGCGTATTAATTTGCTAGGGCTGCCATAACAATGTCACAGACTGGGTGGCTTGAACCACAGAAATTTGTTTACTCACAGTTCTGGAATCTAAAAGCTCAAGATCAAGGTGATGGCAGGTTTAGCTTCTCTTGAGGCCTCTCTTCTTGGCTTGCAGATGTGCTGTCACGTGGCCTTTTCTTGGGCGCACACACCCCTCGTATCTCTCTATATGTCTTAATTTCCCCTTTTTATATAAAGATACTACTCAGATTGGATTAGATCTCACCCTAATGGGCTCATTTTAACTTAATTACCACTTTAAATACCCGATCTCCACATGCAGTCACCTTTTGTGGTACTTAGGTGTTAGGGCTTCAACATATAAATTTTGTGGTTATACAATTAAGTCTGTAATACAAAGAAATAATTGCATATCATTAAATCACAGAAGAAGAATCAGAAATTTGCTAAATTTTCTCTATGAATTGGTACCTGGAGAGGCCATCAATTATTAACATACCAAGAGTGTGGGAGTGATACCTTAGTAAATATGGTACATAAATAAAATGAAAAAAAGTTAAAATTGGTTGATCTTTAGATTTTTTGTCATAACATGTGTTTTTGAATTTCCCACTGGGAAATCCTGTTCTTTTGATCTTCAGTTAATAATAATAACAACAATAACAACCCACCTACCTAAACGCAGTAGGAAAATATTCTGTTGCTTCTTACAGTGCCTCAGAAAACCACCTTTCCTGAAGTCTTTGGGGCCTTCCTCTTTTTAAATTCTGCCTTCTGTTGTGGAAGCCTTTTGCATAAATTTTCCTTCCCCTGAGTGTGGTCTTCTTCTCTGATTGGAGTGTGGGCAGATGGAAGTGAAGTTGGGTGGTAATAGTCACAGAACAGTCATATAGCCATCTATGTTCTGGTTCTTCATGAGACTCACAGGAGTACATGCAAACATAACACAATCTTATTTACAATTTTAATTAGCTGGTTCTTTGGGAAAAATAAATTGCTAATGGCTTCTGTCTAGAGTTTTAAAATATGAAATGATATTCATTTCCTATTATGAATATGAGGATTCACAGTAGTGATAAAAATGTGCAGCTGGGCAAGAGGAATTCCTTCTGCTGCAGCATGCTTGATAGCTGTTTTAATCCCATTAATTTGCTCAACAAAGGCACACATTGCCCCTTGATGGTGTGGAAATCAGACCAGTTGCAGAAAAGACTACAGTGTTCTCTCTTTGTTTTGAGGAAAGGTTATAAATGAGCACCAAGGAAAAATCAGATCTGGTATGTGAAAACTCAAGATTCTGAGGCAGGTGGTCTCCCAACTCTAATCTCCCATCTCTAATCTGAGAAACCTTGCCCTTGGGCCCTCTGTCATCTTTGATTCTTGTCATCCCCAAACCGTGATTCTGTGGTACTTCCCATCTCCAAACAGGCATCACTTTTTAGAATGACAGAATTTCTAGATTTTGATGTAAACACACACACACACACACACACACACACACACACACACGCTATTGTAATGCTTAAGTAGCCAGTGTTTGACTCTGCCATAACTGCAAAGCCCCTTAGTAGACACAGAATGCACTTTTAAAAAATGAAGACGAAGAGTTCAATCTTATCTGGTAAGCATTAGTCTTTGTAGTATAATTTTTTCTCAAAGAATCACATAAGGAGCTTGCTAAACATGCAGATTTCTTTTTGATTACCACCCTAGTTCGGGGAAATCATAATCTCTGGGAGTAGGACCCCAGGACTGTAAACAAGTTCTCCAAGTCATTTATATGCATGTTAAATCAGAAAACTTTTTCTGTGAAGATCTGTATGTATCAAATAGTCACTCTCTGAAAGAAAACATTACAAGGTCTGAAGGGCAGTTCACCTCCAGCGTGACAGTATGAAGAACTCTGCAAACCTGCTATCCACCGAAACTAGTGCAAAATTTTAAAACAAGCATTTAAAGTCTCTGGAAATGGTTCAGAATGCATACAGCAATTGAAAAACATTTATTCAAGAATGTACACTAAAATACAATAACAGTGAGCCTGTGGTATTTGAACCGAGACCCACTCTCTTCTTTTCCCCTCCCAACTCAGTAAGTTTGAAACTCCACTCCAGAAAGCTTCAACCAAGAACACAGGGTTCCTTTCTCCTCCACCCTAGCTCCCAGTTGCTGAAACCAAGTTCTGGGCGAATGTGGCCCAGAGGTGGAGACTCCCTTCTACTCAGCCCTCACTCATTGAACAGCCTCACTCATGGCTATGCAATATGTGCCAGGGTCCCAATCACCCTTAGGCAGAATTTCCATGTTGGAGAGGTAAGCCAGAAAGACCTCAGGCTATTCATCTCCACTGACCATTTAGCTCCTAAAGTGGGGGTGCCATTCAGGAAAGCACACCATTGTCCCCAACCCCAGCTCCAGAGCCACAGCTCTGGAGCTATGGGGGTAGAAACAAACTATAAAAAGACAGCTCCAAATCTTTCCCCAAAGGAACTGATTTCATGTACAACAGAGGATGGAAAAGTTCAATCCACTTCCAGAAATGCTGTTAGGGAGGTTCTGGTGAAAGGCAATTAGAAGATTGATAGATTCATTGGCAACATAGGTTACATTTTAGGAAGGCTAGTTTGCCAGAGGAATCAGAGAAAGATATTTCATGGGGCCAGAACAAATTTCAAGCATTGACTTCAGGAACTATCTCTTCAAAGAGACCCAAATTTGATTGCATATGTCTGTGGAACCGCTTATACCCCAGTACATTGTTGAAAACAATCGAGCAATCAGCTTGCAATTAATGGAATTTAATTCCATTGACAGCACCAAGGAAAAGTCAGATCTAGTACGAGATCTGGTACCAGCTGGGTGTGGTCAGGGGAAGAGAAAATCAGAGCACTGCCAAAGCCACTGCCATTGCAGGGTTCCTGTGAGCATACCCAATGCTGTACCACCCTCAGGAGCAACATCAGAGGCTTCCTACTGTAGAGGTGTAGGGGAGAGGGAACACTGCAGTAATTCAGTCGGTTACTAAACAAGTATGTGAATAATGACAACAAGCTCCGGAAAGAAGTGGGGGAGACCGGTACCCAGAATTGCTGCTATATTACCTAAAATGTCCAATTTTCGACAGAAAATTGTGATGCAAAGAAACAGGAAAACATGACAAAAAAAAAAAGAATTAAAAGTATACACTAGGAAAAATAAAAAACATTCAACAGAAATCACCTGTGAGAGCAACCAGGTGTCAGATTTTACAAAGACTTTAAAGTTGCTATTATAGATATGTTCAAAAAAATAAACCATGGTTGAAGAATTAAACGAAAGCATGATGACAACATCCCCATCAAACACAGAATATCAGTAAAGAGAAAGACATTATTATTATTATTTATTTTTTTGAAATATGGTCTTGCTCTATCACTCAGGCTGGAGTGCCCTGGAACAATCATGGCTCACTGCAGCCTTCACCTCCTAGGCTCAAGCAGTCCTCCCACCTCAGTCACCTGAGGAGCTAGAACTACAGATGCATGCCACCATGCCTAGCTAATTTTTGTATTTTTTGTAGATACAGGATTGTGCCATGTTGCTTAGGCTGAGAGGCTTTTTTTTTTTTTTAAAGGAAATTTGGAGCTGAAAAATACAATAACTGAGACAAAAAATTTTTAGAGGGGCTTGATGTAGATTTGAACTGGCAAAAAGAATTAACAATCATGACAATAAACTAATAGAAATTATGCAATATGAATAACAGAGAAAAAAGAATGAGGACAAGTATACAGAGCTTCAGAAAAACATGAGACACCATTAAGTGTACCAACTGCTATACATAATGGCAACACCGCACGGAGAGGAGAAAGAAGAAAAAACAAAAATGTATTAGATGAAATAGTGGCTGAGATCTTTCAAAATTTATTTTTAAATATTTATCTATGGCTAGGATGCTCTAGGAATTCCAAGTAGGACAAATTCAGCAAGATCCACAAGCAGACACATTATGGCAAAAACACTGAAAGCCAAAGACAAGGAAGATCTTGAAAACTGCAAGAGAAAAATATCTTCTCTGTTACAAGGGAACCTCAATATGATTAAAAGCTGATTTCTCATTAGAAACAGTGGAGGTCCGAAGGAAGTAGGACAACATGTTAAAAAGTACTCAGAGAAAACACCTGGACAACAGCAACAAAGGAAACATGAATACTATGTCCAACAAAACTATCATTCAAAAATCAAGGTGAAATGAAACTATTCTGAGATAAACAAAAACAGAAAATTTGTTTCTAGGAGATGTACCTTATAAGAAAAATAAGAAATAATAAAGGAAGTTATTCAAGCTAAAAGCAAGTGACCCTTGATGGTAATTTGACTCTTGATGGTAAAGTGACCCTTGATGGTAAAAAGACAAAGAACACTGATAAAGGTAATTATGTGACTATAAAGTACAGCATAAGCACACATTTCTTCTCCTTTTTTCTTTTAATTGATTTCAAAAGCAATCATATAAAATAATGTATATATAATGTATTGTTGGGCCTATAACACAAAAATGTAGTATGATTTTTCAGCGATAGCACAAAGGAGGTTGGTAGGAGCACATCTGTATTAGGCTAAGGAAATTATTCCAGATGATAATTTGAATCCACAGGAACAAATAAAGTGATTCAGAAATGATAAATAAGACTAATATGACAAAAAGCTATAAACATATAGTAATCCTCCTTTCTTGTCTCAGCTTCTATAAAAGACATGAAATTATAGAAAGTGATGATTATAATAACCTAATGTGTGGTTTGTAACATTTATAAATGTAATATGTATAAAATATCACAAAAAGTGAGGAAAGGGAGTAAAGATCTTTAGGAATAACATTTTTATATTTCACTGGAATTGAGTTAGCATACAGCAGAAGCTGATTCTGATCAGTTAAGGTATATATGGTAAGTCCTAGAAAATAGCTAGGAATGTAATTCCAAAAGTATAGTGAAAAAAATCAATCAGTAAAGATATTAAGATGCTACACTACAAAATACTCACTTATGCAAAAGGAGCAGTACGTGGGTAATAGAAGTATAAAAAAATATAGAAAAAAGTCAAATGGCAGACATAAACTGTCTTAATAATGACATTAAATGTGAAAGGATTCGATAATCCAATCAAAGGTAGAAATTATCAGACTGGATTTAAAAACCAAGATCCACTGGCAAGTAACACTGTGAAAAACATTTTTTAAAAATATAAAACCCAGTCTAACTGCTGTATACAGGAGGTACATTTGGGATTCAAATATAGATGGAAAATAAAAGGATAGGAAAAGATATATTATGCAAATAGCAATCACAAGAAAGCCAGAGTGACTATATTAATAACAGACTCTTAAGTGGACTTTAAAACAACAACAACTAAAGATAAAGAGTGACTTTTTAAAGGAGAAAAGCATCAGTCTATCAGGAAGATAAGAGTGAACTCTATCTTGAACTAACAGACATCTACAGAGCAATCCACCCAATGATAGCAGACTATACCGTCTCTCCAGGGCATGAAACATTGTTCATAGTAGACCATATGCTAGGCCAAAAAACAAACCTCAATTAATAAAAAGGATAGAAATAATGCAAGATATTTACTCTAACCACAGTGGAATGAAATTAGAAATCAGTAGCAGAAAGAATTTCAGAAAATCACAAATTTGTAGAAATTAAATAACATCCTCCTAAATATCCAACAGCTAAAAGAAGAAATAAAAAGGGGACTTGGAAAATAATTTGAGATGAATGAAAATGTTGACACATCATACCACAACTTAAGTGATATAGTTAAAACTGTGCTTAGAGAGAACATATAGTTGTAATGCCTATATTTAAAAAAAAAAAAAAGTTCTCAATAGCCGAAACTTCTACTTTAAAATAAAAGCGCTGGAAAAATAAGAGCAAACTAAACCTAAAGCAAGCATAAGAAAGGATAATAAATATTAGAGTGGAAATTAACTAGAGAGTAGGGAAACAATAGAGAAATTTAACGAAACCAAAAGCTGGTTTGTTGAAAATGTCAACAATCTGACAAACCTTTAGGAGAACAACCAAGGAAAAAAATTCCTAGACTCAGAAATGAAAGAGGGGATATTATTACTTACCTTATAGAAATAGAAAGTATTATAAAGAAATGTTATAAATAATTATAAGCCAATAAATTAGCTAATAGATGAAATAAAATAGACAAATTCATAGAAAGATAGTAGCAACTGATACTGATTCAAGAAATAGGTAATCTGAATAGACCTATAGCAAGTGAGGAGACTGAATTAGTAATCAAAGAAATATTCTCAAAGAAAAGCCCAGGTCCAGATGGCTTCATCACTGAATTCTATCAAGCATTTAAAGAAGAATTAATCCTAATTTTTGTAAGCTTTTATTTAAAAAAAAAAAAAAAAAGGAAGATGAGGGAACATGTCCCAGCTTAAGAGGCCAGTATTACCCTGATACCAAAACCAGATAAATCTATTAGGCAAGAAAACTACAGACCAATATCTCTTATAAATATAGATGCAAAAATTTCCAACAAAATGCTATCAAACAAAATCCAATTAGCCAGACATTTGGTGCTCATATGTCGTGCCAGCTTCTTGGGAGGCTGAGGTGAGAGAGTTGCTTGACTTCAGGCGTTTCAAGACTGCAGTGAGTTATGATTGTGTCATTGCACTCCAGCCTGGGCACAGAGCAAGACCCCATCTCTAAAACAAACAAAACGAAAGAAGATCCAGCAACCTGTAGAAAGAATTACACACCATGACCAAGTGGAGTTATCCCAGAATTGTGAGCTTGTTTTGACTTCAGTAGGAAAAAAACAAAAATGTGATCATCTCAACAGACTGAGAAAAAGCATTTGACAAAATCCAACACCTATTTATAATAAAAACACTCATCGAACTAGGAATGGAAGATAATTTCCAGAACCTGATAAAAGGCATCTACAAAAATTCACAACTAATGTTATACTTAATAGTGAAAGACTGGATTCTTCCCCCCTTAAGATCAGTAACAAGGACACTCTTGCCACTTCCATTCAATATTGGAGGGTCTGTTCAGGGCAGTTATTCAGGAAAAAGAAATAAAAGTCATCCAGATTGGAAAGAAAGAAGTAAAACTGTATTTTCAGATGACATAATTATGTATATGAAAAATCTCAAGGCATTCAGTAAAAAACTATTAGAACTAGTAAATAAGTTCAGCAAGGTTACAGGATACAAAATCAATAAACAAAAATCAGTTGTATTTCCATACACTTAAATGAACAATTTGAAAATTGAATTAAGAAAACAATTCCATTTACAATAGCATAAAAAGAATAAAATGCTTGGGAATAAATTTAATGCAAAAAGTATTAAACTTATCCTCTGAAAACTATAAAGCATTGTTGAAATGAAAGATATAAGTAAATGAAAAAATATCTCATGTTCATTGATTAGAAGACTTAATATTTTTAGGATGGCAGTACTCCTCAAATCTTTGATCTACAAATCCAGTATGTCTCTATGAGAATCCCAACTGGATTCTTTGTACAAGTTGACAAACTGATTTTAAAATTCATGTGGAATTTCAGGAGATGCAGAATAGTTAAAATAATGTTTAAGGAGAACAAAGTTGGAAGACTCATACTATCCAATTTCAAAACTTAACACAAAGCAGCAGTAATTAAGACAGTGTGATACCGGCATAAGGATGTGATATGATCATATGATCAATTGAATGGAATTATGAGTTCGTAAATATACCCATGTGTCTGTCTGTGGTCAACATATTTTTGACAAGAGTGCCAATATCATTTAATGGGGAAAGAATTGTCTTTTCAACAAATGGTGCTGGGACAACTGGATAGTCATATGCAAAAGAATGATGCTGGACCCTTCCTTTACACAAAATTAAAAATGGATAAGTTGGACATCATCAAAATAAAAAAATTTTGTGCATCAAAAATGGCAGTCAAGAAATGAAAAGACAAACTGCAGAATGGGAGAAAATATTTGCAAATCATTTATCTGATAAGGGATTTGTATCTGCAATCTATAAAGAACTCTTACAACCCAATAATAAAAAGACAACTCAATTAAAAATGTGCAAAGGATTTGAAGACATTTCTTCAATAATATGTACAAATGGCCAGTAAGCACACGAAAAGATGCTTGACATAATTAGTCATCAGGGAAGTGTAAATCAAAACCACAATGAGATGCTACTTCTTACCCCTAGAATACACTAGAATGGCTATAATAAAAAAAACTCTGGCCAGGTGTGGTGGCTCATGCCTGTAATCCCAGCACTTTGGGAGACCTCGGCAGGTGGATCACCAGAGGTCAGGAGTCCGAGACCAGCCTGGCCAACATGGCGAAACCTGGTCTCTACTATAAATACATGAAAAACTAGCTGGGCATGGTGGCTCATGCCTGTAGTCCCAGCTACTGGGCAGACCGAAGCAGGAAAATTGCTTAAACCCAAGACGCAGAGATTGCAGCGAGCTGAGATTGCACCATTCTGCACTCCAGCCTGGGCAACAGAGCAAGACTCCATCTCACTGGAACAACCAACCAAAAAATACACACACACACACACACACACACACACACACACACACTGATAATAACAAATGTTAGCAAGGATGTGGAGAAGTCAGAATGTTCATACGTGCCTGCAGGAGTGTAAAATGGTATAACTACTTTCGAATATAGTCTGACAGTTCCTCAAATAGTTAAACATAGAGTTTCTGTATGACCTAGTAATTCAACTCTTCGGTATATACTCAAGAGCTATGAAAACACATGTCTACATAAAATGTCTATATATTATACACAAATGTTTGCCACAACATTATTTATAATAACCAAAAGGTGGAAACTTTCCGTCAACTGATGAATGAATAGAAAAAAAATGTGGTATCTTCATATAATGGAATAATATTTATTTGGCCATAAAAAGGAATGACGTGCTGATGTGTGTTACAACATGGATGTACCTTGAAAACATTTTGTTAAGTGAAAGAAGCCAGTAACCAAATAGCGCCTGTTATTTGGTTTCATTTATTTGAAAAGTCCAGAGTAGGCAAACCTTTAGAGACAGACAGTAGATTAATTGTTGCTTAGAGACAGAAGGGAAGGGGTATAAGAGAGTTATATCTAATAGGTACAGAGGGTTTTTTTGAGACAATGGAAATGTTCTAAAATTGATCGTGGTGTTGGTTGTACATATCTATATACTAAATGCTCATATACTAAAAACCATTGAATTATATACTTTATATTTTATCTTATTTTTTTGAAACGGAGTTTTACTCTTGTTGCCCAGGCTAGAGTGCAGTTGGGTGATCTTGGCTCACTGCAACCTCTGCCTTCCAGATTCAAGCGATTCTTATGCCTCAGCCTCCCAAGTAGCTGGGATTACAGGTGCCTGCCACCATACTCGGCTAATTTTTATATTTTTAGTAGAGACAGCGTTTTACCATGTGGGCCAGGCTGGTCTTGAACTCCTGACCTCTGGTGATCTACCCGCACTGACCTCCCAAAGTGCTGGGATTCAGGTGTGAGCCACCACACCTGGCCTGAATTATACTCTTTAAATAGACAAATTGTATGGTATGTTGGAAAAAAAAAAAAAAGAAGACAACTGAAGAGTGAGTGTTTTATAAAACACTCAAGCAAGTAGGTTTTTACTTGCTTGAAGATACAACCTTCCTAAACATAGGGAATGGCCATGAACAGAGTGTGAACATCAACCCTGGTGGTGGTAGGGAAGCTGAAGTAGGAAGATCTGTGTGTACCACTCGGTATTCACTCATTTGTGTATTCAACTAACTTTTGCTCTCTGTGCTTTTTACTAAACACTGAGAACAGGAAGATTCACAAGACACAAATCTATCTTCAAGGAGCTTGAAATTTAGTCATTCCAAAATTCATGTATCTAAAGCAAAGAGAATTCTGCCTACTAGAGTATAAACTCCTAAGAGCAGAGCTTTATCTGTCTCATTCACAGTTGTATCTGCAGGAACTGTAACAATGCCTGGCACTTAGTAGGTGCCTAAATGAATACTTGTTGAATGAATGATGATGTTAAGCATATCACAGCATCTGTTACCAACCCTGAACATTGTTTGAGCATCAAAGATGCAGAACTAGGAAGGTAGGGCCTTTATTTTTGAGGGAGCGCGTTAAGGCATGGCTCCAGCAGAAGCTGAACAACCGCCAATTAGAAGGTGAATGAGAGCACTGATTTTCATCAGGGCTGGACATGCTTACATGTTCCCAGGTGACACACACTAACATCCAGGAAGTACCAGACTGCATGATCTTTCAAGTTCCACTGATTCCAAATATCTTTGCTTTTGGGATTCTCATCCTAAAGCAGAAGCAAAGCCACTAAAAAGCAAACCCCCATCCCCTGACAAAAATAGCATACAGTGGTTGCTGTTAACCCTGGGCTTCCTAAGGTTCCTTTAGGGAACCTGTGATTGCAAAGTACTGCATGTATCCCCAGCAAGACCTGTTCTTATCAGTCAAATTGAACAGGATACAGAGTTTGTATCTCACAGACAGCCTGGTGGGTGAAATTTCCCTTTTCTTCTGACTCAGTAGGAGCATTAGGCTTTATGTTCTGATCTGCTCAGGATTAATTTATGACCCTTGCTCTTGGCACCATTGTCAGCATTAAACTAGACCCAAAGGAGAGAGGGATGTGCTTTGAACTCAGCTCTGGTGAAGCTAGTGCATGTCTCTAAGGCAGCAGTTGTACACTCTGACTGCCCACTAGAGTCACCTGGAAAGCTTTTTAAAAATGCCAAAAATATCACCTGTGGGTTTCACTCTAGATTCTGATTTAACTGTACTGTAGTGACTCAGGAAATCTGTACCAGGCTGAGAACCAGGTTGAAAATCACTGCTGGTCCAGGATGAAGGAAATAAGCTGATTGGCATTAGCCCTGAGGTCAAACTCTAAAGTTACCAAATAATTAGCCTGTGGACTTGGAAGGTATCAGTTCATTTTTGTTGCTGTAAGAGAATACCTGAGTCTGAACAATTAATAAACAAGAGATTTATATGGGTTACAGTTCTGCAGGTCATACAAGAAGCATGGTACCAGCATCTGCTTCTGGTGAGGGCTTTAGATTTCTTCTACTTATAAAGGAAGATGCAGGGCGCTGGCATGTAGAGGTCACATGGCATGAGAGAAGACGGTCTGGCTCTGTCTCCCAGCTGGCATGCACTGGCAGGATCATGGCTCACTGCAGCCTCCGCCTCCAGGGCTCAAGTAATCCTCCTGCCTCAGCCTCTTGAGTAGCTGGGACTACAGGTGTGTGCCACCATGCTGGCTAATTTTTAAATTTTTGTAGATGCAGGGTCTTGCTATGTTGTCCAGGCTGGTCTCAAACTCCTGTCCTCAAGTGATCCACCTTGGCCTCCCAAAGTGTTGGAATTACAGGTGTGAGCCACCACACCCAGCCCAGGTTATTTTAACCACCAGCTTTTGTGGGAATGAATAGAGTGAGAACACACTAATTACCTTGAGGAGGAACCATTCATAAGGGATCTGTCCCCCTGTCCCAAACAACTCCCACTAGGCCCTACCTCCAACATTGGGGATCAAATTTCAACATGGGATGGGAGAGTCAAGTATCTAAACTTTAGCATAAGATGCAGATGTTTCTCCAATGTCAAGAGTCTTCAAGGAGAATGTGCCTGTCTTTTACTCCCTACTCCTATTCCCCACCCCAGCCTTTCTAGACACCCCATTTGCTTTTACCCACCATCTCTAATCGGCCATGTTTGGGGATTGGTTCCTATTCAAACAGGAAACACAGAGAATCCCCTTGGATTAGGCAGTCTTCTCAGTGTTGCTATAATGCACACATGACCTGGGTCCCTTCTGCCAGGCTTCTCTGAGCTGACCAGCAGGGCTTGGCTGATGACTCAGATTTCTGACTCATGGTTGGCCCTGCCTGGCTTAACCATCTATCTTGATTACTTATCCCCTTCAGGCCCCAGATTTCCCTCCTTTCCTCTCTCACTCCTGGTTCTCTACCCACAATCCTGGGACCTTCTCTTTTATGGCTTCTATCCACTGCTCTCTGAGGCCCTTTGTCAGCAGGTTCCTTAATCCCGGCTATGTGCTGTGTCCTCTTGGTGTTTGCCCCCGAGCCCTCTTGCTCAGTTGACCCGCCACTTATACACACTCATCTATGGCCACTACCTGCTCTCTGTCAGGTCTGCAGTTGCCAAGCAGTTAATTTGTCTGAATTTCAGCCAAACACGACTTAATCCTTTCTTTGAAGCCTCCTGCAGGTGAATGGAAGGCATGAAATG
Organism: Saimiri boliviensis; assembly: GCF_048565385.1. Taxonomy (NCBI): domain Eukaryota; kingdom Metazoa; phylum Chordata; class Mammalia; order Primates; family Cebidae; genus Saimiri; species Saimiri boliviensis. Next base: position 27,647,800 of record NC_133456.1, on the reverse strand, counting down.
GCCTGTGAAACCTAGTATGTCAGATGAGATATGTACATGAAAAGTCTTGAACTGTAAAGCAGAACACAAATATGAAGTGTCGATAATAAGCAGTGACAACGCCATGTGGGGACAGCATGGTAGCCAGCCAGGAGTACCAGACGAAGGACAGAGACTGATTGCAGACATTACAGGCGAGATGTGTGCAAGTCAGGAAACTGAAAAGGTGCAAGAGGTCAGGACCAGAGTTGGGCAGATGGGAATGGACCAGTACAAAAAGCAGAAGTCACAGTTTCTTACACAATCAAAGGTATAAAAATGAGAAAAAGCTAAAGGATTTTCTTCCTCAAGTCCTTTCAGCTCTACTTTCAAAATATATCCAGAATCTGGCCTCTTATTGCCACCTCTATGGCTACCCCCTTGATCTAAGCTGACATCAGCTCCTGCCTGGACTGTTACAGTACCTCCTACCCAGTCTCTCTCCCTCCACCTTTGCTCCCCAGCAGTCCATTCTGAACCCACGGCCTGAGAGATCCTGCCTAAAGGTGAGGTCCATTACATCGTGTCGCTCCTCCACTTAAAATGCCTTAATGTCGTCCTGTTCTTTGCACAATGGAAGCCAAAGTCCCTTCCCATCACTTACCAGGCTCCAATAGACTGAACCCCACTTACCTGTCACATCTCAGCCTTTACGACTTATTCATTTGCTCTGGTCATCCTGGGATTCTTGCTGTTTTTTAACCCACCAAAGACATTCCTGCCTCATGGCCTTTGCCCCTGCTGCTCCTCTTCCTGCAGATAGCCACATGGCTCACCCTCTTACTTCATTCAGGGCCAACTCAGGTGTCACCCTGCCCTGGCTTCTCTTACGTAGCCCTCTCCAGTCCCTTCATGTACTGTCTCTTTCCCAGGCACACTGAAATAAACATATAGTAAATATTTATTAATTTATTGTCTGACTCTTCTACTAAAAGGTAAGCTCTGAGAGCATAGGAATTTTGTCTGTCTTATACCTTGCTTGCACAATGTCTTGTGTTGTTGAATTAATGAATGGATGAATAAACATATAGGATGACATATTTAAGACTTCAGCTGTAAGGCAAGATATTGATGAAAGCAAAGTATAGCCTTAATCCTGAACTTTCTGGCAGTTCTGTGGAGACAATGACCTGTTCCTCAGGGAAGCTGGCCTGGGGTTTACAGGTAGAGATTATTGCTCCAAGTGAGGAGGAGGCAAGAGAGGTCGACCTATCAGACCCCTGCCCATTCTGGAGCCAGGCTATTCTAGAAAATCCAAGAGCAAGTCAAGCGCCCAATGGGAAAGCTTCAGAGATGAAAACATGCTTATTGAGTTCTCTCTCCAGTGGCCCTTTTTCTCTGGGCTGTGATTTTTAGATCTTCAGTAGAAATTTCTCATCATCTTCGCTCAAGGGAGAGGGAAGTGCCCCAGATGTTGCATTTATAGCAAGGTAAAACAGCTGGGGCAGTAGGTGCTAACTGTAGCTCTGCACTTCTTCTTAGTAGTGTGATCCTAGGCAGGTTATTTAAATTTCTCAGAACCTTACCACCTCATCTGTAAATAGAGGATAATGATAGTGCCTTTGTCAGGGATGGCGTAAGGGTGAAATGTGTTTGTGCGTTTTAGGCACAACATTTGGTGTGATGTTATGTTTGCAGATGTTCAGCTATTGTTAAGATCAGGAGTGCTATAAGAAATAGTTCTTGTTCAGGGGAAGCTCCTCAGAGTTCCTAACTGGAGCTTCTCAAACATTAATGCATACCTGTCACCTGGGACAATTTTGTTAAAATGCAAATACAGTATTTCTAACCAAGTCCTAGGTGAAGCTGGTGTCACAGATCAAGCTCTGAGTAGTCAGGCCCTGTTTTAAAAAAGGAGGGGGTGGTTTGGGGATAAAATGCTGATAAATTTCCCAGAAGTCTTAGCGGCTGTAATTTCAACCTTAAAGGTAGCCTAAAATTACTGCATTCTAACCAAGAAAAGCTGTGTTTTTCCCCTAATCACTTGCCTCACTGGTGTTCCTGAATTTGATTCCAGCTGTACCCATCCTTCCCCACCATTTAAATTTTGCAACGATGCTTCATACATAAAAATTTACCCTGCCCAAGGAGGTTTACTCAGGGCTGAGAAAGGAGAGAGAGGAGCTTCTCTTTTTTCTTAAACCTGTTCCTAGGTTTCCCGTGGCCTTTGGACATATGGCCAAGCGCTTGTTTCCATGGCTGCTTAATGATTTGTAAAGCAATTGCTGGAGGAAACATTGCTAAGGCAAGCCAGGCCAGAGAGACAGGACTCAAACGCCAGTGTTATCTTTGCTGAGCACTGCGGCTATTCCTGTTCCTTTTCTCTGTCCATCCAGCAGTGACAGATGGCTTCCACATGCTTTGACCTACTGTTTGGCCAGACTGGATCTGATAGTCATCAATCAGCTGCCCCATTTGGCCCCCCGGAGGGCACCCTGTGGGTCATTGGAGGCAGAATTGGAGGTTTCCTTTAGAGCTCATCACATCTCCTAGCTATTGTAGAATAGTTTCAAGCATGCACAGTTCTTATTCCAGATGTTACTATCCCAATATCCATATGTTTTGAGGTGGGATCAGCAGGTTTACATGGTAATGCTAAACTAATTAATCATAAACTAATGATTTAACAGCTTTAGGACCCAAAGTGAGTTTGATACTGGCAAAGATGTAAGTAATACATACGGTGTTATTAAGCTGGAGAAAGGAAGTGAGGCTGAGCTTTTTCCATTGCTTTGACACAATCTCTTTATTTTCTTACTGATTCTGATTGTTACTCATAAGGTCTCTGAAAACTGTATGAGACAATCTGCAAATACTATTCTTCAGCGCTTTCTTTGAGATTGACAAAATAAAAACTTAAGTTAATATAAGGTGCAGGGCACTAGAAAAAGGTAGCAATAAACAGAGGGGCCACGTAGAGAGGAAATCGAGATGCCAGGGTTCTAGTCTCATTCTTCCTCTTTCTTTGAACATGTTGCTTGACTGATATCACGCACATTAGGTAGATACAGGCAATGGCTGTGTTCCTTTATTTCCTAACTATAAAATGAGATTGTTGCATGACTTTGGCTTCTAAAAACTTTAAATAAAGTGATTTTATATTCTTTTCCTTAGAAAAGCAGTTTTGGTCATTAGAACCTACTTATTCTACTATATGTAAATTGTATTTCACTTAAAAAGTATGTATTTTTTTGCTGAAGTCAAAAGAGATGGGGAAATTTGAGTAATTTCAGCTTTGATGGAGTGCAACCCAGCTAAATGTATTAAAGATATATTAATATGATTTTTAAATTAAAATTAAAAATACCAAATGCCTGTAATCCCAGCAATTTTGGAGGCTGAGGAGAGAGGATTGCTTGAGCCCAGGAGTTAGCATTCAACCTAGGCAGTATTGCTAGACGCCATCTATAAGAAAAAGTAAATTTAAAAAACCAAATCTGTTAAAGTTAAAAATACCAATAAACTCCTAGCATTATTTATAGTGAGGAAGAAAGAAATTAGAAACAACAACCTGCCTGAATAAAAAGAGTGAGTTGATAAAAGTAGGAGTTTGAACATAAATTCCCTAACTCCATCAGGTATTTTGACATCTGATATTTTGATTATTAACTTCAATGGGGAGGGAGAGTCTCTTCTGTATAGTTTTAATAACCTGTTTCTCCCTGATTATATTATATATAAATTATATATATATATATATATAACATATATATACCAAAATTATTTTTAATGCTTCTATGTATAAGAGAATAGAGACGAGAAAAAGATCCTACAGAAAAATTCCCACCATCATGTATAACTAGTACAAAATAAGCATTCAGGCCAGGCATGATGTCTCATACCTATAATGCCAGCACTTTGGGAGGCAGAGGTGGGTGAATCACTTGAGGTCAGGAGTTTGAATCCAGCCTGGCCAACATGGCAAAACTGTCTCTACCAAAAATACAAATATTAGCTGGGTGCAGTGGCATGCACCTGTAATCCCAGCTACTCGGGAGATTGAGGCAGGAGAATTGCTTGAACCTGGGAGGTGGAGGTTTCAGTGAGCCAAGATCATGCTACTGCACTTCAGCCTGGGTGACAGACTGAGACTCCATCTCAAAAAAAAAAAAAAAAAAAAAAAAAAAAAAAAAGCACTCAATAACTGGTAGCATTTGGGTGTGCTTCCTTGGCATGTATAATGGTTTCTCAGTTGAGGCAATACTGTTTATAGTTTGTATTAGGTTTTTGGTTGAGCATTTGATTTTCATTTGACCTGAATGATTTTGCTGAGTACCTTGGCTCTCAGCTGGTTGTTTGCCTGGCCTCCCTCCCTTGGCTTTTGGATTTGGAGAGTCAAGGTCTCAAGAGCTTGTCGAGAGGACAGGGCCCCTTTAGGAAAAGTGTCCCCTAAGTGGTGGTTATACCTTGCCTGCTCTGTTGATCTGACAGGCAGATCACATCTTTCATTTTCATAATAATGATTAAAAAGTTGTAGTCTCATTAATTGGAAAGGAATTGAGAACCTTGTGCTCAGGACTTCTTCCTTGCAGAGATGAAACAGCTCTTTGATGAGCTCCCTCTGCCTCTCTCGAGCTGAAGACAAGTCATATTGCCCGTAGACCACAAAGTGAAGAACCCCAACACCCAGCTTGGGGAGGAGGCTTCTGTCACCTTTTGTAATACAGTTCCTGATAAGGAGAAGGATCTGTTTCCTTGTATGAGGATAAGATGGCTCCACTTCTGAGTGCTCTGGATGTGACTAACACATGCCAAGGTGATGGAGGCACCCCAAGAAGACTATCTCAGTAGACAAAGATCCTATTTTTCCAACTTAAGTTATGGAAGGACATTGTATTGAAAGAGCGGCTCAGAAAGCACCTTATTGGCTGATTCTGAATCCTCCCATCTCTCTGGGTCAAGGAAAAACTCATAGACAATTCTGGGCTCCAGACTTTTAACTCCTAGAGGAAGAGTATCTGCAGCAGAGGGTTTGTGGCATGTAGGGCATAGCCTGGTAAGTGGCTAGGGCAGCATTAACAGCTATAGTAGGGAATAGTAGGAACCTTGTATTGTGCTCTCTGTGAAAGACAATGAGACTTTGCTTATTTTGCCTCTTGTTAGAATTGTTGATAGATTTTCTTTTTTTTACTAACACTTTATTTAGTATGCACTTCACTTGGGGGCTTAATGCAAATCTCCTGGAACTGAATGAGGGAAAAGATAAGACATTCTTTACACTGTTGGTTCTGTGCCAGGCAACTGGTTGGATGCTTTATGTTATCTCATGTAATACACAGAGAGAGTGTCTAATTCAGAGTGGGGCCTGTGACCACAGGAGTGTAAAGTTCACCTCTGCTTTTAGGAGTGAAGTGAATGGGATTCAGATAATACCCTCTCTTGGCAATGATCTTTTCTTATAATCAGCCCCTGACACAGAGCTTAAGGTTACCAAAATGATAACTTGCATCAACTGATTATTTCTAGAATAACAAGTATTTGTTTCAGTATACCACATAAGAAATCACAAAGAGAAAATTTAGCTAAGGTTTTCAATGGAAAGCTATCATTATCTTGTTTTTCTAGCCATTAGGCGTAAGCCAGGAATCAGGTTGGAAGTAGGAGCCCTTTGGGCAGGGCTGAAAACTTTGATCAAGATTCTGCCAAGCAGTTTTTCACAACAATGACTCTGCTCCATCGATTTCAGTTAATCACAGCAGGGGACAAGGCCTCAGAAGAAGGGGCTCTCCATCCTGTGATCTCCAGTTAATGACTGTAGAAATGAAAAGAAGAAAAAGAATTTTGTGGGTAACAAAAGTGAGGGTAGGGTGTCAATATACATGGTTTTTGAGTTACAAAGATATTGTTGGAATTTAGTTATTTTTCCTATTTATGACCAAAATGATAGGAGGAGAGGCTTTGGGGTGGGGGAGTAAGATGAGGTAGATGACGCAACAGACCGTGCTGCAGGTACATTGCCTCCTGCAGGGTAGATTGTGTTTATACCTGGGCTGTGCCATGCTTTGGATAATGATAATAATTTAATAACAACAGACTGCATATATATGGGGGGTTTGAGTTTAATAAATCAGTTTTGAGGTAAGAATCTAAGAAGATATCAAGCTAGAATTATTAGTCAAGTTATTACCTTCTGGCCAGGGAAGCTGGTTAGTCTGGGCATCTCAGCTGAGGGGAAGGGGCTGAAGAGGAGAGGGGAAGAAGGGCCTCTGGCTCTTGGTCACCTGGAAGCTGAAGGACTCAGGGGGACCAGCTCCAGCCTTGGTCCTTACACTGCTGGGCAGTGAGCAAAGCCAGCATGAGGTGCTGAGACATGGACAGCAGGCCTGGGCTACATATACCTCTGGAGTAGACAGCACTATGCTCCTGGTCTCCTGGAACTGATACTACTTACTCAGAAATGGAATGTCTGAGATCATTAGGTCAAATCCCTTACAGATGAGGAAACTGAGGCACAGAGCACTCAAGTGACATCTTAAGTGAGTGCCAGAGCTAGGACCAAATTCATGGCTCTTGATTCCTGGCCCCATGATTTTAATGCTCTTGACTGACAGGCAGCTCTGCAAATGGAAGGGCATTGAAGGCTGGCAGGGAAGAATGCGAGAGCCATGCTAATGGAAGAGAGTGGAGGGGGCAGCTGGTAGGAAATGGGAAGGCTGTAAAGAGCCAAAATATCCATTCCTCCTCTTGGCCGTGTCCCAAGGAGAAACATAACTTCCAAATGTTCCTAATAGGGACATAAACAGTCACTCAGAAGAACCACACAAATAGATTGACCAAAGGCCATGAAATGTCATTTATGCTTAATGAGTAAGCACTCCTATTTACTCAGACTCCTAATGCAGCTCTTCAGCCTCATTCTTTCCTCTTAAGTCATTGGAGACCTTCCTTGCCATTACTCCCTTCTTATTTGTTGTGTTACTGTCCTTGTACCCACAGACAACTGCAGTTTAGAATCTATCTGCCCATTGCTCTCAGGTTCTGGAGTAAAGGAGAAAAAGTTGATGAACTTGGGTGACATGACTTGCCTGAAGTGTTTGATATTCTGAAAAGGGGCTACAGGGAAGAACAACGAGCAAATCCATAAGTCAGCATTATATTTATTCCTGTATTGTGAGGAGTACTGCCTCTACTTCATTTGTGAGCCATAATTATTTGTTGGTTTTAGCAAGACATTTCTCTTCCTGCTGATAAGGAAACAAAAAAGGCATTTACTGTGCTAGTCTAGAATATGAACTGTAAGCTGTGTTCTTTGTTTGTTTGTTTATTTGCTTTTAGTTTTAATCTATGATCAGAGGCTTAAAGGTTGAAGGGGACCGTGGAGGACTGCTAGCCTCCCCACCCTCTTTCATGCAGGGAGCCTCTTTCCAACAGCCCTGCCAGTGGTTCAGATCCCTTCCCTCTGAATCCCCACAGGGAGTCACTTCTACCTCTGTGGAAGCACTTGCTTCATTTTGCCTTAAATTCCAGTTATTTGAGGACTTGTCTTAAGTCTCAGCTGTGAGCCACTGTGGGCAGGGGGTAGGTGGGCAGGAATCCTATCTAATTCCTCTTTGATCTCCTCAACACAGAGCCTGGCCCACTCTCCATAAATATTTGAATGAGTGACAAGGTGCTAAGAGTCTCCAGAGGCAGCCACAGTTGGACACCTCTAATAGCTAGAAAGTTATTCCTAAAAGTAAGCAGAAATATGCCTCCCTGTGTGCCTTGGGAGGGAGGAGAATGTAACTGGCAATGATGACAAAGGGCTGGGTGTCCATAGGATATATCTGGGGACAGGGTAATGCCTTGCTCTTACTGCTTTTTTTACATTCCATCTGGCCAAAGTACACAAGGCCTTTCTCCAGGACAGGAAAACCCAGAAACCTAGATAGATCTGGATAAGGGACAGGGGCATGGATTCCTGGATTTGAATCCAGTTTGGGAGGACAGCTCTATCAGATACTGTCAATGTCCCACCCATATGGCCTCAGCCTGCCCTGGGGGTCATCTGCAGGTGATTCTCATACAAACTGACAGCTTCCTGCATTTATCTGCAGTGATCACTCTCTGACCTCAGAAGTGTGCTTGGTCTGTTTGTGGATTCGGCTGGAAATGCCAGGAACTTACCCCAGGAAGGACCTTCAACCAAAGATCTGTGGGACTTAGTGCATCAGAAACCCAGATTCCTCACCTCTCAGTGGGACAGCTCAGAGGTGTGTTTTATAGTTTCCCGAAAGGTCTCAACAGGGATTGAACCCCAGTTGCTCATAGCACTTAACACATCCATTATTCATTTCTCTCCCTTTCCTCTTTGACTTCCCCTCTTTTTTTTTTTTTTTTTTTTGAGAGGGAGTTTCGCTCTTGTTACCCAGGCTGGAGTGCAATGGCATGATCTTGGCTCACCACAACCTCCACCTCCTGGGTTCAGGCAATTCTCCTGCCTCAGTCTCCTGAGTAGCTGGGATTACAGGCACGCGCCACCATGCCCAGCTAATTTTTTGTATTTTTAGTAGAGACGGGGTTTCACCATGTTGACCAGGATGGTCTCGATCTCTTGACCTCGTGATTCACTCACCTTGGCCTCCCAAAGTGCTGGGATTACAGGCTTGAGCCACCGCGCCCTGCCGACTTCCCCTCCTTTTCACTATGCTTCCTGGGACCATGGCCAAGTAAACTCTCTCCCCGAAATCTTTGTCTTAATGTCTGCTTTGAGGAGAACCCAAAGTAAGATAACGACAAGAGCAGGAGATTTGAGGGACTCCTCATGCTATTCTTCCCATAGAAGATAAAACTGTATTTCTCTTGAATTTAAAAAAAAAGAAGATAAAACTGTCAAAATCAGTGTGTGCTTTCCCCTCCCCCTTGTTTCCCTCTATTTCTCAGTGCAGAGTGGTTTTTCGGTCAGTTCTATAAATAGAGGTTAATTTTCAGTAGAATTTGTGTCCTAACTCAGAAAACAAGGCTGAGAATGAATCCAACATCTTGAGAGGATAGTTATTTCCCATAACAAGAACCAGTAATATCCCAGTTCTGTTAGGAAAATGCACTGTGTCAGAAAGGTCTCAGGCCAGACTAAAAAAAGAGATGACACATGGGGGTCATTAGACATCAGGATGGATTTGTGTGGAACTTCTTCACTTAACCTTTTAAACTTACACAGAGACATTTTAAATTAGGAGAGACCCTATCAACCTGGCCCAGGTTTGGGATGGAGTGCTCAGAGGTCAGGGACAGCTAAGACAAATGGGGACCATGAGGGAAGTGAGAGAGGAAAACAAAGAATCTTCATTATGACTGCTGAGTATTAATGAACTATACCTGGGCTAGTAGAACCTAGAGAAAATGTTGTTACTGAAGAATATGTATAATCATTTGAGAAGATTTGTAACAAAGAATGAAGGTGCCTACCTGCTCCTCCTTCATGCAGATATTGTGTGATTCAGAAAAGCTCCCTGTGGATGCCACATTACCTGATTGTTTTGACACCTCAGACAACTAACAGGAGATAGCAGTTAAAAATAGCCATAATCACTGCTGTCTTATGTTTGTGGGGTTTTTCTTTTGTCTTGTTCTTTCTTTTGTCTTGTTCCTTCCTGGAGCATTTTTTTTGTTTGTTTGTTTTTTGTTTTTTTTTTTGAGACGGAGTTTTCGCTCTTGTTACCCAGGCTGGAGTGCAATGGCGCGATCTCAGCTCACCGCAACCTCCGCCTCCTGGGTTCAGGCAATTCTCCTGCCTCAGCATCCTGAGTAGCTGGGATTACAGGCACGCACCACCATGCCCAGCTAATTTTTTGTATTTTTAGTAGAGACGGGGTTTCACCATGTTGACCAGGATGGTCTCGCTCTCTCGACCTCGTGATCCACCCGCCTCGGCCTCCCAAAGTGCTGGGATTACAAGCTTGAGCCACCGCGCCCGGCCTTTCCTGGAGCGTTTTTTGATGACCTAATAGGTAACAGCATACAAGTTTATAAATTTTTAATTAGCAAGCAAAGATGGAAATGAATGTAAACAAAACAAGTAAACAAAACACAAGATGACAGGAGACAATGGGCCAAGAGAGCCCCTCCTTGATGTCCTTTAGGGTACCCACAGAGGCCTTTTGGGATCAGGTGGGGAAATCCTCCTAAATCAAGGAGGAATAAGAAAGGGCTTCACTGACCTTATTATTAGCCTGGAAAAGTAAGTGGCTTCAAATACTGTCTTTATTTAAACTTTGTCTGATGACCAGTGCTTCGGCTCTTTTGGCAGGGCTGAAGGAGGTAGGAAGAAGGTGGGGACATCTTTGCTAGGCGATAGGAAGATGTGGAATTACCATGTTTCCTTCGCCCTCTTTGATGAGTACTTCTGCCTTGTATGTAGGTGGCAATAATGCCCTGGGTACAGCCCTCTCTTGAGCAAGAGAGATGTCTCTGCCTCTGTTAGCTTGTGTCCTTATCTGAGCCATCACTTCCAAAGAGCACTCTTGGGAGTGATATGCCATCTCCAGGAATGACCTCGTATGATGGTTGTGAGGATTACATAAAGGCAGTCCATGTAAAGTGACTGCTTAAAGTGCATTAACAGTTGGCACAAAATCTATGCTGGCTCCCCACAGTGAAAGGTCCGTGATATCTACTGAAATTGAATTGTAGAAAAAGATTTCCCTTGGTCGAAAAACAAATACACTAATATAGGCTGTACCAGCTTCTCTCACTCAAGACTTTTTGTTTTGGGTAGCTCCCTTCCCCAAATATGCACCCCACAAAAGTGCTCATTGTATGTCTTTTGAGCTTGCCCCACTGAGCATTCTCCTTTGCTTTCCAGAATGCCTATGTCAACATCAACCGCATCATGTCTGTGGCTTCCCGCCTCTCTGAGGCTGGCCATTATGCCTCACAACAAATCAAGCAGATCTCCACCCAGCTAGACCAGGAGTGGAAGAGCTTTGCCGCTGCCCTGGATGAACGCAGCACCATCCTCGCCATGTCTGCTGTGTTCCACCAGAAGGCTGAGCAGGTAAGGCCGCAAAACCCACAGCAGCTGCTCTTGGTGGGAAGGGTTGGGCACGGGCAGGGGAAGGCTAGGTAGGAGCACACACACTCAAGAGAGAGCTCTGCCTGTCTTTCTCAGACACTGAAGACCCTGCTGAGTTGTTGCAACAGTAACCTATGTTCTATCACTTTCACAACTCCTGTGTGCACAAAGAAACACTGGTAACTCTTGGTGACTTTGCTTGTCATACAAATAAGACGAGACCCAGAGTCTGTTTACATTTTGCTTGGTAGTGGTTGCGTGTGCATATGTGCATATGTTGACTGTCCACTTAGTGTGCATTCTCTGAACACAGATCAAAGGGGCGAATGTAAAATGATCATTGAGGTGCAGAGAGCAGGGGGACACTGATTTTACCTGAAGCATTTGCTGGGGATAATAGTAATATCATAATATAATGGATCAAGATAATAATTACTTGTACTTACTAAGTGGCCAGGCATTGGCCAGTGACACTGCTAACCCATTTTACAAAGAGGAACACTGAAGCTCAGAGAGATTAAGTGATTGACCTGCCTAAGATCCCACTATGTGTTGGAGCCTGTCTTGTACCAGCTCATAGAGAGACAGTTAAATTTTCAGAAATTTTGTGAGCTGATTATCACATTTAGTCATTGCTTAATTATGTAAGTTTATCATTAAATATGTTATGTTAAAAGCAAAGTTAATAAATATTCAAAACTCATCATTTCCTGATTATTTTACGACCTGTTGTTATTACCTATGTTCTTGAGGTCATTTTTATGTATTTATTTTTTTCTATGGTGGAAATACCATACAGTTGTGTGCTGTGTATGGATCATCTCTTCCCAACTCCATGTTGGTGATGTCACATTGGTATCTTGAAACACACCATGGTAGGAGTTTCATATTATAGAAATTATCAGATGCTACAAACCAGGGATTGGTCTATTGCTTTACTGTTGCCTGGAGTCTTAAGAAAATGAGGGAGAAAGTGTTTTAAAATGCAGACTGAACTTAAAAACGTACTCTGTGTATAGCTGTTACACTGTGAATAACACACAAAAATCAAGGAAATATTCTTCCAATATTAAAAAAGACTGTTATTTGGTTCAGCAAAGAAGTTGCTGACATCCTGGATGAACAAGTGATATTCTGGCATAAGTATTCAGGTGTTTTTCATTTTTGTTTCACTCCTTAACGTAGTGAATATATCAACCAGCATGTATGTCAGAACTATACATGTTTGTCAGTTGCAACCATAGGTCAAAAGCATACTGTGAGAATCAATTGGCTACATTAAATATACAATACAGAGCATTGTATATGTTATTATTCTCTGTAAGTTGTGGGATATAGATTCTTTATATCGGTAGAATTTGTAAATGCACTTACCTATGTATGTATAATATATAGTCATAACGCACATACGTATATGTGTTGGTTGTTAAACATTTACTAACACACCACTGCTAACGTCACACAATCTATGAGTAGACAGGCTTTCAACTCAGGTGTGTTTAACACTAAGCCTGTGTTCTTAACCTCTACATTTCTTTCTTTGCATCACATTTGGGTAACGTAGGCCAGGGAGAGTCAGATACCTGGTCACACCTTAAATCTCTCCCTCTGTTACCCTGTCTAGCATGGAAGCATGATTAAGGCAACGCAGCATGATTAAGAGTCTAGACTTTAAGGCAAGACACATGGATTCTGATCCCAGTTCTACCATTCATTCACTCTTGGGCAAGTAATGACACCATTTTTAGGTTGTTTCCTCATCTGTAATGTGGAGCTAATGATAAATGGCACAGGGCTGTGCTAACCATAGCATGAGAGATGGAACATGTAAGGTGCCTCGTGTGCTTACTAAACAGTGGATGTTCCTACTGTGGGTATTTGCTCCACATGCTATCCTGGTATCTTTTTATTTCCTCCATTTGTGTCTGTTTCCACCTGAGAACTTCCCAAAGACTGACATAATACTTATGTCAAGCATAACCCTATACTTTGAGAGGGATTTGGCTATATCTTTTTTGTCGTTGTTGTTAAGGTTGATGGTGGTAGGGAATGTTAGTGACTGGTTCATTCTTAGGGCCATGAGAATATTGATGTTCAATCTCCTGTTCTCTCTTCAACCTTAGCACTTACATACTTTATTCTAGGTTTTTACAGATTGGTTAAGGAAGACTCACTACTTCTCTCTTTGTCTCTCTGGCATTATCTCCTTGAGGTGAACATTTTGTGGGATATGCTACAGGACCCCTGTTAGAATATTGCAGAGAAATCCCAAGGGCCTTGAAGGAGTACTCCCCCATGATTGACACAAGAACGTCAAGTTACTCCCAGGGTCATTTGTAAAGTATTTATTGGTGGAGCAAAGAAGCTTCTAAGATTTCAGCATGTACATATTGTTTGATCTGATACTGGATGGCACCTGGCACTCTTCCAGAATTGCTAAGAAATGGCCTAATGTGTTACAAAACATACAGAATGAAAAGTCAACCATAACAATCAACAGGTCAGGGACTGAAAGCTCACAGTGACAACAAAACTAGAATGCAAGCAGTTGCAGTGCCAGAGCTGAGGAAACAAGAGAAGTGCACGTTTATGTCATGTTTCCTGACTTGGACTGGTTTGGATCAGAAGCAATTTTATTTGTATCTATTTTGTAATGCAATTTCCGCAGGTATTACTAGTCCTTCAGGGACACTCATAAACCATGCTTCTTTTTAACTGGAAAAAAAAAAAAAACTAACTCAAGGCTATTTTTTTTTTATGTGTTTATTTAAGCAGTTCTTTATTGTCCTCATGTGGGCTGTTCTTGGCAATGGGCTAAAAAGATATTTAGGCAATTAATTTAAATGGAGCTGTGCACCCAGTGGAGAGGAATCATAGACAGAACCATTCCAGACTGTTGGGTGAATCAGTTGCATTTTAAAGGTGCATTTTTCCACCCTGTAAATCTGAGTGATTTCAGTTAGCTCACCCTTTGTGCATGGAGACCCATAGTCTTCCATAGTTGTTAATTTTAATTTTTAAATAATTTGATGTCTGTCAAGATCTATATCTACATATCCCTGGATGCAGTAGGTGTAGCACAGTCTTTCCCCCTAGGCTGCCTCTCTTGCTTCCACCCCTCAGGAGACTGACCCAACAGTGGGAGTCTTGTTGAGGACAGTCTCCATCACCTGTGGGAATGGTCTCTGCAAGTTCCCTGGAGTTCCTGGTGGTCCTGTGTGAGGTGTTTTTTGCTTGTCTTCACAACTGGATGTACACACTGTAAAGCACAGGTGTGGAACGTCTTCAGCCCCTCACCTATACCTGTGAGTATGCATGGGACAGGAAATGCTAATGTATTAGTGGAATGGGGTGAGCTGTTTCCATACCTGGGCATTACAGTTTGTGTGTAGCTACAACCTATTAAACATCTGACGACTCACCTGCCCCCTACAGTTTCATAATAGTCATTTTTTTCTTTTCTTTTTTTTTTTTTTTTTTGAGACAGAATCTTGCTCTGTCACCAGGCTGGAGTGCAGTGGCACAATCTCAGCTCACTGCAACCTCCACCTCCTGGGTTCAAGCGATTCTTCCACCTCGGCCTTCTGAGTAGCTGGGACGACAGGCATGTGCCAGCATGCCCAGCTAATTTTTGTATTTTTAGCAGAGACGGGGTTTCACCATGTTGGCCAGGATGGTCTCGATCTCTTGATCTTGTGATCTGCCTACCTCGGCCTTCCAAAGTGCTGGGATTACAGGCATGAGCCACCATGCCCGGCCTCATAATGGTCATTTTTCTGGAGACTATACTTCCTAAATGGGTCTGATTTCTTACTACAGGTTAGTGTTTGTAGAATTAGAAAACTCTACCCTCTACAGTGTTCTCTGAAGGCTTTCGGAAGTCCCGATGTTTCTTCCCAAGGTATCTGATCCTCTCTCCATAATCCACCCAACTCCCCACCCTCGGTGCTGCCCCACTGACCCACCTGACATCTCCTTCCAGTTCCTGTCTGGAGTGGATGCCTGGTGCAAGATGTGCAGTGAAGGTGGTCTGCCATCTGAGATGCAGGACCTGGAGCTGGCAATCCATCACCACCAGACCTTGTATGAGCAGGTGACCCAAGCCTACACAGAGGTGAGAATGGAGCAGGGCAGCCATGGGTCTTGGGCATGTCTGCATGTGGGTGGGTGATGAGGGCACTGGCCTGCGCACTGTGAAATAGCCTGGGTGGGACTAAGAAGAAGAGAGTCTGTTTTTCTTTTTTTGGTGACATCTGTAAGAACCTTGATCTGTGAACTATGGTGTCTCCAGCCAGGAAACAGAAAAAATTGGGGCCACTATTAAGCACCACCTTGGCGTACTCACATTCATTCTCTTTCTCTATCTCTCTCTCTCCCCGCTTCCTTCCTTCCTTCCTTCATTTCTTCCTCTTTCCTTTCTCTCTCTCTCTCTCTCTCTTTATATATATATATATATATATATATATATATATATATATATATATATATATATATACCTGTCTCATCCTGTGTGTGAAGATTGGACTTTCTTCTCTTGGGGGAGGCATATAAGGAAATGAAACTGTGCTTCTCTGGAGTTTGCTTTCTGGTTGGTGAATGGACATGTTCACAGTAGCTCTGCCACCTTTTTATGAAAAAGCTCATTAAAAAATAATTAATTTTAATACTGGAAGATCCAGAGGAAATCACACAGGGTGGAGATACGTGTTTGCAGGAGCAAGAAGCTTCCATGGATATGAAGGACAAAGGCTCTTCCATTGAAGATCAAAGGCAGAGGTGTTACTGCAAAGTTAAGAAAGGGAGGGGGGAACCTCTTAACCGTCCTCTCAAAGTGAAAGGAAGCAGTTACATATGTATATCTGTGTAGATATGCACAAGTTAGTAGGTTTGTTAACTGGCATGACTTTTGTGAGTGGGGAATGAGAGATGGAGGGAGATTAGGCTGATTAAGGAAGCTGGATGAGGAGAAGTGAATTCACATCCAGCCCATGTGTTTTCTCTGGGGCAGGATTAGTTAGAGGAGTGTTAAAATGGCTTCCTGGACTACCTGCATTGGACTCACCTGATAGAGATTCCTGGATCCCACCCCAGACTGAATCAGAATGTCAAGAAGTGGGATTAGGAACCAACATTTTAACAGCTATTACCCTTGGTGAGTTTGATGCACACTGAAGTCTAAGAACCAATGGCTTCTAGGTAAGGGTAAGGGTTTTTGCCATAGTCAAACTGAGTTTGACTCCTGGCTCTCCTATTTACTAGCTGTGTGATCTCAGGCAAGTTACTTAACCACTTTGAGCCTCGTTTCATCTGTGAAATGAAAGTGGTAACACCTGCCTCATAGGATAGTATTGAGGTTGTAAAGGTAATACTTGACAATTCGCAATTGCAAAAATATGGAAACAGCCTAAATGCCCATCAGCCAACAACTGGAGAAAGAAAATGCGGTATACATACACCATGGAATACTACTCAACCATAAAAAGGAACAAAGTAATGGCATTCACAGCAACCTGGATGGAGTTGGAGACCATCATTCTAAGTGAAGTAACTCAGGAATGGAAAACCAAGTATGGCATATTCTCACTTACAAGTGGGAACTAAGCTGTGAGGACACGAAGACATAAGCATGATATAATGGACTTTGGGACCATAGGGGAACACACTGGGTATAGTGCACACTGTTTGGATGATGGGTCTATCAAAATCTAAACCACCAAAGGACATATCCGTCTAACCAAACACCACCTGTTCCCCAAAACTATTTGAATAAATACATAAAAACATTGTACCCAACAAAAAATTAAAACAATAAAAATGAAGGTGAGGTATATTGTAATGAACGTGGCCCAGTGTCTGACAGCAAGGAGTACTAAAAAACGGTAATGTCTTCTGTCATTGTAGAAGGCACAGTGGAGGACTTATGAGCCAAATCTGATCTCATCAGCTCTGATCCATATGGCCCAATGCTTTGTCTCTTAGAATTGTGCCTCTGCCCATGAGTCAAGAATCTTTAAGTTTACTCCTTGCAAAATACAAATATAGAGAGTACAAATGAGATTAATATTATACTTTCACATATGTGAGGTGTGGGTGTAATTGTACATACAGATAAAATATTTCTATCAATTAATTATCAGGCCCTAGCATTGTGAGACTTAAACCTTTCCTCGAAGCCCACTTCAGAGGCCAGTGAGCTGTCCCTGCTTCTTACAGATGTGGAGACTGAGGCAGAGGATTGGAGCTCAGTCGGGGTGGATTTCTAGGATTTGGGCCTCCATCTCTAACCACCCTGCCCTGGACGTAGCATGGTGCCAAAAAACAGCATTTGCTTAGAATTTCAGGAAGAGAGCTCTCCTGGGTTTAGCCAAAGACAAGGATATTTGTTTTATTCATGACTCTGGTGGGCATCACCTCTGCATTGTTTATAAGTTACTTCCCCTACCTTACTCCCCTCACAGTCAATTATAGGAGATGGGGATAGGGGAATTGGATGGGTAGTAGTGGTTTACTCTCCTGGCCTCTGCTGCTTTTTATCCCAGCACCCCTCTTACCCACCCAGCCTTGAAAGCATTTCTGTGACCCCATGGGCAGGAGTAACAGTTGCTTCTGTATTCCTGGACCCCCAGCCATGCTGTTATCAGGGGCCAAAGGAGGAGTGAGGGAAGGATGCAAACCTGGCAAACAGCTTCATTGTCAGAGGTGTGGCGATAGAAGCACACCTCATTCCCTACCTTGCTGGCAGGATAAAAGACCATTTTCTTCTTCCAAGGCCTTCTTTTGGGGAAGACTCCACACCAGCTTTGACTTAATTGGTAACCAAATTTGGAGATTCAAAGTTTTTATCAATTCCCAGTCATCCCTGTTTTAAATTAAAAAGATGCATGTTCTATTGGGTACCCTGCCAAGCACAGGAGGGCCACAGGTGTTGATTGTATGATGCCACTTTCCAGAATTATTGATGCCTGTGATTGCGCCAGGACTTCAATGAGAAGAATGGCAGAGAGTGTCATCTCATTTTTCTCAGACTGAGGGCAAGTCAACCTAGGAATGTGGATGGTGTGTCCACAGTCTAAGTGTCCCAGCCTATCTGTGCATGTTCTAGAAAAAGTTCTAGAAAAATTGGTATTTTACTGCTTTTTTTTTTTCTGGGAGAAAGAAGGGATATAGAGTGAGACCAAAATGTTTTTAAAGGATATAGACAAAGAAATGACAAGGAAATAAAGAGAATGGGAGAGTGATGATGGTTGTATTAGTCTGTTCTCATGCCACTAATAAAGACATACCTGAGACTGGGTGATTTATTTAAAAAAGAAAAAAAAAGAGGTTTGATGGACTAAGAGTTTCACATGGCCAAGGAGACCTCACAATCATGGCAGAAGGTGAAGGAGGAGCAAAGCCATGTCTTACATGATGGCAATCAAAAGAGTGTGTGCAGGGGAATTTCCCTTTTATAAAACCATCAGATCTCATGAGACTTACTAACATGAGAACAGCATGGGAAAAACCTGCCCCCAGGATTCAGTTATGTCCCATCAGCTTTCTCCCACAACATGTGAGGATTATGAGAACTACAATTCAAGATGAGACTTTGGTGGGGTTACGGACAAACCATATCAATGGTGATGATGATGAAGATAAAATTGGTAGCCAGTATCACATGCCAGGCCCTATTCTAAACACTCTATGTGTGTTAACTCATTTAATCCTCACCACGACTTTATGAAGTATGTACGTAATTATCCCTCCTTTACAGACATGGAAACTGAGGACCAAGGAGGTTAAATAACTTGCCTCTTGTCACACATCTAGAAGTTTGGAGCCAGATAGAGGAAACTGGGAAAGAAGGAGCAGAAGGTTATGGTGGCAACTTATATTGACTTCATTTCTGAAATGAAGTTATGCTGTCCCACCTGGTGTGAGTCAGTTAAAATATTTACCAAGTGTCTACTGTGTGCCAGGCACTGTTTTGGGCACTGGGGGGAGAGCAGCAAGCAGGCAGGGTCCCTGCCTTCACAAAGCTGAAATTTAGGAAGGGAGAGAGTCTCACAGACAACTGTCCAGCACTCCAGCAACTCCCCTATCCCAGGATTCTAGCTGTTCTTCTCTCCACCAGGCTGGAGGCTGGGCCCTATGGAAGCTCTGGCTGGATAGTTGTCTGGCTGTGGAAAGCTTGAGATTCTCAGAAGGCCTAGTCAGGGACCCTCGGGCAGACTCTTCCTGTTTCTCTCTGTGCCCTGCCTATCACTGTTTTCCCTTAATCCAAACTTCTCTCTTTCTTACAGGTCAGCCAGGATGGCAAAGCTCTGCTAGATGTGCTACAGCGGCCCCTGAGTCCTGGGAACTCCGAATCCCTCACAGCCACAGCCAACTACTCCAAGGCAGTGCACCAGGTGCTGGACGTGGTGCACGAGGTGTTACACCACCAGCGACGGCTGGAGAGCATCTGGCAGCACCGAAAGGTGCGACTCCATCAGCGGCTGCAGCTCTGTGTCTTCCAGCAGGACGTACAGCAGGTAACAGGCTCTGAGCCCTGGTGCCTATCATCCATTCTAGGAGTCAGACCAAGCTGAAGTCCTGACCTAGGTGAAAAGGCTTAGGAGAGCCCAGATTTATAGAGGGAAAAATGGAATTCAGCTCTCAACTGCTCCACAGAACCCCACCAAAACACAAAACAAAAACTGGACCTGTGAATTACATGTTTCTTGCCTATGTGACTTTATAGACTCGCCTTCTCGCCATGTGGTGTTGGAAAGGGAGACTCAATCTCAGGAACTGCAATTCCTCGTAGTCATATGGCACATTTTTCTTTTGTTTTTTGAAGGCAGAGTCTTGCTCTGTTGCCCAGACTGGAGTGCGGTGGTGTGATCTTGGCTCACTGCAACCTCCGCTTTCTGGGTTCAGGGAATTCTTGTGTCTCAGCCTCTCAAGTAGCTGGGATTATAGGCATGTGCCACTGCACTGTCTAATTTTTGTATTTTTGTGGGGACGGGATTTTACCATGTTGGCCAGGCTGGTCTCGAGCTCCTGACTTCAGGTGGCCTGCCCTCCTCGGCCTCGCAAAGTGTCAATATGGGTGGGGGTTAGGGTTAGGGCCAATATGGCACATTTTTCTTTTGGTGAGCTTGATCCACCCTCAGGCAATGATTGCTAGACAGCCCAGGGGTACAGGATTAGCTGAGGATTGTCAGGCTTAGACCCCACATATGGTCCGTCTGGGATGCAGGGTCCCTGACTAGGCCTTCTGAGAATCTCAAGGTCCTGCCAGAGTGGGAGTGGAGTCGGGTATGGGGACCTTCAGAGAATTCCTTGACAAGGTTGGACCAGGAAAATCAGATTTAAAACATAGGCTGTTGTTCAGTGTATGTTTCATGATTACAGGTTATTTCTGACTTTATGTAATTTTTTTTTTATTATGACATTAGTATTGGCTTTTTCCTTTACCACTAATAATGAAGACATGGTTATGTTTCTGACCACAAAAGGACAATCTTACTATAAATGCCCTTTCAGATGGAATTACTCATTCTTTTCTCCTTGTACTTTCTCTTTTTCTGTCTTCTGGGGGACCCTGGGACCTTTGCTGGAGGACTGATACACTGGGTCAGGGGGAGCTGGTTGAGAGATGGGGACTGAGATCAAGGCTTACTGTCATCTCCTTCTTAGTTCACCATAGGAGAACTAAGGACGGGCTTAGCTGTCCTAGGATGGGCTCTGCAGAGCTGCAGAGGAGCTGCTGGGGTGGACGCACTTGTGTTCAAACACCTGTTTGACTTTTCTTTGGCTACCGTGCAACTCCAAGATTGTACATATAAAACAATTCACTCTCCTTTCATTCTTTTGTGGTATCAACCAGGTATAATCCAAGTATAATCTAATGTATTTACTGTATTATATAATAAAACATAATCCACTGTATATTTCCAGTGTAGTGAAATACACATGGAAAACTAAGAGCAACTGTACATGTCTTTGGAGTATTGGTTTCTTTCACAGCTGTTATTAGAGGAGCCTGTGGTGCTGGCTGCCTGAAGTAGTCAGGCAGAGTGAAGAGAGAGTTGGGCATTCTTATCTCACTTACTGTGACAGCCTCTGAATAGGAGGATAGTCACTGTGCAATCAGTCCCAGGAGCAGATGGGCCTTCCAGCATGTCCCCACTTCTTGGGCTGCTGTAACTCCTTTGCAGAGTCCTCTTCTGACTGGAGCATCAATTGAGTCATCAGAGGAAACACCTTGATCCCAGGAGAAATGGGCACTACTGATGTGCTGGCTGCAGTTCTGAAGTCTTTGTGGGACCTGCTGGGAGTGGAGAAGCAAATGAATCAGTTGCCTACTCCTGCCATCTGGAGCTATCCTGATAAATACATCATCCCTGAGCACAGGAGACCACAAGAGGCAGTCTGTGATTGAGACAGAGTGAGGTGCCAGCCTCTGAAGGCACAAAGGAGAGGCATTGCTATTTCAGTGAACTCTCCATGACTCTCAGAGATGATCTGGGCCATGAATTGTGCAGTTTCCATGGTGTCCTCTTTACCCTTGTGCTGATTTTACAGCTGTTGTCCTAGAATGGGCTCTGAAGAGCTGCAGAGGGGCTGCCAGGAGGTTGGTGAAAGGCCTTCCCAAGCGGAGGGTGGCATTCCAGATCAACTCTCAGGGAACTGCTGTGATCTGACTTTTCTGTGGCCACCACGACATCTAAACTAAAGCTAAGAAAAAGTATAAAACCACACCTGTGGCTGTTCTACATCATACTTTTAAAAATGAGAGCCTTTCTGAAATTAAGACCCTGTCAGTTCATTACTTTCTTGTTTGTAAATCCATGAGCATGGAATGCTTTTCTGTTTGTTTGTGTCCTCTCTTATTTCCTTGAGCAGTGGTTTGTAGTTCTCCTAGAAGAGGTCCTTCATGTCCCTTGTAAGTTGTATTCCTAGGTATTTTATTCTTTTTGTAGCAGTTGTGAATGGGAGTTCACTCATGATTTGGCTGTCTGTCTATTATTGGTTTATAGGAATGCTTCTTATTTTTGCACATTGATTTTGTATCCTGAGACTTGTTGAAGTTGCTTATCAACTTAAGGAGATTTGGGGCTGAGACAGTGTGGTTTTATAAATATACAATCATGTCATCTGCAAACAGAGACAATTTGACTTCTTCTCTTCCTACTTGAATATCTTTTATTTCTTTCTCTTGCCTTATTGCCCTGGCCAGAACTTCCAATACTGTGTTGAATAGGAGTGGTGAGAGAGTGCATCCTTGTCTTGTGCCGGTTTTCAAAGGGAACGCTTCCAGCTTTTGCCCATTCAGTATGATATTGGCTGTGGGTTTGTCATAAATAGCTCTTGTTATTTTGAGATACATTCCATCAATACCTAGTTTATTGAGAGTTTTTAGCATGAATGGGTGTTAAATTTTGTCAAAGGCCTTTTCTGCATCTGTTGAGATAATCATGTGGTTTTTGTTATTGGTTTTGTTTATGTGATACATTAAGTTTATTGATTTGCATATGCTGAACCAGCCTTGCATCCCAGAGATGAAGCCGACTTAATCATGGTAGATAAGTTTTCTGATGTGCTGCTGGATGTTGTTGGCTGGTGTTTTATCGAAGATTTTCGCATTGATGTTCGTCAGGGATGTTGGCCTGAAATTTTCTTTTTCAGTTGTGTCTCTGCCAGGTTTTGGTGTCAGGATGATGCTGGCCTCATAAAATGTGTTAGGGAGGAGTCCCTCTTTTTCCATTGTTTGGAATAGTTTCAGAAGGAATGGTACCAGCTCCTCTTTGTACCTCTGGTAGAATTCGACTCTGAATCCATCTGGTCTGGGACTGTTTTTGGTTGGTAGGCTATTAATTACTATCTTAATTTTAGAACTTGTTATTGGTCTATTCAGGGATTTGACTTCTTCCTGGTTTAGGTGTATGCATCCAGGAATTTACCCATTTCTTCTAGATTTTCTAGTTTATTTGCATAGAGGTGTTTATGGTATTCTCTGATGGTAGTTTATATTTCTGTGGGATCAGTGGTGATATCCCCTTTATCCTTTTTATTGTGTCTATTTGGTTCTTCCCTCTTTTCTTCTTTATTAATCTGGCTAGAGTTCTATCTATTTTGTTAATCTTTTCAAAAAACCAGCTCCTGGATTCATTGATTTTTTTGAAGGGTTTTTGTGTCTCTATCTCCTTCAGTTCTACTCTGATCTTAGTTATTTCTTGTCTTCTGCCAGCTTTTGAATTTGTTTGCTCTTGCCTCTCTAATTCTTTTAATTGTGATGTTAGAGTGTTGATTTTAGATCTTTTCCACTTTCTCCTGTGGGCATTTAGTGCAATAAATTTCCCTCTAAACACTGCTTTGGCTGTGTCCCAGAGATTCCGGTATGTTGTGTCTTTGTTCTCATTGGTTTCAAAGAACTTATTTATTTCTACCTTAATTGTGTTATTTACCCAGTAGTCACTCAGGAGGAGGTTGCTCAGTTTCAATGTAGTTATGGTGTTTTTGAGTGAGTTTCTTAATCCTGAGTTCTAATTTGATTGAATTGTAGTCTGAGAGACTGTTTGTCATGATTTGTGTTCTTGTGCATTTGCTGAGGAGTGTTTTACGTCCAATTATGTGGTCAATTGTAGAATAAGTGTGATGTGATGCTGCGAAGAATGCATATTCTGTTGATTTGTGGTGGAGAGTCCTGTAGATGTCTACTGGGTCGGCTTGGTCCAGAGCTGAGTTCAAGTCCTGAATATCCTTGTTAATTTTCTGTCTCATTGATCTGCCTAATATTGACCGTGGGGTGTTAAAATCTCCGGCTATCACTGTGTGGGAATCTAAGTCTCTTTGTAGGTCTCTAAGAACTTGCTTTATGAATCTGGGTGCTCCTGTATTGGATGCAAGGAATCCCAATGCACCATCTGTTTTTCATTCTCCTCTAACTCCTTTATCTTCCCATATATGTAAAAGGACTACTTCTAGGCCCAGATAGACCTGAATTGTGGAGGAAAGAACAAGGAGCTGCTAGATTCTTGCTCTTTCTGGGAGATGTGAATTTCATTCTATCTTTCCTTAGCTAGAGCAACTGTTTTCGGAGCATCCCCTGCAGGCAGGCCACCTTGGACTGCCTCCCCTTCTTCCTCACTCTCTATTTTTTCTCAAGAATGAGTCTCTCTGATAGCAAATGCAAGAGACAACACTCTTTGGTAGATAGTAGGTAGGATTTGCAAATAAAACACAAACACAGGAATAATCTGCACTGATTGTTTAAATCATATAATTCCATGATTTTGTCTTTTAGTGTGACTTTAACCCTCCTGCGCCCAACCTCTTTTTTTTTTTTTTTTTTTTGAGACAGCATTTCACTCTTGTTACCCAGGCTGGAGTACAATGGCACAATCTCGGCTCACCACAGCCTCTGCCTCCTGGGTTCAAGCAATTCTCCTGCCTCAGCCTCCCGAGTAGCTGGGACTACAGGCATGCACCATCATGCCCAGCTAATTTTTGTATTTTTAGTAGAGACAGGGTTTCACCATGTTGACCAGGATGGTCTTGATCTCTTGACCTCGTGATCCACCAGCCTCGGCCTCCCAAAGTGCTGGGATTACAGGGGTGAGCCACCACACCCGGCCCCAATCTCTATTTTTAAATTATAAAATAATTCTAGTTTTCCTATAACAAATAAAAAATATGCCAGTTGACAGAGGCTGGTTACAGTGGCTCACGCCTATAATCCCAGCACTTTGGGAGGCTGAGGTGGGCAGATCACTTGAGGTCAGGAGTTCAAGACCAGCCTAGCCAACATGGTGAAAGCCTGTCTCTACCAAAAATACAAAAATTATCTAGGCATGGTGGCACACACCTGTAGTCCCAACTACTCAGGAGGCTGAGGCAGGAGAATTGCTTGAACCTGGGAGGCGGAGGTTGCAGTGAGCTAAGATTGTGCCACTACACTCCAGCCTGGGTGACAGAGCAAGACTCCATCTCAAAAAAGAAAAAAAGAATTAAAAAAAGTGTGTTTTGGCTTATTTCTGTATGAACGGCTTTGTGCTAGAAGTTTGTGGTCTCTGCCTTTGAGAGTAGACACATACACCCCAGTATATATTAATGGCACACAGCTATCTGTGTTCAGAGCCAAAAAAAAACAAACAACAGTGAGCTTATTGGAGTCAGGGCAGAGAGAGTTCTCTCCAGTTGGGGTGGGCTTTGTACCAGTCCTTGGAGCACAGGTCAGGGAGATGGAGGTGATGTTCCTGGGAAAGACCAGAAAGCAGAGGACTAACTTACAGGCAGGGCACAAGGATGAGGAACTCTAACTGGACCCCTACTCCTGGCAGCGATAATGGGAGGTGAGGCTGAAAGGGTAGGGAGTGGTCTTGTTGGAGTGAATAGGTCAGTGACATATTTGAGGCTCCTATGTCTTGTTTTTAAGCAGTCTGGTCAGGTGAACTAGGGAAGGGCAGTGATGTCCGAATATATCTGCCTTGGTGACTTCCATTCTGAATTAATGAAAATTAATATTCATTTAAAGTCCATTGTTCCTGTGCTATAAATAAATTTTACTTGCTTCCCTCAGTTTCTCTGAACCCTCAGGTGGAAAATTACAGCTTTTACTACGTCAGCTCTAGTTTGCCAAAGACTATCTGAAAGGGATTTGACTGTCATTTTCTAAAAACTCCAAATAGTCAATCTTTTACTAGTTCCAGTGATTATAGTCTCTTAATGATGCTCAACCAGTTTGGTCATTGTATAATCCAGCTGACAGTTTTGCATAATAGAGTATGAGCACTTCAGGTTGCTCTCAGAGTGATTAGTTATTTAAAAAAAAAAAAAAAAAAGGTAACCAGAATGATGTCAGGTCTAGAAACTAACTCTTCCTGTAAGAAAGAAGGATTAAAACATCTACAAAGGAAAGGGTCAGGGCATATTCCGCACCTGGTTAGATCAAGGAATGCACTCATGGGGGAACCATATGTGCAACAGGTTACTTGATGGGTATATTGAGAAGAGGATTTAAATATTGGAGAGATGATTGGATTCCAACCCTCAGATTTTGTTACTACAATTAAATGTGTCTTTAGAAGTTATATTATTCAGAGCTCAGGATTCATCATCTTTATGAGTAAATATGATTGAATAGCTAATCTCTTCACTTGCCTTTTGTTTAATTTTCCATCACTGTGAGGCAGATGAGAATTTTGTTCCTGTCTTTCTGATGAGGAAATTAAGGCTTAGAAAGGTTAAGTAAACTTGCCTAAGATCACAGAGCTAGTGGCAGATCAGGGATTCAATTCCAAGTTCACCTAATATCAAACTCCATCCTCTTAGCCTCTCTACTATACCATATGCCCTATGCTGGGTGATGGGAATAGAGCAGGCGTCCCCAAACTTTTTACACAGGGGGCCGGTTCACTGTCCCTCAGACCGTTGGAGGGCTGCCACATACTGTGCTCCTCTCACTGACCACCAATGAAAGAGGTGCCCCTTCCTGAAGTGCGGTGGGGGGCCAGATAAATGGCCTCAGGGGGCCGCATGTGGCCCGTGGGCCGTAGTGTGAGGATGCCTGGAATAGAGACACAGATCATGCCCTTGAGAGATTTATTTATTTTTTTTATTTTTATTTTTATTTTTATTTTTTTAAATTTATTTTTTTTATTGCATTTTAGGTTTTGGGGTACATGTGATGAACATGCAAGATTGTTGCATAGGTACACACATGGCAGTGTGCTTTGCTGCCTTCCGTCCCCTCACCTGTATCTGTCATTTCTCCCCATGCTATCTCTTCCCACCTCCCCACCCCCCCGCCCCTCCCCCATTTCCCCCCAACGGACCCCAGTGTGAGAGATTTATAATTTAGTGCCAGAGTATCACTGGTCAAAGTGTCCTTATAAATTACTTGGTCCCACAGGATGATACTTGCCTAACATCATGTAGCTGCTAACAGCTGAGATTGATATCAAACTACCTGTCCAGTAAGATACAAGAAGGTAGTCCTACTCATACCCAAAAACCTTTTTCCATATGCTTTCTTTAGCAATTTATCACTAACACAGATTGCCCCAAAACAGACACTACCCATTCTCATTTATTTTTCACAGTTATAATTATGTTAACTTAGCATCACTGATGCTATTCTTCGCAGCATATATCTTGGATAATATCCATCTGCCCACGGCCATAATTAGCAGTTTTAAAGTTCTCAGATAAGTTTTTTTGATGGTGATAATCTAATCATTCAGATATTTTTCAAGCAGGTATTAGGTGATTCTTTGGGCAGCATGAATGCCCAGAAGGATCACAGGGTTGAGACTTTGCTGATTTGGTATAGATCGAGAGGGAGGCTCCTGCTTGTCTGATTGAAATGAAGAGAGGGAGGGAAACATTCCCATCTGCCTTTTTAGTGTCCCTGATCTTAGAGGAAGCACTCCATCCATCCCTTTCCCTGTGATAGGAGGCCGGGACAAAAGACTATGTGTTCCAGTCCTCTCCATGTGTTCCCTAGTCTCTGCAGGGCTTGGGAATGAGCTAGAGGCTTACCTCTGACATGCTCACATCCTTCCTGCCTGGAACCTCATGGGCTTCTAGTACCTTTTCTTCCTGGTTCCCCATTTCCCTTGCTATACTCCAGCCACTCTGTTCTCTGCCCTACTTTCCTTCTTGCCTCTCTTCCCTTCCCCACCATAGGCTTCTCCCTTGATGTTTACTTTGGTATTTACTTTGATTTTGTAAATGGAAACTCTGTTCTGACTCAAGAGTGGTTCTTCAGTGGTGAGCATCTTCCAAGGAAGGACCTGAGCACCTTATCTGGAAGGGGTGGGAGGCTGATGGGGCCTGGGGAGGCAGTGAGAAGTCTCTTGCCAGGAGATACTGAACATCAGGGCTTTATTGATCCACAAAAATTTTTCATATGTTTAATGTCCTCAATTCCTGTTTTATTGTTATATTAACAAGTAATAAGACAGTGACCATCCAGGGTACCTTTTTTTCTGACAGTCCCTATCCTTAGCATGTCCTTGATCTCTACATGCTAATTCTGGTGCCTTGAATACTAGGCTAAAGGATGAAGAACTCATACATGATTACTGATGTGATGCTGTTGAAGGATTCATGTAATCAGAGTAAAGGTTTGAGGCAATCTAGTGCCAATTTGGGGCTGAGTTGGGGTGGGAGGAGACTGGAAGCCATAGGCCTGGTGTGTGGCCATAGAGCATGAACAAGGGTAATGGGGCAAGCATAGGTTTGAGAGCTTTTTTCGGGGAAAAAAAATGGCTAAAAGTTATTTTCCATTTGTTACAGAAAATGAGGGAGGCATCACATGTAAATATGTAACTATATTTTTCAAAGTATTGTCCTTGGACCCCTGCATTAAAATCATCTGGGCAGAGTGGAGGGCTCTTTAAAAACAGATCATCAGGCCCTGTTCTACATTTCTTGATTCAGAATTTGGGAATAAAGTGGAGTCTATAATACAAAAAGAACCCCAGGTGATTCTTAAGCGTTCTAAAGTTCAAAACTGCTGACAAGAGTTTGAAGCCTTAGTGTTAAAAAGTACAGTGCCTCTAGAAACAGGCAGCAAGGCATCAGGCAGAGGAGGTTCTCTCATGGAGGTGGGAGGACCCAGCCTCCACTCTCCTGGGAGGGGATGGGTGTAGGCAGGCTGGGGCTGGAGGGGCCCAGGTTGGGGCAGCTGAGATTTTGGGTCTCTGGACCCTCAGCTGGCTTCTACCCAACATCGAGTCTGCCAGGAGACAGGATTGCAGCTCTCAGAGGAATCATAGTCTGTACATCTGCTAATGAGTTTCCACTGAGCCCTCTCAGAAAACTAATGGCTTCTCCTGCCATAGCAAGACATTTATTTTGATCATACTTGTTCCAAAGAGGTAACGGAAAATGAGTTGCTAGTAACTGGGCATTTCAAGTGGTGCCTGCATGCTCTCCAGTTGCAACCAGTGGGGAGCTGGGTAGTCCAGGCAGCCTAGGAGCTGCTCCCCTTCAGAGTAGTTCTTAGTGTGCTGTGTGAAGCAACAGAAATAATCGTGTGGTAGACTCTACTGAGTACTCTTCACACTGGGTGTACTTGAACCTTTAACAGAATAAAATGTCTTGCAGATGCCTGATGGCTCATAAATGCTCCTTCATTTACCTCAGAAAAATGACTTTCTAAATGGGCAGGGAGCTAGGGGCTGAGAGGTAGGAATTAAGACAGGGGAATTCTTCAGTTTACTTAAAATATCAAGCATCTTGATGTTTTACCCCATGGATCAAATTATGACACAAGCTGAATAACATATTTCAAATAAGATGACTTATCAGAGAGAGCCAGGTGAGGGATCAGAGAGTTGGGATTCTGATTCCACATATGTTTGCAAAAAGTCTCCATTTCTTTTCATGATTTTTGTCCTTTTCACACAGGAAGTTTTCAAATTTTATTTGTTACTCATTTACCCATTTATTCAGCAAATACTCTGAGAAGAACACAGGAGCAAATCAAATGAAACCCCTGTTCACATAGAGCTTACAGTCAGGGGTGGGAATAAAACAACACCCAAACCAAGCAAGTATGCCATGTGTCATATGGCAATAGCTGGTGATGGCGATGGCTGGCGATAGTAGAGAGCTGAATTAATGAGCAGTGGGGCCTGTTTAATAAGAGGTTCTGGGACTGGGCACTGTGGCTCACGCCTGTAATACTGGCACTTTGGTAGGCCAAGGTAAGTGGATTACCTGATCTCAGGAGTTCAAGATCAGCCTGGCCAACATGGTAAAACCCTTTCTCTACAAAAATACAAAAAAATTAGCCAGGTATGGTGGTGTGTGCCTGTAGTCCGAGCTATTCAGGAGGCTCAGGGATAAGAATTGCTTGAACCCGGGGGTGGAGGTTGTAGTGAGCCAAGATTGTGCCATTGTACTCTAGCCTGGGTGACAAAGTGAGACTCTGTCTCCAAAAAAAGAAGAGTTCTGGCTAATGGAATGGTACCTACAAAGTCCTTAAGACCCGAGTGGTTTCCCATGAGCTCAGATGCCTTCATGGCCACTATACAGAGATTTTTTGTTAATTGATCTCTTCAAAAGGACATTTTCCAGCCAGGTGTGGCTCACACCTGTAATCCTAGCACTTTGGGAGGTCGAGGCAGGTAGATCACTTGAGGTCAGGAGTTTGAGATCAGCCTGGCCAACATAGCAAAACCCCATCTCTACTAAAAATACAAAAAGATTAGCCAGGTGTGGTGGTGTGTGCCTATAATCCCAGCTACTGAGGAGGCTGAGGCAGGAGAATTGCTTGAACCTGGGAGGTGGAGGCTTTGCTAAGCCAAGATCACGCCACTATATTCCAGCTTGGGCAACAGAGCAAGACTTCATCTAAAAAAAAAAAAAAAAAAAAAAAAAAAATTCCTTCTCTTTGGCAGTTAGACTGTCTCCTGTGCTGAAAGGCATTGCATCTTGATTGAATGCTGGTTGGAATAAACACAATTAGATGAGGAAGAAAGGGGGTGATTAGGGAATTATGCATAATGACTGTTAGGTCAGCTTTCAAATCTAGTTCAGGATGTGAACGTCTCTTTTGGAATAGACTGTTCTGGGAAAGGACTACTTTCTGGTTGAAAAGTCAAGACAGAGAAAGGAAGATCTTTACAAGTTGTTTTAAGACGGCCTGCCTGCTGTAGTGGTAAAGAGCCTGAGCTCACCTGTACTGTTATCCCTAATGATGGCATTCCTGAATGGGATGGCAAAATTCCTCTCAAGATAAGCAGGGCAGGGACCTCAGTCACATATGCACTTGGCAATTCATGGCTATGAACAGTCATTGTGTGTATTTTGAGTGCAAGATGCAGGCAAGGATGCTGTGTGGTAGAGGAGAAGGAAGGGTAGGATACAAATGGTGAAAAACCCATACTCTTTACCTTCCTCTAGGAACTAACTACCTGCCAAGTGGGGCAGTGGAGAGGGTGGAGATGTACAAAGAGAAAACTTTGAGTTCTCTGTCTTTGAGACAGAGTTACAGTGGGAGTGTAGAGCAGGAGTCTTTCCCTCCAAAGTTCTGTATTAGAGAGGTCAGTTTGAGTTCAGTTCAATTAAACATGTACTAAGCAACCACTCTGTGTTGAGTACCACACTGCATCCTGGGAGTACAAAGAGGTTGGAGTCTAGTGTGAGAGACAGGCCTGTGGGCAATAATTGTGGTTTGAACAGAATCAGAGAAGAGAAACACCCACTCCAGCCCAGATGAGTTATTAAGGAGTTGAGGCTTTCCATAGCCAATGATTTTGAGGCAGAGCTTAAAGGATAAGTAGGAGGTAGCCTGGGAAGTGGGTACACGAAAGGAAAGGATATGGAAAGTGAAGGGAGAAATAGAGCAAAGCGTAGGAGATGAGAATCAGCTTTTAGGATGCTGTGGGGTGAGGCAGAAATTCATTTGAGGTGGGGTTAAGAGGGCGTAGGGTCAGGCATGTGGGACTTTGTATGTCAGGGTAAGGGGCTGCTCAAAAATGATACCCCAGTGAAAAGCCATTTCAAGAATGCACAGGTTAATTTCATTTAAGTCTGAGGGGATGCCTTTATTTATTTATTTTTGTATAAATGTATGGGGTCCAAGTATAATTTTGTTATATACATAGATTGCATAGTGGTAAGGTCAGAGCTTTTATGATAGCCATCACCCGAATAACATATATTGTACTCATTAGGTAATTATTCATCAACCACCCCCTCTACCTTTCCAGTGGCCACTGTCTAGCGCTCCACACTCTGCATCCATGTGTATGCATTATTTATCTCCCACATATAAGTGAGAACATGCTGTATTTGTCTTTCTGTGCCTGACTTGTTTTACTTAAGATAATGGCCTCCAGTTCCATCCATGTTGCTGCAAAAGACATGATTTCATTCTTTTTTATGGCTGAGTAGTATTCCATTGTAAATATATACCACATTTTCTTTATTCAGTCATCCCTTGATGGATGCTTAGTTTGAAGTTATGTTTTTAAAGTGGATTTTATATTCCTAACTGGTTTATTATTGGGATTCAGCTAGATTAACAATTTATAATTTATTTTTAAGCTTTATTGTATAAATTACTTCTTTGAAACTAAAGGCACATGTTACCAGAATCTGACTGACAACTATTATTGAGTACTATTTCCCATTCAAATTTAGGGGCACAGATCACTGACATTTATGCCTCTGAGTATCCCTTTCTGTGCTCATACTCAAAATAAGAACATGAGCATGGAAAGGGGAAAAAATCTTAAGGAAAAAAAAAGTTATGTCTTTGCTACCCCTTATAACTCCTTCACTCCTATACCAGTGACTAGTTCTACCTTCCACTCAGTTGTTTGAGACATGCCTCTGGGAGTCAGACTTACCACCTGCCTCTCCATCTCCCCAGTAGCCAATGACCAAGTCCTGGCAATTCTTTCCCCCAACCTGTCTATCCATATACACTGCCATTGGCCTTGCCTGCGTCACCATCACCTCTTGTCATAATTTCTGCCTCTGGTTTTTCCCTCTCCACTCTTGCCTTCCCCAGTTGATCCTCCACAAAGCAATCAGAGCCTTATTTATTTATTTATTTATTTAAGAAAAGGTCTCATTCTGTTGCCCGGCCTGGAATGGTGATATCATGGCTCACTTCAGCCTCAACCTCCTAGGCTCGGGGGATCCTTCCTCCTCAGCCTCCTGGGTAGCTGGGACTGCAGGTGTACACCACCACACCTGGCTAATTTTTTTGTAGGGACAGGGTTTTGCCATGTTACCAAGGCTTGTCTCAAATTCCTGGGTTCAAGCAATCTACCTGCCTCTGCCTCACAGAGATAGGATTACAGGTGTGAACCACTATACCTAGCCAGTCAGAGCAATAATTTTTAATTGAAAATGAAATAGTCTTTATCCTCCCTGTAACCCTTCAGTGGCTCTTAGGATGAACACTGGATTCTCCCATTCAGCACGTCAGGATTCACCACAATCTGGTTCCTGCCTTTTAGGAGTCCATTTTTTTTTTTTTTTTTTTTTTTTTTTTGAGACGGAGTTTCACTCTTGTTACCCAGGCTGGAGTACAATGGCGCGATCGCGATCTCGGCTCACCGCAACCTCCGCCTCCCGGGTTCAGGCAATTCTCCTGCCTCAGCCTCCTGAGTAGCTGGGATTACAGGCACGTGCCACCATGCCCAGCTAATTTTTTGTATCTTTAGTAGAGACGGGGTTTCACCATGTTGACCAGGATGGTCTCGATCTCTTGACCTCGTGATCCACCCGCCTCGGCCTCCCGAAGTGCTGGGATTACAGGCTTGAGCCACCGCGCCCGGCAGGAGTCCATTTTATACTTACCCCTGTGCAAGCCATGCTGGTCCTTTAAATTCCTAATTTGGTTAAATCCTACTCTCTCAGATCTCAGCTAAATCTCACTTCTTCTAAGAAGCCTTCCATGACTCCCCAGCGAAGGTGCATTTGGCTGTTGACACTTTTCACCTTTGTAATGAATGATGAATTGTGTGATTTAGTGTCTAGTGCTTGTTACCCGTGTAAGACTGAGTTCCCAGCATCAGACCATGCCTGCCTTGTTTACTGCTGCATCCCCACCTCTAGAGGTGTTATAGTGCCTGGCACTAGGGCACAATAACACTATCAAATAAATATCTGAATATGTGAATGCTTACCTACCCACATATGCTTCTCTGCTGCCTGAGGACCCCCTCAGACAAAAACAAAAAGGTAAAACCTCCCAAGTTGGAAATGTTCAAATACCAATTCAGAGCCATCAATAGGTATGAATGACTATCATCTTGTATACTCTATGACTGGTAATTGAGTATTTTAAATATGCCTTGTAGATGAAGATAAATAATTCAGGAATAAGATTATAAGGCAGGCGTCCCCAAACTTTTTGCACAGTTCACAGGACCAGTTCACTGTCCCTCAGACCGTTGGAGGGCTGCCACATACTGTGCTCCTCTCACTGACCACTAATGAAAGAGGTGCCCCTTCCTGAAGTGTGGCGGGGGGCTGGATAAATGGCCTCAGGGGGCTGCAGTTTGGGGACGCCTGTTATAAGGAGTACCTCTATGGGTACTTGTACTTAGTTAGGGTCCAGGATTTGGCTAGAAAGTTAATTTATTCTTTAACGAGTGATGTTCAGATTCTGGGGCCTGGTTCATCTTAATGGAACTCACTAGAAACCAACAAATATTCAGGATTTCAAGCCACCTGTACATTTATAGTGTGTAATACAATTATCAGGCACTGCTGGTGACTGCTCAGGAACACATTTCTCTGCTGTGCAGGATCTGCATGTAAAGTCAGATTGTACTCCGAGGTTGGAGGACATGGAATCAGGGTCAAGTCAGATTATACTCCCAAGGTTGGAGGACGTGGAATTAGGATCAAGACAGTATGTGGTCTAAACACTTGTATCACACAACAATGGCTCTAAGTGAACTGTCTGAAACAAAATAGTCAGAAACTTCATATATTGACTATGTTTATCTAGCCTTGAGTACTTTTTCAGTCTGGATTACTAAAGTCATTTTGTTAATTCCCTAAATTATTTGCTTTTTGATTTGTTAAATTGATCTCTGCACAGCTCCTGAACTTTTGTCAAGATTGCACATATTTTTCCTATAGCTTCAATTCTAATGGTAGAAATTGGACTAAATGATGGTACTATAACATCATAGGGCAATCAAAGTTATGTTAAGATGAATTGAAGTAAAAGCCTCTCAAACATGAAAGAAATAGGTTTTTAAGTGATGAAGGCATAGCCAATTAGGTAAAATGAAGTGCCACTAGCTAAAAATATATTGACATTTTAAAGAAAGCGGAGTAACTTAAAAAGGAAACAAATTGCCTTTTAAAAAATGTTTGAAAGTTGTGAAATCATTTTTGGGGAGTGCAAACACTTTATGCACGTGAACTAGTAGATGAAAAATATTCCTCTTCAACCAATTTGCTTTGGAATAACCAATTTTCTTAAAGCTAGAGATAAAAAATGAAATAAACTCATGAAAACATTGCCAGACAAGCAGGTCATACTTAATTGCTCAAAACTAAATTTAAAAAAAAAAATGTAGTCTGAAAAATCTGTTATCAATTCCAATACATTTATAAATGGCCACTGGTAATTCTTTTGTATGCTGAAAATTATCCTCAAACCTCAATTTGTTCTCAAAAGGGATTAATGGAAGTTTATGCATTAAAGTGCTAAAACTTTACTATGCTTGGCACATAATATATGGAAAACTTTGTGACTAGAAGTATTTACCTTTGTCCTTGCATGCTGGAGCTCATAACTCCTGTTACAGCACAGAATTGTGAGATCTAATTGTGGCAATCCAAGTAAAAATACATTCTCCTGATTTTTTTTGGTTGAAGTTTTGATGTAATTCTAAAGAAACGTAGGCTCTTCTAAGAGAGGAACATGTAAAGTTCCTTTCAGTGCCACCTTTTCAGTGTTTGCAAAAGGTAAAAATCTAGCACTACCACAATTTCTTTTTAGGGTTGTGCCTCCAGAATACTTAAAAAAAAAATGTGTATATGTATGTGTGTATATATATATATATATATATATATGGCCAGAATATATTATCAAATGTTTGTATTATAAAGTGTTTAAAATCTCCATAGGTAATGTTTAGATAAATTCATTTTTTGTTAATAAACTTATTTTCCTCATGGTGATAGACAATTACTCCACCTGTCTTCTTTAAGTGGATGTTTGTTAAGCCTCATTTTTATGTTCATATGTACCTTTCTCTGAACTAGCACAGTCATGATGTGGGCTTTGTGATCCTGTCACCAAAGATTTTGAAAATGTCCATACTTGGCACACTGCAGATATTAAAATATCCCAAATGTCAGAGAACTCCTATGCTTGTAGTCTTTGGAATGATTTGGTTTTACCTCTGTTTGCTACAGGGCAATCTGTTTGAGACACAGGAATGAGGTAAAGCATCCTTTTAAATAGACCTAGTTCATCTAAATCATTTTCCAGTAAGCGCCTCCAAAATCTGGAAAGGCTAGCTCAGGCGTCCCCAAACTACAGCCCGTGGGCCGCATGCGGCCCCCTGAGGCCATTTATCCGGCCCCCCGCCGCACTTCAGGAAGGGGCACCTCTTTCATTGGTGGTCAGTGAGAGGAGCACAGTATGTGGTGGCCCTCCAACGGTCTGAGGGACAGTGAACTGGCCTGCTGTGTAAAAAGTTTGGGGACGCCTGGGCTAGCTTATCATTAATCAAATGTCTAGTTAATGGTTAATATTGCAGGTATTTAGTGAGCTTGCTTGAGTTTTAGCAGGATCTATAACAGGTGTGTTCATACTATAATTCTGATTTAATTGTGGCCACCTGATTTACTGAGCAACAACTCTTTGAGATGAAAAGATGATCTCTGGGATGCATACATTTTTGTTAGGTCATCTGCAGGAATGCAAAATTAGTATAAAAGGCTTCGGTCCTCCCTACACATTAAGGCTTTTACTAAAGGATTTCCATCCTGCCTCTCAAGCGCCCCTCAGAAAAACTTATTTTCTACCCCTCTTAGCATCCCCTTTCTCTCACTCCTCTATTGCTCAGACTCCTCTGATCCAAAGTCTCTAAATATCAAGGAAACTGTCTTAAAGCCAAATCACTGGATCTTTAGCATGGAAGAACATGAAGTCTCCACTGCTTCCCAAGAGACTCAGATACCAAAGGACTTAGGATATAATTACTTTATTCATTTGGTTGGTTGCTATTGATTGGAGGAGAGAGATGGAAAGAAGCCAGAGGACCTAGAAAGCATTCAACCAGGGTAGTCAGTCCCCAGTTGAATGCTCAAGATATCTGACCACTAGGACAATGGAAAGAAGCCATTTGTCCTAGTGGTCAGATATCTTGAGCATTCAACTGGGGACTGACTACCCTGGACTTTGCTTTCAAGATTTGGAAGGGGAGTCCCAGGAGCACAATGAGGCAGGATCCCTATGACTGGTCACCACTGCTGTGGGTCTTCTTATGGCAGACTGATGGATGAGTAGTGAGGGCCAAGATGCTGCCCAAACTGCTGCTACCTAATTTCTTGCCAATATCTTTATGCAATTGGGTAGAAGTGGTGATGAGGTTAAGCTCTGCCTGATGGTCTATGTGGCTTGTTTAAAATAATGAACTAAGAAAATGGGAAAAGCAATGGAACAATAATCTAGAGATCAAGAAGGATAAGTTGAATTTAGTTAAGGGTGGGACTATCATATTACCAGTGCCAATAATGAAATCCCATGGACTCACAGTGGATTGAACATATCCACTTGAACTTCTGCTTTTCAATACGGATGGGATATGGGGGTGATTAGGACTCTAGCAGTTGCACATGTTGTCTTTTCTTCTGCTAGAAGTCATTGTTGCTGTTATCCTTCTCTGACCAGGTATTGGACTGGATTGAAAACCATGGTGAGGCCTTTCTCAGCAAACACACTGGAGTTGGGAAGTCCCTACATCGAGCCCGGGCCTTGCAGAAGAGGCATGATGACTTTGAAGAGGTGGCTCAGGTGAGATGTTCTGTGTGTGTGTGTGTGTGTGTGTGTGTGTGTGTGTGTGTCTAGATGAGGGAGACCAGGGCTGTGGCTTTGGTGTTTGGTGAGGCATACTGGGTTGATAACCTGTGGACTTTGAAGAGGTGGCTCAGGTGAGATGCTGTGTGTGTGTGTGTGTGTGTGTGTGAGAGAGAGAGAGAGAGAGACAGACAGACAGACAGACAGACAGACAGACAGACAGACAGACATAGACACCAGGGCTGTGGCTTTGGTGTTTTTGTGAAGCATGCTGGGTTGATAACCTGTTGCTGCTGGGCTGCCTTCCTTCCTTATGCAAGGAGTCCTTTGTCTTTTTTTGGAGTCTAGATAAATGGTAAAATAGATACCCACATTTATGGTCTTTCAAAAAAATCTTCCTGCTGGTGTGATCTAAAAATGCCTTGTCCACAAGGTGGTGCTGGCAGGAGGGAATGATATTATTAGATTCCTCATCACCCCAGGGCTACTGCTTATGATTGTCACTACCAGTGAGTGAGAGCTAAAAATCAGTCCCAGCTCTACTTGCAAAGCCACATACCTTCTAGGACCTGGAGAAATAGGTGGCACCTGCTCACCAGCCATGCGCTCAGAGGGCAGAATGTGCCCAGAGAACGTGCCTTGGTGTCATTTCTACAATATTTAAACTGCCATTATACAATGTTCAGTCTTTTAGCTGAGCTGCATACCTAATCCAAAAAGGGCACTGTTTTTGAATTTATACAAAGATGTTGTATGACAGGTCCTGACCATTTGTCTAATAGTGTAATTGTTTCAAAGTCTGTCTTTTTGTTTAGAGCCTCTATGTCAAAAATGTTGTCCTAACTCTGTTATATTTCTCCCCACTGGGGAGTTTTCCAAATGGGTCCTGAAAATTTTCATTTTCGAGATGAAATACTGCTCTCCAATTATTTTGATCAGCTGCCATGTAAAATAAAATGATGAAGAATATGGCAGGGAGGGTGCCCATATGGGACAGAGGGGTGGATGTTGCTGAAGGAGTGAGGATGATGGAGCTAGCTTTTACCACATCACCGCTTTAGCCAGAGCTGACTTCAGTCCCACTAGGCAGACAGCCCTCAATGTGGGTCCCACTTTGGGTGTTATGCAGAGCCCTAGGCCTCACCCAGGGAAGTGCCCAGCCCCAGACAGACTATGTGCTATGGATGCAAAAAGAGATGGCCTGTCAACAACCAAGCAAGAACAGGAGAGTCATGGAGCATTACTGCATCTTTAGGGGAGCTGCAAGTAAATGCTGAAAAGTGAAAGGCCTTACAGGAGCCGGAAAGACCATGTCAGCAGCAATCTGAGGCCAGGGAATATAGGTGGATTGGACCCAACCTGTGGGATAAAAAAAGCCTCCTATGGAACCTTTGTGCACCGTTGATGAGAGTGTAAAGTGGTGCAGCCACTGTGGGAAACAGTGTGGTGGGCTCTCAAAAATTAAAAGAGAATTACCATAGATCTAGCAATTCCACTTCAGTGTGTATTCCCAACAGAATTGAAAGCAGAGACTTAAACAGACTTTTTTTTTTTTTTTTGAGGCAGAGTCTTGCTCTGTTGCCCAAGCTGGAGTGCAGTGATGTGATCTTGGCTCACTGCGACCTTTGCCGCCTGGGATCGAGTGATTCTCCTGCCTCAGACTCCAGAGTAGCTGGGATTACATGCACCTGCCATCACGCCTGGCTAATTTTTTTGTATTTTTAGTAGAGATGGGGTTTCACCATGTTTGCCAGGCTGCTCTCAAACTCCTGACATCAGTTGTTCCATCCGCCTTGGCCTCCCAAAGTGCTGGGATTATAGGCAGGAGCTACCATGCCCAATCATCAAATAGATATTTATACACCCATGTTCACAATATTTAAAAGGTGGAAGCAACTCCGATGTCTATTGACGGATGCACGGATAAACAAAATGTGGTATATTCATGTAATGGAATATTATTTAGACTTAAAAAGGGAAGGAATTCTAATAAATGCTACAACATGGATTAACCTTGAAGACATTATGCTAAGTGAAATAAGCTAGTCACAGAAAAGATGAATAGTTTATGATTCTACTTACACCTAGAGTAGTCAGATTCATAGAGGTAAAAAGTAGAATGGTGCTTGTCAGAGGTTGAGGGGAAGGGAGGATTGGGAGCTATTGTTTAATGCAAGCTTATCTAGCCCATGGCCCATAGGCTATATGTGGCCCATGATGGCTTTGAATGTGGTCCAACACAAATTTGTAAACTTTCTTAAAACATTATGAATTTTTTGTGATTTTTAAAACTCATCATTAATATATTTTATGTGTGGCCCAAGAAAATTCTTCCAGTGTGGCCTGGGGAGGCCAAAAGATTGATTGGACACCCCTGGTTTAATTGATACAGAGTTTCAGTTTTGCAAGAGGAAGAATTCTTGAGATGAATGATAGTGATGGTTGCACCACAACACTGTGAATGTACTTAATACCACTAAATTATACACTTTAAAATGGTTAAAATTCTAAGTGCTACATTGTTTATTTTACCACAATAAAAAAGAAATCGTTATAGCCAATGAGGACCTTCTGCAGAATGAGGTGGACTTTGCCATTGTAATAGTCACAGGTCTCGATGATGGACAAGATGCAACACAGACCCAAAATATCTCGGTGGCCATGCACCCTGGGTCATTCCTCTGTAGGCTGTTAGGGGTCAAAGGATGGGAGAGAGCCACATGTATCCCCTGACTGCTGAGAGTGGAGGTTGTAGTACCTGGGGTGGTCTGTTGGAATAGGGCCATCCCATAGCTTTGGTGCTTCTGTCTGTGGGCTGTCCTATGGCTCAGCACTCCTCACTTAAAAAGGACATTCCCAAAGCCACCCATAGCACTGACCCAGCTCAATTCCCCTTTCCCTCTACCTCATGTGGCCTCAGAGGCAATGCCAACCTTATTTGTAGCCCCATGTTTTGATTATAGGCTACAGTTTTTGCATTTTGTTATAACCAAGCCAGGCCCCTGGCCATCCTAGTCCCATTGCACCCATCTGCTCCTCCACTTTCTCACTGGTGTCTGATATTCCTTTCAAGTGGGACAATGCCTTGCCATCAGCAACAAAGACACATGACCTTAAATTCATACTAAAGAATGGACACGTTTTTGAGAGCTTATGTTTCCGTTATATATTTTGTCTTAAACCAGTCCTAAATGCTAGATAGGGTCAGGAAGGCTATAGAAAGCAACACTGAGGCTCGGAAAGTTCTTCCACGTGCCCAAGTCATCCAGCTTGTCAGCAGCTCTGCTAAGATTCAGACCCAGGTCTGTTGGGTTCCAGAGTCATGCTCTTATCCTAATTCCATGCTGTCCCTCCTTATTGAGGTATAGGAACTGGGCATAACATTCATTTCTGAGGGCCCATTTGCATATGGAAAGTGTGGGACAAAGGGGGTGAGGGTGGGGAATGCTGCCACCTTCTTTGACATCTATTATGAGTTTTCTCTGGTTCTGCCAATGAGTAATCCACTGGCATGATCCACATCTCTCCTGACTCTGCTTTCTCATAAAACTGTATTTTTTTGAAAGAGAAGAGAGAGTTCTAACTTCCAAAAGGCTCATGCTTTTAGGAGGAGTGTTTGCTGTAGAAAGGAGAAAAGCAGATGTGAGCTACAAAGGGAGCACTTTATCTAGGGTTCAGGAGCCATCCCATTACCCTGAAATTAGCCTCCAGAGCTGGATCTTATAGACTGGGAATTAATCCTGCCTTATTTCATCATCCCCTCTCTGGGGGATGCCTAGCATCCTGGGATTGCTAGTTTACATAGGAAAACCAATGCTGACCACAATGAAGGCAGTCTCAGGCAGGCTGCTCCCGACAGTCAACCTGCCTGAGACCTGCTTTGTTCTGTACAATGTGATTGCCATGTATAGGTGGTGAAAACGGGGTAATCTAGGCAGGAAAGGGTTTTCTTTGTCTCTTGCTTCTTCTCTCAATTAAATGAGGGCCATTGGGAGAAGAGGAGTGGATTTAATCAGGAATTGAAAAGCTCTTGAGTAAGAAGAGCAATGACAGCCGGAGCATGGACGCTCCAGTTCTTTGTTTGGCTTGCTGTTTATGAGATATGGTCAGGAAGGCTATAGATGTCATGGGTAGGAGGCTGGGGTAAATTATGAGCAATACTCTAAAGGGTCATGATTCTGTGAAGGGACCTCTTTTAGCCTTATAATTTAGGATTCCTTTACTTGAGGCTGATAATGAAAGAGGAATTCTGAGCACCCATTCTTTGTATTTAGGTTCAAAAAAATTGTCTTGAATCAAAGCAGAAAGAGAGCTATTGCATCTGTCACAGCTCCTGGAAATTTGTCCTTCTGCAAGGAAAAGCAAGCCAGCGGCAGAGGAAATGGCTCCACGGGGAGGGGTTGAGGCAGTGTAAAGTCCCTGAACAAATACATCTCCACTGTTGGGATAGTAAAGTCATCTGTGATTCTTACCAGTGGTCAATCTTTGGAGTAAAGACATTTAAGTCAGCTATTAAAATAGACGTAAATGATAACTTTGAAGAATTTATGTGGCAATCCATTATCCTTTATTAAAGTTTAACTTTTGTGTTTAATAGCTCTTGAACAAATTTTAAACAGATTCTTCAAATGCTATTTGAAGAATTAAAATAGTTGAGTCCTCAGTTCATCCTGCAGATGGCACTCTTTGAATAGCCAACATAGAAGCTGAGCTAACTGGAGAAAGGCTTTGCAGTCATGACAGCCTCTCTAGGGAGGAATTCAACATTCAGAGTGAAGGTCCAGGAAGGAATACGTCAGGGGGTCTGTGGCCACAGGTTTCTAGTCCAAGCTGCTGAGGTTGTGTGTGCTCAAATAGAAGACCCATCTGTGCACTGGCAGCAACCCCTCCTGGTCCTTAGGTCAAATACTGGACTCAGTTTGTCTATGATCTCACCAAATGACTCAGGCCGTAGAGTAGAACAATTTTTAAGAGACACATATTTTTTTTGGCAGGTTAGGTGTCATCAAGAGTATAAACAAGTGTAAGATGGAGTTGCTGCTCATAATAGGACGGCTGTCAGGGAATAGATGTGTTCATATCTGCCCAGGTGGTGGAATAGAATGTGGTATTTTATATTGTCCTGAGATATTTGCTATTATGAGGTAGGCGAGGACTCAAGTGCCTGTGGTTTACATAACAGCTGTGCCTGCTCTGTTAGTGGTCTGCTTTATGGCCTCATTATCTGAAATGCCAGATTTTCTGCACGCTAATTTAATAAAAAATTAGCAAGTGTTTACATTCAAATATACATTTTCTAAAGTCTCAAAGCACCAAATCACATTTAAGCAGCTAGGCATATTAAGTAGCATTAGAGTAACATTTTTGAAAGAGCAGACAATTTAAAGAAAGACTCAATGAAATAGAAAAACATGGGCATAATTAAGAACTTCATTCAGTAATCTCTGGTTACTTGTTTCCCTATCCAGCCCTTGTGGTTTGTTTGCTTATTTGTTTTAATCAAACTTGACTAGAACACTTTTAAAAAATTATTCTGAGACTTGGGGTCAAAATAGGTAAGAAAAGAGAGAAGGCATTTTAGTGACCTTGCCTGCCAAAGATACTCAGAATATAATCAGCAAACCTACCATAGTAATAAGGGCAAAATAAAATAGGATAATCCATAAAGATGGAAAGTCTGTGCCCTCAGAGTTGAACAATAACCCTTATCAGTTTTCATTTCCCATCAAGTTTCTGTGTTGGGCACTGTGGAAAGTTAGAGTTCCACAGTTTCTGTCTTGAATAACTCAAAATCTAATTTTTAAAAATGTTTCAAACATGTTCTAACCCTCTAAGAAATTCCATAGCAAGAAAGGAGACATATGTTTGCTCTTTTAGGGTTTTCAAGGGGCATTTCTAGTGAAAGCTAGTTCATCTGGCAATTCAATTAATATGCAGTGAGGCAGTGACCTTCAAAGTAAGTTCCTTCTTTCTCTTCTTGCCAGAGATGATGACCAATTATAGCAGCTGCAAATACAAGCAGAAGGAAAAGGTGGGAAAGCTTAAATAGATGCTTTTCACACTCTAGCTTCTTAGCAAGGCTGAAAGATTCTTAGGCAAATGAAAAAAAAATAGTGAGGAAGGCAGACAGGAAAATGTAGAAAAATTAATGTCATGAAGTGGGCAAGTGAAGGGATGTGAAGCAGCAGAGAAATAAAGGACAATCTTGCCCTTTGGATCTTGCATGACATGTTTCCCATTGGGGTGGATTCAGAACCTTCCTTCCCTGGAGCACTAGGGAGAAGTTACTGATATAAGCTGATGAGAGACAGTCTAGTGATCATGCTTAGGACAAAAAAGATGTTACATCTTGTGGATTACTTCCAACTGGGGGTTTTGAAG
Source organism: Saimiri boliviensis (assembly GCF_048565385.1). Taxonomy (NCBI): domain Eukaryota; kingdom Metazoa; phylum Chordata; class Mammalia; order Primates; family Cebidae; genus Saimiri; species Saimiri boliviensis. Next base: position 27,603,920 of record NC_133456.1, on the reverse strand, counting down.
GTCACTTTATCGGGATTTGATGTAGAAAATTGGGAGAGGGCAGAAGCCAATATCCAAGATATTATAGAGAGCCTACCATGAACCTTTATTAACCCCATGAACTGTCACCCACATTTCCTGCTTCCTTTGGGGAATGAATGGGACATTCAGAAGAAATTGGGGCTGTATTCCTAATGACTTAAGTTCTGAGTAACAAACTGGAAGATTTGAAAGCACAGGTGGCGTTTCTATCTCTCATTCCATGTGATGGCAGTAACTACAGCAAAGAAGGGAAGCTTTGAGAAACAAATGCCTGCCTATGTAGATCGTGTTTTAAAAAGTTTTCTGGACTGTGTTCTACAGGGCCAGGATGATGGGCTTCTGGCAAGGAATGGAGTGCATCTTGTAAGAGTTGGGGAGGATATACGTTAGCAGAAACCTTGCTGATCTATATAGAAAAATTTAAATGAATTTTAAAGTTGAGGGAGAAAACCCAGTGAAGCCAAAACCAGATATGTCGGGCTTTATACAGGTGACATAGAAAAAGTGTGTTATAAATAAAATATGCTTAGATAACCTTAGATTAAAAAAATACCTACAAAGAATACAGGTTGCAAACAATATTTTTAGGCTTCTTTATAAATAAACCAACAAAAGGCATGTGTAACAAGTAGTGTGCTTAAACTTTTAACACAAAAAGCTAAATATAATAGTTAGTCCTGAGACTTCAGGATATTGAGCTCATAACTAGAAAACAGCAATAGAATACTCTTTGTTGAAAGGATTTGTTCCAATAGGAAGAGTGACAGTGTATCAGGATGCTTCACTTCTATATGACATCTACAAACCTGAGGATAGAACTCTATGCAGAAATAATATGAAGATAAAACAAACACAGAAATGAACTGTCATGTTAGTGGAGAAGACCATAGTCTGCTCCATCAAATGGAAGATACAGAAAATGCTGTTCTGAGATTATTTCAGTTCTGGTCAAGGAAAACTATGGTCATAATGGGAATCCTCAAGTTCCTTGGAATTTCCTGGAAAAATTTGTGACACTGTAAATGAAATCAGTTAAGTAGGTTAGAGCAAAAGATTCTATGTGGTAGAATGTGAATCATTGTAGAAAAGCTCAAAAAGCGTAGTTTGTGTCTAAACTCCCAAGAACTTTGACCTGTAAATGCAAGGATTTAGGCTTTATTCTTAGAGCGTAAAGGGATGTTAAAGGCTTTTGAGTGATAATATAAATTAAAATATAATATCTAAATCAGATAAATAATTTCTCTATGCTGTCACTGTTCATATCACATGTGGAATATTGTGCCTATTTCTGGAAAATGTATTTTTAAAAAGATATGGACAAAATACACCACAGTTGTTGGAAGGCTGCCAGGATTGTGAAGCTGAAGTAACTGGATATGTTCCATTTCAAGTAAAGAGTGTTTTATGGAAGGCGGAGGTGGCGGGTTTGATAATTGAATGCTTCCTATAGATAAAGTAAGAATAAAAGGTATAGTGAAGCCAATTTTAGCTTAATTCAGATATAACTTGTAACCACAGGTCGCTTTTTTATGAGTTGTCCAAACCTGAGTGAAGTGCCTTGTCAGGCAGAGTGCTGCTTCTCAGTGGAGGTTTTCCAATAGAGATAACCTTTTTTCCTTAGAATTAAACACCCTCAAGTCTGTCTCATTTTTTAAATATTTTATTTATTTATTTTTTGAGATGGAGTCTCACTCTGTCACCCAAGATAGAGTGCAGTGGTGCAGTCTCGGTTCACTGCAACCTCTGTCCACCAGATTCAAGTGATTCTCTGCCTCAGCCCTCCGAGTAGCTAGGATCACAGGCATGAGCAACTATGTCCTGCTAATTTTTATACTAGTAGAGACAGGTTTCACCATGTTGGCCAGGCTGGTCTCGAACTCCTGACCTCAAGTGAGCAACCCTCCTTGGCCTCCAAAGTGCTGGGATTACAGGCACAAGCCACCGTACCCAGCCTCCCCCATCTTAAAAACAAATTAGTACAAATACAAGCCACCAAGAACACCTTCTCTGAACCTACTTTACCCTCCGTTTCTCCTTCCCTTTGTAGTCCAGATTCTTGGTAGAAGAATTTATATATGCCACCTCTACTTCCTCACTTCCTCCATTGCCTTTGATCCCTGCCATTGGCCTTTTGTTCTCTCTGGCTCACTGAGGTTAATCTTACTAAAGACTTCAACAGAAGTCTCTGGTTTTTATTTGCCTAATTTATTATTTGTTGCTAAATTCAAAAGACACTTAACAGTTTTTTTGTTTTGTTTTATTTTTTTGTGTTTTTTGAGATGAAATTTTGCTCTTGTTGCCCAGGCAATGGCGTGATTTCAGCTCACTGCAATCCCCGCCTTCCAGGTTCAAGCAATTCTCCTGCCTCATCCTCCCGAGTAGCTGGGATTACAGGTGCCCACCACCATGCCCAGCTAATTTTTGGATTTTTAGTACAGGCAGGGTTTCACCATGTTAGCCAGGCTGGTCTTGAACTCCTGACCTCAGGTGATCTGCCCTCCTTGGCCTCCCAAAGTGCTGGGATTACAGATGTGAGCCACAGTGCCTGGCCATTTATGAGATCTTGATTGGCTGTACTGAAGCATTTAAACCTGTCATCCACTTCTGCCTTTTAAAGCCCTCTTTTTCTGAGCCTTCCTTGACATTGTGTTCTCTTGGTTTCCTTATGACTTTCTGGCTGGTCCTGATTAAACTCTTTTCCCTTTTCCCCATGATTTATTTCTCAGATCTTTTCTTCTCACTTTATACACACTGCCTGAACAATTTAGACTCTCTCTCACTCTCAACTGCCACCCCTACTCTGACAGCTTCCAAATCGATGTCTCATCTCTGGTTTCACCCCTGGATTCCATATTTATAAACCCATTGGCTCTGTGGACACCTCCACTGCAATTTTCAGAGGGTTCCTAAACTCAATGTGTCCACAGTTTATTATATCGCCTCCCACCCCTTCTGGTGTGCTCTTATTCCTGCATTCCTCATGCCAGTGAAGACTACCAACCACCCCCTCGCTTGAGCCAGAAACTTGGGAGTCATTCTTGACTCCTCCCTTGCACTTCCTTGTCACTAAGTCTATTGCAAAGTCTTATTGGTTCTGCCTCTTTCATATGTTTCTTTCCTTCCACCCCCATTGCCACTGCCTTAGATCAGAGTCTCAGTATCTCTCGCTTGGAATACTGTAATATCCTGTTTTCCCTGACTCCAGGCATTGTCTTAAATCTATCCTCACACTGCCACAAAAATGGTTTTCCTCAAATGCAATCTCATCATGATCCTTATTGGTTATGGAACCTATACATGGTTTCCCATCAGGATAAAGTTCAAACTCTTGATAATATGAAACCTTTATGACCTGCCCCTTACTTTGTCTGGCTTTACCTTTTACCCATTCTGTGTTCCCTCTATCCCAGCTTGTTTTCCTGTTGTCCTGGAGTTTTCCTGAGCATGCCATGCTCTTGAGTCTCAATGCTGCCTCCTTAATCCTTCTCACTCCTTTAACTGACCAGCTCCTATTCACCTTCAAACTCTCCTCTCAGGTATCACCTCTTCCAGAAAGTACTCAGTAATCTCCCTGGTTTGGATTGGATGTCCCTTTTCTAGTCACCTAGTTACTCTGATCATATCTCTATTATGGTAGTTACCACAGTGCCATAATCAATTTTATGCTATACTCACTATCTGGCTGGACTGTGACTTTCCTCAGAGCAGTAATTTTGTCTCAGTCTTTTTAAACCAATGCCTCACACAGTGGTGACCTTGACATGCAGTGGGCACTTGAAAGATAAATGAATGAGTGGTATGGAGCGAATGCCTTTGTGAGGCAGATATCAGGCCAGATGATCTCAGAGGTCCTTCTCAACTCTAAGAATGACAAGAGAGGTAGAACAGATGAATATTATAAGAACACAGGCTCCAGAACCGCATAACCTGGAACATAACTGAGTGCTATCCTGATAGAATTAGCGAGACTGCCCTGTGTTGGGGGTCACCCTGAATAGCCCCAGCCCAGGATCTGGCACTTTAGAGGAAGCATCTTTTGAGTCAAATTTTGATTGAGTTCTTTGGACTCTTTTATAAATTTTTTTAACTAAAGAAAACTAAAAAAGAATTTCAGATGAAGCTGTAGGAAACCACTCTTGGCAAGAAGAAATGACAGTCCTTACTGTGTCCATTTTTCTAGCCCCACTAAATTTCCATGATTTTTCCAGCTGGGATCATTATCATCACACTGAGCCTGACTACCAGAGAAGGCTTTAACCTTCTCACTCTGTTAGCTGAAATGTAAGGAAGTCTTATTTTATTTCCTTTTTAGAGACTCGCTGTTGTTACAGGTGAGTAAGATTGGCCTTTTTCAAAGAGATCTGAAAGGCAACCACAAAACAAAAATTAGACAGAAGTGGTATACTGTATATTGTCTTTCTATTCAGCATACTGATTTTGAGTCCAAGACAACTCTTCTAGTCACAGACTTCTTTTGATTCAATATGGCATGTTCACTGGTTGCCATTTTTTCCTTCTCCTTTTTGACAAGGAAATACCTTAATAACAGCAACCATATTGATAATAACACCTACTGAGAACTTTCTATGTGCTGGGCACTGTTTTAATTATTTTTCTTATGTTAACTTATTTCTCACACTATCTCATGAGTTATTAATATATATTTCTAATTCCCATTTATAGATAGGGAATTTGAGGCACAGGACTGCATGAGTAGCTCAAGTTGATAGTCCTAGTGGGTGGTGGAGCTCAGATTCTAGCCCTAGTATTCTGGCTCCAGAGTCCAGGCTGTCAACCACCCTGCTGTGGAGTCTCTTGATTCTAAATAGCTTCGATATCTCTGGGATCATCCCAGAGCCAGTTCCTAGCCCTTTTTCCACGTGTGGATCTGGGTCATCTTTCAGGCAGCTAGCTGCACATTAGCACTGCAGCTGTAGGACCCCTCCACTCCCCCAAGTGATACTTTTTCCTTCCTTGCCTCTAAGATTTCCCTTGGAAGAATCACCTTCATGATCCTTCCTGGCATCTTTTTAACCCAAAAGGTCTATGTGGCTTCACGCCTCTGGGAACCCATGACTGACTTTTGCCCTTCTCTGCCTGTCCTCTGGTGTATCTGAAGCACATGTGAGAATGATTGGGAACAGCTGGCTCTACCCTTTGCTGGAGCTTGGCCTGGTTAACCATTGATTTGGCTGGTATCTGGCTTGAGTCTTCATTTCTGTGTTCTAGCACAAAATGGTAGACTACACTTGGCCCAGACCAGACGATTATTTGATCCCTTTCCTTTTACATTTTGCTGAAGTTAAGCTATTACTAATGAAACATCCGAGTTTTCAAAAATCTACCCCCCCCCAGTAGTTCCCTAACTCCATATGAGGTGTCCCCTTTAGTTCTGATTTTCCCTCTACTGGGACATATGGTATAGTGAAGAAAAGCATAGCATTTGGGGTCATTCTGTGTTTTCCACTTTGGGCCCTGGACCTTGTGACAATCACTTAAGTTCTCTGAGTCCTGGAGTTCTTCTCCTTAAAATGATAGTGACACCTACCCTGAAGAGTGATTTGGAAATTAGAAATAATATATGTAAAGTACTTAATCCAGAATTTGATTCACAGGAGATGCTCCATAAATGGTGATCTCTGTGGCAGCAAGTGGTGATCATGGTCGCACCAGTGGGTGGTGATAGAATATATCTAAGCTTCATTCCCTTGCAGGCAAAGCTGTTAAGTTCTGTGCTGTCATCTCTCAAGACTCAGCTTGGTGTAGTCTACTTAGCGATGTGGGAGAGAGTAGCTCTGTGCCTTGAGATAGCCAGGTGCCAAGAGGATAGATCAGTTGCAGGTACTGACAAACATCATTAAGTGTTAAGTGTTGTGAAAGAGATGGGCGCCCTATTCGACCAGTCAAACAAGGAAAGCCAACAGAGTGATGGTATATCCTGCCTGGGGGCAGGGGACACCCATCAGCTGGGCATCCAGGAGCCAAAGGTGTTCAGAGACCCAAGGTGGAGGCTAGACAGTTTGTACTGGGAAGGCTCTTAGCAGCCTGGCTGCAGCCACTGGACTGCAATTCAGAGGCAGGATTCTTGGCATACCTGGTAAGGTAGTGGCTAGCTCCGAGGAACAGGACAAAATTATAGTCATGGAAACCGAGTAACAGGGCAGGGCTGGGTTGGCTGCCAGAGAAATCTGATATGGAGGACAAGTCTGTCAGTGAGATATGTGATTCCATTTGGTGTGTGTAACTGGGCTGGAGCTGAGCCTGCCATGGGACCCCAGAAAAAGGAGAAAGAAGTAGAGAGACACTATGAGCCAAGTGAGAAGAGACTCTTACTTCTAAAGGATTCTCTACCTAGTGGCTCTCCTCGGAGGGGTACCAAGAGTGTAATCACTCAAATTTCACAAATGTGACAACATACTTTACCTTGTACATTGAGAGTAACACACCAATAGGAAGAATAAAAATACTGTCTCTCAGAGAGCATTGGCATGGTTTACAAAGGAAACCATGGTTTTCCAGAGGAAAGCTTACTTGTCTGCCCAGTGTTGACTCTGAAAGCAAACCATTTATTACCATGTTTTCCAATAATTAATTTCAACACAGGTCAACTTGCCCAGATTAAGAGAAATGGAATCAAATTCCTTTCCTTTCCCCTTTTCTTTTGTTTCTATGACACTGAGCAGGATGGGCCTCAGGAGTGTGTTTGCTGCTGGGGAAGCCAGCATTTGTTGATTCTGAAAGAAGAGGGAGCATGTCATGAATTTGCATATAGGAGGAATATATGCAAATTCCACAAGACTATTTTGCCTTCATGAAAAGATTTGGAAAAGTATCTGTAAGGTTTTAAACCTATGCTACAAAGACAAACATACAAGAATAACTGATAATAACTACCACTTACTGAAAGCACACTTTCACAAGGAATACCTCACTTAATCTTTGAAACAGCTCTATAGAGTTACTGTTAATATTTTCCAGATGAGGAATCAGGCTTAGAGAGGATCATTCAAGTGGAGGAGGCAAGATGTGAACCCAGGTAGGCTGACTTCAGAGCCCACACTTCTAGCACACACACAGTCAGAGGAATTTTTAAAAAACTGGGCTTAGTCAATCTTCTTTTTAATTTTTTTCTAAGGGAAGTTTCTATTTTATTTCTATTTGTCTTTTTTTTGTTTAATTAAAAAGCTACATATTTTTCAATATAAAACATACAGACAAGCAAAAAGAAACAGAAATAATCCACCCACTTGGTTGTCTGTCTAACAGCTGCTAATACTTTGTTTATTCTCCCAGTTATTCCTCTGTTTATGTGTATATGGGTACATTTAGTAAACAGCTTTTCTCACTTAATGATATAGCCATGGTAATAGATGCATATATACAATGTTATTTTTGTTTGCTGGTGGTATTTTTAATATTAAAAATTCATATTATTTTTCAGATTCTAATAACTTACAAGCTATTAAAACCTGGTACAATTTTAAGTGTGTAAAGAGAAGCAACATTAGCATTGAAGACAGAGGGCTGGGTTTAAGCCAAGCATTCAGAATTTCTCCCCAGGAGAAAGCTTGAGAGAATGGCAATTTGCAAGAACGCTCCCAAGCCTTTTCAGTTCCTCATTGTAGATGTACATGTATTACAGGGCTACCAGGACCTTCTGAGTTCATAAAACTGGCGGGGGTGGAGAGTTGTGAAGGTGGCAGTGGTGGTGGAGAAAGCTTCAGAACAGTAACATTTGTAGCCTCTTTTCTCCACCTTCTCCTCCTCCTCGCTTTTCCCTCCTCCCTCCTCCATCCTCCTTCATAGTCTTCTTTCTCCTCCATCCCTTACCACTGGTCCAGGTGTGATTTAAGGTGGGCAGTGCTTTCCAGGCTCCCTGAGTACTTCCTGGCTGTGGCATTCGGGGTAGTGGGGGCAAATCTGGTTGTGGGGGCTGAAGGGTAAGATATTTGAGAACATGTGGGTAGATGAGGCAGCTGGTGCTGACAGTGAAGACAAGGAACCAGCATCAGAGAGCCCTGAGGAAAAGGGCTTTAGGCAGTATATTAAGCAAACCAAAAAATAAACACACATCACCAACAAGAGCAACCCACCAGGCAGATCTGTCTTTTTTTTCTGCCAATGAGCAACTGGAGGCATTTTCATGAAACAATTTTGGTCAGAATAAATTTTTAACGAGAGAAAAGCCCACTGCCAAGTTGTGACAGGAACAGATTATTACATCTGAGTTATTCCACCTGGAAACGAAGCCAGGTTTGAGACAGGGAGCTGAGTTCTTATGGCCTCCTGCAGATACCAGGGGACATCCAAGCCTCATCAGGATTGGTGCCTTCATTTGTGTTGGGATGCACAAGGCGTATGTCCAGCTAGCCCAAGGCACTGCCCTTTGGATTTAAATAGAGATTGGTACAGCTGTCCTACTGCAATCTAGGAGCCAACAAAACAAAATACTGGCAACTTCAGCTGTAATTACATATCTCCATGGTGTTTCACACCATGGGCTATTTTGCACAATATATCTGAGCCTCAACAATGCCAAATATGGACTGAAATAGCTCCGGTGGACTTTGGCTCATCACCTGCCTGGAATTTTAAAATAGCACCAAGAGGGTCGGATGCAGTGGCTCACGCCTATAATCCCAGCACTTTGGGAGGCAGAGGCGGAATCACTAGGATAAGAGTTCAAAACCACCCTGGCCAAGATGGTGAAACCCTGTCTCTACTAAAACTACAAAAATTAGCCAGGTGTGGTGGTGGGTGCCTGTAACCCCAGCTACTCAGGAGGCTGAGGCAGAGAATCTCTTTAACCCAGGAGGTGGAGGATGCAGTGAGCCAAGATTGTGCCACTGCACTCCAACCTGGGTGACAGAGTGAGACTCTGTCTCCAAAAAAATAAAATAAAATATCACCAAGGGAAGGAAGCTGTGAAAGAGACTAAAAAGGGAACTCTAAATCCATATGATAGACATGTTTCATTTTTTTTTTCTTATGAGACTTGTACTTATGTACTCTTTAGTGTCTTGGGGATTCCCAACGTCAGTTTCATTTGCTTCAAAAAATACAGCTAAGAGAAAAGGATTTTTTGGATGCAGATCTTGGGTCTGATCCACCTGCTGTAGCTGTCACTCTGATGAAACTTCACAAGTTTATAAAGTTAGAAAGGTTCAAGGTTTGAATATCCCAGTTATCCTGATTTGATCATTATACATTGCATACAGGTATCAAAATATCACATTACTCTAAAAATGTGTACGACTCTTATATGTCAATAAAAAATGAATTAAAAATATATATATATAGTTTAAGATTTGGGATTTACTCCAAGAAACTACGTTTCATCATGACTTCAGGGTGCCAGATGACCTGAACAAAAGATAATTTCCTAGATTTTCTCTTTCTTCACTCTGTGCCTCACACAAAGATCACTTGAAAAATAAGTACCACAACCCCCCCATCAACAAAATGGGAGTCACAGATTCTTCCTGCCTTCTTCCTTGTGGGAAGCAACAAGATCCAGTGAGGATACAGGTATTAGAATACTTGGATGGGAGGCCAGAACTGCCATGTGTACAGTTCCCCTAACCGTGCCAAGCCTCAGTTTCTACATCTACAAAATGGGAATGATATCGATTCCATTTTAGTTGAAGTAGGCATTCAGTAAGATAATGTACTTAAAAGTACTTTAAGTCGAGAGCACAGAGCAAATGTAAATTACCATCATTATTATTCAGGGAATATGGTGACAGTGGATGAGATCATGTCTGGAACACATTCAGAAAAGAAGAACTAAAGATATAGAAGAGATTGATGATTTTGCCCCATCCCAGGAGTTTCCCAAGAGAGGGAATGTGCTGACCAGTCTCTGAGTTTAAATGAACTCTTGATTCCCTGGGCTTATTTCACTGCTTGAGGGCCAGATTCCCATGCGTAGCAGCATTAGCCGGGAAACTTTCCACATTCTAAAGCTAAAGCTAATGATTTAATGAGCAAAATCTCTCCCTTGTTCTGATGTTTATTTATATAAGTTTAGGTCAGTAGAACTTTTGGGGCAAAAGTAGTTGTAAATGGAAATGATGTCATTTTCTTCTCCCTGCCTTTCTAATGAGAGAAAAACGGGCAGCCCTGCCCAGTGACCTCTCAATAGCAAGCAGTGTTGCCCCATTTCAAGACAGCGAGGGGGTCTACAGTGCTTCTTATATCTACCTTTTGAGGGTTCTGTGAAATTATTTATTTGTAGCTAGATCCTGCCTGCAAGCCAGCTTGTTTTTGTTTCATTATGTCACTGTACACATAACATTATTACTTAATTTTCTTTTTCTCATATTGAGAATGGGTTTGTATGGAATTACTTACGGTTCTTGCCTAGGCTTTTGTGACTTCGAGAATTATAGGTATAGTCTGTGGTCATAGAAAATGGCTCTTGACCTATGAAAGTCAGGAATAGTCAAGAGTTTTGGAAAATTAGCTTAATGATGGGCTAGGAGCCTGAACCTTATGACCCTTCTCTGTCTCATGGTCCAGTCTTCAGCTATTTGGATTCTGACCTTTCCCTGAAGAGCTTTGTGTGGGGAGACTTTGATCTCCTGCACCTTCTCTGCTCTGAGGAAATATTCCAACGGCTGTGTCTCTTCACTTAATCTCCTAAGGAAAGGAAATGGGAAGAACATTTTCCTGCTTTGAAAGTGGGGATCTAGAGGTCCCAGATGGCCCTGGGTTTTGGCCGACAGTGCATGGTGAACAGTCCTTAGTGGCTGTGTAGTGTCTGTCCTAGAGCAGATCTCTCAATCCATGCCTCATATACATGGGATTCTAAACTATTAATTCACCCCTTTAAAAATAAGGGGGGTGTACCTATGGCAATATCCACAAATCCCAATCATGAGTAGAGACACCCCTAGAGCCACTGCAGAAGCTAAGCTTTTCTTTTCCTACTCACTGTTGGGTCTATCACAACATTACAGTATGGCTCTAGGGCTAATCTGCATTCCATGGCGCCTAATCAGGCTCTATACAATCTCTAGAGCAGCCCTGTGCCTGACACCTACATTTCTTCTGCATGATGATGATGATTTTAACAGTATACCTGGGGAAGGTGAGATACAAGAGGACTTGGCTTTCTAAAGCCGTGCTGAGAGCCCAATCCTAGAGTGAACCAGTGAGACTAGAGGAGAGAGCATGATTCTTCTACATCTGTTACCTGTTATCCCTTCACTTTGCATTATTCTACCTTTGTGTTGCTAATTCTCATTTAAAAGACCCTAAGCATTTCAATCTACATCAGCTTGTCAGTTTCACACATGGAGGAACCCAAGGTCCAGACTCCTGCCTGTCATTCTGTGTTGCTGTTAGCTCTATGCCATAGCTCGAAGGCCTTTGATATTTATATGATGGTGGTAAGGAAGGCTTTCAACCAAAACATACGGGGCCACTTCAGACATAGGCTCTAGGGGTGTTATCGGAGCACCTGCCTCACTTTTAAGTACTTTCAAATTTGACATGTTTCTTATTTCTGATGGCTGAGGAAAACAACTCAGGGTTTATGAGTAACTAATGCTAGCATTGTGCCCAGGGAGAATAATTTATAGGACTTCATAGGTGATTATTTTTAATGAGGTTTTTTTTTTTTTTTTGCATCTATATGTCATGCTAACATCATGTTTCTTCTAAGCTAAGATAAACAGTGTCATAAAATCCAAACTGAAAAAGGTGAAATGTCTGACTGGGGCTACAGACACATTTTACATGTTTTGTGATTGTATATTTTATTGCACTTCATCAAGCCTTAGTGTCTTCAGGATCTACATAAGTGGGAAATGCACTCATCTCTAAGATAAATGTATTTGTAATGAAATTCATTTGTATTTCTGAATGCACTCACATTTTCACCTGTCAATTGATAAAAATATATTGAGTCTTTATCTTTCCCTTTTAAAATTTCTTTGGTGTTTTTCAAATTTTGGAGGAAGTCCTGTTTATTGTAATAACAAGTGGAACATTGCAAAGATGTGAAATAAAGAGCTAATTATTCCTCCACTCCCACTTTCCAATTTCACCCTCCTAAGGTAATCAGTTATCTTGCACATCTCTCTCTTTCTCTTTTCAATTTCTTATTTTTAATCAATAGGAACATGTATATATGTATTTACTGTGTATAACATATTGTTTTGAAGTATATATACATGGAAGAATAACCACATCTAGCTAATTAAGAGCTGCATTACCTTGCATAGTTATCGTTTTTGTGGTGAGAGAACTTTACTCTCTTAGCATTTTTAAAGAATACATATATCATTAACTATAGATGCTACATTGTACAATAGATCTTTTGAAGTTATTCTTCTATCTAATTGAAATTTTGTATCCTTTGGCCAACATCTCTTCAACTTCTCTGCCTCAAGACCCCCCACCCCACCAACCCCAATTATCCCAATCCCTGGTAGCTATCATTCCTACTCTCTGCTTCTGTGAGATCAACATTTTTAGATTCCACATATAAGCGAGATCATGCAGTATTTATCTTGCTGTGCCTGATATATCTCACTTAGCACAATATACTATAGGTCAATTCATGTTGTGAAAAATGACAAGATCTCTTTAATTATTGCTGAATAGCCTTCCATTTTATTGTATTTTATTGATGAATAGTATTCAATTGTACATATATGATAGCACTCCAAAAAGTTCATAGAAAATGGAATATATATATATATATATATATATATATATATAAATGTTATTTTTAATTTTAAGTTCCATCAAATTCAAGACACCTTTGTAAGTGATGATACCAGCCATTTAGTCCATCCCTAAAGAACTGAGGTCCTGAGAATTTAAACAGGTCAATGTATGTTCTTAGCTGAAGAAAGATGGATGCCCTTTAAAGATTTTTTTAATGATTAAGCTACAAAAAAAAAAAAAAAAATGTCAGAAGGAGCCAAATCAGGACTGTAAGGTGGATGCCTAATGATTTCCCATCAAAATTCTAAAAAAAAAAAAAAATTTCTTGTTTAGATGAGAGAAATGAGCAGGAACATTGTTGCAGTGAAGAATGACTCTCTGGTGAAGCTTCCTGGGCATATTCATGCTAAAGCTTTGGGTAATTCTTTTCAAACACTCTCGTAGTAAGCAAATATTATCATTCTTTGGCCATCCAGAAGGTCAACAAGCAAAATACCTTGAACATCCCAAGAAACTGTTGCCACGCTCTTTGCTCTTGACCAGTCTGCTTTTGCTTTGACAGGCTTCCATGTCCACCTCTTGGTAACCATTGCTTTGTGTTTTGTCTTTAGGATCATACTGGTAAAGCCATGTTTCATTTCTTTTACAGTTTTTCAAATAAATACTTTAGGGTCTTGATCATGCTTATTTAAAATCTTCATTAAAAACTACTCTTGTCTGCACCTGATCTGGGTGCAACCATTTTGGCACCCATCGAGTGGAAAGTTTGTTCAACTTTAATTTTTCAGTCAGAATTCCGTAAGCTGATCTGAGATGTCTATGGTGTTGGCTGTTATTTCTGCTGTTAATCACTGACATGAACAAGATTAATTTTTCCTCACAAATTGATGTGGATGGTCTGCTGCTATGGGCTTCATCTTCAAAATTATTTCATTCCTTCTTAAAGTGAGTTAGCTATTTGTAAATTGCCAATTCCATTAGGACATTTTCCCTGTAAAGTTTTTGTAAAGCATAAATAATTTTACCATTCTTCCACTCAAGCTTTGCCATAAATTTGATGTTCGTCCTTGCCTCAATTTTAGCAGAATTCATGTTGCTGTGATTGGGACTATTTGAAATAGATGTCTTACCCTTCTTAGTACTTCAAACTACATCCTGTTCAGGTACATTATGACAAGTTAGTGTAAATTTAATTTTGTGTAAAAAAGTTGAAATCCATGCATGGTTTCTTTTTTACTAATACACATTTCCCATGAACTTTTTGAAGACCTATTGTCTTCTTTATCCATTTATTAATTGATGGGCACTAAGGTTGATTTCATATCTTGGCTGTTGTGAATAGTGCTGCAGTAAACATCAGAGTGCAGACATATGTTGAACATAGTTATTTCTTTTCCTTTGGGTGTATAACCAGTAGCAGAATTGCTGGGTTGTATGGTAATTGTATTTTTAATTTTTTCAGGAACCTGCATACTGTTTTCCATAATGAATATACTAATTTACCTTCCTACCACTAGTCTTACACATCTTTCTTCTTTTTATTTATTTATTTATTTACTTTTATTTATTTATTTATTGATTTTTATTGCATTTTAGGTTTTGGGGTACATGTGAAGGACATGCAAGATTGTTGCATAGGTACACACATGGCAGTGTGGTTTGCTGCCTTCCTTCCCCTCTGTCATTTCTCCCCATGCTATCTCTTCCCACCTCCCCACCCACCCCTCCCCCATTTCCCCCCAACAGACCCCAGTGTGTAGTGCTCCCCTCCCTGTGTCCATGTGTTCTCATTGTTCAACACCCGCCTATGAGTGAGAACATGCGGTGTTTGATTTTCTGCTCTTGTGTCAGTTTGCTGAGAATGATGGTTTCCAGGTTCATCCATGTCCCTACAAAGGACATGAACTCATCGTTTTTGATGGCTGCATAATATTCCATGGTGTACATGTACCACATTTTCCCTATCCAGTCTATCATTGATGGGCATTTGGGACACATCTTTCTTCTTACAAAAATAAGGAAACATTTGCAAAAGAAATGTTTCTGCTTACTTTTTGGAATAATTTCTTTAAAAAAGTCTTTTTTTTAATTTTTAAATTTTCATGGGTACATATTAGGTGTATATATTTATGGTGTACATGAGATGTTTTGATACAGGCATGCAATGTGAAATTAGCACATTATGGGGAAGCATTTAGCCTTTGAGTTACAATCTACTTATATTGTTTAAGTTATTTTAAAATATACAATAAAGTTAGTATTGTCTATAGTCACCCTATTGCGCTATTAAATAGTAGGTCTTTCTCATTCCTTCTATTTTTTGTCACCATTCCCCTAACTCCCTATTACTCTTCCCAGCTTCTAATAACCATCCATTTACTGTCTATGTCCCTGAGTTGTATTGATTTGAATTTTAGATCCCACAATAAGTGAGAACACGAGATGTTTGTTTTTCTGTGCCTGGCTTATTTCACTTAATATAATGACCTCCAGTTCCATCCACATTTTTGCAAAAGATTGGATCTCATTCTTTTTTATGGCTGAATAGTACTCCATTATGTATATATACCACCTTTTCTTCATTGAAATAATTTCTAAACAATGCCCTGGATATAATTTTTATATTTAAGTGATTTTTTCCATTTTTCCTAATTATGAAATTAATACATGTTCACCATGGAATAATTAGGAAACAAGGAAATAGTGGAAAAGAAAATTTATTTCTAGTATCACTCAGACATCATCACTGTTAATATTTATTGATAAATTTCCATTTAAGAAAGCAAAATACTAAGATTGTTTTGCCAGGGATCAAACAAATGTGAATTCCAGATCAACATCAACTATTTATGTGAGCTTTCTCTAGTTCTTTTACATTTTTAAGCCTCTATTTTTTTATTTGTAATATGAAATAATAGCATAATCATTATCATTATCAGTAGTAGGTTTTTTTGATAATAAAATTAGAACTATACTTTGGTTTATTCTGACTTCATTTAATATTACATTAAGAACATTTATTTAAGTCATTAAACATTCTTGAAAAGTGTAATTGTAGTGAGTGAGTAATACTTTATCATGTGTTATGTACCATAGTGTAGTGAACCATTGTGTATTGTGGAACATTTTGGTCATTTCTGGTTTTCCTTTCTATAACCCACAGTTACTGTATTTAAACTGACAAAGTGTTAAATATTTCACTGTCCTAAGTTCTGAGCCATTTCAAGGCAAAAGACTAGATTTCTCTCATGTTGGAATTTCAGCCCAAGCTTTGAGCCCTTCCCTTAGATGAGCAGTTTCAATCGTAGATGAGTGGTTTCAATGGTAGAGGAGTGGCTACAATTAGAGTCACCTGGGGAGCTTTTAAAACATGTGGCTGCCAGGCATTCCCACAACTTCCTCCCCTATCCCATCCTAATTTACATAACCTGGAGCAAAGCCTGGGCACTGCATTGTCCCTCCAAGCTCCTTTATTTATCACTTATACCCGTTGGCCCTTGACCCCCAACCTCCTCCCCCTGTCCTGTGAAAACCACAGGATTAGAAGATTCCTTAAAGTTTCTGCATCTGAAGGATTATCAGAAAAATACTGTGAGCTGGGGCAGTTGTATGATCTTTCTCAATAAAGCTTCCACAACAGTCTTCCGGTCTAAAACAGTGGTTCTTAACTGGAAGGCAATTTTTGTCTCCACCTGACTTCTATGCCACCTGGACATCCGACAGTAGCTGGGGACATTTTTTATTATTACATCTGGGAAAGAGGTTGCTATTGGCATCCTGTGAGTAGATTCCAGGGATGCTGCTAAGCATTCTCCGGTGCACAGGTCAGCCCATGTTTGTTTCCTGTGGCTACCGTAATAAAGTACCACAAACCACGTAGATTAAAACAGCAGAAATTTATTGTCTCACAGTTCTGGAGACTAGAAGTCTGAGATTGCAGTATTAGCAGGATTGTACCTTCTGAGGACTGTGTGGAAGAATCTGTTCCAGGCATCTCTCTTAGCTTCTGGTGACTTGCTAGTGGCTTTGCCATTTCCTGGCATGTGGCTGTACCACTCCAGTCTCGGTCTTCATTTCACTCTCCCTGTATGTCTGTATCTTGACGTGGACATCTTTTTATATGAATGAACACCAGTCATACCACATTATGGGCCTACCTTATTTCAGAATGATCTCATCTTAACTAATTATATCTGCAACAACGTTATTTCCAAATAAGGTTACATTCTAAGGTACTGGGGTTAGAGCTACAGTGTATCATTTTGCGGGCACAGAATTCAACCCACAAGAGCCCCACAAGCAAAGAAGTATCCAATGCAAAATGCTAATGGTGTTACTATTGAGAAACTCTGTTCCACATAATCTGTGGACCAAGCCCAGAGAGTTTAAAGTAAAACCCAGGGCAAATAGCAGTGTGGTCTAAATGTTTTTGTGTCCTCCAAATGTATATATTGAAACCTAATTCCCAATGTGATTGTATTATGAGGTGGGAACTTTGGGAAGTGATCAGTGCCCTTTTAAAGAGGTCCTAGAAAGCGAGTTAGTCTCTTCCACCATGTAAGGGCACAGTGAGAAGACCATCTATGAACCAGGAGTTGGAGCCCTCACCAGATACGGAATCTGTGGGCATCCTGATCTTGGATTTCTCAGCCTCTAGAACTGTGAGAAATAAATTTGTTATGTATAAGCCACCCATGGTAAAGCATTTGTTATAGCAGCATGAATGGACTAAGCTAGAAAGACTCTAGAGTCTGGGAAGGCAGAAAGGGAGCAGAGCATCATCGTTAAAAGGGTCAGGGACCTTTGCTCTTACGTCAGAGGCTGGGAGCTCCCTACAGATGCATATAGACATGGAAAACCCTGAGGCCACAAGGATGTATGTGACCAAAACACAGTGAAAGGACTTGAGAGAACACTGTGGTAACAGGGATGGAAGCAGCAGTGTGGACCAAACCCTCTGATTTTGTCACTTCATCATCTGACTCACCTTTCCATGTCAGGAACAGCCTTTTCCTCTTTTCCTCCTTTAGGAATGGAACAGGAGAGAAAAATAAATCTACAAGCCCCACAGTTTTCAGCAGTATTTTGAAGCCAACTGTCTTGTCTCTCCAAAGCCCAGTCTTCTCTCTCTCTCACACCCACTCCCTCCCACTGCCAGCCGAACATAGAATATAGAAAACAGGAAAACAGCAATGCTGAAAAGTTATGTCTTTTGAGAGAGAACATTGCTGTAGGTACATTTCCCCCCAGGACTCTTGGATTGCCAAACCCTGTAGCAGGCAGCCTTATTCTCTTCCATGGGGATGCTGTCTCACCAACTGCTTGTTTCTTTAGCTTCAGGAATTCCATGCAAGAATGAATTTCTGCTGGGACAGGATAACTGGGCCTTCTTTGTATCCACATCTGAGTATTTAATTCTATCTTCTTCACTTTAAAAATATTTTTGTCCACATTCTTCTGTTGTGGCTACATGTTCCCCTTCATTGTTTTGCCAATTTGAATGAAGTGAGGGTAAGTGACCAGAGGAGTGAAGACTGTGTTATCAAATTCCAGGAGTGATGGATTGTTTCCCAGCAGCAATATGAATGCCAGATGGCTACATCCGGGGCCTGCTCAGTGGGAAAAGGAACAAGCCTTCCTCCTCAGTCTTCAGAGCTCTGTGTCTCCATAGTGCATACCTCATTTTGGTCTCCTGACTGCTCAGCTGTAGAGATACTGTTCCTTCTGGTTTGTCTCAGAAAGCAGCTCTGGGCCAACCTCTGGCCTCTAGTTCCCTTACCTTCTATACCTCTTTTTTGTGTCCCATTCTAAGCACTAGTCCTGGCTTCCCTAGGCCCAGCTTATAGCCCTGACTCTGCCTTCCACAGCTCCCCGTTCCCTAGTGGGCTACGTGGGGAGTGGCCAGGGACAAAGTCTTTCCCTGCTTTATGTTCCAGGCCCCAGAGGGCGACCATGTTTTCTGAAATCTGGGCTGGTCTTTTCTTACAGTCTGGACCTGGTGTTATCTATAAAATTATACCTTGTAACCTGTATTGGCAATCTCTAGGATTGACTTTGCCTTTTAATGCGCAAGCAAGATATTTTATTGTTGTTGGATAAAATGTTAATAGTTAATTATAATTATTTCTTTTGCTTTCTTGCCTGAGAGTGACTAGATATTTAGCTTCTAGTTTACAATCAGGAGTGAATATTTTGAAGGTCCTTTAAAGCAATAATATGTAAAGGAAGAGAGTTATTGGGAAAGAAAGAAGAGGGATCAGTGAAAGAGAACACCCCAGCGAAGAACAACTACTGTAATTTTCTCAGAATTTCTAGGTCTGTGTACTTTCCTAAACACACAGACTGTAGGAAAATAAAACTTAAAAAAAAAAATGTGGAATTCTAAAAATATGTCTTTTATAGGAAAAGGTGCTAAAGCATTTTAGATATAGAGAAAAATAGTCTCCAGCGAGTAGAGATGTGTGAGAATGGACAGGGTGATGATTACATAGGTAAATGTGATAACGTTCATGTTTAAATCCGCAGAGATAATCTCAGCACCAAAACTATTTGTGTTGGGAGGTATTGGCACCTGCAATAGTTATTTTTAGTATCAGTCCCAGTTAGTAACTGAAGATTTATATAGATAGTCTTCAACTTTAAGGAGCATCTGGTCAGGATATTCCTTAGACATTCCTTATTTGGACATAAAGTTGTTCTAATGGAGGCAACTTATTTGTTCCCTTATTCAGGGTACCTAAGAAGATACTTTGCTTTCAGTGGTTGTAATGTGGTGGGTCAAACTATCACTGGTACCCAGCAGTAGTTTCCTCTGTTCCTTCCTACTTCTTCCCACTAAAGACCACTTTGCCATTGCCGGAGTTCATCCCCTTCCCCACTACAAGAGCCAGCAGATGGAGGGGAAATGTATTCATGGTGTTCCAGGATGAAAACTGAAAAACGGTTTTCTATATCACCCTACTTAATCATAGACAATGTGCTAATATGTCAGTACTATATTTTAAACATATTATGTGCTCAACTGAATTTCATCCTGGGCTCCTAACCTTCATTTACATGGCAAATATATTCCCATTACTAAATAGAACTGGGAAATATGACACCTTACTGCTGACAAGCTGCCAAACTGAAGCATTTTTGGGTTGAGTGACTATTGAAATGAGAGCACTATGCTCACTAGTTATACTGATGAATAGTTGACATAGAAAAGATGAGTAAGATGGACTCTTTCCCTTAAGGTGAATACAGTTATCTTTAGAAGACAGCATGCACACATAAGAAGTGTATTGCAAAAGAAAAAAAAAAGAGGCTGTTGCACATGTACAATTACAGTGTCGTTATTTAAAAACCAAAGGAGTGAATATAATTCAAAGTAATAAAAAAGCGGAAGAGTTGGAGATGTCACAGTGAGTTCTGGAGAAGAACATGTTTCAGTGAAAAGTACTGAAGGTTATAGTTAGAGACTTGGCTTACCATTTTCTAGTTGTAAAACATTGTTTAACCATGTTATGTCTCTGAGCCTCAGTTTGCTCATTTGAAAAATGAAATTAATGATACCTATCTTATGATTGAGCTTAGAGATAATGTAGCAGGAGAGGCCGAGAGAAACAGAGCTCTCGAACACCAAATGGGAAGGAAAAGGGGTTTATTACGGCTAGGAGCCTGGCGATGATTTCTCTAAAGCCCAGCTCGTTTAACAAAGGAAGGTTCTGCCTTTATATAGGCTTACACTCTAGATATTGCACGTGGAAGAATCTTAGGTTTACAGCCTTAGATATCACGAGTGAAAAGGATTTGGAATTTACAGCTTTAGGAAACACATGTGTAAAGGTTTCTGGGTTTACAGCTTTAGAAATCACATATGAAAGGGTTTCGCGTTTTCAGTTTTAGAAATCACATATGAAAGGGTTTCAGGTTTACAGTTTTAGAAATCACATGTGAAAAGGCTCTGGTCTCTGGATGGAGGAGTGGGGTGGAGGTTTGATCTTAACTAAAAACAGTATCTTCCGGAAAGTTTCCCCAATACCAAGTATGTTATTTACAGGAAGGTGGATCAGGAGGAGCCAGTTGGCCTGCTTTTTTCTTCTATTGAAATGCATTGTGTAACTCAAGGGGGAGGTGAACCCAGATGCCTGGGTCTCCTTCCTCAGTAATGTCAATAAATAGCCTAACACAATGCTTAGCATATTGTGGACACCTGGTTAACTGGTGCCACCTTCTTTGACCTATAGGTTATTTAGAAATGTGTTAGTTTCCAATGACTTGTGAATATTCTTCTGGTGATATTTCTGTTACTGATTTCTAATTTAATTGCATTATAGTAAGAGAAAATATGTTGTATGACTGGCATCTCTTTAAATTTGTTGACTCATTCTATGGCCCAAAATATGGTTTATCTTGGTAAATATTCTGTGAGCACTTGAAAAGAATATTCATTCAGCTGTTGGGGTGGGAATAGAGTGTTCTGTAAATGTCAGTTAGGCCACATTGGTTGAGAGTATTCAAATCTATGCCCTTACTAATTTCCTATTTACTTGTTCTGTTAATTACTGAGAGGGGGCATTGAAATCTCTAACTATAATTATGGATTTCTCTATTTCTCCTTGTGGGTTTAATCAGTCTGTACATATTTTGAACTTTTGTTGATAGATGCATAAATGTTTAGGATTATTATATCCTCTTGATGAATTGACCCCTTGATCATTATCAAATGATAGTATTATTCATTTTTTTCCTGGTAATGTCTGATATTAATATAGCCACCCAGCTTTTTTTGACCAGTGTTATCATGCTACATCTTTTTCTGACCTTTTATTCTTAGCCTACTTGAGTCTTTGTATTTATAGTACATTCCTTGTAAGCAGCATATAATTGGGACTTGCTTTTTTATCTAATCTGACAATCTCTGTCTTTTGATTGTGGTATTTATACAATTTATACTTAATGTGATTGCTGATATGTTTAGATTTAATCTATCACCTTATTTTTTCTACTTGTTTCATCTCTTGCTTTTCCCCCTTTTTTGATTAACTTAAATTTTTTTTTTTTTTTTTTTTGAGACAGAGTTTCGCTCTTGTTACTCAGGCTGGAGTGCAATTGCACGATCTCGGCTTACCACAACCTTCATCTCCTGGGTTCAAGCAGTTCTCCTGCCTCAGCCTCCCGAGTAGCTGGGACTACAGGCGTGCGCCACCATGCCCAGCTAACTTTTGTATTTTTAGTAGAGACGGCGTTTCACCATGTTGACCAGGATGGTCTCGATCTCTTGACCTCTTGATCTACCCGTCTCAGCCTCCCAAAGTGCTGGGATTATAGGTGTGAGCCACCATGCCCAGCTGATTAATTTAATATTTTTATGATCCCATTTGACTTCCTTTGTTGGCTTATCAACTATAACTTTTTATTATTGTAATGATTGTCTTAGGGTTTATAGTATTTTAACTTATCACAGTTTAACTTCAAGTGGTATTATATCACTTTACATATAGTATAGGAACCTTACAATAGTATACTTCCATTCCTCCCTTCCTGGTCTCTGTGCTGTTGTCATACATCTTACTTATACATGTACCATAAATCACACACTACATTGTTATCATTAGTTTTTAAACAATCAATTATTTTTAAATAGATTCACATAATAAGTGGAAAAAAACTTATTTACCCATGTAGTTAGTATTTCTAGTGCACTTGATTCCTGTATATGGATCTGTATTTCCATCTAATACCATTTTCTTTCTTCCTGAAGGACTTCTTTTAACATTTCTTGTCTTGCAAATCTGCTAGTGAAGAATTCTTTCATCTTTGTGTATCTGCAAAAGACTTTATTTCACTTTTGTTTTTGAAAATATTTGTGCTGGGCACAGAATTTTAGTTTAAGAGTTTTTTTTTTTTTCTTTTAATACTTTAAAGATGTTGCTCCTCTGCCTTTTTGCTTGCACTCTTTCCAGTAACAAGTCAGCTGTCATCCTTATCTTTGCTCCTCTGTATATAATTTGTCTTTTTTTCCTCTGTCTACTTTAAAGATTTTCTTTCCTCTCCCTTTTTTACCACTTTATTTTACTTTCATGTTCCTAGGTATAGTTTTCTTTGTGTTTCTTGTGTTGAGGGTTTGTTGGGTTTCTTGAATTTAATAGTTTTTGTTGTATTTGAAAACTTTTTGGTCATTATTTCTTTAGGTATCTTTTCCAATACTCTCCTCTTCTCCTAGGGAATCTCAGTTACATGGACATTGGCCTGCTGAAGATGCTTTATTTAAAAAAAATTCTTTTTTCTCTCAGTATTTTAAATAGTTACTATTACAGTTTTCAAGTGCAGTTGTTTTATCTTCTGCAAAGCCTAACCTACTGTTAATACAGCCTAATGTTTTTCATCTTGAGAAGTACAAGGTGTAAAGTCTATTCTCTGAAGGTTCATTTGCCGAGTTAAAAATGTGGAAACTGAGGCCAGCACAAGAAAATTAGATGCCAATTTATTCAGCTCCTGGGCGAGCTTCTGTGGTCCCGGGGAGAGGGGCCAGGGAAGTTATGCTGATTCCTCTCAGGAGTGGGGTTTTATAGGGAGTAAAGGCGTTCGATTGGATTTGGAGAAACAGGATGTGGACAGTGGAGCTGCTATTGGTAGGTAGGTGGGACTTCCGGTGAGTGGGCTAAGTGCTGAGTGCAGAGGGGATTTCCAAGGGTGGGGTTAGGTGCCAAGTGCAGAGGGGATTTCCAAGGCTGGCTAGGTGCCAAGTGCAGAGGGTATTTCGAAGGCAGAGCTAGATGATTGACATAATGTTAATTTTCAAGGGGGGAGGGAGATAGGCGGAGAGGCAACCAGCCTTACACAAGGGTTTTTAAATTTTTAAAAAACTGTCTTAACTTTCTGAACATATAAAAAACAATTGTAGTAACCATTTAAAATAGTTGTCTGCTAATCTTAACATCTATTTCAGTTCTGGGTCAGTTTTCATTGATCAATTTTTTTTCCTTTTCGTAGGTGAGATTTTCCTGATTATGTGCATGCCTGGTAATTTTTTACTAGATACCAGACATTATGAGTTTTACCTTGTCAGTTGTGGATATTTCTGTATTCCTATAAATGTTCTTAAGCTTTATTGTGAGACACAATAAAGTTACATGGGAAAAAACTGATCTCTTCAGGTCTTTGTCTTAAAATTTACTAGGCAAGACCAGAGCAGTTCTCATTTTAAGTCTACTTATTTACCTTTCTGACCCTTTTGGGTACTCCATCCAGCATCCCATGAATCATGAGGTTTTCTAGGCTGACTGATGGGAGGAGGTGCTACTTCTAACTGCGTGAGTGCTAGGCACTGTTATCTTCTAGCCTCAAGTTGTTTCCTCACACATGGATCCTTTTCAGATCTGCCCCAGAGAGTGTAAGGAAGGAAGGTGAAATGTATTTGTCAGCTGTAAAGTACTATTCAAATGTAAGGTTTTGGGTGTCATCTTGACTGTTGCCCTCCCCAGTGCCTACACTTTTGTGTCTCTTTTGTCTTTAATGTTTATTTATTTTGTTCCTTTTATCTCAGTACCTATTGGTTTCAGCCATGCCGGCCTGAAAAAAATAATCACTGTGAGGGAGACTTTCTCCAGGTCCTCTGGTAGTCTGATTCTTCAGTCTACATTGCCTGTTTTGAATTGTAAGGGTGACTTTCAGGCCTCATCCTTCCTTATTCCCAGGGCATAGAGAGCCAAGATCCTCACTTCATGTTACCAACTGTTGAAAACAGGCATTTTGAATGAAGAGACGCCCCCCACCCCACCACCAAACAGGCTTTATGTCAGCAACATGGCTGTTTATTCACCTGGATCAGGTGGGCTAGGGCAGAAAAGGGCATTAGCAAAGGGCAGTGGAATAGTAGTTGGTTTTATAGGTTTGGGGTGGGCAGTGGAAAGTTACAGAGTAAGATCAGTTACAGTGGTGGGGGTTGGGGCAACGAGTATATATTAGCATAAGTTCGGTGGGATAAGAGTATTGTCATAATAACAAGTTAAGATGGCAGGGTGGTGGGAGGGGCTTGTCTGGGGAAGCTCCACTAGGTGATTAGGGACAATGGCCCATACAGGTGGGGGTGGGGGTGGGAGACGATTAGCAGAGGCAAGCAGGACTTCAGACTTTCAGGCTCCAGGCTTGCATATGGAGACCTGACACCAACGAAGTAGGCTCTTGACTCTTGAGTGTTTTTATTAACTCTCCCACTCCTTGCCTTTAAAAAGCCTGCTTCCTGCTTCTCTGCTTCAGCCTAGAGAATCTGAAAACATACCTGTATTGCCAGAATTCCTGTATATTTAGAGACAAATTATCCTAGAATGTTCTGTCTCTTCCCTGGGGAGAAAATCTCAAATGCTTTAATAGAGCATTTGAAGTTAGACTTAAGGGCTGAATTATCTAGGGCATGATACCTGGTTGGCACAGTCATGGGGTGTTGGAGAGGGAAGAACAGAAACCACAGCCATCAGTGTGGCCTTTATCTCTGAATCAGGGGCTCTGTCTACCATAGGTCCTACCTGAAAGCTCCAACAGCTGAGGGATCTACACCCCAGTACTCATAACCCATTTTTGGCATATCCTTTGAGAAATGTCAATAAGGGATCAAGTCCAAGGCAGAGATTAGGAGGCTGGGAAACCAAAGAAGGTCTAGAAACTATATTCAGAGCAAGGTCAGACTCTGGCCCTGGGTCAAAAGCTGTTGTTGATTTGGTCAGAAAGTGAGCAGAAGCCTGTTGTGATCGTTGCCTCACTTAGGGGGCATTGACAGGAGCCAGAGTATTGCTTTGATAATACATTAGTTGATATTCTCCATACACATTCCTATTTTAAGACTGTTCTAGGAGGTAGGATATACCAATTCAAGGCTGTACCAGTAGGTAAATTGAACATTGAACATGAATTCTAGGATGTATGGTATTTTACCAGGTAGTTGATGAGGAGCAAGAGTTGAATATTAAGATGGGTGGAGGTTGATATATTCTTTAATTCATTTATTTACTAAATATTTATGGAGTACTTACTAGGTGTCAGGCACTAAGGGAAACAGATGAAAGACATTATCTACCCCAACGTAGATAAGAAAGGTAAACATTTGCACTAGAAAGTGGGAGGTACCATGGAGAGGTTTGGTACAGATCACTCTGGCAGCCCAGAGGAGGGCATATGAGCTAGCCTTGGGAGAGAAGAGGAAATGAGGGTGGACTTCCTGGAAGAAGCAGTGTGCTAGCTGGGTCTTAACGAGTAAATAGAAGATTGAAAGGAAGGGCATCTCAGACTGAAGAAGAGTATTTGCAAAGGCACAGAGGCAAGATTCAGTGCAGTGTTTTGGGGAATGCAAGTAATTTACTTCATAGGCTGTTTGTAAGAAGAGGTGTGAGTTAAAGCTGCAGGGGAAAAGTAAGCGTCAGATGAAGAAGGGCATGACATACTATGCCAAGACATTTTACCCCAAAGGCAGTGGGAAGCCACTGAACAGTTTTAAGAAGACAGTTGTGACTGGATCTGAATTTTAGAAGCTCTTTCTACTAGTAATGGGGAAGACAGCTGAGCAGAGACAGAGCTGGAAGCCCAGCTCTAACACTGACTCTGTTGCCTTCCCACCTGTCTTTACTGTTCTATTCTCTCTATAAATTCTATCTTCTAGCTCTTCACTGACTTATCCAACCTGACTTCCTGCCACTCTCCAATTGTAGTTAGGTTGACTCAACTTATTCAAACAGGTCTACTCATTTTTGTCTTGTCTATTAAGCAAACTCAGTAAATGCCTATTACATACCATCCACAGTGCTTGGCCTGGGGGACCAAGGATGAATGAGACACAGAACCTGCCTTTAAGGAGCTCACAGACCAGTATGGAGATACCATGGAGACACATTGTTACTATAAAAGTATGGTTATGGCTGTGCAGTGGAATAAATACAGAGTACCCTGGGTGCAAAAAGAAGACAGGCTTGGCTGTAGAAAGCCCTTCTCCCATTCTGCTAAATCCTCCTCATCCTCAGGCTCCTGCTTGTATTTTGTATAGGGGCAGGGTAGTTTAATGGGTTGTTGCTTGGCCTCTGAAGCCCGCCAACAGGGTTTTAATCCTGGTTCTGTCACTTACCAACCATGTGACTTTGGCCAGAAGTTCTTTGTTCCTCAGTTTCTTCATCTGTAAAATGGGTATGATGTCTGCATCAACTTCATAGGGTTATTGTGAGGATTAAAGGAGATAATATGCATAATATCCTTTAGAACAATCCTTTCATGTGTAAAATATTTAATAATTATTCGCTACTATTACTCTCAGCTTTTACCCCTTTTTTTCAGCATCTATATCATATTGAGAAATTTTAACCCCTAATTATCTGTTAGTTTGTTGCTTGCCCCAGCTTATGTATTGTCATGTTATTTCTCTCAAGAATGATTTTATTTTTCTTTGAGACAAAATACATCTGTATTTTGTACCCCAAAATACATCTGTACTTTTGGGGTACTTAACAATATTGGATATGTATTATGGTGATTGGCCATCCCGATTTTCCCAGGACTGAGATTCCTGGGACACAGGAATTTCTGTGCTAAAACCAGGAAAGTCCTGGGCAAACGGGGACAAATTGATCAGCTTACATGTAGTAGACACTTCAGTTTGGCTTTTTACTTATTTCTTATTGGACCCAAACCTAATTTGCAAGCAAGCTCACTTTGGCTTTGCCACAAATTTTTATTTATTGTCTACAGAATATAAATTTACAATCTCTGGGGTTTTTGGTGGGGGAATCCTGAGATTCTCTAGAATTTAAGGTGGACAATTTGAGGGATTCCTAAAATATCTTTCTCCCATCAACTGTGGGTGTATATGCTAGAAATTGTAGGCAGTCCTGTAAGAGCTTTCTTTAACCTGACCCACAGCCCTAGGGGTCTCCCCTCGCCTGTCATTTCCCGTGTCTCCCTGCATTTCTGTCATGAGTGAATGACTTCCTTCATCTGCTTTCCAGAATTGACATATCTTGCTTTAACCCAGTGGCAAAACTCATTTCCTCATATGAAGCTGCTGTTTTTACATGAATTTCCAAGTTGGGGTGAAATGATTTTTGTTTTTCAATCCTGTCTTTCGAGCATTGGGACAATGCAGATGACTTTTTCAACTCAGTCTCACCAGCACTGGAACGATGTTTGCCTTGGGAAGTTGCTTTTCAAGCAGCATTCCTTATAGATCCCCTGGGGCCTCTCTCCAAATTCCTAGAAGCCAAGACAAGTGTTTGCCTGCCCATCTTCCCCAGGTCCTATGCCAGTACAATCAAGAGGCTGGCTCTACAGCCTCTGAAAGTTTCAAACCTAGAGTCTCAGTTTCCTAGGGCTGTTGTAACAAAGTACCATGAGACTCTGACTTAGATAACAGCAATTTGTTTTCTCACAGTTCTGGAAGCTAGACATTTGAGATCAAAGTGTCAGTAGAGTTAGTTCTTTCTTAGAAATATGAGGGAGAAAACTGCTCTGTGCCTTTTTCCAACTTCTGGTAGTTTTCTGGCAGTCTTTAACATTCTTGCCCTTGTAGATACATCTCCCGATCTCTTCATTCATCTTCATGTGGCATTCTCCTTGTGTGAATATCTGTCTCTTCACATGGCGTTTTGTTTTTTAAAATAAGGACACCAGTCATACTGGCTTAGGGATCTATCCTACTGTACTATGACTTGAACTTAATGTAACTAATTACATCTACGATTATCCTGTTTCCAAGGAAGGTCGCATTCGGAGATATTGGGAGGTAGGAGTTCAACATGTGAATATGAGTGGGGTACACAAGTCAGTCCATAACACCCAGGTCTTCAAGTGAGTGCAAAACATTCCTTACAGACAAGCAAACAAAGCACCAGACAGTCATTGCTCATGAATCCATTTCAATTCTCCACTCACTTTGTGTTTGATATTGACTGCTCTACTTGTTCGCCACTCTAGAGTTCTCTGCCAACTCTAGGGATACTACGTAATATAGTACACCTGAGTCACCAGATCTAAGTCAGGACATATTAGGAGACTTTCAAAATGAGAAGCCTGCTGAGGAAAAGCTGTATCTGGGGCATATAATGTAGTAACTATTCTAAAGGCAGTGGCTCCCATCCTGATGAATAATAATTACAAGTTAGTTGCCTTTTAAAATGCTTTGGAGAATACCATGATGTGTACAGATAGGAGGTTGGACGATTATGTGTGCGTATGTGTGCATGCAGTAGCTTATGATGAGCAAAATCACCAGATTCCTCCCCAACCTTCCTACAAACATTCCCTGGGCCCACTGGGAGTAGCCTGCATCTCCTCCCTCTGGCTTCCTTCTGTCAGCTCCCTAGAGTTGCTGATCCTTTCCCCTCCAAAGAAATTGCTCTGTTCCAAAAAGATAAACACCAGTAGTTACAGGGAACTTGAGGAAAAAAGCAAAGCGAGTCTCCCAGTTACTGTTTTTCTGGTGTTCTCACATAAAAATACAGACCGTCTTTGTGGGAGTGCTATTTCTGATCCTGGCAGTTACAGCCTGAGATGTGAGGGCAGTGATGGGTTTTCTTGAGAGTAGGGGATAAGGAGCATCTGGAGTATGGAGATTCTCCAAGTTATCGCCACTTCTTTCTAGGGACACTGCACCTCTGAGAAATCCCAGGGGTGGATGAGGCACCTAGCTGGTGCCCGCCTGTGCAGAGCAGTCAGGCAGGCTGCTAGCTTGCTGAGAGGCGGCGTGCCAGCTTCGCGTACCGCGCCTCAGTGCCAGATCAGGGAGCTGTCGGCTCAGCGCCCACGCCCTCCGCTTCAGCTCGGGGGAGCCCCTGGGGTGGGCTGCTGGAAGGCGCAACTGCAACTTGACTTTGTCTCACTGTTGTTGCTGGCAGAATACGTACACCAATGCGGACAAGCTCCTAGAAGCAGCGGAGCAGTTGGCTCAGACCGGGGAATGTGACCCCGAGGAGATCTACAAGGCAGCTCGACACCTGGAGGTGCGCATTCAAGACTTCGTGCGCAGGGTGGAGCAGCGGAAGCTTCTCCTGGACATGTCTGTCTCCTTCCACACACACACCAAAGAGGTAAGGGGAGCTAGTGGAGAGAGGGCATCGGTCCTGCCAGAGTCGGGTCGGCTTCCTAGTAAAATGACCCTGAAGCTCTGACCAGGGTCCTGGGTAGTCTTGGGGTTGCTAACCTCTTAACTTTGGTGATATTAACAATTTGTTCTTGATAACCTGCATTTAGGTCTCTATCAGAATGGGGCAAAATTTCCTCCCATAATATCTAGTGAGGAAAGGGGGTCATGGAGACAGGTGGTTTGGGGGCATCTGCTAGAGCGTGTAATCTGCTGCTGGAGAAATGTCGGAATCCCTGATATAGCAATGGTCACTGCAAGAAGAAATGTAAGAGACTCTCTTCCCACTTCACACCTCATTTCTCTCGGTTGCTGTTTTCCTTTCAGAAATGAGAGTCTCACAGAACTTTGATCAGGTATCTTTGCTACCAGCAAGGAACATGTAGAGTTGACAGATGCATTTTTTTATGTTTTTATTTATTTTTTTTTTAACAGGGGATTTCATCTTCTCTGTGGCGGGGTGATATTAAAGTTGGTCCTCACTGTGCCTGAATGTGGAGTAACAGGCATTGAAAGGGGACTGAGATGCCCTCCACCAAGGAAGCTGGCTGGGCTTGAAGCCCAACCTGAATAATTTACCAAGTGGACAAAGAGGAAGGAAGGATAGCTTATGTTAAGCTGCTGCAAGGGCAGAGGAGCTTCATGGAGAGGAGGATGGTAGCAAACTTATGATTGCTTTTCATTTCTGATTAACATGGGACATGCTGAAATTGAGTAAGTGGCCAGCAAGGAGGCATATTTAGCATCGTCTATAATAACACCCTTGGCAGATGAACTCATTAGGTGTATGCATGATTGTATCCCCCTTCCCCCAAGGAATTTACTTTAATGGAGTATTAATTAAAGCTTGATTGCTGCTCAGGAAAAAAAAAATAGCCCTACTTAATTAAGTTGAATTTTAATATTGGGAATGCCTTAAGAATCTTAGCTGTTACTGCTTCACAGCCCTTTCTGACACCGAGGGAATGAATGTGAACCATTGCAATGCCTATCAGAGAAAAACATGAAAAGATAATGTTCTCTAAACTGAGATTCCCCTGGCAGATGAAGGGCTGGCAAGTTTCCTGAAGCTGGCTTTGCTTCCTCTCTGCGGGACCTGCAGCCACTCTCTGATGAGTGTCTATAAAGCAAGGGGATTAGCATTAATCCAGGGTTTCCTGCCTGGCTGTCTGCTTGCTTGTGGCTCACCCAATTCTTAATGAAAGTCTCAGAAACCAAAGTCATGTGTATTCCCTTTTAATTATGAGCCTGTGGGTGACAGAATGGAGTATGAATGAACAGGAGTCATCTTCCTCATGAGGGCTGTGGGGGTGCTGGCTGCATGGAGAGATGGTGGATCAGGTCAGTTTCCATGGAACTACTACTCCCAAAAGAGTGACCATGGCTTCCAGGAATTCCTCTAGCTACATCTCCCACTTTGTATACACAGAGGTAGAAGGCTGGGATTCTAGACTAGATTCTGCTGCTAAATAACCATGTGAGCTTGTACAAGTCGCTATGTCCCTGGCCTTGGGTTTCCTTATCTACAAAATTATGCAGTTGGACTTGGTGGCCCTAAGGCCCCTTATGGTTTTAATGTGCATACAAGATTCCATTCTTCTCTTCTTCTTTGTGTTGATAATAAATAATAACATTAATTAGGCTGAAGTAGTATAGGTGATTTACCTAGCCTAAGATTTGGCTTATTGTAAGCACTCAAAATATATTACATGAGTTTTTTAATTAGACACCTACTACTTGCCAGACACACATATCATCTCTTGTGACCTTCATGATAATCTTATAGTATAGATTTTATTAAACACATTTTTAAATGGGGAGACTAAGCCTCAAAAAACAACTGGTCTCAGGTGACCGCCTCTCTCAGTCGTACGGCGGAGGTTTTACTTGTCTTCCTATTACCTATGCTGTCCTTTTTGTCCCTTACCTTTTCCTCTTTTCTAGTCTTCCTTCTTTCATTTTCCTTTTTTACATTTATAAATCCCAAATCAGGGGCTTAATGAGGAGGACAGATCTTGGCTGAGAAATATACAGTGTTGCCAGGATTGGGGGTGTGGGAGACAGAAATAGTCAGGGATGAAGTTATTGACTATTGTTTTCCCAGATATCTCTCAGATCTTGCTAAGCTTGGTCCCGTTTGAACCTAAGGCTTGTTTCCTCACTGAAACTCAGCTAGAAAGTCACATTCATGTGAAATACTGCTAGAAGGAGTGGTGTGATACAAGGGGCAGGTGAAGAAAGAGACGGAACTGAAATTTATTTAGCACAAACTATGTGCTAGGCTATCTAGCTGGCTAGTTGGTAGCCATGATAATTGTCATTTTTAAAAATTCTAATTTTAGAAATGGGAAAACCAAGGTTCAGAAAAATTAATAATTTGCTCATGGTTTTATAGCTAGTTTGTAGTAAGTATAGAAATTGACCGCAGGTCTTTCTGACTCTAAAGGTCATGCTTTTCTCTCCTTTGCCACAAAGACTATTATATAAAGGCTAGTAAACAGAGACTTGAATGATTTTTTTTTTCATCAGAGAATTCATTCAAACAGGAGGCTGTCAGCAAACTGCATAGTCTCTTTCTCCTCAGTCCCGAAATATGAGGGAAATGTGGAGTAGCTCTACCTGGATACAAAGGGGTTTATGGTTGTGAGGCTCATTGTATTCAACACATCTACAACTCTTAGATCAGACAGATTTAACTTTTTTTCAGGATGGACAGAAAAGCAACATGTTGAGCGGCTGCCACAGAGGAGCTGTTCGCCGGGGACATGCAGTGGGACTTTGTATCTGCATGTTCCCTCTTGTTCACCTTCCCATCCAAAGTAGCCTGTATGAGGCCCCCTTTAAGTGATTTGCAAGGCAGAGTAGAAACTAAAGTGTGTGTATACATGCGCACACATGTATATGTGTACACATGTACATATGCACACATGTGTACATACACATGCAAATGTTCCTACACACTAAGTACACCAAGATCTTGGACACCAGGTAGGTCTGATTTCCAGATGCTTTGTCACTTCGGGAGAATTACTCTTAATCTCTGTTACTTTGTAATAATTAAGGGGATGACTATTAAAAAATAAAGTAGTACAATACTAACATTCATTTTTTTCCCCAAATTTTTCTTAGTGTTTGTTTAAAGTAAGCTTAATAAGAAACTTAAAGACTCAACTGAGGCATCATTTTTTTTTTTCTTCTTAAAATTCTTCCTGCTGGGCGCGGTGGCTCAAACCTGTAATCCCAGCACTTTGGGAGGCCGAGGCGGGTGGATCACGAGGTCAAGAGATCGAGACCATCTGGTCAACATGGTGAAACCCCGTCTCTACTAAAAATACAAAAAATTAGCTGGGCATGGTGGCGCGTGCCTGTAATCCCAGCTACTCAGGAGGCTGAGGCAGGAGAATTGCTTGAACCCAGAAGGCGGAGGTTGCGGTGAGCCGAGATCGTGCCATTGCACTCCAGCCTGGGTAACAAGAGCGAAACTCTGTCTCAAAAAAAAAAAAAAAAAAAAAAATTCTTCCCTGGTGCTTCCAACTTTCACCCAGACAAAAGCAGAGCACTGTACATACCTCCATCAGTGGTGCCATTGTCACATTGAGCTGTGATTCTCTCCTTCACTAAATTGGGAGTGCTAAATGTATACTACACAGGTGGCATTAGACGTGTAGACAGAGATACTACTGTGTCTGATACATAGAGATGCTGAATCAATATTTTGATGCTTCTTTTCCTATGAAAAGGAAAAGAAAAAGAAGAAGAAAAAAGAGGGAAGAGCGCTCTTTCTTTTTCAATCACATTTTAATCTTCTCCAGTTCTTTGACTTGAGCTCTCCATATATTGTAAATAAAGGGGGCTGGGTGGGAAATCTAACGTGCCCAGGGGAGCCTTCCTTTAGGGCCTATAAACAGCAGGCAGAAATGGATTATTAGGGAGGCAGAAATGAGCATCCGTGAATGGTCTCATGAAATAACTCCTGTGGTTTGGTTTTTCCGTACTCTCTTTAATACCTCTCAGGACTCGTCATCTCTCAAACATCACTAAGTGTGGGTCCTACTTGATCTCGAGTCAATTAACTCTTGACTCCTTCCTCTTGACTCTATAGCCAAACTTCTGGCTTTTTATTCAAGACAGGATTAGTAGTGTGTTAGGGAACTCTGAATTGCCATGGTTGTTTTTCCCTCTTTATTTTATTTTATTTTATTTATTTATCTTTAAGATGGGGTTTCACCATGTTGGTCAGGCTGGTCTTAAACTCCCAACCTCAGGTGATCCGCCCATTTTGGCCTCTGAAGTGCTTGGATTACAGACATGAGCCACCACGCCCAGCCTGTCTTTCCCTCTTACCATGGATAGAGTGGATAGAAGGAAAATCTACTCAGCTTCGCAAAAGTGGCCTTGGGTATTGCTGATAAATATTGTTATAGATCATTTCTGCCTCGTTATGGCTATCTTCCTCCTCCTTTCTTTCATTTTTCCATTTCTTCCTTCCTATAATAATTTGCTGAGTGTTTGTCTTGGTGCCAGTTGGTAACAGAATGTCATCATAGTCTATAATTTTCATGGAATGAAAGCCCCTTTTGTAGATTTCTAGGTGGGAACTGAATATCCACCTTCATAAATGATTTAACCCAGACTTCCTATGACTCCCCCGGCTAAAGTTCGTAATTTTACTTTTGCCAACTTTCCACATCAAAAGATTTACTCTAATTAAGATCAGTGAGGAAACAGGAGGAAGATATAAAAAGATAACCTCCAGGCTCATTTCTTCTGCAAATTCAAGTCTGCTTAATCTTACTGGCTTTGTGAATTCTTTATTTATTGTAGGAGCCTAGAGGGTTAAAAATGTCGATAACTATTTCATCACAGTGTTAGTCATTATCTTGAATAATTAGAGACCATCTAAATGTTTCACATTGGGTGATTTCATTAAAATCTTAGTGCTTTTATATAGTAAAATATTACACAGTCATTCTAAATCACATTGCCAAAGATCATTAATGACATGATAAAGAGCTTATTGTATAACATATAAAAACTGTATATCCGATATGACCACAATTTCAATAAAACATATAGAATAAGGTCCAGAAGGAGATATACCAAGAATTTAAGGATGTTATGAAAATCCCCTTTTGTAGATTTCATCTTTTTGGCAATTTTTTTTCTGTTTTTCAAGGTTTTTTTGATGATATTTTAAATTTATAATCAGGGACAATCCAATAAATGTTATTTTTCAAAAGCAAAACTTCATTCCTACTTATAGAGAAGAATTAAGAAAGGCGACAAACATGTACTTGGGACTTTCTTATACATTTAGAATCTCTACTATTAGTACAAATTGTGCTGAATTTTCAAATACCTTCTTTTGCCTGGGGCCAAGAGGGCAGCCAGCTCTGTTTTCTGGGCTAGAGAGCTAGGGCGAGCATAGAGAGAAACATTGACCCAAGTCCTCATTCTCTTCGTCCAGGAACATGGCATTTGTAGCACCTGCCCTGCAGAAATAGTCATCATAGAATTCTCTTTTCTTGCTGTGTTTCCAAGGAAATGCCACAGTCACTTGGCTTGCAGAATATCCATTTCTGGATATTTTTGTAGTATAAATATAAGTCAAGTTAAATAAGAAGTGTGGGAGAAGTAACCAACCTCTGCTCTTTATTAGCTTAATTAAGTCCCACTTCTTTGTTTCACCTTGTGGAGTCATCCTGCCACACCATTTCCTACTCATATAGGTACAGACACACCACAGACACTCCCATATACACGTTTTCCTCTACCCACCCACCCTGGAACCAAAACTAAATTGGTCTTTAAGAAGGAAGATGGCCTTAAGAACAAAATAGCCTCATCCGCTGTTTCACTTGCTGTTCTGTTGTACTGTTTAAGAAACAAGCTGGTGGTTGATGCCAAGGAAAAATTATCGTTTCACAATGAGGGAGGAGGAGATTCACCCTGTGGAAATGGTGTGCCTTTTAACATCCTTAAAGATTGTTGATACCATTGTTGTTAATCAGTTGTGTCAGGACAATGGCTGCCCAAGCCGTGCAAATGGAACAGCCAATCAGCAGGAGAAAGTGATGAAATAAAATGACCTCTTCCCTTCACCACTGGTTTGTAAGCCTCATTATTTTTCCTACAAACCTCCTAGCTCTTCCTCTTTTGTCTCCTTCCTTCCTGTGTTTTCAGTTGTTCCTTTCTCAGGCTGCCCCACTATGCAAGTAGGAGAGGCTCTGTGGGCTGGCCCTTCCTGAACTCACCGGTTCACTATTAGAGCTAATCTTATATAGGGCATGAAAAACCTCCTTTATAACTCTATTCCTGTCAAGGTTCTGGAAATTCTCAAATTGGATACATTCTTTTGGATGTAGGTATTTTTGGCCACTACCACATGTGTTTTCTGAAAAAAAGAATACATAAAACCATGTACATGCATATGTTAGTATGGAGTGAGCAACCATTGCCAAGAGGAGAACAGTACCCTGAAAGAATGGGTCATAGTACACATCTATTTTGATCAAGAAGAAAGGGTCTGGAAATGGATGAAACATGGGATTTTTCCTTCTGGGGAGGAGGTGGGTTGATGAAGAAGGTATAGTGCTATCATGTTCAACCTTAGTTAAGCAGAGGGTAAAGAGGATCACCCAAAGGAGAGAAACCAAGATGGAAGACAGTGGGGAAAAAGATACACGTGGTTGTTGCTGCCAAGCTACCGTACTCACTCCGTGATTTTACCTAATTGGTTCCAGCAAACATTGGCTTATAGTAGCTTGACAGAAAAGATCATTCTGGCTGGGTCTCACTGACTGCTTAATAACCAGTAATGTAGCAGCAGAATGGTCCCTCTAATTTGGACTCTTTTCAAAGCATATTCTTCAGGGCTGAATCAGAGGGACATACACAGAGGAAACTGATGGGACATTGAGAGCTAGAAAAATTACAGCCCAAGAAATGGGATATTGACCTTTACTCATGGTTTATCACACCAACTTTATTTCTATCTACCTTATGGTGCTAAGCCTCAGAGATGCTTATTCAAAATTATGAGTTTGCAGTGTAAATTTGCTGCCACCAGGCAGTGACTGTGTACTCCATGTCCACAATTTCACCTCTCTCTCTTCACATCTGTTTTTCTTTTAGCACAATTTCTAGGTTTTCCTCAATTATCCTGAAACAAAGTGGCAAAAAACAGAAAAGAGAAGCCCAGCACAACTTAGTAGCTTGAAGAACCAAATTTGATGTTGATCTTATACAAACTCCAAAATTAAGGAGTACTTCAAACTTTCCCTCTGCCCTCTAGTGGGAACTGGAGGTGACTTGCAGCAAATACATATTATATATATATATATATATATATATATATATATTTTTTTTTTTAAGAAGGTAAGGGGTTTGCCATCTTGGCCAGGCTAGTTTTGACCTCCTGAACTTGTGATCCATTCACCTCAGCCTCCCAAAGTGCTAGGATTACAGCAAATTTTTTTTTTTTTTTTTTTTTTTTTTTTTTTTTTTTTTGAGACAGAGTCTTGTTCTGTCACCCAGGTGGAGTCCAGTGGCACAATCACAGCTCACTGCATTCTTGACCTTCTGGGAACAAGCAGTCCTCCTGCCTCAGCCTCCCAAGGAGCTGTGGCTACAGGTGTGTGTCAACATGCCCATGTAACTTTTGTGTGTGTGTGTGTTTTTGTTTTTTTTTTTTAAAGTCTATAGAGACTGGATCTTACCATACTGTCTAGGCTAAAAATATCTTTAAATGTAATAATATGTAGCACTGATACAGCATTGACTATATGTCAGGAACTGTTGATAAGTAAGGTAAATAAGTTATTTGTATATACACACACACATAAACTTACTTGTAATCTTTATCGCAACTCTCTGAGACGCAAGCACTGTTATTATCTCCATTTTACTGATAAGGAAAGCCAAGGTGCAGAGAGAATAAGGAACTTACTCAAGATTATATAGCTAATATGTTGTAGAACTAGGATTTGAAACTTTTTTTTTTTTTTTTTTTTTTTTTTTTGTAAACAGAGTCTTGCTCTATTCCCCATGCTGGAGTGCAGTGGTGTGATCTTGGCTCACTGTAAGCTCTGCCTCCTGGGCTCAAGCAATCCTGCCTCAGTTTCTCGAGTAGCTGGGGTTATAGGCACCTGCCACCATGCCTGGCTAATTTTTGTATTTTTAGTAGAGACAGGGTTTTGCCTTGTTGGCCAGGCTTGACTCGAACTCCTGACCTCAGGTGATCTGCCTGTCTTGGCCTCCCAAAGTGTGAGATTAAAGGCGTGAGCCACTGTGCCCAGCCCCTGAAACTCTTAAAGACTATGCTACAGTGCCTCTCTGTACAATAATTTTTCAGATAATCCATCACCTCTTCCCTAAAGACTTAAGTACACTTAGAAAATGTGTTTTCTTTCTAGACAAAATTACTGCCAGAAAATATGCAGTGACATTAAGCTATCATTATCAATATCCTACACTTCCCCATTTATGCTGATTTGAAATTAGTATATTCATACTTACAGCAACGTGTATCCCAGCTTATATGGTCTGGAAAACTTGTTTGGTGTTTTATTTGGAAAGGAAATAAACTGAACTAATTATGAGCAGATTTGCAAGCTGATAAATGTCAGGGATGTTGAATAATAATTTGCATTTCCTATAGCAATCAGTACAATGCTATAGGCTTATTAATACTGCAAGAAGTTTATTTAAAGCATTAATAATAAGGACCTAGTTCAGCCCTCACAGTCTTCAAAGTGAGCAGGTCAAATCTTATTCTTCCCATTTTATAGATTGGGAAACTGAGGCTCAGGCAGTCTCACCTATACAAAAAAGACTTTTTTTTAAGGGGGTGGCTGCCTTTCCGGCCGCACCCCATCAAAAAAGACATTCTTTGTACTTTATTTATGGCCTCCAAAGCTTATTAATCTTCCTTTAACCTCTTCTGCCACATCTAGGGCTTCTCTATCTAAAGAACAAAGAATAACCTGTCCAAAATCTTAAAGGCTATTTTTGTCTCTATTTATTTTTTTTAATCTTCCCTTATTGAAAAGGCCATACTGTAATTTACCATACTAAGAACTAACTCCAAGAAATAATGTTCTTGAGGTAGACATTTATCTATGTTTTTAACAGGGAAGACTTTAAGATGTTAGAACCAGATGGAAACTAATCATTTTATTTCATGCTTTCCCCAACCTACTTTACAAATGATGTCTTGGAGATCAAAGGGTATAGTGATTTGTGCAAAGGCACCACGAGTAATGGGAGGAACAGAAGCCAAAATCTGCATCTTCTGACTCCATCTGTCATTTTTCCCTCTTTACTGGCTTTTTTTCCTGGTAGAGCCTTGAGCTTATCTTTCCTGATAGTCAGATGAAGACTCCTGGTTTCAAAGCAAGCGTCAGACTTACCTTCCTCTCTCTCATTTCTGAAAATTCTCAATAAAAGTAGTCAAAAGTGAGCTCTCTGGCAGGCCACTGGAGATCTGTATTCAGTATGATGAGGAAAAGCCATCAATAAATGATTTTTCAGTAATTCAGTTTTAACTCCTCATCATTTACAGTGCTTATTTTTTTCAAACACTATACTTAGCTCTTTTAAAGTTGTCTAGCCAGTAATACCTAGTTTCATTTTATCATCTTGAATAACGTGGGAAAATGTCTCATATATTTATTGAAATTAAGCCACATCTTTAGCATTCAACTTTTTAACCAATCTAGCAGTTTTAAAAGGAACAAAATAGTATGGCATATGTACAGATTATGCTCAATTAATGTGCTTTTAGTTCTTATTGAGCACTACATTTTTTGTATATTTGCAATATCATGACACATTTCTAAGAATCAATTGTGCACAGAGCACATTGCTCCCTTTCCTCCTGTCTGAAAGATGAAATAATATTCGTTCATTCTAGTCTCCTGTTCTTCCTAGTGTCTCAAAAATAACTGATCTCCTTGCTCTAAGACCACACCAGTAGGTTTCCCTGAACCACAGGGAAGTTAAGCCAGGGGTGATTCCTGTCATTATGGAAGACCAACACCAATGGAGTAAAATTAGCAAAGACTGGTAATGAATATAAATGTAAAAACACAAACTGACCCATAGGTGTGCTCATGAGAATGGCACTGACTGGTTGAGAGTAAGTTGGGTGATTCCAGTCTAGCTTCCTTGCCCTCACCCTAGCCCTGGCCTCTCCATCTGCCCTGAGTGGAGTCTCTACTCTCTCTCCACAGTTGTGGACATGGATGGAAGATCTTCAGAAGGAGATGTTGGAGGATGTATGTGCAGACTCTGTGGATGCAGTCCAGGAACTGATCAAGCAGTTCCAGCAGCAGCAGACTGCCACTCTAGATGCCACGCTCAATGTCATCAAGGAAGGCGAAGACCTTATCCAGCAGCTCAGGTCAGCGCCTCCCTCCCTGGGGGAGCCCAGCGAGGCCAGGTCAGCATGGGCAGAGTTTTCCAGTGTGAAATGCCTCGGGCTAGACGTGAGATAAGTCCTGTCCCAGTCTTGACTCTGCAAAATCTTGCTTTGTGGTCATGTGTGAGCTTCAGTTTCTTTATCTGTAATATGTAAAAATGCCTGCACCATACCCACTTGAGTCTAGAGTCAAATACTAAATGGAAAGGCTTTAATGTTTCAAAGCATTATTTATCATTCAGGATGTTATTCAACAGTCAGTAAGTAACATAAATACAACAAAAATTTACAAAAGAAGAAAAAAACAGTAAAAAATCATTAAGAATTAGGGCATA
The DNA here is from genome assembly GCF_048565385.1 of Saimiri boliviensis. NCBI lineage: Eukaryota > Metazoa > Chordata > Mammalia > Primates > Cebidae > Saimiri > Saimiri boliviensis. The sequence goes on along the minus strand of NC_133456.1, from coordinate 27,563,365 downwards.
TTTGCTCATGCAGAGAAATAGACATTAGGGAATATAATGCTGACATTGGGTCTTAGGCTAAACTCTGACCTCCACTGCCCCAGTCAGCAAAATTGGAGCATTTTGCTGATTGACTCTGGACCCATGAAGACATAGAAAAACTGTGGTGTTGTCCTACCAATTCCTTGTTACCCAATTATGACCTTTCACCATTCCTTGCTGCCCAGAAAAAAAAAAACAAAAAAACTCCTTCTGCATCAACCTAAACAAACATAACTACGGAGACAAATCCTGTCTAAAAATCCTGCTTTTGTTTAGAATTACCCAGGCCATTGCCTCCTTTCCATCGGCATCAATATCTAGTTTTCTGCCCCTGTCAAGCTCCTTAGATAAAGTGTCATGAGGCCTTAAGCAAGCCCCCAGCAACCAACCCCATGCCCAGGTGCTATATAAATAGGATTTGATGGTGCTAATGATGGCTGCCCACAGGGACTTGTTCCTATCCCAAAATCACTGAGTGCTGGGACCTCTGCCAGCTCTGGACAGAAATAATCTCATCAGCAAGTCCCAGGCCGGCCCTGAGGCCTGAGGGAATTACTTCAATTGGAGAGGGTTTTTTTTTCCCCCAATACCAGTTGTCCAATTAAATAAACAATGAGAAATTACCTTTAGAAGGCCCTGGCATGTTTTTCTGTTGGAAATTAATAATTTCTATTCTAAACATGCACATGAGATGCTCTGAATCCTCCTACTGCATGCTAACAAGACGGCCTCTTTTCTGTCTTCCCCTAATTCATCTTGGTGAATATATAATACATGACAGCTTTGTCTGCCTCCCTAGGAAACTCCACTGTCATTTGTTTCTGAAGAAAATTCCAAATAGTGGACAGTCATTTAACCTCTCTGGGCCTCAGCTGCTTCGTCTGTGTCATTAAGGGGTTCGCTCCAGGATCTCTGGCAGCTCTAGAATTCTGTGATGGCTTTGTGTCATCTATTCAAATACTTTTCACAGGCTTGGCTGGCTTCACTTTCTGTGGGGCTAGGCCTATGGAGATGCCACTTGTTCTTAACAACTGTAAGCCTGCACAGTGCCTAAGGGCGTAATGCTACTTGACAGTGGCAAACGCAACAATGTGGGTGATGCCTGTTCTGTAAGATTACATTTCATGGGTTTCAGAGAGTACCATAGGCATATAACCAAGAGCCACTGGTGACCATTCATTGTGCCACTAACCTGACTCTAGCCTAGTCTCCCCCCTAACATCAAGGCAAGTCAAAGAGAAAAAGAAGTAAATGGTGCTTAGTGGGCATTGGCAAGATGCCTCACAGACACCAGAAACATCTTCCCTAGGCCTTCCTGATTTTTCTGACACTCATCACTAGAGCACCTAAGGGAGCTTTTGCATCATCTCTGTGATTCCTAGTGAGTGTGACACTGACATAGTGCCTCATAAAATGGTCAGAAATCATTCTCTTCCTTCTGGAAGATGTGTGATGAAGAAAGACACAGGAGGAGTCCAAGAGAATAATTATATCCTCCCAGAAGCAAAGCCCTCAACAAATACGTAACAGGATTGAGTACATCTCTTATGTTCTTTTCGTGCCTGAGAATGTCCATGCAGTTGTGGGAATAGAAACTGTGCCTGTATCATGACCAAACAGGACAGGGTGAGGAGGCAGGAATTGGGAGCCCTCTGAATGACAGAGGGAAGGGCACTTGTTAAATTAGCCTTATGCCATCTTCAGAAACAGAATGCGCTCAGATACCATTGCTTCTGAGACAAACAAGGCTAAAAGAACATGGCTTTCAGAAAGCCTGCTGATGAGATGATTGGAAATAAATTATTTTCCCCTTGTCCTCTGACTCCTTAAATTGTGTGAGAAGCTAAGATGTCACAAGATAATAAATGTGCCAGTTTATTTCAAGTTTTAGGGCTCTAGTTCACTCAAGGCCCTGTGGAATCTAAACTTCTTAGCCTCCACTGTTTTCCCATTATAGTTACCACCACCTCATTTTGCTGAGCAGATCAATCTGTTTATCTCTTGGTTCGCCTCTACAAGGCATCACCTCTCCCTACTACTTTTATATAGACTCTCTCTGCTCAGAGGAGGTCACACCCCCTCCTGTTACTTGACTGTGTTCATCCATTTCTTCAAACCCCGAAATCAAAACTCCTTGCAACCTTTGTTGTTTGTCCCAGCTTCTTATGAGCTAGCGGTTACTCTCCTGATCAGCACTTGACACTGCACTTGTGTCCTTTTAGGATTAATAATTGTCCATACAACATGTTACTGCTTTTAGTTCATGTGCACTCTTATTTAAAAGCAAACTGTGAAATGAGCAGGCAGAAATAACATGTTAAGTCCACTGCTATTAAGTCCACTCGACAGATTAAGGCAGCTGAGGCTCAGAGAGGTGATTTCCCAGGGCCACCAGCCAATTGTATCAGAGCAGAGACCTAATTCAGGTTTGCAGGCTCCATATCCTATGCTTTTCTAAGTACAGCCTGAGCTGTTTAGTAGAATAACGCTAGCCCATAATTTTAGCATAGCTTTATAAAGTGCATGCTTACAATTTTGACAACCATGACATCATCTGTTTTAACAAAGAGTCTGTGAAGTAAAACTAGGAAGATTTGTTTAAAATATGCCTTTAATACATCTGTATGTATTTTGATAGATGATGTGTGTGTGTATTGAAACTATCTGTATTAGACTACATATATATGTGGAAGCACTCTATTTCTCTGATATTTTATGTGTTGTAGAGTTTTTTCTCATACATCATTTCATCTTATTTCTTTCACAGTTCTGCTTGAGGAGAACAACTAGTCTTGGAAATAGACTTGTGAACCCAAAAAAGGATGCGTGTATCTTTGATTCATCCATTAAGCAGATAGCATCAGGCTCACAGAAGGAGTCTGATAAATATCTGTTGATTGAATGACTCAACTGATTCACATCCACCTTGCTCAGATGAAGAAGGTCCCCCTTCTCTGTCCTTTTTAATATGGCAAGGCCTCTCCTTCTCTTTTTTCCCCCACTCTGCCACAGGGACTCGGCTGTGTCCAACAACAAAACACCCCACACCAGCTCCATCAGCCACATCGAGTCGGTCCTGCAGCAGCTTGATGATGCCCAGGTGCAGATGGAGGAGCTGTTCCACGAGCGGAAGATCAAGCTGGACATCTTCCTGCAACTGCGCATCTTTGAGCAGTACACCATCGAGGTAGTCGGGGGCCAGGAGGGGAGATGGAGAAGGGCCAGGAAGTGCTTCCTGGCTGAGGGCACTGCCCCAGAGACAGGGAAGTAGCCTAAGAAAATTAGAGCATCCAGCATGCATTTTTAGAATGCAAGGAACTCCCACTTCACCGTGACATTCCTTCCAGTCCCTCTCATCCCCTGATGCTGTGCAGAGCCCCTCTGTTTTACTTACTGTCTGTAGATTACTTCATTGAGAAATGTTTGTTTGGTTTGTTTTGTTTCTGAGATGGAGTTTCACTCTTGTTGCCCAGGCTGGAGTACAGTGGTGCAATCTCAGCTCAGTGCAACCTCCACCTCTCAGGATCAAGCAGTTCTTCTGCCTTAGCCTCTTGAATAGCTGGGATTACAGGCATGTGCCACCACACCTGGCTAATGTATTTTTAGTAGAGATGGGGTTTCACCATGTTTGTCAGGCTGGTCTTGAACTCCTGACTTCAAGTCATCCACCTACCTCAGTCTCCCAAAGTGCTGGGATTACAGGCATGAGCCACCGTGCCCAGCCAAGAAGTTTTTTATTGCTAGCCATTAGACTCTTACTTGGTATTATGGTTGCTGAAATACTATGAACTGGTAGTTTGATGATTGGAGTAGAGTTATTGAACTTCACAGCTTTAAGAATGGGTAGATATTAAAATTAGGTGGCCTTCTTAGAGCCGAAAATATATAACACACATTAGATTCAATCACACAGCAGTTAAGAAGCCAGGTGTCACAGGAAGGGGAACCTGCATCTGCAATTTGATTTTTATCTATTAAGAAAGTAAGCCTGTGCTATGACCATTTGTTAGTTCATCTCATAGACTCCTCAGTTTATTTTTGGAAGGTTGGAATCACATTTTCTGGTATATTTGTGTCCCCTTTATCATACCAATTAGTAATGTAGCCAGGTCCATACGATTTCTGTGGTATAAGGAATATCTAACATAAGGCACTGTTTCCTTTTCAGAGATGGCAAAGGGTTAAATTAAAGGCATGTCTTCTCTTTGCTCCTGGTTGGTATGGTAGAAGGGAAAGCCAGCTTTTCACCCACCATTTCTTAACTTTGTTTTCCATTCCAACCATCTCTCTGGAGTTAGGGTTTCTGGAGAGTGATCTTCCCAATATCTGTGGAAACTTCAATGGAACAGCTTTGGAAGGAAAATTATTTTTTTTTAAATATATTGAAAGCTCCAATATCCCATCCTAATCCAACTCAGTACCAGAGACTGTCTTGGGAACAGCTCCCCTTTGCTTTAATCCCGGATCCAAAAATGTTCATATTGAGAATCTGAAATGTAAAAGAAAAGCAATTGTAAAGGTATTCATCTTTCTATCCCTTACACTCTTAGAAGCACATCTCTACCCCTGCCTCCTTGGGAGTTCTTGTAATTTCTTGCTTAAAGACTTCATGTTCTAAAAGGTGCCTTCTGGACAGGTTCTGGAACAAGGGAGAAGATAAGCCTTTAAATCTAGACCTTAACTATGCTTCCAACTGATTTCATAACCTAGGTGAATTTATTTATACTTTTTATTTATTTTGAATCTACTCTCAGGATTTCAGGTGGCAGGTAGTATCAAAACGTGTTTTGAAAAACAATGAAAATGCCAGTGGAAAAATAAAGATATTGACATGCAGTGAAGAGTGTATATAGTGAACATTGTAAAGGTGGGGCAACAAGGTAATAAAAAAAAAGAAAGGGTATGTGGGTCATTATTCTTTAGTAATTTGGATTAAGATGTACAGAAATAAATACAGTTTAAGTTGATTAAAGTAGTCCAAGGCCGTCCTGCAATATCCATCACCTCCATTTTGCCCTCTGGAAGTGACTATATCCAGGGAGGAAATTATGTTAGCAGGTATGGGGGTTTTGCAATTGTACTTCTTATTTACTCTCCTGTCATTCCAGATCTACTTCAAAACATGCTTAAGGGAGAGGAAGTCATCTGAGGGTTTGGATTAAGTTTTATTTGAAAAGGTGGCGTGGCCTGGAAGTCAGGGTTGCTGGTTCAGTACCGGAATGGGTCAGTTAGCTTTGCTTTGACATTGGCTACACCCCTGACATCAGCTGGGGGCATCACAAGGGTGTCTTTGCTTGGATTGATTCTAGCAAGTCCAGTTCTACTCCTAAAAAACAACCCAAAACATATGGAGAAAATGTCCTTTAAAAAATGTGGGTTTAAATCAAATACATTAAAATTGGATCTGGCTTAAATGTTACGAGAGGAATTTGATACTTAAATTACGGGGCCGGGCATGGTGGCTCACGTCTGTAATACCGACACTTTGGGAGACTGAGACTGGCAGATCACTTGAACTCAGGAGCTCAAGACCATCCTGGGCAACATGGTGAAACTCCATCTCTACCAAAAATACAAAAAATTAGCTGGGTGTGGTGGTGAGCACCCGTGGTCCCAGCTGCCTAGGAGGCTGAGATGGGAGGATCACTTGAGCCCAGGAGATGGAGGTTGCAGTGAGCTATGAGCATACTACTGCACTCCAGCCTGGGTGACAGAATGAGACCCTATCTCAGAAAAACAACAACAACAACAAAACAAATAGATTATGGGATTTGCATTCTTCAGCCTTTGTTTGTATAAAAATTCCTTTTCCTACCCCAAGTACTGGATAACACCTGGACAACCTGTTATGCAGGAGAGCAAGAGTGTGAGGGCCTCATAAAATAAGGGAGAGAAAAATCACAATGACCGGGTGTGGTGGCACAAGCCTGTAATCTCAGCACTTTGGGAGGCCGAGGTGGGCGGATCGCCTGAGGTCAGGAGTTTGAGACCAGCCTGGCCAACATGGTGAAACCCTGTCTCTACTAAAAGCACAAAAATTAGCTGGGCGTGGTAGCCCATGCCTGTTATCCCAGCTACTTGGGAGGCTGAGGCAGGAGAATCACTTGAACCCAGGAGGCAGAGGTTGCAGTGAGCTGAGATTGTGCCACCGTACTCCAGCCTGGGCAGCAGAGAGAGACTCAGTCGCAAAAGCAACAACAGCAACAATAATATGATGGGATTTTGTATCCTCTGGTGTAGGCTGTTACATTCAGATTTTAGAAGGGGTCTTGTGCCCTTGTCTCGTGGGGGAGGCCCAAAAGCTTGGGGAGTATGCTACATCTAATCTTAGAACAGGAAATCCTGCCAAACCTATGGAAAAGTTCTGCTTCAAGTCAGATTGTCAGAAGTTATTTTTGAGGGTGATGAGATTATTCAAATACCAGCTATGTCTCACTGTGGGATGAAGAACAAACTTGTAGAGATGCTTCTGTGTGTGAAACTGAGGGTGGCAACGAGAGGCATGTCGATGCTGACATGAGCCGGGGCAGGATCTGTGATTATAGGACCTACAGTGTGGTTTCTTTCCTAAAGGAAGGCATTTGATAGACATGCTCCAAATTCCTTGGGATTACTGAACCCTGGAGGAGGCCTGCTACCCTGCATTTGAGACATCTAAGAGTGACTCAGCTATATCACTGAGAGCCGAGATGGGCCAGTTAATGTAATCATTAGGATAGCACATGGGTTGCTGCACCAATCTCTTTTTACTCAGTAATAATGGTGCTCACATTATAACCTGGAATGAGATCATAGGGTGCCCCCACTTAAAGTGAAATATCCTAAGTTTGCTAGTCAGATGTTCAACACCAGGACCATAGCTGAGACCAAAGTGATCTATAGTGGAACATGTTTTTCTATAATGTTTTCCCTGTAGGTTCAGCCTACCTCTATGAAAGACATTTTATATAAACTGGTTATGATCGAAGAGACATTTCAGCAAATACAAATGTTTATTTTTTGGTGGTAAGAATATGGGTGATTTTTTTTTCTTATTTTTTGATGCTTTCTTGCATTTCCAAGTTTTCTACAATTAGGATAATCAGAAAGAAATGAAAAATATTTTTAGAAGCAAGAATAGGCCAGTGGTCTCCAAACATTTTTGATTGTGTATCCTCTCAATGCTTTTGAACTTACAACCCCCTACATACAAATATTTGTTCATTTTTAAGTTACAAAAATGTTCGGTGACTGGCTAATTATTTCAAAACTCAACATGCTCTTTGGGAGAGGGTTAGCTTTTTCATTAGAAGTGTGGGTTCCATATTTCAAATAGTCTTCTGATAATTTCTCTTTTTTTTTTTTGCCTGTTTTCTTGACAGATCTTATTAGATTGTCATTGTTGCCTTTCCCCACATGTGGCTGACAGAGAATTCAAAGTTCTCTTATGCTTTCATGATTAGTATTATCTTCAAACTGCAATTTCTTTGCAGGAATCTCATTAAACCATGTATCTTTTTGTGAAGGTTAGTTTAGTTAAAACTAGATAGTAGATAAATCTGTTTAACTGGACACATTAAAAAAAAAAAGCAGTAATTTGAAATAAGCTGAAAGCAATGAACAAATGAGCCACAGTCAGCCCCACTGAGTTGCGATACTCCTACCTTCCCTGAGGAGCCCTCTTTTTCATGCACTACACAAAACCATCTGCCATGTGGTCAGAATGAGACTCCAGTACCAGTCTACTAATGAAAATCCTGGGAAATTTTATATACTTTGTATTGGCTTGATAAAATGTATGTGCACAGTATAATATATATACGCATACATGCGTATTTATATCAACATAGTTTTTCTCTCTATTATCAATGGATAATTTTGGGTATTTTCTGAAATGGTCATACTCATGTTGGAAAGTCCTAGAAATGACACTAAGAAAGATATTATAGACAAGGAACTTGTGGAAAATAAAGGCCACATTTATGGTCTTTCTTTGTAATCTCTGTGTAATTGCAAGCAAAGTGTGCTCAATGCACCTGAAAGTTTATCTGAGTAATTGACCTGAGTAGGGAATGATATACCAATTCTAAATCTATGGGATTGATATAAAACAAATAGGGATCAGGCTAAGGCTGGGAAGAAATGGTATTCAAGGAAGAAACCTCTGCCTATAGAAGATAAGCTGATTACAATTTACTGGTGGTCTCAGCTCTTTAATCAGTCGTACACAGAGGCCCTTAGCATTTTATATTAGAAAGAGACCCTTCCGTCAGCCTTTTACCTATGTAGAAATTCAACTCAGTAAACATTTGATGACCACCTACTTAAATACCAAAAACTAGGTTGGACATTGAGGACGTAACAGGGAGACACAGAAACAGAGGATCATCATACAATGTAAGAATTCTATGATAGAGCCTCCTTGTTTGTAGAGAACACTGGAAGGGGCAGATTCTTAGCCCAGACAGGATGCCCATGGAGAGTTTCCCAATGAAGTTACACCTGGAGGGCAGGCAAAACTTGGTGGCTAGAATTTGGCATCCCTGGAGGATGCCATCCAGCCTCTACCAGAGTATCTCCAGAGCCCAGAAAGGGGCTTAGCAGGGAAGGGAGAAGAAAGGAGGGAGCTCAGGATTTCACTATAGTGTTGAACCAAAAGCTCCACCTTTTACATTTGTTCTGCTCTCTGGCAGGGGGGCGGCGGGGGGAACTAGTCTGTTCCCTCTTATTTGGGAGCCTTGAAAATATTCGAAAATCCTTATCATAGATCTTTTTTCCTGAAAAATGGTGAAATTTTATGAGTTATTTCTGCAGTCCCCTCTGACTCTAAAAATTTTATAATGATTTCTCCTTAGTGCCAGCCCTCTGTGGTATATATCCCCTATTTATACACCTTTTTCTGGACAGGATATGATCTCAAGAGACTGACTTTGTTGGTCACTCTCTGCTGAAGGAACCCTAGTTACCTAAGCCTGGCTCACAAACAGGCTTGGATGTGTCCTATTAAGAACACTGGCTCTGGTGCAGCCCAGGAGATAGGTACCTTTTCAATGACATCACCTGTCCTGTCTAGATTTTTCTCACTTTCAAAGTAAATGTTTTCAGTACATTGACTTTAAAAAAAAAAATGGAAGCTTTTCTATTTTGTTACTCAAATTTAGTCTTTTTCTTTTTTCTTTTTTTTTTTTTTTGCACAGTTCTTCTGCCTATGAAAATAGATAGAAATTTAATTTATTATTGCTATCAATGTTGTGGCTGTTTGAAAAGATGGGCAGGTAAGACAGGGCTCTCTGGTTTGTCACTACAGGTTCTTCTCTGGGGGACACAGAGCCATTAGTCTGCTTAATCACTGTCAGATGTGGATCATCTAAAGGCCCATCATCTAGTCCAATTTCACCACTTTTTTCCTCCATAAATACTATTAGAGATTGCAAGGCCTTGCTGCTCTCCACATTTGTAACATGCCAAATCTACCGACATAGCAACTATATCAAGAAAGAAGCCAAGATCTATAGTTGAGACTCTTCCTAGTAATCACTGTCACATTTTCTAAATGTACCCCCAGAACATTTGGGAAGGAAATGTAGAATGAATACAATAAAGTAAACCTAATCCTCACAAAATATTTATTTCATAGTTTCCTCTAGACTTTTTGGCAAATTAATTTCAGGATCATTAGGAGGTTTTTCCCTACTACCATGCTTTTTAAAAAAAAAATCAGGATTATTCTCACAGCTTTAGTATTCTGGCAAGTCACCTGTTTTCAGTAGAACTGTCAAAAATCCCTCATGGAAATGTTTAGATTGCTCTGTAATGGGGTGGATTTGGGGCTGTGGGTCCGAGCTCAAGTAACATTATCAAGGTTCAAATACCATATGCTCCTCCTTTCTAGTAAGGATGCAGTAGAAAGTGTTCAGCTTACATGGGGGAAAAAGAACATTCTGACACTCAAGCATAACTAGGTTCTAGAATGAGTAAGCAATATACTTTATAGGAGCTCTTCAACAAAAGAGAGGGTTTTTTTTTGTTTTTTTTTTTTTTTGAGACGGAGTTTCGCTCTTGTTGCCCAGGCTGGAGTGCAATGGCGCGATCTCGGCTCACCGCAACCTCCGCCTCCTGGGCTCAGGCAATTCTCCTGCCTCAGCCTCCTAAGTAGCTGGGATTACAGGCACATGCCACCATGCCCAGCTAGTTTTTTGTATTTTTAGTAGAGACGGGGTTTCACCATGTTGACCAGAATGGTCTCGATCTCTCGGAGAGGTCTTTTAAAAGGAGAATAGAGTTCCCCAAATCTCAAAATGCTACCTATGCAACAATCTTGCATGTTCTTCACATGTACCCCAAAACCTAAAATGCAAAAATGCAATTAAAAAAATTAATTAAAAAAAAAAGGCAAAGGTATGGACAAAACTATTAAAAGGAATGACCAAGATCCCTCTCAACCCTATTAACTGACAGCTGTGATTATATCAAGGACCTCAGTTTTAATCATGGTGATAGAGAAGAAAAGAACATGAAATTGGCCATAAAAATTATCCAGTTATCCAAATTATTCAATTGGTATAGAAATTAAGTAATTGAACATTGGAACTCATCAATTACAGAATTTTTGCAATATGTTCTCCCATTATTTTGCCAAAAATTAAAAGCAACTGAGTAGATTTCATTACTGCCAAGTCCCTTTGCTTTTCTGGAAATGCCTTACAATTTCCCCAAAGGTCTTTATCTATTTAAACAAGTATTTTAACTCTTCAGAGAGCTTATACATATTTCTAAGACAAGGAAATGCTATGATAACTTTAAATAATCTGCTTTAGAATTCACTAATCTTATTATTTTAGGAATTGATTAATGGAGAGGAACTCAACGCTATATTGGACAAGAAGAGTAAATGATTATGGTACTTTAGCTATTTTAGTTTCATGGCAACCTATATCAATACATTACAGATAAAATAGCTCTTCCCGTGCAATGAGATGGTTTCTTCAGCTGGAATATGTCCTTCCCTATCCACCAGCATTTGTAGGCCAGTGGAGAATATTTGTCTTCCACTTTCCTCATCTTCACAAAACTAATGATGTCGTAAAACAGAAAGATGCTCGTTTTGCAGTTGACAGCCCAGGAACGTCAATGGCATCCCATTACAATAAAATGCCATGGACTCTTCCTTCCTACTGGTAATTGGAATGAGATTGAATCTTAACATGTGCATCATATGTAGTGTTGATGAATAATATATATAATTTCACCAACTTTACCTATCATGTGGCCTTAGGCAATTTTTTTTTTTTCTATAGATAGGGTCTCACTCTGTCACCTAGGCTGGAGTGTGGTGGCATGATTTTGGCTCACTGCAATCTCCGCCTCCTGGGTTCAAGTGAGTCTCCTAGCCCAGCCTCCTGAGTAGCTGGGATTACAGGTGTGCACCACCATGCCCAGCTACTTTCTGTATTTTTAGTAGAGATGAGTCTCCCCATGCTTGCCAGGCTGGTCTCAAACTCCTGACCTCAGGTAATCTGCCTGCCTCGGCCTACCAAAATGCGGGGGTTACAGGCCTGAGCCATTGTGCCCAGCCAGACAAGTTGTCCTTGAAGCCGTGGTTTCCTCATCTGAGAAATGGAGATGAGATAATATTTCCCAGCCTGTTGGGTTACTGTGAGAATTTAATACTTTAACACGTAACATTTTAGCAAAGCTCCTGGCAGTTTTATCAGCACTTAATACACTATAGTCAGCATTGTTATTATTATTCATAATATGTTTTCTTTTATATATATATATTTGCTTACAGGTTTTAAGCAGTTAAACATCCCATCTTATTCTTTCTCATTGTTTCTCTTCTGATTTATTACTGAGTTGTATTAGGAGATCCCTGAATGTTTATGTAGAACACCTGCTGTGGAAGCCAAAGGCATTTGCTCTTGCCTTGCAGAGACCCTGCCTGTGTGGGGAACAGATCACACTTCTATGTGCCGCAACTTTAGTCTCAATACAAAATTGCAGATGTTTCTCCTATTCATGACAAAGGCCTCTGGGTAACCAGAGAATTCTAGTTAGGTTAATATTACCTTTATACTGAGCAATCTGGCAGTCATTTTTTTTTTAGAAGGAATTATCAAACTCTTTAAAAATATACTGTACTGTGCTCACTTCATCAGCACATACCCTAAATTGGAATGATACAGAGAAGATTAGCCTGGCCTCTGACACACAAATTCATGAAGCATTCCATAATTAAAACAAAAAAAAATTCTGGAGGAAGTTTTCTTGCAAGGATAAATTATGCCTGGCATTTATCTAAGGTCACAAATATACAATTTCTTGTTCTGCTCAAAAATATATTATTAACTGAAAAGGCTCATGTGAAGTGAAGAAAACTTCATTATTTTAAAGAAGAAAACAGGAAGGGTAAAACTGGAACTTTTCTGAAGTGAGACTAGTAAAAAGAAGGCCATCCCCAAAAATCAGTTCTTGGAGCAGCCTTATTGATGTAACCCCATAGTTAAGAGCACTGGATTTGGTCGTTAAATGCTCAGCTTTGCCACCACCAGCTCTGAAACTATGGGAAAAACTATGATTTCTCTGTGTTTTCATTTCCTCCTATAGTGCTATGACGATTAAATAAAGTTGATCAGACACTTAACATACTGCCTGTACAATACAATGCAAAGTAAAATGTCTTCTTCAATCATATCTTCTTCATAATCATCACCAGCATCAAAACATTGATCTAAAGAAGTAATTACACAGTGAGATTTCCAATGTTGCAAATGATAAAGAGTTGAAATAGATAGACCACAGGCAGTAGGGGACAAAAGAGGTAGGTGAATTGTGATTCCGGCAGATACAAATCAAAACATCTGTTGAAGAGGTACTATAGTTTTCTCTACACATAAATACTGGGGAAGACTGAGAAAACAGGAGGAACCAATGGAGAGGGTTCTCTGAAAACAGAGCTCAAAGTGTTCCTACAGAACAAATTTTGATGGCAGAATACTGGATTTGGTGAATCTCATCTGGCAGGAACACCTTACACTTCTTTTTGGAGTGAGGCTTCCCATTTTCCATTTCCCGCTGCTTCTTACCCATTTTAAATTTTGGCTCTTCTGATTTCTCTTATTGATGTCTCTAGAGTAGGCCATTGTTAGAATAGAAATATTGCCAATGTACCTGTCAAATAAGTCATCATTTCCTAACTCTCCAATTAATTCAGGAGAGTAGGGGAGACAGAGGCCACTAGAGCAGGAGGGGAACTGAGCAGGCCAGGAGCTGAGATGGAGGTAACTGAGTGGAAGAAGAAAGCAGAATAGGTTGACTGACAGCAGAATATCCTCTGGGAACCTCATGTTCCATCTTTCATTCACTGGCTTCAGGCCCTAGTTTCTAACCTGAACAAATTTTCTCCAAATGGAGTTAAATCACTAAATACACTCTCTGGCACAGACTTTTCTTTTCAGTAGTGTCTCTCTGCATTAGCAAGCAAACTCATGACCTATGTTATTAGATAAGTCAGAGAAAAATATCTGGGTCTGGGAGTTGTCATGAAGCTCTTCATGCCAGAGGGTTTATTTTGAAGGGTGGTCAGGGCTTGAGCAGTCTGGGAGGAGGGACAAGGGCATTTCAGGGCTCTTAGACCAATGAAGAAGGCTGGAAAGGGCAGAACTTTCTCTCAGCATCAACAAGTAAACCATCTGACTGATTCATAAGAAGAACACAAGGTAAGGCTGGAAAGCTGGGTTTGTTTATTAGCAGTAAGGTCAACTTCAGGTTTGAAAACAACTGTTTTATTTTTTAAAAAATAAGCCCCTGTTGTCTTCCAGCCTTAGCCTCACAGAGAAAGTAGGGAGGAAGAACCCAATGAGAAAACATTCCTTAAGGAAACAGAAAATACTTAGGAGAGAGAATAATTTAAACTCCAGTATACATTAAAACACACAAATCAGACGAATTGAAAGCTGTGGGCATCAGTTCCTGGGGAGAGAAGGGAGGGGGACTCCAACAGAAAGAGGAGAGAGCTTGTGGACCCAGGGAGGGCAGCCTTAGGAGGAGGCCCTGGAAATTCTCATTCTCCAGGATTCACAACAGTCCTGGGTTCCTCAATCCAATGGTGTCAGGTGATAAGAGTGGAGAAGGGTAAGGAGAGGAGAGGAAAGAATATAGAAACACCAGATATAGAATCCTGGACATATTTTACATTTAGCTTAGATTTGAATTCCCAAGAACCCAGACCTCTGAGATCATTCTCTAAACTAAAGCCCCCCAGCCTGACTCCATTCTCCCTCACTTGGACCGTCAGCACCTTCCACTCCGTAGATTCCTGGCCGTTGGACTCCTTGGATCTTACTGCAGCAAATAGATACCTCACAGACTCAGTCTCATGGAAACAAACAAAACCTAAAATCAAAAGAAAAGGCAGGCTCTTCCTTTCATGCTTGTTGTCTTAGTTTTATTCTAATTCCCCTTAGTTTGTAGGCCAGAAAATGGACTACAATTTGTGATTTGGGCTATTGGAAAATGTGTTATCTGATAAAGAACTTACATCCAGAAAATATTTAGAACTCCTACCAATCTACAATCAAAAGTTAATTAACTCAGTTTTTTAAAAAGGGCAAAAGGCTTAAAAAGACATTTTACAAAAAAGTAGATATACAAATGGTCAATAAGCATTTGAAAATGTTGTCACCATCATGAGTCATCAGGAAAATACAACTTAAAACCATAATGAGATAGCAGTTCACACCCACTAGCATGGCTAAAATTAAATAGAACGATAATGCCAAATATTGGTGGGGATGTAGAGCAACCGGAACTTGAATACATTGCTACTGGGAATGTCAAATATTACAATCATTTTGAGAAACTCTGATGATTCCCTTGTAAAGTTAAACATACACCTACCCTATGACCTTTATATAATTCCACCCCTAGTTATTATGCAAGAGCAATGAAAACCTGTGTCCACAGAAAGACATGTATAAGAATTTTCACATCAACCTTATTCATATTAGCTAACCACTAGAAACAACCCAAGAGTTCATTAGCAGGAGAGTGGATAAACAAGTTGTGCCATATCTATACAATGGTACTCTACTCAGCCATAGCAAGGAATGAGCTACTTGTATACACAGCAACATGGATGAATGTTGATACAACGAGAACAAAAGAAGCCAGAAGTTGAAAAACAATATTCTGTATAATTTCATTCATATGAAATTTAAGAATAGGCAAAACTGCATCTATGATGATAGAAATCAGAAAGTGGTACCTAGTTGTGCGTTGAGGAGGGGAGGAATGGATACATGTAGGCTCCGTAGGATGATGGAAATGCTCTATAGTTTATTTTTGGCGATGACTACATGGATGCATAAAATTGTCAAGACTCAGAACTGAATGCTTAAAATATGTATATTTTATATGTAAATTATGCTTTAGTTTTTAAAATACAGTAACAAAAAAAGATATTTACAGGCCTGGTTCTATAAAAGCCTATTTATACTTTAAATTATGCCCTTTTTTTTTTTTTTTGAAGGAACAGGTTCTCTGTCACCCAAGCTGGAGTGCAGTGGCATAATAATAGCTCACTGCAACCTTGAACTCTTGTGATTCACTCAAGTGATTCTCCTGCCTCAGCCTCCCAAGTTGCTAGGACAACAGGTGCATGCCACCATGCCTGGCTAATTTATTATTATTTGCTTTGTAGAGAGAAGGTCTCACTGCGTTGACCAGGCTGGTCTTGAACTCCTGGCCTCAAGTGATCCTCTCACCTTGGCTTTTCAAAGCACTAGGATTATAGGCACAAGCCACTGCAGCCAGGCTAAATTATCTTTTATAAATAATCTCTTTAGTCTCCTCAGTCTAACCCCTTTCTCTAGTTAGAGAATGAAGTACCTTTCAAAGATGGGGCTACAACAAAAACCTGCTTTGTCTGCCAACCCACTGGTTTCCAGCTCCCCCAACTCCCCACAAAAAGTAATACTGGGTTTTCCTGCTGAGCTCAGCAGTTCTCTAAGTTGACTGAAAAGATGTGGGGTGTGAAATGAGAACCTAGGGCAGCGAGGTTGATACTTTCACAGTTTCCCTACTTCTGCTTCAAAGAGAGCAAGTACAATTTAATCTGTGTCTATTTTGCTTGAAGAAAGGTCTTGCTGTTAGACAAAAAATGAAATTCCGTGATCCACACAGCAGCCCCTTGTGAGGGGCTACTTGGCTTTCCCATCCCAGTGTGTATGTCCCCAGCATGCGATATTAGAGCATTGCTCTCACTTGCTTCAATCCATCTCTGTCTCCCTGTGTTCCTGATGCTCCTGGAGCAGCAGTGTTTGATAACTTGGAAGGTTATGCCACGTGGGAGCTGGCATGAGACCCAGCATCATGAAAACCACTCAGCTAGAGCTCTGGGATATATGCTTAGATGGCCTGGGCCATCCTGGGAATGTGTGACCTGGAGTGACACTTTCCTCTTCTGAGAAAAGAGTATGACAGTACCCATGCTATCATCTTCACAGGGCTGTCATGGCAGTAGCATGAGATAACAGATCTGAAAACCACATTTAACAGTTTTAATTTTGATTCACACAGGTGGAATTATCTAGTTCAGTGCTTCTGAGTTCCTAGTCTGTGGGTGATTGCAGAGATTGTAAAGAAAGTGTAGGATTTAGTCTCCATTTGCAGAGAACTGAGAGTAGACCAGGTGAAATCATGTGAGTTAAGGTGTAGAAAAATGAACAATAAGCAAGTTGCTATTAGGGCAGTGTTTCCATTCATTACATGCTTTAGTATTCATTAGAATCATTATTGCCTTTCAATTGTTTATAATCTGCTTGAATCTCTGGAGGTGTGCTACACATTTATACTTTGTTTAGTCACTATTTTTAGGTGTCAGCCTTTGTAATAAAAGGACAGAATCCTGCACAGAACTCAGGAACCAGAGCAGGACCACTGGGTTTGATAGGCACCAAGTCTTTAACTGATTATGTAACTTTGGGCCATTCACTAGGCTTTTCTAGCCCTCAGTTTCTGTTTCTGAAATAGATCCTCTACTTAATTTCTGGGGACCTCTTTAATTATGAAAATTGTTACAGTTACAATTGTGGGATGGTAGAAAAAGTCTTTGAATCAATAGAAGAACTTCGTCCTTCTCTAGCAGGGAAAATCACCTCATCTGTCTATGTGAGGGTCAACTTCCTCTTCTAGAAGATGGACCTGGAGATCTCCACCATGCCTGCCTCTCTAGGTTATTGTGAGGACTGAACAGCAAGGAATATGCAGAAACTTTATAAGCCATAATTCATGATATAAATGTTTGCTGCTCTTCCCTTGCTGTTGCTATAGGCATTGAAACACCTAGAGAGCACTCTTGGAGCCGTGTATACAAGAGTACATGGCAGTGTTGCTTCAATAGTCTAAGGGTTGAAGCATGCCAAAGCAGAGACTGGTCTGAGGGGTAGATTCATGAATAAGGCTTGGAATCATGAGCCTTAACCTAGCCATCTTTCATGGACCTGGTGAGCCTGTGCTGATGACAGTGGTTCCCTCACAGGTGACAGCAGAGCTAGATGCCTGGAATGAAGACCTGCTTCGGCAGATGAATGACTTCAACACAGAGGACCTAACCTTGGCAGAACAGCGGCTGCAGCGCCACACAGAACGGAAGCTAGCCATGAACAACATGACCTTTGAGGTCATTCAGCAGGGCCAGGATCTGCACCAATACATCATGGAGGTCCAGGCATCAGGTGGGTGACCTCGCTCATCTCCTGGCAGGGGAGATGGTGAAAACAAGAATACCAGCTAGCCTGCAAGGAGCACTGCTACATCATTTATTCATTTTATTCCTACGGATACAAAGAATAGAGATTTTTGCCCACATTGTTTTTTTAACAAAAGGAGAGAAACGAGGCCAGGTGTGCTGGCTCATGCCTATAATCCCAACACTTTGGGAGGCTTAGGTGGGTGGATCATTTGAGGTCAGAGTTCGAGAGCAGCCTGTCCAACATGGTAAAACCACATCTCTACTAAAAATACAAAAATTAGCTAGGTGTGGTGGCAGACGCCTGTAATCCCAGCTACTAAGGAGGCTGAGGCAGGAGAATCACTTCAACCTAGGAGATGGAGATTGCAGTGAGCAGAGATCATGTCACTGCACTCCAGCCTGGGCAAAAGAGTGAAATAAAAAGAGAAAAGAAATGAAAGCCATGAGAGCTGAAATAGTACCCAAAGTTACCCAATTAGGTTATGCTAAGATGGGAATAGGGCCAGCGTTTCCTGGACTGCAGAGGGAGTGAGAGAACTGATGATGGCAAATAGCACAGATTACTTTGAAAAATGGTGGCCTGGAAAAGCAAACCAGAAGCAGTCAGACATCCATGTGGATTGTACTCTTTTGCTCCCCAACCCCTGCTGCCACCATACATTCTCTAGCCCTATCCTCTACTCCCAAGCTATCTTCTTGTCTCCTGTTCTTGCTTCTCAGTCTCCTCAATTTTTAATCACTGGTCTGTGCATGAATATAAGCAGTACTAATAAAAATTTATGACAAGACCATATAATTTTATAACTTCTCAGAAAAACATGGCTGAGTTACTCAGATTTAACTTCTTTTCTTGCTCAAGATTTATTCAAAATTTATCTAAGAAATGAGTGAGTCCTTAATATTATACTTCCCACTCCCCAAGTCAGCCTTTGATGTTAGAATGAGAGAGCACCATGGTGATCCTGAGGACTGCTGGTCCAGAAGAAAAGAAGTCACATGGCTGGTCACATCCCAGGGGAGTGCTAGAGCCCAGATCTCTTCTTTCCACCCACTCTGCTGCCCTCCTACCTGGGTCCTTGTTGGCTGAGGTTCCTCACTGTCCAGCACAAGGTAGATAAGAGCTAAGGCCATCAATTCTAAAACATAGTTGGGCCATGTCCCTGCTTATCCCGAAGGTTATGGAAATCCTGAGATTGTCAGGGGCACCTTAGCAGTTTTACTGAACTTAAGTACTGTGTTTCTTTCACTGACCTGAAAGAGTAAAAACCAGCATTCGAAGGGACTTCACTCCTAACCAGAGAAGAGACAGTCTAGTGAATTCTGTTCACTTTCGTCAGCATAGTCTGTCCTTGAATTTTCATCTGTGCTGTGAACAGACTGCCTCTGAGACCCAGGCCTGTTTATATGCAGCTGAAACCCAGGCCTATTAACAAGTACGCAGCTAGTGCCCAGGATAGTCCCAGGAAGGGCTACTCACCTTGCAGTCTGTCTGGGGACATTTTTTAAATGACAGTGCCCAGGCCCCATGCCCTGCTATTCTGATTTAACTACCTCTAAATGGAACTTGGGCAACTTGTTTGCAAAAGCAAACAGGTCCTAAGGTGATTCAACTGTGTGCTCAGGGCCAAGAACCACTGCTTTTAATCATGGTAATTAAACCACAACAGCCGACATCTGTGGAATGACCTAGCCAGCGGCTCTCAAAATGTGATTCCCAGATCAGCAGCATTAGCATCACCTGAGGATGTTTGAAATACAAGTTCAAGGGCCCATTCCTGAACCCATTACATCAGAATCTCCTAACATTGTTCTTTCCTCACTATGGAATCATCTAAATGTTTGCTGCGATTCCTTTGCTGTTGCTGTAGGCATTGAAACAGATAGAGCATGCTCTTAAAGCTGTGTACACAAGAGTAGATGGCAGTGCTACTTGAATAGTCTAAGGGTCAAAGAATTCCAAAGCAAAGCTGATCTGAGGGGTCGATTTGTGAATAAGGCTGTGTTGCTTAAATAGTCTAAGGGAGAGCAGAGGGTGGCCCAGCAATCTGTGGTTTGATTAGCCCTCCAGGTGATTTTGTGCACCACTGACCTGGCACGTCTGGGCCCAGCAGCACCAGCATCACTTGGGGGCAGATTAGAAATGCAAAATTTCTGGCCTTATCCCCGACTTGTGAATCTGAACGTACATGTTAACAAAATCTCCAGGTAAATTGTGTGTGCTTTAAAATTTGGGAGTCAGTGTTCTAGGACATGGACTGTACCTTATTAGGGAAGTAGGGGAAACCATAATCCATTCTCTGTGATTGGGAATCTTACCTGGACTCAGGATTTAGACCCATAGCCTGCCCTCATGGTGCTTACTATGGCTGTCTATGTAGCTACGACTGCAAACCATAAGAGAATGCAGACACAGTATCTAGCAGAGAGATAGGCAGAGAAGCTATGCAGGGATGCTCACCTTTCATCCCTCATGGTGGCTGTGTCTAGCAGGAAGAGGAGCCTTGTCTGCCTGGAAACCTGCAGCACTTACTACCAGGGTGCTGACGTGACCATGGGTAAGCCAACCTCTGTCCCAAGAGCCAAGTATCCATAGTAGCAGAAACACTGTCGGGAGCGGGAAGTTCCTGAAGACTGCTTATGACTGAGGTGGGCTGTGCTTGGCATCCACCTAAATCATGAGGGCTGAGTGGGTGAAAACACCCCAGGCAGATGGGCTGCCCACCCCCGCAATATCCTGTTCTACAAATAAGCTTTGTTAGAAGGGGTTTGATGGGCCTCTTCTGTGCCTCTTACTGAGACTGGCTGTTCTCCTGCTCCTACCACAGCTACCTGTTCAGTCTGGCATAGCCTATGAGGCTTTCAAGAGAATGAATCCAGGGGTTTTAGGAATGCTCACTCCCTGTCTTATGGCTGAATGCCTGGTTCTATAGCGGAGGCATCTAACTCATCTCTGGGCTTAGGGAAATGGAGGGTAGATTCACACCAGAGCTGGAGGGTGGGAATGGGGTAAGGGGTAAGTACCTTTTCTTTCTCTTTAGACTTTCGTTTCTTCTTCTGTCTAGTGTGGTAGGCCTTGATTCTTAAGGTTCCCTCCAGTTCTCACTTTCCTTAATTCAGCCTAACTGCCCTCATGGGTCACGTCAGCACCCTGGTAGTAAGTGGGCTTAGAGTGGGCCTTGTCTGCCAATGGCTAAGAAATGTAAGACTTCAGAGACACAAGACTGAGGCAATAAATGGCTTGGGCATTTATAGTCTTTGTTTAATGGACTGTATTTGGACTAAAGGTAAAATAAACTGTTGTCTTAGAAAAAGGACAATTAGCAATATTAAGACTTTTTTTTTTTTTTTTTTTTGGTATTTAGTCCTTCATGCTAAATTAAGGGCTTATGCTTTGATTTTATAGTAGCAAATGGAAGTAGGGAATTTTTGTATGCTTCTTTTCAAAGGTGAAGTTTGTGATGTTGAGCCAGGCTTTACTAATCCCTCTGGTGTGCCCACAACTCTAACCAAAGCAAAAGCCTTTGCTTAACTTAACATCAGTCACAGGAATAGAGTAAATAGGAACAGTTTCTTAATTTTCTCATTGTTCTTTCCTCACTACGGAATCATTTATTTGAGGCTCAAGTTGTGAGGTGGTAGCTTTTGCTGAAAGAAGTTGGGGGAAATACACTGGCTGAATTCAAGGTCCAGTTCCACCAGCAACTAGCAGTCTGATTTTGGAAGTCCGTTTTCTTTCTCTCTATACTGTAGTTTCTTCTTCTGTCTAGTGTGGCAGGCCTTGATTCCTAAGGTTCCCTCCAGTTCTTTCCATAGTTCAGCCTAACTGCCCCCATTGGCCAGGACATACTTCTTCTCTCCCATGAGAGCTGACCATGCGACTGTTACACTTGACTTTAGGAATAAAACGAGAGTGACATACCCTATGGATATGTTGCTTTTGTAATTTACTCAAAGCATCAAATTCTCTCTTTATACAAGGTTTGCAAGTGAAAAATCTCTGGAGTCTGTGGCCATGATGCTTAAAATTTACTTTGCCTGAGAAGAACCCAACCCCTACATTTAAAAATAAATAAATTCTTAAGCTAAGGTTTGTGAGGATCGCTTTTCTCCTTGAGCCTAGAGGCTAGAACACAAAATCAGGAGGAAATCCCGGGTTGAAATCCCAGCCACACCTCTTAGGACCTGTGCATGTTCTTGTACGTGTTCGCCAGTCTCTCTCTGAAAAGTAGTGATCATCAGAATCCTTACCACGTAGGGTCACGTGAGGATGAAGTGGGATAACATGGGAGGATAGAAAGGGTTCGGTGAAGCTTGACAGCTAGTATATTTTGTACTCATATTCTAGCGCATTCTGCATTCTGTTGAAGTTATTTGGGTTTGAAGTTATTAGTTTTTCCAGTAGCATAAGGGTAGAATTCTTTCTTCCTTCTTTACATTTCCAGCATCTAGCAGAGCGAGTGTCTTGTGCCTATCAAATTCTCAATAGTAATGTTTGCTGAATTGATCAAGAATGAACATCAGTGTGGATGGAACAGATGTAGGTAAAAATAATGGAACACAAATAATTTTACTAGTGTCAAAAAGGAAAGAGAAAAGATCTGTGTATGTGTGTGTGTTTTTTTCCAAAATGGAAGCTACTCTGGGGTTAATAGGAATGTGGATCTTGGAGGGCTAAGAGGAGGGGAAGAAGCAGCCTTGATGTAAAACGATGATTCTTAACCTGGCTGTAGATTGAGAATCACTAGGGGAACTTCTTAAAAATACCAGTGTCTGGGCCCCATCCCTCAGGGAGTCTTAGTTAATTGGTCTGGAGTGGGCCCAGATTTTTTTAAACTTCCCAAGTGATTTTAAGGTACAACCAGAGTTGAGAACACTGATCTAAAAACCTCATTAAAGGACTTTGTGATTTCTGAACTGTTAGGTAGAGGTAGTGACACAGAAAGAGGAATGCAGAGAGGAGGAGAAAAGAGAAAAGATGATGTTCTGATCCGAGGCAGATACCGATATTTAAAGAACACAGTTTTTGGAAACATGTTACAAGTATGGGCAGCATGGCCAGAAATATCTAAATCTTACTCTAGACCACAGTCACCTCTCTCCTTGAGGAAATTAAAGTGGTACCCCCATCTGGCAACAAAGGAAAGCAAACTAATGCTTATTGCTAGCTGTGACTTTTAGCCCTAAACAAACAGCAATGCAGAGCATTCCGCTGAGTGTAGCAGAAGGTATATCTGTTTCCCCATGTTTCTGGCCATTGTACCGTCTTATCCAGTGGTTCATAATCTTGGTTCCATGTTGGAATCACCCCCGGAGCATGAAGACTTACTAACGGCTGGATCCCAGCCACAGAGATTCTGATGTTATTGGTCTGGGGTGTGGTCAGGACGTGGCGATTTTTAAAAAATTCTCCAGCTGATACTTGGGAGGCTGAGGCAGGAGAGTCGCTTGAACCTGGGAGGCCGAGGTTGCGGTAAGCTGAGATCGCACCACTGCACTCCAGCCTGGGTGACACAGCGAAACTCAGTCTCAAAGAAAAAAAAATTATCCAGCTGAATCTAATATGAGCCAGGGTTGAGAGAATTAGTCTAACAGCATTATTGTTTCCAATGATATACATTAGGCAAGTACATAAACACCTGTCAGTAAGATTTTATATTTACATCTTGTACAAGCCATTCAGTAGTTCCATCAGCAATCAAAGTGTATTCATTATAATTTCTCTGAGGGAGAGGCAAGTGAGAAAATGAATATTTGAGCCTACTGGATGTTAGGCACTGTATACATTAAATCTCACATAGTTCTCACAACATCCTGAAAAGTCCTCGTTGTGATTTCCATTTTACAGACAAGGAAACTCAGGCTCAAAGAGGGGAAGGAGCCCAGAGTCTCACCATTCACAGCATGCAGAGCAAGCCTAAGCCTGCTCTTAGGTACTTTCCACCACAGCATATGACCTTAGTTCTCTAAAGAGGCTCATTTGTTCATTGATTAGGTATTTATTGGGCGATATGAGTGAAGCATTGTGCATTGTGCTAAGGCTTAAAGAGGCAGAGATGGATAAGACTGACATGGCCCTGGCCATCAGAAGTCCAGCATTCCTGGGACAACATGGACAAATTAATAAGGAACTAACCTCAGTGGAAGCGTTCTGACTGGGGTATGGGCACAGGAAATTGGGGGGGCACAACAGAAAGAAGTCTCAATAGAACTTTTTAAGTAGAGCCTGACAAGTGATTTCATCACAAATATATCTACTACTTGATGGAAAGAGGAAACATGTCTTTTCGCATGTTTGAGAGCCTCTAAGAAAAACAAATAGATATAGCATTAGATTGAGAGTGTTAATGTCAACATAAGGAAACTCTGCCTGCTGCTGATTGACAAATGCTTACCATTTGATGGGCTTTAATTGGGACTCGTGTCAATGTGTTTGGGGGCAGTGGGAGAGAGGATAATTTCTATTCTTCTAGGTGTGGCTGGAATAAATCTTCATGTTCCTTGCATTTACTCCGTCCATAACATGATGTGTTCCTAAGGAGTGTAGAGGTGCAATAAGCATTGTCTTCATCCATTTTATTTCCTATGTTCATCTCACGTAAAACAACATCAAATGAGCTGGATGAAAATGCAGGGACCGATTCTCAGGACATGCTGGGAGCCTGCCCTGGATGACGTCCTGAGTAGGTGGCTATCCTCTTTGATAAGTAACATAGTGTGGCAGAGGTGAGCCATGAGGCTCACTTAGAAAGACATTTTGCCCAAGCCCAGCATCCTGAACACCAGAGACACGTGCAGAATGAATATGAGCTACAACAAATCCACACTGAGACTGGAAGTGAGGAAGAGCGTTTGCTTCTATAGATGGATCTTAAATTGCATTTCCAGAAAGCAAAGATAAGGGTCAGGGGTCATCCTACTATGCCAAGCACCGCAGATGTAGAAATTTTTGTATTCCTACTTTTTATTTCAGTCAAGGCGATGCTCTACCTCATCCCCTCAGTAATTGAAAATAGTAACTGGAAGGAGTTGGCTGCCAAAAGAACAAGCCGTTCTTTTCTGTCTCCCACAGATATTTCAGGAGCTGGGACTTGGAATTATGAAACAGATACAAAAAATAAACATGAAAAGATACTGAAATTATTACCATGTAACACCAGAAAAAAAGAGTGTTCCCACTCTCCCATATTGTCCTTATATAAAACACTATTTTTGCCTCCAGAGATGAATTTCCCTTAGCATGTACAGACTTTCCTTATACTTCCCCGACTATATGCTGCAGGTGTGTTGGTGGTGGCAGTGATGGATTTCTGATGGTGTGAGTTAGAGTGATGAGGAAATCTCCTAAAGGGGATTTATTTTTTAGGTAACTATATGTTGAGATTGGCAGGCTCCCCATGGAATTACGCTACCTTTTTGGTGACTTATGTGCTGAACTTTTGAGTCTGAACTCCATCATTGTTTGGAATCTTGTTCTTTAGCATCTCGGACAAAGTGTCAGCATCAGGACCAAAGCTACATTGAGTCTAGATTGTTGGATGAGGAGCCAGGGAAAGGATTTGGACAGAAGAAATTGCAGAGCCAGGTGGACTCAGGGATCAGAATAAACAAGCAGTCCAGAGTTAGGACTTTCCCAGGGCTAAGGATCTAAGCAAGGCTGAATAAGAAATATGTAGACAATCCAAATCAAGAAACAACATGGGTCACAACTTGCAACAAGTCGGAGAGATTTAGAAACAGAGAGGGTATGAATGTAAGAAGGCAGAAAGTTGAAAGTTTAAGGTGAGAGTCAGGAGTCAGGAAAGCCACAGGTCAAAGAAACAGTGATCTATATTTATTGTGTGCCACGAGTATACAGTAATATGTGTGTATGTGAGATACTTTACATGAATCATCTCATTTAATCCAACAAGTTTAGGAGGTAGGTAGCTTATGAGGTAGGTAGATATGTAAATTCATATTTTACATATGAGAAAAATGAGGCTTCTGAGAGTCTAGGTAGCTTGTCCAAGGTCAGGATTCCAACTCAGGACTGTTCCAAAGCTAGTACACTTTCATGTAGTCTTTGAGAGCCAAGTAAGGAATCAAATCTAGTATACTTTTCATGTAGTTTTTGAGAGCCAAGTAAGAAATCAAATTCAAGTTACTAGTGAAGAGAATGACTTTGATTACTAAAGCAGTTCCTTTGCTCTCTCAAAGTTTATTTCTGAGGCAGAAATTCATTTGATTCATTTCATTAGGCCTGCTGGTGATAATGTATAAATAGGAGAACTGGCATGGTGAAGAGAGGATGTGTGTGCGTGTGCCCCTGTGCTCACGAATTGGGAAAAGTATATAGGAAAAGTAAGACAAGGAGGTAAACAAGGAGCAGGGCCACAGCTTCTGGCTGGCATATATTGACTCAAGCCTCCCATTGTAGGTTAGATGGTTGACAGTTTATTAATGTTGGGTGTTTATACATAAACATTGGGAACACTTGTCAGTGACTGACTGAGCTTACTAATTATAAATCAGTAGAAAAACAATGAGCAAACTCTCCTTGTGTGGGCACAATTTTAATGTGAAGCTTTTTTTAAATGAATAAGCTCTCATTATCCCCGTGGTGTTGCTGGGTTTTATTTATTAGGTGTGTTTGTCTGAGTTTTATAAATAATATATGAGAGCTACCACATATTTCTAACAATTCCTTTTTTAGAGGACCTAAGTAGTTGGCTAAGAAAATCACCACTGTACCTGGGCAACACTTGCAGGGAATTTAAAAGGAATTTTTTAAAAATCACTATTGTGCATCTACTCTCATTGGAGTGAACTTACCATCTAATGATAAATTATATCTGACCAGCTAAAAAAAAGTGTGTTGTTGGCAGAAGTACTGAGACAATCTTTTGGTTTGGTTTTCTGTTTTCCAATATGATTTAGAGGCTTGTTTGTGAATATTCTGGGTGTTGGCAAATCCCCCAGCAGGAATTGCTGGGTGCTGTTATGTCTAGGGATGAACCTCTAGATAACTGTAATTTCTGTTGATAATAAGGAACTGATCATCTGTTGAAAAGGAATTCTTGAGCAAAGGATTAGTTAATACAAAAGAGATGTCATAATCTTAGCATCCCAAACAAGGGCCTATTGTGGTACCCAGTTTTACAGAGGAATGTTTAGAGTTTGGGAGGGTATGAATAAAGGCTGTTTCCAAATTCCAGTTTTCTTATGCATATTGAAGGAAATGTAGCCTTCATGATACTAGCTGGTTTTTAATTGTTTACATTTTTTTAAATCAGGAATTGAGTTGATCTGTGAGAAAGACATTGATCTGGCAGCCCAGGTACAAGAGTTACTGGAATTTCTCCATGAGAAGCAGCATGAATTGGAGCTCAATGCAGAGCAAACTCATAAGCGGCTAGAGCAGTGCCTCCAATTACGGCACCTCCAGGCTGAAGTCAAACAGGTAAGCCCAGGCCTTCTTCCTTCAGCATGGGTTTCTCAGCCAGCTGAGCCTGACCTTGGACCTACTCCTGGTATGAGGTAAGGCATACAGAGCCACTGGTCCCCCTTTAAGTAACCAGCACTTCAAAAATAGGTAAATTAAGGACTGCTTGTATTAGTTTCTGAAAGCTTGGCGGCAGTAACAAATAGACCCAATGATGCAATAGCCCAAAGAACAAACGCATGATTTATCTGTTATATAACAATCCATTCCAGAGTCGTCCTCAGTCACTGAATCTATTCTTTCTTTCTGTCCTCAAGCCTGTCAAGCAGTCCATGGGAAATATACAAATCATTTATCAATAAACATATTTAGGATATAGAGTCAGGCTAATTAATTTGGGGCGCCTGTGTGCCTGATGCATAGTTAATATTCAATAACTAGTAGCAATTACCATCACTATTTCCAAAGTGTGTATGACTATTATAGGAAAGTTTTCTCACCATATTAAAGTTGATTTCAAAAAGAAAAAATAACTTATCTGCATGAAGCATTATGCTAGGCATTTTATCCAAAGACATACCTAGATCTCTAGGAACCTGTGGGAACATACACACAATGACCAAGCTGGCCAGGCATGGTGGCTCATGCCTGTAATCCCAACACTTTGGGAGGCCAAAGCAAGAGAATCACTTGAGGCCAGGAATTTGAGACCAACTTAGGCAACATGGTAAGACCCCACAAAAAATTTTCAGTATTAGCTGAATGTGGTGGTGCATGCTCCTGGTCCCAGCTAATTGGGAGGCTAAGGAAGAAGGAACTCTTGAGTCCAAGAGTTTGAAGATGCAGTGGGCTATGATCATGTCACTGCACTCCAGCCTAGAAGACAGTGAAAGATCCTGTTTAAAAAAAAAAACAAGAAGTACACATATTAAGAACAGACTAAGTGGTAATTGTTTTAATTACTATTTGGACAATGTGGGAGGGTGCGTTAAAGAAGCAAAATTATAATAATAGTTCCATTTTGTTGAGTGCTGTGGGCCTGCTATACACATCTACATCAGTCTTCACAACTATTCTCTGAAGAAGACTTTATTCCCATTTTATAGATTAGGCCACTGAAGCTTAGGAGGTCAGCAGACCATGGTCACCCTGAGGAGAGAGCACACCACCACTTTCCATGGGTCCCAGAGGGCTTCCCGGCAGGGCAGGCACCACATCACTCCTGTGGTTGCCCCTTTCTGCTGCACTCTACCATCCTAAGCAGAGAAACATCTTTCCTTTAAACATTTTTTTCTTGTCTATACCAGCTGCTAGAGCTTTTACCTTTTTTCTTCAGAAAACCATACCTCCCCATGCTGGAAGTTTTAGAATTTAGCCTATTGATTTAGCATGAGGGCCAAAAGCATTTTATTTTGTTTAATTGTTGCTTGATTCCTTATAGTAAGGATATTCCTTGCTTTAATGCCTATGTCTTCGTTATCATATTGTCATTTATTATAATGAAAAAACTATTTTCTCCACTCCCCATCTCTTCCAATCAGTGCTGAGCCACAGCCCACCCACGCCATGCTAAAGATCTGTATTCAGCACAGATTAAATTCCTGAGCCTTAAACAAGGCGGGGTTACAGTGCTGCCCTCCAGGTTGTTTCTGCTTAATGACACTGGGATCACATCTGAGTCTCCAGAGAGAACTGTTATTCATAAGGACTTGGTGGAAATCCTAGCAGGCCCAGAACAGTAATGAGTATGCAAATTCTGCAACTTAGTAGTTAAGATTGGACTTTCTTTTCATATGAGAAGTACTTTCTCATTTATGATCTCATTTCAAGAGAACATGCCCATGGTGAGAAGTGGTGTTACGCTTACTTTTCAAATGAGGAAACTAAGGTACCATAGGATGCGTGCTCCTCAAGGATTCTTGACTAGTTAGCTGAAACTTTAGCCCAGTCCTCCTAAATCCAAGGTCCGAAAGTTTGCCTCTTCTGGCCCCAACTCTTGCCATGTGGTCCCAGGAGAAATAAAAGCCTTCCAACATTGTGTGAAGTGAAATGAGCCAGGCACAGAAAGACAAATATCACATGCATGTGGGGGCCAAAAAAGTTGTTCTCGTAGAAGTAGATAGAGTAGTGGCTATCAGACATAGAGAAGGGTAGAAAGGAGGGAAGGATAAAGAGAGGTTGGTTAATGGACACAAAATTACAGTTAGGAGGAATATGTTCTAGTGTGATATAGTACAGTAGGGTCACTATAGTTAACAATTTATTGTTTATTTCAAAATAGCTAAAAAAAGGAATTTGAATGTTTCCGACACAAATAAATGAGGTGATAGTTATCCCAGTTACAATGTGCACAGCACATTGTCTCTCTGTAGTAAAATATCACGTTTCTCATAAATATGTACAATTATGTTTATCAATTCAAAATTTAAAAATAAAGAAAAAATCCCTCTAACTGAACGGTCTGAGGTTTTCCTGACCTCAACAGTACCATTTCTGAGAAGACAGGAACAGGCATGGCCTAAGCTTAATGGAGAGGGTGGCACCTGTCTGAGGTCAGCAGGGCTCCAGCAGGTCATCGGAGTCCTCTGTCGCTCCTACTTGGTTCTTTCCATCAGTGGAAGGTGGTAGGAATGACCATCTGAACAAAACAGATAACAGAAAAATCATTCCTATATTAATTTTCTTTTGTCCTTGGTTTTTATTTTTCTCCAGCATCAGTGGTAGAGTCAACTCCCTAATTCTCTTTTCCTTGGCTGTTATTAAAATAGAAATATATTCCTTCTCCAACTACACATTCTGTATAGGAGGAGACTGGGCTGATGATAAGTATTTTTTTCAAATGGGGAAGTAGACTGTCTCTATATAAATAATCTGGGGTGGACTAATATCTGTATACTTTCCCATTTATAATTTCATGAGTGGGAAGATAAAAAAGTAATTATTCTGTGGGGGTGGGAAAAGTCCTTATCCCTACCATGACAGAAATGACACACCGTGGGATTGTAGTTTCAAGACTGCAAAATTGCTCAAATCAGATTCTCAGGAAACCTACCAAACCCTTTGCAAAGGGCAGTGGCCCTCGAGATGCCAAGGGACTGCTGCTTGGTTAAGCCACCATGCCTCATTAGACAGCCTTGTTTTCCTTGTCAGTGTAGACCCTTTCCTTAGGGAGTCCTCTGATCCAGTTTCAGAGAAGACATTTGCGTTTGATGGAAATTGGTGGAGCAGGAAATATTGATTTGGAAGCTGTTGACTCTTGGAAAAAGGGAGTTAATTTAGATGTCAGTATTGATCAGTGAGGCTAAATTTAGACAGTAGCTTGAGAGTCTCTTTTGAATATAGTCTCAAGAAAGAAAGAAAGAAAAAGGACACCTTAATTGAAATACCATTAATGGGGGAAGAAAGGAAGAGGACAATAATGGATTATAATACAACTATGTCATTAGAGGTCATAGATTAAAGGTTTGGATTTGATCATGGCTCATCATAACCTTAAGTGTAGTTTTACCAAAATAATGTTAAACCGAAGCACTGAAGAGCAAGGAAGGCATAGACATTAAACTAAAAATTATGTTCATGGACTCAGAACAAATGAAACTGATTGATGCAACTGATTTTCTTTCTGAGGGTTTATATAGGACTTTATATCTAAGATAGATAGGTCAAACAACCCTAGAGAAATGGTGGACCTTGAAGGAAAACCACTCCATAATTACAGACCATGGTGCAGATCCCTAGACCACACAATGCCAAATTACTGTCCAAACCCCACAGAATGCTCTGATAGCTACCGGGAAAATTACTAGTCTGGTGAAGATGACCTCACATCTATTAGATAATTCAGAAAGATTTGAAAGACCTATCTAATGAGGATAAAACTAAATGAACTTCCATACGTATTCCTGCAAAGCAGTGCATTTAGCGGAAAATAAACTAAAATGGATTTATAAAATGTTGTGTCTCTAAGCTATGAAGAAATAAGTTATATTTATTTGATTACTAAAGACATTGGCTTAATTTGCTTCTTTGTACCAAATGCTGGCCAAAATTTGCATATAATCAAGATGGGTGTTTAAGACAAAGGAGAAAATATCAGCCTGTTCTCATTTTCCTGTGGAAAATAGTGTGTTCGGTTCTGTTGACTGAATATTAAAGAGAGGAATTGTAGTAGATCCAAAAGAGTGGCAGCCAACAGGACAAGTACCATCCTTTTGTTTCAAAATGGAGATAATTAAGAGGACATATGGCCACAATCTATAAAACCATGAAGGATGAACATGTACAGTCTCACGGACCACAGACTTTTAGAACTAAGCAACAATGGACATATGACAGGCTCCCTGCTACCATCTGAAGAGCTGATTATTTTTCCCGTGGCTAGAGTTTCAGAAACAACTATGCCCTGTGATAAATCATCTACGGTAGCGGTCCTTAGAGTCAGTTGCCTTAAGTACAGCCTCATAACTTTGCTGTAGGTATGACCTTGAGAACACAGCCATCTATGGGCGGCTTCCCAGCCTACGTAGTTACAAGGCTCAGTCAGCCCAGCTTAAATGGCATCACCATTTGTGGACATCCACATCCACTTACTCAAATCCAGTCTCCTGACTTGGACTTAGCTGAACTTCCCTGGCCTGAAGAAGCAATAGATCTGCATATACAGTTCCTCGCTCAAGCTCAGACTGAGCTGAACTCTTTTGGGCCTAGCTCTTAAGTCTCTAAGCAGTGATATTCTTTCAGTCCTTCATTTCTGCATAACTGATTTTCTTGGATACCCTATGGATGTAGGGGCAGTCTTTGAGTTTTGAAAGAAGTTAGAGCTGGAAATTATCTTTAAAGATCATCTAGCCCATTGGGTAAATTGTTGCCTAAAATGATTGCTCAATGTCAATATTCATTTTATGGTTTGAAAAATAATTTTACATTAATTATTTTATTTTCTCTTTACCCTGTGCCTTATGCAAGGAAAGTGTTCACATTTTACAGATGAGAAAACTGAGCCTTAGGGCGCTTAAATGATGTTTGCAAGGTCACACAGCTCAAAATTAATAGAACCAACATTTTCTCATTTTAATTATGATATTTATTAACTTGCACACATTTGTATGCACACAGAATAGCCAGTTTTATGAACTTGGAAGATGAAAAACAGCAGTAATGGAAAATTATACCAACAAGGATTATCAGTGATTAGAGTAAAAGAATAATGATGACAAAACAGCTAAGGAAGCTACATCACATCAGAATATGCCACTAAGCTCATACAGATTCTGGAATAAATCTCTCTTCTCATTGAGAGAGGTATAAATAATCACTTTTTCCCAGCTTTGCTCTAAACTAAAAATCACCACCAGTACCATCATAATCATCAGACTTTGCATTTCACACATTGTTGCATCAACCCTACAATGCATAAAGGGAAGGTACAATTATCCTTATTTTACAGATGAGAGAACTGAGGTTCAGAGGGGTTAAGTGATTTTGCCAGGTAAGTAAAAAAAAAAGCCAGATAATCTGACCCCAAATTTTATGTTATTTCTCTACTATGCCAGTTCTACTTCGAGGGCTGACTCATTCATACGGATAAGTCCCACTCTGGAACTAAGCCATGGATATAAACTACCATGCATTTTTAGCTTCCTAAAGTCAAATCTCCCACTTTAAAGTCCTGGGATGCCTTTTTAAACAGCATTTAGTAAATAAAAATGAACAAGGAAATGATGCAATGTACTTTAAAAAGTAGGTACTGAAACCCATGATGTTTCTAAATGGAAAGGTGGTAAATAGGGATCCCACAACCATAGCTATAACTCATGTTTCCTGTTGGCTGAAACTAGAGAGAAAAATATTCTAACAAAACTGAAGAGGCCCAAAGGGAGTCATATTGTCCCATAGGCATTGATGTGTGATGCACTTGGAAAAACCATTTCTCTGACACCCTCAAATGCGTCTTCAGACCAAACAAAATGCAATGAATCATGGCGGAGGGACCTTGTGAACTTCATTTCCCAAAGAAATGAGGCATTTGGGCATGCAGTCTATGAATGCATGTGCCCAAAGTTACAGGCAACTTTTCAAAAACATTAGTACCTCTAGCCAGCCATCCACAGTCCACCAGTGACAACAGGGATTTCATGTGAACACTCTGAGCAGTTATTTCTTGTAACTAATTGCTTTACAGATTGGCATTTCATCTACAATCTGCCAGCCTGGCCATGAATTAATGTCTCAATCCAAGTAGCCCAGCTTCAGTGGGATTTATGCCCTGATGTTATCTATGTACAATAAGGCATGAGTCATTTTTTGCCCAGAGCTGAAATTCGAGAGGTGCCTTTGAGTTATGGAGCACGAGAGTGGGCTTGGTATTTTCTAATTGTTTAATGTGAATAAGCAGAGGGGAGGAAAATCTGAAAGCAAATCTCAAACACATAGTGATGTCTTCTCCTTTGGCATGAGGTGACATATGGGTGGTATTTACTGATCTTGAAATTTCAGAATAGCTTTTATTTCTTCTTTAAGGAAACTCTCAGACTCCCTAATAAATAAAGTATTTGACAGTGTTCTGGTGACCAGACATCAGGTAGGTTTTCAGAGCCTAACTCTTCCAGTTGCATTATTTACTCTGACTTTATTGGCTGGATAATTGCCACATCCCCATTTTACCTAGAACTGTCTAGATGGTGTCAGCTGTTTCTTATTCTATCCTAATAATCCCTTATTGAGTTTTCTTTCTCCCAGTGCTTGTTAACATGACGTAGAAGTTGTATTCAGCCTACCCATAGCGTCTAAATAATTTAGGTCAATTGTGTTACAGCTTACTCCCCTTTTTCTGATCCAGAATATGGGTTATTCCTGTTATTTTGCTTGTCTTTCTCTTTTCTCCTTTTTTGGGTTGTTTACCTACTGAAATTCAAACCTGCCTACTCTTGGTTATTTTGCAAGGTAGAGGAAATCAGACTCACTGCTCAGGTGTGACCTGGGTATTCTCCATTATTTCAAAAACATTACTACACCACACCCTTTAGGTGCAAAGTATGTGCCAGGTACTGTGAGATTAAAATATGAATAATATATTGCCCCAGATTTCAGGAAGTTTGTGTTCTCAGGGGAGGATGAAACATAGGTTGAAATAACAGAACCAGGAAGTCTGTGGTGAATACCATAAATGTGGTACATATAAAATGATATACTTGCACTAGACGAAGAAGAGATTGTAAAGATTTGTAACAACAAATAAGTTGTTGTTACTTGAACTGGACCTTATAAAAAATAAAAGGATACCAGCAGATGGAATTTATTTATTTATACCATTCTGTGTTCTAGAAAGAAGTTTAGACATGCATACAGTACAACCAGGTTAAGTAATGTTTAAACTAAGTGGGTAAGGAAATTGGGACAGAGGGGTGATTTGGAGCTGGGAATGAAGCTGGAACAAAAAATAAGTACTTTATGGCACAGGTGCTCACTAAGATTGGGGAGATTACCAGTTTAGTTATGGAGACCCTTCCTGTCTGTCTCCAACAGAAGATAAAAGATAGTAAGCTCTCTCTGACTGAAGTCTGGGTGAAAGGAGGCAACAGCTCTGGGGAAGCTGCAGAAGGCCATTCACCTGTGTGCTTGTCCTAACTCCCTAGGTCCTGGGATGGATCCGCAATGGAGAGTCAATGCTCAATGCCAGCCTGGTCAATGCCAGCTCTTTGTCGGAAGCAGAGCAGCTGCAGCGGGAGCATGAGCAGTTCCAACTGGCCATCGAGGTAACACCCAAATCTGGCTGCACTATCCTCCCTTCCTCTTTCTGCTCTGTACCTCAGGCAGGGTGAGTCTGAGGTATGGGTGTCCCTTTAGGCAGTGAAGGCTGTACCTCTTCTAGTGGGATGGTCCAGGGAGCCTCATCTTACCCAGGAATTGATAGGGAAGCAAATGCAGGGGTTCATCCCCCAGAGAGGCCTGGTATTAGAACACAAGTATTCACACTTCATATGAGAATCTTTGTTACATATCTGTACCTTCAATCTTTAAGACCACTGGTACATTGGTTTTTTTTTTTTTTTTTTTCATACATTCTAGATTTGTACCATGTGAGGAAATGTAAAACTAAAAGGTTAGAAGTCATTTCCAGTCAAGATCACTCAGGATTGAGGATAAACAAGTGCAAAGGTCATTATAAATTAGGATCCTATTTTTAAACCTTAGATTTACATGTAACCCTTAGATACTATTGTCAGAGTCTGCCTTTTAACAAGGATAATGACTGTTGGAGCAGATTGCACCAGATATAGTCTACCCTGCTCAAAGTAGTTGTTCAATAATGCTGGTAGAACAATATTTAAAAATAAATTGCAACCGGAAGTTCATCAACAGGGACTTTTTGGAAGGCTATTAAAAATAAAACTTCATGTATGATAATCTAACATAAATTTTGTTTTAAGTACCCTTAACTATCCTTTTTTACTGGGACATTGTCCTTTCCAGAGAGACTTGAACTGATTGCTTTATAGTGGTGTAGGAAAAAGAGTAGGAAATGAACCATGGGAACTATATTAAAAATAAAATAAGTTCATTACCAGTGGGAAAAGAGACAGAATGAGAACTTCAAAGACATTCTTTACTTATGGTTCAGTAAAGAATTTAACCCACTTTTGAGTGTGTAAGAAATGCAAAGGTGTTATCTTTTACTTAAAAAAAAAGATTGTTATTGAGTCATTTCTACAACAATGATGGCAAAACAATACAATTTTAATTGCTTGTCTTTTTATGCAGTAATCCAACTGATTGCTAACCATTTTTAAACTAGTATTGATTGATTACAGCCATTTAATTTCCTAGAAACTATCTTGGATATATAAACATAGTGTTAAGATGCATGATATTTTCTTAGGAACCATTACTAGTACTAGAAGAACTGTCTGGGATTTGAGATTCAAAAACCAACTTTATATTGTGCACACAGTATCAGCAAATCATTTTCTAAGGAGGAATTAACCAGAGGAAATAAGTTTTATTATCATCAGCTGTCTCTATTGTAGCTAACTGACACACCCAAATATCACAGTGTTAGGATGTATTCACTATAAAGAAAAAGTATGATTAGGGTTAGAATCAAGAATCAGGACCAGGCATGGTGGTTCATGTGTGTAATCCCAGCACTTTGGGAGGCCAAGATTGGCAGATCACTTGAAGTCAGGAGTTCAAGACCAACCAGGCCAACATGGTGAAACCCTGTCTCTACTAAAAATACAGAAACATTAGCCTGATGTGGTGGTGGGTGCTTGTAATCCCAGCTACTCGCTAAGCTGAGGCAGGAGAATTGCTTGAACCCAGTCAATGGGGGTTGCAGTGAGCTGAGTGGTTGCAGTCCATTGCACTCCAGCCTGGGTGACAGAGTGAGACCCTGTCTCAGAAACAAAAAAAGAATCGGGCACACAGTAGTCAAGTTCCCATAGTCATAAGCAGCAACGAAGAAAATGAAGGCTGGGCAATCAGACTAGAGGTATAGCACAGTTATGAGGCATGCTGGTTAGAATGAAGACAGCTCTTGGCCATACCTCCTCTTTACTTATCTTGAATGAAAAGGTTTGTCTTAATCCAATGGTGGACAAGTAAGACTGAGTTTCATAACACACGTGAGCATCTCAATGAGCTTGTGAGGAAGCATGGGTAAATGTATTCACAGTGCTTGAAATGACTACATCCCACATAAAATTCATATGCAATATGTATTCATTTGTGTCAGATGCTGTTGCATCTTTACAGAATAGAGGCTCGCTAAGCATAAACACCTCTTAATCAGTTCTGGGTTTCTATATGGATACCACTTGATCAAATATTATTGGAATTGATGTTGACATATAGGCCACTTGGTCTGGAGAGGGCATGGCAGAGCAGTTAGGATTTCTGGAAGATATTGGGAATGAAAGGTAGGCAGAGTCTGTGTTGGCTAGAACAATGAAGGGAACAGAACTAGAATTGCAACATATGCTTGTTCTCCAGGTGGCCTGCACTTCTCCTTAAGTGTGTCAGTTCAGACTAGGTTCTCCATCAGAAGGAAAATACGCCAGAGAAGATATAAGCTATTTCAAAGGGAGTGATAACAGTTGGGTTTGGTTTAAGTTATTTTGACAGTGTTACTGGAGGCCTTTACAGTGATTCTTGGTGGGGAGCATAATTTGACTTCTTGAACCCTCAGAAAGAACCCGGGGTTCCACCAGAAAAATTAAAAAGTTATAAAAGGGATGATCATATAATTTATTCTTTAAATGACATTCTTTAAAAGTGAAGGAGAGAATTATTAATAACTAAGCCAGAAAAATAGGCATATACTAGAACTGTGATGGGCAAACCACAATGTTTGCTAACTTGTAATATCTTGAGTGACCTCATCAAGTTGAAGGTTTTGGTCTTTCTAAGGAAGTTCAGGATTTTTACCTGGAGTAGCCTTGGTTTCAAGAAGTCTTCCCCAGAGCCATTCAGAATGGAAAGCAGGACAGAGCATTTGAAAGAAACAGCTTTGTCAGACAAACCCAGAAATATTATTTGTTAGTATCCAAGATGTAGCTGATGAATCTTCATGAACTGTGAACTTCAAAATCTATTGTTCTTTGAAATCCTCTTATGCATTTTAAGAATAAGCATTATGTCAGCAGAAGTAGTTAAAACTGGATAATAAATTCAGTTGATTCAGTTCCATTTTCTTTTTCTCCTGAGTACTCCTACTAAATATTAATGTCCTTGATAATCTGTGTCTTAAGAATGTAGCACTCAATAGGATTAGATAATGGGGAGTAGAAATAAGTGCAAAATAATGAGTTAAGCTTAGCAAAGCAAAGATTATGTCGTATAGATAAGAGTTTATCATTTAGGAAATTAAAGGGAGAAGATGGTCCCAGGACTGTTACATGATAATGAGTTTCAAAGTAAGAAAGAACATTTGTATATATTTCCATATATTGTAGGAATCAAGGTTTGTTTCTCCACTGTCAGAGAAAAATACTGTTTTATGGTAACAATTTATATGCTCATTTTAGATATTGAGAAGAGGGCAGATAATTATAATTGTTAATGTTCATTTGGTGAACCCTTCCTTTAAATGAGATACTATAGATACTGTTCTAATTGCTAGAGATAAAATGATGTGATGTAGTGGAAAGAGCACAGATTTGGAGATAGGTCAAATATGAGTCTTATTTCTGGTGTCATTACATCTTTGGGTTATATGTGTTTGGGCAAGTCACTTAGCTAGCTGATCCTCAGTTTCTTAATCTGTGAAATGGGAATAATAATATCCACCTTGTAGTCATGTTGAGAGAACTAGAAAATATATGCAGAGAGGCACAGTGCTTATGATTTTTCAAACCATCCTTGCCTTGAGTGTCACAGTCTAAGTAAGGAGAATCAGCCAAGTGTTAGATGAGTGACATAGAAGTTCAGAAGAGGGTGGTTTACTGTGAGTCTCAGGCTTTCTGAAAAGGCCTCATCCAAGGAGGGTAGACTTGAGCTGAGTCTCAAAGGAAAGCTGGAACATATATGGGGAGAGACTTGGGACATTTATTAAAGGCAGGAAGAATGAAGGTAGCAAAAGCAAGAAAGTACATGGTGTGTTTTCAAAGGGTTTTTGTAAGGAACTAATTGGTGATCATGTTATAGAAGTAGTTTGGGACTGTGTTGTAATGAGGGCCTTTTAATGACGGCCTCCAAAGTTTGGACTAGCAATGGGAAGACCACTGAAGACTTGAATTGAGAGAAGGTAGTGACATTTATGGCATAAAATGAGAGTTTTAGAACCGGAAAATATGTTAGAAGTTACATAATGCTAGTACTTTCCATTACAGAGAATTAAAGGGATCTGTTAAAAATGTCAAGAATGAATTTTTGGATTAGAACTGGAAGGCAAGAAGTCTCATTAGATCATCACCACAACAGTCTGTGTATAAAGTGGTGAGGGCTGGGCTGGGATTGGGGAGAGGGGAACGGCAAGCAAGAATGATGTCAAGATTGTAATCCTAGGAGGAGAGAGAAGGAGAGTGCCAACAGAAGTGGCAGATTACCATGGGAAAACTGTTTTAAAGAGAGGAGGAGTTTAGTTTCAGCTGTGGAACTTGAGAAGCTGTCTGGGGGAGGTAGAGGCTCTAATACAACAGTGAAGCCCTTTCCATTCGCTGACAAAGGCCCCTCCTCTCTCCAGGAAGGTCACTTTTACAGAATGCATCTTTCTGCCAGGCTGACGTGGGACAGACAGCTAAATCAACTGAATCAGTGCTGCTCACTAGGGTGAGATCTGTGCAGGCAACTCACCCTTGCATCTGAGAGCAACTAAAGAAGAGAGTCAGATGTCAGACAAGAGACATAGACTGGGGAATCATCTGCAAAGAGAAGATAATAGAAACCAAGGGAATAGATGAAAGCTCCGCAGCAGTGGGTGGGAGGGGTGGGAGAACTGACCTTGATACCTCTACATTTAGGAGACAGGAAAAGAAAATGATGCCCATAAGTAAGACAAAGAAAGAAAACCAGGGATTGTAGTGGATCGTTTCTACCCACTAGTGTACTCTCTCTAGCCGCATTCTGCAATTAGGAACCCAAATGCTGATGTGGTCATCAGGATTGAGGGCTGACTTAGTGGAAAGGCAGGCAGTGAAGGATTCTAGGTCATAAGAGGAGGTCATGCTAACATTGCTAACTCTGAATACAGATTCAGGAGAGAGTGAAGAGAAGCCAGAGGTGGGGGATAGACTGGAAAAGATAAATGAGAATATGTAGACTGCAATCGGGAATGAAGGTGGGGGACCATCATGGTAGGAATCAGGGAGAGGTATAGGTGAAAATGAGTGAGGCTGTCCTTAGACACAGGGAGTGCAGAGTGGATTAGCTCTTGGGAACTATCCAGAATTGCTGCCCAAGAAGAAGGGTAGAAAATAATTCGGAGGCTGGGCGCGGTGGCTCAAGCCTGTAATCCCAGCACTTTGGGAGGCCGAGGCGGGTGGATCACGAGGTCGAGAGATCGAGACCATCCTGGTCAACATGGTGAAACCCCGTCTCTACCAAAAATACAAAAAATTAGCTGGGCATGGTGGCACGTGCCTGTAATCCCAGCTACTCAGCAGGCTGAGGCAGGAGAATTGCCTGAACCCAGGAGGCGGAGGTTGCGGTGAGCCGAGATCGCGCCATTGCACTCCAGCCTGGGTAACAAGAGCGAAACTCTGTCTCAAAAAAAAAAAAGAAAAAGAAAAAAGAAAATAATTTGGAGTAAGTTACTGAGTTCTAGCTGTTCTTTTTCACTGTCAGCTGAACTATCATTTTCTCAAAGTGCAAAGGCCAAATTAGTACTATACCATTAGTCTGGAACAATCCCAACAGTTGAGGTTGGAATGATAGTAGTTCTTTCAAGTCATTAGGACTCTTACATTCTCATATGAATCATCCACGTCAGTATTTTGTCTTAGTAAATCTGAATTCCGTTTGGTTCTCTTCCTGCCACCCTAGTTCTCCCCACCTCCTACAGTTAATATAAACTCAGAGAACACATAGCATATGTAGCCTAAATCAGAAAGCATTAAAAAAAAAAATAGAACTTCTGGCAAGCTGTGGTGGCTCTTGCCTGTAATCCAAGCACTTTGGGAGGCTCAGGCCAGAGGATCATTTGAGGCCAGGAGTTCGAGACCAACCTGGGAAACACAGCAGGACCCCATTTCTACAAAAAGTAACAAATTAGTCAGGTGTAGAGACACACACCTGTAGTCCTGGCTACCCAGCTATTTGGAGGCCGAGGCAAGAGGATCTCTTGAGCTTAGTTCAAGGCTGCAGCTAGCCACGATTGCACCATTTCACTGCACTCCAGCCTGGGTGACAGATCAAGACCCTGTCTCAAAAAAAAAAAAAAAAAAAAAAAAGATAAGAAAAGAAAATAGACCTTCCACATATGCATACATACACACACACATATATGTGTGTGTGTGCGTGCGTGTGTGTATAACTCCTTAAGGGTTATGTAAATAACACTGAGGTGAATTTTCTCCTGCACTTTTTTGCCCTCCTGGTAAATAATTAAGGGATAATGTAAGGAGATTACTCTCTAGCTTTATTAACCTGCCAAATTTATTCCTTCAGCTGGAATCCGT
Organism: Saimiri boliviensis; assembly: GCF_048565385.1. Taxonomy (NCBI): domain Eukaryota; kingdom Metazoa; phylum Chordata; class Mammalia; order Primates; family Cebidae; genus Saimiri; species Saimiri boliviensis. The sequence goes on along the minus strand of NC_133456.1, from coordinate 27,522,078 downwards.
TTCAACTGATTATTAATCTTTTAAATGATTGCATTGTTAGCTGAGATTTGTGTTACACGGTTTCTTTTCATGTGCTGTCTATACTTAATCTATAAAATGGGACTGTGGTAGTAACCTCCTGTGAAAACTCAATGTACAATTTTATTCAATTTGTAAAGGAAATTTAATTTATGAACCAATTAGGGAGCAGATTGATACATAACTTCTGTTTCTCTACTATAGAAACTGAAATGTCCTTAAAATCTAGAGTGCTGCAAGGAAAAAGAAATGGGGACAGGAGTTAGGGTCCTGAGAAATTAGCTAATAAAAATGTATGATTTTTTAATATGTTTAAAAATAATGATGTATTAATGGTCATGACAACATGGATCAATTATTTAAAGCTCTTTAACTTCTCTGCATCTTTCCACTCACGCCTCACTCCACCCCCTCCCATACCACGCCTGGGTTGTTCCCACGGACCTTTCTCTCCTCCCCTTGTGCCCAGTCCCTCTTTCATGCCACTTCCTTGCAGAAGACGCACCAGAGCGCCCTGCAGGTACAGCAGAAAGCCGAGGTGCTGCTCCAGGCTGGCCACTACGATGCCGATGCCATCCGGGAATGTGCTGAAAAGGTGGCCCTCCACTGGCAGCAGCTCATGCTGAAGATGGAAGACCGACTAAAACTGGTCAATGCCTCTGTGGCCTTTTACAAAACTTCTGAACAGGTGAGGGAAAGGGCTGTGGGGCTTGTGGGGCTGAGGTTGACAGAGGGCTACTTTCTGCCTTGGAGCGTAAATGTGCAGTCCTTAGGTCAGCGAGAAGCCAGTCCTCTAGGTACTAACATATGAAGAATGGTTTCTGGAAACACCACAGTTGGCTTCTTTATCATCCTTTCCATTTAAGCACTGGACCTTGTGATTTATTTTTCACAAATTTCTCCCAGAACTCAGTGATAGAAAACAGTAAGCATCTTTTTTTTTTTTTTTGCTTAGGTAGCTAGGGTTCAGTTGATCTTGGCGCTTAGGTATCTAGGGTTCAGTTGATCTTGGCTGAGCTTGGTAGAACTAGGCTTTGAGCTACAGATTGGGTCTAGATCTGTTACCATGTCTCTTGTCCTTCTTGACCTGAAGCCGTCTCAGGCACATTTATAGTTAAAGGCAGGAATGAAAGAATCCAAAATCTACCATACAAGTGCATTTCAAGTCTTTGCTTGTGTCATATTCTCTGTTCTCTCATTGGCCAAACCAAGTCACATGGCCAAGCCAACATCAGGGAGGCAGCAGTACCTCTTATGAAGCTTAGAAGAGTAGAATGAATAGTTGCTGAACAATAATTAAATCTATTACAGTTAGACATTATGCACTGCTTGAAAAACACATGGTTCTTTCATTCCTGGGGCCCCCAATCTATTGGAAACACAGCTCTCTGTCATTGTGGAACTAGGAACATACCTGATAAGACGGTGCTGTGTGGGAGAAAAGGCAGGAGCGGGACAGCAGGGCCATAAAGATGCAGCCTGTTTTCCTTTGGTCTGTACAGCAATATGCACAGGGCTACGAGGATTTTTTTAATGACTCGGACGCAGTTAGGGAGTTCTTTTTATGAAACAGAGGTTTTAAACAGGAGTAATTTTATTCAGTGTACAGTAGTTTCCTCCTCTGAATTCTCTGAATAAATCAGAATCATTCTCCTTGGGTGACTGACAGGGACCATCAGAAAGTCTGCATTGGAGCAAATATAACATGTGTATCAGAGGTCCCAGTAGCCAGTGTTAGAGTTTCCATCGCTTCTCCCAGTCCTTTCTGTTGTTTAAGAGGGATGACTCCTTTGATGGCCACAGAAGAGGGGAACTGCAGACTAAGATGATAAAGAGCTTCCTGAGTTGATCTATAGATTGAACCCAGTCTCAATCAAATCCCAGCAAGTTTTTTTTTTTTTGTAGAAATTGATACATTGATTCTAAGATTTATATGGAAATAAAATGCAAATGCAAATAATACAAATGCAAAGAAATTAGAACAGCCAAAACAATTTTGAAAAAGGAAGAACAAAGTTGGACAAGTCACACTGACTGATTTAAGGACTTATTCTAAAGCATCGGGGATCAAGACAATGGTATTTGGTGTAAGAATAAACACAATGAGACAGAATAGTGGTTATAGAAATAGATCCACATATATACAGTCCATTGATTTTTGACAAAACGAATGAAGGAAAATATTTTCAACAAAGGATGCTGGGCAACTGAATATCCATATGGAAACAAATGAGGCTTAATTTCTGTCTATTATTATGTACACATTTTAGTTTGAGATGGATCAAGATGGTAAAGGGCACTGGAATGAGTTAGGAAATTTTACCCTGAAGTGACCTTGCTGACAGTTACTTTACCCCTCTGGATTTCTTTTTCCTCTCGTGTTAAATTAAAGTATTTATACCTAATAATCTTTTCATTTCTTCTAACTCCCAAATTGTTTGGTCCTAAGTTCAGTCCTATCATGGGACAGATCTCAAGTACTCTTTTTATTAAAATTTTGCATGTCTATAAGCTGTTTTATCTCAAAACATGAGCCTGCCTGCACATTTCAGGCCTTGCAGAAAGAAAGGTGTGGTGCTGGAGTTGGGACTAGAGAAGTCACCTCAAGTTCAGTGACAGATCTTCTCATGGCATGAGAAGCATGTCTGACTATGAGGGTGTTCTTCCTGGGACAGCTTTCAGCACATCTTTTAGTTCAGTTCATAGCTCAATGAATGCCCATCCAAAGGCATCTTTCATCTGGCCAGGCACGGTGGCTCACTCCTATCTATAATCTCAGTACTTTGAGAGGCCAAGGCGGGTAGATCACTTGAGGTCAGGAGTTCGAGACCAGCTTGACCAACATGGTGAAACTCCATCTCTATTGAGAATACAAAAATTAGCTGGATGTGGCATTAGGTGCCTGTAATCCCAGCTACTGAGTAGGCTGAGGCAGGAGAATCACTTGAATCTGGGAGGCAGAGGTTTCCTTGAGCCGAGATCTTGCCACTGCACTCTATCTAGCCTGGGCAACAAAGCTAGACTCCATCTCAAAAAAAAAAAGAAAAAAGCAAGATATCAAAGACATCTTCCATCAAAAGATTTTCTCAGAGAAGGCCAAGGATAGTCATAGCTGTTCTTCCCTGCTGCCATATCCAAACAAGTAATCAAAGTCTATTGAAGGAAATCCAATATCCATGTCCATGGGGTATTGGTTCCAGGACCTCTCACAGATACCAAACTCTTCAGATGTTCAAGTTCCTGCTATAAAATGGCATAGTACTTACGTATAACCTGTATACATACTCCCATGTACTTTAAATCATCTGTAGATTACTTATAATACTTAAGTATTATAAGATACTTATATTAATTATACTTACAATGCTTAAGTATTATAAGTAATGCTATATAAATGGTTGTAATACTGTATTGTTTTTATTTGTGTTATTATTATTTTTTATTTTTATTTTTTGAGACAGTCTCTCACTCTGTTGCCCAGGCTGGAATACAATGGTGTGATCCTGGCTCACTGCAACCTCCGCCTCCCAGGTTCAAGTGATTCTCTTGCCTCAGCCTCCAGGGTAGCTGGGACTACGGGTGCCTGCCACCACACCCAGCTAATTTTTGCATTTTTAGTAGAGACAGAGTTTCACCATATTGGCCAGGATGATCTCAATCTCTTGACCTCATGATCTCCCTGCCTCGGCCTTCCAAAGTACTGAAATTACAGGTGTGAGCCACCACACCCAGCCATTTGTATTATTTTTTATTAATATACTTTTTTTTTTTTTTTGAGACGGAGCTTTCGCTCTTGTTACCCAGGCTGGAGTGCAATGGCGCGATCTCGGCTCACCGCAACCTCCGCCTCCTGGGTTCAGGCAATTCTCCTGCCTCAGCCTCCTGAGTAGCTGGAATTACAGGCACGTGCCACCATGCCCAGCTAATTTTTTTGTATTTTTGGTAGAGACGGGGTTTCACCATGTTGACCAGGATGGTCTCGATCTCTCGACCTCGTGATCCACCCGCCTCGGCCTTCCAAAGTGCGGGGATTACAGGCCTGAGCCACCGCGCCCGGCTATTAACATGCTTTTTAACTGACTATTTTCAATCCATAGTTGGTTGAATCATGGATGTAGAACCCACAGATGAGGAGGGATGGCTATGTAGGAATATGAGTTTCAATTTTCTGCATCCTACCCTAGGTCCTAATACTAGACTGCCTTGAGTTTTACACCATGGGACCCAGTCTGAATTTCCCTCCAAACCCCCTTCAGAATGCTTTTGCTCTCTTCTGAGTTCCTTTGTAAGGTCACTTAGCATGGCCTCTCAGCATCTTTAGAACTAAAAAGCTTCTTAATTGTCTTTTAGGTTAACCCAAATTTGTTATTTCTCTGCAGGAAATGTGTATTTTGTAATAAGGTCCTGGATATGTTATATCTTATGGTTGGATTTTTTGAGACATTTTTCCCCATTGAAGGAAAGAGATGACATTCATTTATGACCCATAAACCATACAACATAGGCAACTTCCTCTTTTGTCTCTGATTGAGGCTACTTACTATGGGACAAGTACAGATGGTTGGACAAGTCAAGTATCTTTTTCCAAACCTCATTTCTTGTTCTACCTAATTTATAGTTATTGTGAGTTTATAACAATACAATACATAAAAACACTGAAACTCCAAAGATACTAGACTGTCTTACTTTCTTACTCTACCTGCTATTCCTAGGTAATGTCATCAACCTTCATAAAAAGATGATTCTGGGCTGGGCGTGGTGGCTCATGCCTGTAATCCCAGTACTTTGGGAGGCCAAGGTGGGCGGATCACGAGATCGAGAGATAGAGACCATCTGGCCAACATGATGAAACCCCATCTCTACTAATAATACAAAAATTAGCTGGGCGTGGTGGCACACGCCTGTAGTCCCAGCTACTTGGGAGGCTGAGACAGGAGAATTGCTTGAACCCGGAAGGCGTAGGTTGCAGTGAGCTGAGATTGCACCACTGCACTTCAGCCTGGTGACAGAGTGAGACTCTGTCTCAAAAAAAAAAAAAAAAAAAAAAAAAGATTCTGAAATCCGTATCTCCAGTCATGATGTCTCCCCGGTTTCAGACACAGGACCGTCATTGCCTCCTGGGCTTCTCTTAGATGTCTGAGAGGCACTAAACTTCAAATGAAAAATGTCACATGTGTAGGGTTCTATAGGATGAAGGTCCTCAGAGAATACTTCCTAATTAATTTACTGAGTCTTTTCTTCTGTGATTCACTAGGTGTGTAGTGTCCTGGAGAGCTTAGAGCAAGAATACCGGAGAGATGAGGACTGGTGTGGTGGACGAGATAAGCTGGGGCCAGCGGCAGAGATTGACCATGTCATTCCACTCATCAGCAAACATTTGGAACAAAAGGAGGCTTTTCTTAAGGTCAGAGCACATTGTCATGCAAGAGCTCAGACTCCTGGCCTTGGCCTTCTTTCATCCTTTCTCTCTCTCTCTCACTCACACACTCAAACACACACACACACGAACATACAGAGCTTCAAACATGCTTCCTATCCCCTCCTTTTTTCTGACCTCTTCCCTAAAGGGGGAGGGGAGTATAGTGAAGATGTTGACTGGTTAATGTGAAAGGGTGAGAGGTTATTCTTCCAACATTTATTTCTCTCTTAGCACTTTTTGTATAGTCAGGCAATAATTGGGATATCTGCTGCAATCTAGATATCCCAGTATCTCATGGATATTGTTAACTGAGAAAAAGGCATGTTTCATTCAGTTGTGTTTTGCTAATTAAATTATTTTTATAGTAATATTGAAAAGATACAAGCTTAAATATAAAACACGATTAAAATATTTTATAAATGGAAGATACAAAATTTAGGGTAAGAAAGAAATGAATTTGGATGCCCTATTTATTTATCAATCTAGCAATTACCAATACACGTAACACTATTCATTCTTCTGTATTAAGAGAAAAAATGCCTTATTCCAGGTATTCTCCTAGAGCCCTGCTTTCTGAGGGAGGAAGCACAGGCCTGCTCTGCACAGACTGTCAGCTGGTGTGGGACGTCCTTGTGAGCCTCTTTCCCCAGCCTTTGGTCTTCTCCTCTGATCGCCTCCTCTCTTCTGTGTTCAAGCTCATCTAAAGGCTCCATTTGCTCTCAGATTTCTTGCTTTCATGTTCTGCTTCCTTTCAGGTTTCTGGGAATAGAAGAGATCATTTTTATACCCTGACATGTTGCCATTGATTATATTCCATTCTGTAATTAACTGCCTTTCTTTTATTAGGGATTTTCTCTACTTCACCACCACTTTGAGCATAATTTTTATTATTTTTTTAAGCTGGCCTCTCCCTGCCCTCCTACCAGCCATCTGGTATCTGCACCTGTACTGGTCAGAACCTTTAGTAATCAGCTCTTATTAATAAGACTAAAGAGAAATTCTTCTGTGCAGGGCTTATGATGATTTTTTAAAGTTTTTTTTTCTATTAAAAAAACAAAGTTTAAAATGAAACAATTTAAGTCGAGCATATAAAAATCTCAAATAGAAGTAGAAAATATTTCTTCATAAAATTAAAAGAAAATGTTTCTTTTGAAGAAAGAATAAGAAAATCCTCTGGTCTGATGTTTTCCATATGTCCCCAAAACCATAGTGAGAAGCTCCCTATCACTGTGGGAATTATATGCCCAACCAACAGATAGAATATGAGCTTTTTGTATTCATTAGTTGATCTATTTGAAATTCCTTAGGCTAAGACCACCATTAAGCTGTTGTATTCGGACCCCCAGTGTTCATGGACTCACTAGCAGGCATTTGTGTACCAGATATCCCCAGATGCCTTTGTTGCTGGTTTTTTTATATTACCAGAAAATTATTTATAATTTTAATTTTATGTTTCTATTAATTATATAATAATTTTTAACTATATAGTTTGTAGGATCAGAGGGAAAATATAAGATTCTAAAATTTAACACTTCAGGGTATGTAGAAGAAAAATATAAAATAAAATTTCAAAAAAAATGAAATACAATTTCAAAAAAATGAAATAAAATTTCAGTTTTATCTAGAGATAATTTAGTTCTGAAAACTATAGATTAAAAATTAGTATGCTAGTATTTATTACTTACAACCAGAAAACAAACGCTGCTTTGTAGAGAAATCCAGAAAATACTAGGCTTGAGAGGAACAAGAAATACTGTCAGTCATCCCAGATGCTGCATCTGAGTTGCTTTCTGACTTCTGCCCTTTCTGGGCTTCAGTCTTGTCCATCAGTACAACAAGGAGAATGTGATGAGCCCTTCCTCTGCCCCCCACAGCTAATATAAATCATAAATTGAGTAGCTGATGTAACAAACAGCTGTTAGTTCTTTATGCAGACTGGCATTTCTCAACAGTAGGATGCTTATTAGTGATATTTAGAGGGGGACTTGATGGGCAAATAAGTTTGAAAAATGTTGGTACTTTTCCATTTAGTTTTAAAATGTAGGGTTAATAGATATGTTTACCAAATTTACTTGCTCAAGTCTAAGTCACACTGATTTTAAAGCAGGTTTATGTTTCCTGACTTACACCAGTGGTCGTGTAAGAGGCATTCTGGTGTCTGAGGAAAAGTAGGGTAAGAGTAAGTGTTAGTAATGCTTGGTCAACATAGAGACAAGCAAGGGATGGCTGATTTCTGATTTTCATCTGAGATGGAACAGGCAGAAGCACAATGAATAATTCTTCACTTGACAGAAGGAAAGCTTAGAAGGGTTAGCTCCATAAATTGGAATTGTAGTCTCTGTTAAGCAGTGGTGACTTTCAGAGCTCTGCTCCTTCCAGATTCCTTCAGGGTTCTTGAGCCTCCCAAAAAGCACACAGAGGGGCTGCGTGCCGTGATTCACACCCGTAATCCTAGCACTTTGGGAGGCCAAGGTGGGCAGATGGCTTGAGCCCAGTAGTTCAATAACAGCCTGGGCAACATAGTGAGACCCCAACTTCACAAAAAAATGCAGAAAGTTAGCCAGGTGCAATGGTGGGTGCCTGTAGTCCCAGTTACTCAGGAGGCTGAGATAGGAGGACTACTTAACCCTGGGAGGTCGAGGCTGCAATGAGCTATGATCATGCCACTGCACTGCAGCCTGGGCAAAAGAGTGAGACTCTGTCTCAAAAAAAAAAAAAAAACAAAAAACAAAAAAAAAGGAAAAGAAAATGTCAGAAGAGGGTATGCCTTCTCTAGTGTCTTGGATTCCATACATCTGCCACCTGCTGGGACAGGGGCCTCACAGCTTTGTCTTTCTCAGGCCTGTACCTTGGCTCGGCGGAACGCTGAGGTGTTTCTCAAGTACATCCACAGGAACAACGTCAGCATGCCCAGTGTCGCCAGCCACACTCGGGGACCCGAGCAACAAGTGAAAGGTCAGTGAGAGACCTGCCCAGCCACCAGTCACTGCAGCAACAGCCTCTCCCTGAAGTCTTCCATGTACCCAGTTTTCACACAATCTCAAACTTCCTGATGCTTCTCCTTAGAGAAGAAAGTGTGTGATGTGGGATGGTGTGGGCAGTAGTGATTCATGGTTAATTTTTAAACATGCAGCAAGATCTGGAATGCAAAAACAAGGATAAAATTTCCCCAAGCATTTTCCTTTGTCTTAGAGTCTGGGCAGCACTGCCTAGTGGAAGTTTCTGAAATAATGGAAATTGCCTATATCTACGCTGTATAATGCAGCACCTATTGAGCACTTGAAATGTGGCTAGTGAAACTGAGGAACCAGATTTTAACTTTTGTTTAATATTAACTAATTTAAATGTAAATTACTGAATGTAGCTCATGGTTAATAAATTGAACAGCACAAGACTAGGGTGTCTTATAGCCTAGGAACAGAATGTAGACTGAGAATCCTGAGACCAGATGCTAACCCTGGATTTGTCATGGATTGATTAAGTCTTTTAAAACTTTAGTTTCTTATTTAAAATGAGGGAAGCATCTAAACTCTTGCTACTCCAGTTGTAGTTCCCAGACCAGCCCCATTGACATCCCTGGGAGAGTGTAAGAAACATAGAATCTCAGGCCACACCAAAACCTACTAAGTCAAAACTGAATTTTGGCACTTTGGGAGGTTGAGATGGGAGGATTGCTTGAGGTCAGGAGTTCAAGACCAACCTGGGTATCATAGTGAGACCCCATCTCTACCAAAAATTAAAAAATTAGCCTAGTATGGTGGCATGCCTGTAGCCGTAGTTACTCAGGAGGCTGAGATGGAAGGATCGTTTGAGCCCAGGAGTTAGAGGCTGCAGTCAGCTGTGTTTGCACCAGTGTACTCCAGCCTGGGCAGTATGAGACCCTGTCTCAAAAAAAAAAAGAGAGAGAGAGAGAGAGAGAAAAATAAAGAACAACAACAATAAAAAAGAACAAAGTAGCTGCATTTTGGTAAGAACTGCCCAATTTTACCAACTAGGTGATTTGTGTGTTCATAAAATTTAGATAAGTGCTGTTCTACATAATTTTTAATAATCTCTCTGAATTCTAGAAAGTCTCTGATAATAAATATATAACTTTAAACAATTGCTTATTATCTGACCACGTGAAACTTAAATCATTATCTGTGAAATTATTCTGATCATGCAGAAATTAGCCCATGAGTGGGTGAAGAATTTAACAAATGTCATCTTGCCAAGGCAGAGAAATATAACTCTGGAGCGCAAGGCTAGAGAGGGAGCCCAAGCCAACTTGGAGTGAGGAGTGGTATGGGCTTGGAGACACCATGGACAGGGTAGGGTACGTGGTCTGCTTAAGTAGGGCTTCCCTCTTTGCTCAGGTAGCTCAAGAGTTGGAGAGAACAGAGGCCATTGGAAAGAATTAAATCTAGGAATCAAAGTTCCCTACAGAGAGGAAGGAGCAGAGTTCCTCTTCCAAATGTGATTTCTATTTGCGGTCAGGGGACCTGTGGGGAGCTGGTATTATGTCACTTCTCCTTCTAGCACATTTGAAAGCATATGTTCTGGCTTCCAAATCCAGACAGGAGCTTGGGTGAGGCCAGCTGCCTACTGAGAGACCACATATCCCACCTACATCTCTGCATGCTGAAGAATCACAGGCACCCAGAGACAGTGGGAAATGCCTACATCTTCTTGGAGGCAAGACCAGGTTGTTGCCCATGTGAAAGCTTTCAAGAAGAGTGAGGAAAAAGAATCCTGAAACTGGAGGATTTCTGCCTGATCTAGGCTGATTCCTTTAGCCACACCACAGAGGGAGCTTCAGTGAGCAAAACTCTGGTGGGGGAATATAAAGACTAGAGGAAATGGGTTTCCACTCCTTCCTTGCCCAGTTGAAGCTTCCACCTGAGCAGGGACCTGTAATCCCTTATATATCAGTTCCCTTTTCACTTACTACCTAGACTCAAAGCCAGTGCCACATATTTTTGGCTTCTTTATACTGCTGGTTGTTATATGGCTACATAACAACCCAAAAATTCAGTGATATCCAGCTGTAAGCATATATTGTTCAAGTGGCTATGCATTGGCTGGGGAGCAGCATCTCAGCTGGGCTCAGCAGTGCAGTTGTGCTTCAGGCTGTAAGTCTAACTAGCTTGGCTCCTTCACTCCAGGTAAGGTCTTGTTTGCTCCACGTGTATTTATTTTGGGACCTGGGTGGCAGGGGCAGCAGTTACCCAGGAGGAGTTCCTGTAGTGGTGATACAAGGTACAAAGTCAAGTCTACAAGTATGTTTCAAGGCCCTGCTTGTGTTTTATCTGTTAACAGCTCATTTGCCAAAGCAAGTTATGTGGCCATGCCAGAGATCAATTGGGGAGTGAGAAACTGTACTTGCCTCTTTGGGAAGGAATGAAAACGTGGCATGATAAAAGCATAGATAGAGGGAAAGGTGAATGATTGGACCCATAAAAGACTGGGTACAGTGGCTCACACCTGTAGTTCTAGCACTTTGAGAGACTAAGGCAGGAGGATCACTTGAGCTCAGGAGTTTAAGACCAGCCTGGGCAACACAGTACAACCCCCATCTCTAAAGAAAAATGTATACAAATTGGCTGGGTGTGGTGGCATGTGCCAATAGTCTCAGCTAGTTAGGTGGCTGAGGTGGGAGGATTACTTGAGCTTGGGAGGTTGAGGATGCAGTGAGCTATGACTGCACCACTGCACTCCATCCTGGGTGACAGAGCTAGACCCTGTATCTAAAAAAAAAAAAAAAAAAAAAGCATTCAGCCTAAAACTTGAAAAACAGATTCTATGCTCAGAAAGGCAAACTTGGCTGAGGAGGTGGGGATGAAGGGGTATGAAAAGTACATAAAATCAGCAAAAGCTCCATCTTCATAAAGCACAGAAATTTTATAGCCCCAGTAATGTGAGAGACCGAGGTGACTAATAACTCGGGCTCTGAAGTCAGATCTGACCTGTCTGAACTCTACCCTTTCCTATCCGAACGACCCTGAGCTAGTTACCTTCCCTGAGCTTTCTCAAAAGCTTTCTCTAAATCTCAGTTTTCTCGTCTGTTTAATGGGGATAATAATGGTACATGCATTGTGGGGTATTATAAAAATGAGTGTCTTCCACATACTATGTGATAAATATTATTCATATGTTTATTATTTATTTGTTACCATCTAATATGGCTAGCAGGAAGCAGAAGGAAGATATAATAAAATAAATTTGATTGCTTCCAGCATAGAACATACTATTTAAAACACTTAAGACATCTACCCATGTACCCAGCTACTCTTGAAACAACAGAAAATGTAGAGAGGGAAATAGCATGGGCTGAATACCTAACCCTGGCCCACTTGCAGTGCTGTATGCCTTGTGTATACTGTCTCGTTTAACATCACTTTTAGCTTTTCTAACGATCAGATCCAAAACAACACGGGCCCAGAGACAACATGAAAATATAATTCCAACACAGCTTCCCTATGCGCACTATTTAGAAGTGTTTAAATTGAGGCTGTGCTGTTAAAAGTGCTGTGTGCACAACCTCTTGGGCAGGTCCAAGAACATGGCTCATGATGTGGGTTGCCAAGCCATTGACACCAGCCCTCATTCCACTGTAAGTCTTCTACCTCTCTTCCAGTAAGTCCGTAAGAATGGCTAAGATTCCCATCAAGGTTCACCCGTGCTCATTAGACTCTGGGGGCCAGTTTAATAAATTGCTATTTTAGGAACTGACCCTTCCTAAGATTTCTTAGAACTAAAGACTGATTTTGCTATCAAGAGAATTGGGGTCATTTGTAAGTCACTGCTGTCATATTCTTCCCACCTTAGTTGAAGGAACCCTCATCACTTGGCTTTCCCCCTAGTCTATTTGACCTTGCTCCTTTTTAATAAATCCTTTCTATATCCAGCTTTTGCTTCCTTTCTTACGCTGGATTAGTTTCATGGGGAGGAGGCTTGAAGTACAGTCATGGTCACCTGGCACCTGGGCCATGGGGCTGAAGAGGTTGTTTGGATTTGCTCAGTGCCTCTTGTGACCATGATGCATCTCCTCTGCCCACAGCCATCCTGAGTGAGCTCCTGCAAAGGGAGAATCGCGTGCTGCATTTCTGGACTTTGAAGAAGCGTCGGTTAGACCAGTGCCAGCAATACGTGGTGTTCGAGCGCAGCGCTAAGCAGGTTGTCCAAAGCTTTCCCTGGCTCTATTTCAGTTCTTTAGAGCATGCAGAGGCCCATCACCAAGGCTTAGTCCAGAAAAGGGCCACAGCAGCAGGCAAATTGGGGATAGGAGGGAGAAAGTGAAGAGGTAAAGAAAGTAGGTTGTCACTTGTGAGCAATTCAGCATTTACCAAGCTCTCTGTTTTGAGTTTGGTATCAGGAGATGTGAAGAAATGCTAGATCACCCACTATGCCCCTAATTCATGGATGATGTTGGGCCTGGCCTAGAAGAGTCCCCAGTCTGCTGGAGGAGACCCTCTCTTTGTGGGATGTTCCAAATCAGGGGAGGGTTCAATCATAAAAAAAAAAAAAAAAAACCTCCCAAATTACATACCAATCAAATTGTGTCAGTGTTTCCTGGGTCCATTAAGTTGTCCCAACAATAACCTTCATTATAGTATGGCATGTTTCCCTACTGACAGCTGCCTTTTGGGGAACTGGCTGGGTTGTTTCCTCCCATAGGCGCTGGACTGGATCCAAGAAACAGGTGAATTTTACCTCTCAACACATACCTCCGCTGGAGAGACCACAGAGGAGACTCAAGAACTGCTGAAAGAGTATGGGGAATTCAGGGTGCCTGCAAAGGTAGGAAACATCCCAAACCTTTTCCCAAATCAACCCAGAACTCTTCATTCTGGCCAATTTCACATTTTGGAAGCAAAGACAGCTTCTGTAAGCAAAAATGCTCAGCCACAGTGGGGATGGGGGAAGCATGTAAACGTCCTAAAGGATTGCCTGCTTAGAAACCTGAATACCCAAAGAATTGCCACTGCTGGGTAGAGCAGCTGTATGCAGAATGTCAACTGCTGTACACTGTGCTTCCAAATACTCATCTTCATGCTCCGGGTTCTGGAATTCGCCATATTCTTTCAGACCAAATCAGGGATGTATTCACATAAAATTGTTGCATGTGCATGTGAACACTGCACATATCCACATATTCTTGCAATTTGAGTGGCTTGGGAAGTCCACCTTATTGGAAGGGCCAGTGACTATGGGTACACAAAACAGGTGAATTTCTTATTTTCTGAGCTATTTCCATCTAGCCTCACACCTGCTCATGAGCTAGTATGTACATCCTTGCATATTTTGCTCCTAGAGACCTGCTCATGAGCTGGGTCTCTGGGGAGCAAAATATGCAAGGATGTACATACCAATTCATACCAAGATTGTGGGGAAGGCTATAATAGAAGGTAACCTGATTTTCATGTTTTCATAGCCAGGATTTGATCTGAGGATACTTGGATTTGAATGAAAATCTAATCTGTCTCAAGCTCCTCTTTGCAGTGTCCTCATCTCTCACACAGGGCTCCTTGCCACATGGGAGCCTTTTTTGGCATCACTTCTGCACATAGCAGACACTCTTCCCAGGTTGAGAGATGTTCTTGTTGGGGTCAAAGTGGGAAACATATCCTACCAAGAGATCCCTCAGACAGTATAAGGAATGCTCCTTAAGTTTGGTGTGACAAAATTAGGCCCTTATCCTTATTCCTGAACTGATATTTCAGAAGTGATTATCCATTCTATGAATCCTATCCTATGGACTTTCAATACTGGGGAGGCTTTCCTTGCATCCTTGTGAGCTTTGGGCATTTTTCCCTAATGTGAAAAGCTATTAGCACAGTTAAGAGACTCATTTCAATACCAGCAAAAAGCAAGCAGCACAAAGAAAGTGGCAGATGCACAGAACCCTATTCAAATCCAAATTAAAATGGCTTGTGAATGAACAAGTTTAGCTCTATCTGCCACTCTCCAAATAGGGTCCATAATGAGCCATTAACAGGCTGAATAGTATCAGATCCATTGATGTTTCTGTCTGCATAGGATGGATCACAGCAGATACCCAGAATTTCACAGGATCAAAATCTTTCCGTAATCAAAGTGGTAATGTGGAGAATTATTCAGTCAATCGTAGTTATCCTTCCTTTGTAACCTTCTTTATATGTTTCTCCTCTTTCACATTAACGTAGCTACTACCCTAAGCTGTAGTAGCTTCCTAACTGGATTGCATGCCTTTGGCCTTTCCTTCCTTCCTATCCATCCTGCCCTTCATTGCTCTTCATCTTTAAAATGCTACTTTGGTTATATAACCATCCAGATCAAGAACTTTAACGATTTTCCAATTCCTTTGGGATAATGCTCCACAACTGTACAGCTGTGCCACCCTACCTCCCTAGCTTTATCTTCAATTATTATTTTATTCAGAATTTATGCTTCAGCTGAATGGATGTATTCTCTTGCCCTCTGAGAGATACATCATATACTTTTTGGTCTATGTGCCTTTTTTGTACATTCCTCTGCCTGGAATACCCTTTCCTTCCCTCTGGTTTGTGCTTTTTAAGAGGAACCCCCGTTTCCACTCTAGAGCCTCCTCTTCTATGATCCTGCCCACATACCAGGATATGATCCAGCTCATCCTTGCACTACAGCCCTTGTCCGTATAACCCTTCACCTGGCACAGACCATCTCTCCTCCAGTAATATGTGCAATGTTATCTCCTGTGTAAGCCAACAGGATACTGAAAGACAAGAACCACACTATTCATCTTGAGTTCCTTAGGTTACCTGACTGCATCTTAAACGTTCAAGGGAGGCTACAACCATTCAGGAATATAAAAGGAAAAAAGGAAGTTTGAGTAGATCACTCCCCCTCACTTATATTTAATGTCAGTCTTCTACTTTGGCTTTATATGTTCTCTGTCCCTCCCGACATAGCTATTATGTTCCAAATCTCAGGGTTAACAATCCCAGCTGAGGAGCTTCTGATTAGAGGCAGCAGCCTCCTGCGCCACCCTAGTCCCGCTTTCCAGAGGCAAACCTCTTCTAGTCAGCTGTCTCTGATTATAATCTTTATAACCAATAAAATGAATTTGAAGTGGAAACCAAATTGACCTTTAACCACAAGAGAATACATGTGGTGGCCCTTATGGTTGAATAGGGTAATGGAGTTTATTAAATTTGATATTCTGCTCCAAAGGAACAGATTAAGTAGAAGAAACACTGGATATAAAAAGATACTTTCTATATAAAAGTTCACAAATATAAGAATAAAAATGAAATTTAAAAAGTTTGGATGAGGAAAAAAGGAAAACATATTCATATTGTGGTATGCCTATAGACAGTCCATTAAAAGAATATAAATGGTATTTTCCTATTATGGGTTTAAAAATGTATCAGGGTCAAGGCACACAGGGATGGAAAAGCTTAGTCATGACGACATTTGGAAGAATTCCATTTCTTCTAAAATTAATACTTTTTTAGTTTTTTTTTTTTCAAATTCCATGGTTTTTACTATATTCACAAGGTTGTGCAAACATTGCCACTGTTTAGTTCCATAACATTTTCATTACCCTAGAAAGAAACCCCTCGCCCATTAGCAGTCATTCTCCATTCCCTACTCCCCTCAATCCCTGGCAACTACTCACCTGCCTTCAGTCTCTATGGACTTGCTTGTTTGGGCATTTCATAGAAATGGAATCATACAATATGAGGTCTTTTGTGACTGGCTTACTTCCCCTAGCCTAATGCTGTCAGGATTCATCCATGCTTATAGCATGTGTCAGTCCTTTTTTCCTATTCATTGCTGAATAGCATGTCATTTCATTGATATACTTCTTTTTGTTTACCAGTCATCAGTTGACAGGCATTTGGGTTGTTTCCAGCTTTTGGCTATTATGAATAATGCTGCTATAAACCTTTATATTCAAATTTTGGCATGAACGTATGTTTTGTTTCCCTTGTGTGCATACCTGGGAGTAGAATGGCTGGGTTATATTGTGTCCCTACTATGTTTAACTTTTTGAGGAACTGCTAAACTGTTTTCCAAAGTAGCTATACCACTTTATACTCTCACCAGCAATTTGTAAGGGTTCCAGTTTCTACACATCCTCACCAACACTTATTATTGTGTCTTTTTATATAGCCATCCTAGAGGGTATGGAATGGTATTCATTGTGGTTGGATTTGCATTTGCCAATAACTAATAATGTTAAAAAAATACTTTTTAAAGCTGGTGACTTCATCTCTGAAAATGAAAGAAGCCATGAGATAAACTGGACTTAATTCATCTTGACAAAAGAAAATTAAGCAGTAATGAAAACGACTGGAGCCTTAGCTGAACTAAATTATGTTTTCCTGGGATTCAGATAGCAAGGAAAGGGAAGATATATCATATACTTTTTGGTCTATGTGCCTTTTGGTCTATGTGTCTGACACTGGGGATGTCCGACAGTACTTTAGACCGAGAGAGGTAGAATCTAAACAGTTCAGGTTTGATTCTAAACAGGCATGATTCTGTTTGTGAGACTCCTTTTTTTTTTTTTTTCTTTTTCTTTTTTGAGACGGAGGTTCACTCTTATCACCCAGACTGGAGTGCAGTGGTGTGATCTCAGCTCACTGCAACCTCCGCCTCCCAGGTTTAAGTGATTCTCCTGCCTCAGCATCCCAAGTAGCTGGGATTACAGGTGCTCACCACCACACCTGGCTAATTTTTGTATTTTTAGTAGAGACAGGGTTTCACCATGTTGGCCAGGCTGGTCTTGAACTCCTGACCTCAGGTGATTCACCTGCCTCGGCTTCCCAAAGTACTGGGATTACAGGCGTGAGCCACCACGCCTGGCCTTTCTGAGACTCTTAAGAGGAATTTAGCTTGTATGTGATGGAAAATTTCGGTTCTTTTATGTATGATAACAGTCCCCTGCCGAATGAATCAGAAGATGTGTTTCAAGAAACCTGTTCACCTGCACTAGGAGCTCAGTAAATTCATGTCACAAAAAATACATTGATAAGGAATATCAATATTCCTTATGATTATCTCATTATAAGGAGTATCAATAATGAAAGGCAAATATGGAAGATTATAATGAGATTATAAGATTACTATCAAGAAGACAAAATCTAAAAGACTTGTAAAATGTGCTAAAGTCAAAAGGGCTTTAAAAAAGATTATTCAGAGTGAGGCTCACTGATTAGAGGAAGATTATAACCAAAGGAAAAAAGAAAGGAAAGGAGGCAAAGAGAGGGGTAGGAGGGAAAGAGAGAAGAATAAATAGAAAAAATAGAATTACTGAATCCCTCTTTTGAACCTCTGTCTTTTCTAGCAGATCACTAGAATTCAAAATGGAAAGGCAAAACATATGAAAGGACTCAGGTCTAGATTTCCAGGCCCAGATGAATTATGGTACCCAAAGTTTTCCTTCTGGCCACAAGATCATGTCCATACTTCCGAACCTATCATTCAAGAACTGCTGCAGTCTGATCCCCATTATACTAGTTTATGTAAGCTACTGTCTTCGGAGGAAAGATTTGAGTTTCAAATGGGCTTAGGTTGAAAGGGAAAAGATATTGTATGGCCATGTGTGGAAATAAAGAAGAGAGAAGCGACGTGGCTGAACCTCCCCCAAACCCAGAAAAAGCTCAGTGACTCAGCCCGATGCGAAGAAAAAGAAATGTGGCATAGTGTCACCTCTGGACATGAAAACTGGAATGTCACCTGAGACCAAGAGCAGCTCAGGCAGTCACATCATCTGGTCATCGTCTGAGAGCAGAGGACCAGAATCTATAATGTTTACTATTTCTATGCCTCAGCTTCCTTTTTCTTCCCCTCTGCTTTCTGTGATTTCACTTCTACTCGCAACCAATCACCTAGATCCCTATCTGTGCAGTTTAAATCATCAGGGAAACAACCCCAGTTAACCCAGAGGATTTCTTACTCCCTATTTAGACATAGCTTTTAGGCCAGCACACCTTAGATAGAAGTTACTGGCTGCATCTTGATGGGCTGCCCTTATAAGACAAGTTTTTACCCTTTATCTCAAAAGCTGTGACCAGGCATTTAGCAGGTCATGTGCTGCTACCACAATCATCTATGTATAAGAAGACATTTTAGAATACCCCCAGTGGAGACCATGGCCATGGTTGGTGTCTCAGTGGGCTTATCCAATTCATAGGCCAAATGTATCATCTACTTCTTCCCCCAAAAAACCTTCAACTCTTGCTGATCTAGCTTTACTCACCTCCAAACACAAGATTTGCTTATTCATTTATTCAGACAACATTGGTGGTATGCTTACTATTTTCTAGACACCGGAGATACACAAAAGAATAAGATGTTATACTTAAGGGTTCATGGTCTAATGAAGGAAATGTATAAATAATGTGATACATGCTAAAATAGAAGCATGTATGTGATACTGTGGGAGCACTGGGAAGGGCCTCACCCACTTGTCTTGTGGGTAGGAGAGGAGAGGAAAAAGGGCATTGGACCAAGAGTGGGGATGAGCAGGAACCACTCATCACAGCAGGAAGGGCATGTGACATTCAACATGGCTGCAGTGTAGGGAATGGAGAGCAGTGGAGACAGGGCTGCTACAAAGGTGAGTGGGGCCACATGGGGAAAGTCCTGTCTACACTGCTCATTTTACTGTCTCTTTGCCCCTCTGGGCCCGACACATACCTAGAATACTCTTGGTCACAAACCATTTGCTTTGTTGACTCTGAATCACAATTTTGATGCTTTAGGATATGATTTTCTCTGATAGAACTGCCCTAGTGTGGCTGCTGCCACCAACTGGCTGTAAAACCCTTTCTCATAGGTGGAGTCACTTTACCAAGAACAGAGAATATGTATTTCCAAGGCTTTTCATAAAACTTGGTGTTTAAGTAAATACAAAGCCAAAGAAACCTGTTTTCAGGAAAAATGAAAATAAAAAACACCCTGCATGCAGTAAGATGAAAGTTCTCAGGATGCCTAGACACTGGAGATATACACATGAATAAGATGATTAAAAAGAGGGGTTGAGTAATTATATTTAGATAGAATTAAGTAGATTCTATTTTGAATATAGTCTGCTAATTCTCAACCAATTCCCTGTTATTACTCTGCCTTTTCATGGCTGAGGAGATGTTTCTGCTATCCTCACACCCACCTCCTTTCCTTCACACCAAAGCTGTCCTGGCCTTTATCTCCTCATGTCAGACACCAGCCTACTGTCCCGAGATAGAAGAGGCTCCTATATGCTGAGTGAGCTCCTGGAGAGCTGGATCCCTGGGCCCTGACCATGCATGCAGCAGGCAGAGCACGCTCCATTCGCCTCTCTCAAGCCCTCTTTTTCTGGCATTTCTTGGGAGGGTTGGTCTCTCATGGGAGGAGCTGTAGATGAGCCTGGAAGGAGCAGATGAGATGAGGATAATAGAGTAAAGAAAGAAGGGCTCTTTTGTTTTTTCTCCTATATCTCCAGTGATGTCCTGCCTCAGTTTCCCTGTTAGCTAGATTGTAGCATGGTTTAAACCTTGGACCTACTTACCTCCAGTCCAAAAGATAATTTTTCTTCTTAGAATAGTATTTAAATATTCTTTCCTTTCCCTGAGCAATGTTAGAGTTTGAAAATACAAACTTGAGATTTAAAAAAAAATGAGCAGCAGTCTGCTTGTTGGATGTCTCTCTCATTCCCATGTCTTACCCAGTTTAAGTACTGCCTCTCCATGAGACCTTCCCTACCCATGCCCGTCCACCTTCATTTTCTCCTTTTAAAATTCCTATAGTGTTAACTCTACATTCTCCCATTTTGACATTCAATTATATAATGCCCTGAGTTATTTAACTACTCTGTATGAAATGAACATTTTTTTCCTTTTGTTTAACCCCCAAGCCCAGCCCTATAGCTCTCTACACAGTACTATTGACCAACTAGGTATTGAACAAACTCTTGCTAGAAATGAAATTAACCCAGTAAACAACAGAGTTTTACTTTACCTAGTCTTGTGATAGATGGTGGCTTCATTAACTTCTTTCTCCTGCCCTCTATGTGTTTTTTCTTTTCTTCTTTTTTTTTTTAATTATTATTTTTTTATTTTTGTTTTCTTTTTTCTTGTTTTTTTGTTTTTTGTTTTTTGTTTATTTATTTTTATTTTTATTTTTCCTGCTCTCTAATGGAAACTAAAGACAAGCTTCTGGTGGTGACAGGGACAGAGTTAACTCTTAAATCTGCTCATTGTATTTATTTAGATCCTGGCATGTGCCAACTTACATGATGTTTAGAACTGGTACAGTGGAGGGAGGGAACTAGGAACTAAAGGGCAGAGACAAATAGGCTCTGTTGCTTACTGGTAGTATGAAGTTGGACCAACCCTAAGCCTCTCTAAGCCTCAGATTTTTTTCAACCGTGGTTCAAAGAGACCTGCATTACTTCCCTCCACCTACTTCCTAAGGATGCATCAAATCTCAGAAACAGTAACACATTATGCAAATTAGTAAAGCATACTAATCTAAGAGATTCTTACATCAATAATAATGGCTAATGTTTATGGCTTGCTGAGTTCTCCTGTGTTCCACTGTACTAAGAATTCTACATTTATCAACTCATTTAATACATCAACTCTTTGAAATAGGATCAGCCCTCTGTATCTACAGGATTCAACCAACCATGAACTGAAAATATTTTCTTCAAATGGATAGTTGTGTCTGTACTACATAGACAGACTTTTTTGTCGCCATTTCCTAAACCATACAGAATAACAGCTATTTACTTAGTATTTACATTGCATGAGGTATTGTAGGTAATCTAGAGATGACTTGAAGTGTTCCTGAGGATGTGGGTAAGTTATAAGCAAACACTTGTTCTGTAAGGAACTTGAGTATCTGGATTTCGGTATCCATGGGGGGTCCTGGAACCAGTCCGCCACCCAACCAACAACACTGGGGACGACTGTACTATTATGATTCCCTTTTTGCAGATGAAGAAATGGAGGCACAGAAGTTTTAAATAACTTGCTCAAAATCTCCCAGTTAGGAGTGACAAAGCTGGGAAACAAACCCAGGTAGCCAGCTATGAGGTATCTGTGGATGCCCTGAACAGGAAAAGAGGATTTGGGGTGAAGGGGCGGGAGAATAAATGTAATCCAATAACTTAAGGCCATCTTTTGGGGCAGCAAACAAAGGAGAAGGTGAAGCTTCTGATTCAGCTGGCCGATAGCTTTGTGGAAAAAGGCCACATTCATGCCACGGAGATAAGGAAATGGGTGACCACGGTGGACAAGCACTACAGAGATTTCTCCCTGAGGATGGGGAAGTACCGGTACTCCCTGGAGAAAGCCCTAGGAGTCAACACAGAGGTAGGCAGGGGCTTCGGCCTCAGGACACCCTCCCTTCTCACCTCCCTGAGCACCACTGCCCTTGTCATCAAGGAAGAAAAGCATGTTTCCAGAGCAGTACTTCTGAGCTGTTGACCCGTAGAAGACTTGCCTTGTGTGGCTTTTCTAGTGGGGAGTGCCAGGTGGATCTTGCTGATTCATTAACCTCCAGCCTCCTGGCAAGTGTTGGGGCCTATGGCTACAGAACAGAGTTTTTCTCTATATAGTGTTAACTGTTGACTTTGAGAACGAAAAGCTTTGTCTTGGCTTCGTAAGTGCCATCTTCCACCCAATTATGTTAATCAGCAAATGATTAGAGTCCCCAGTATATATAATAGTACTCTTTCAAGAATAAGGGGTACCATTTGTACAAGGGCTATTTGACATTTCAACTGAACAGAGGTACAATTTGCCATGAACCAGGGCAGATGGACTTTTAATCTCTTCTTTATAATAGGGGTGAGTAACCTGTGAATTAAGAGCTAAATACAGCCTGGCAATTTAATCCTAGGATGTCTGGTTCTTAAATCTTCAAATAGGCTCATGATCTGAAGCAGAGCAGCCTGGAGAGTGAAGTGGCCAAATCACCTAAAGTTAAGAGAGTTAATGTCTCCCCCAGGCTTTAATCTGTGAGTTTTTATCTAGGAAGTTCCATCATATATAAATACCAAATGTTGGTTAAAATTAGCAGGGATGAGCGATGAGAAAGGTCAGCCATTGTTCTGTTATTTAGCTTTCTGTTTCCAAGGAAAATCACTTGTTTAAATAAATATATTTGGTTTGATTATTTTCTTTTGACAAATGAATGATGTTTTTATATCTTTATGTGTTTTTGTTTCACATATTTTTTAAATAGTTAAGAATCAGTCTTAGACTAATTTATAGATGTGTGTAGATTTAATTAGGACCAAAGGCCTTGGGGAAATAGACACCTAATTATCAAATGTGTTTATTGTTTTTTCTTACTGTGGATATTTACCCTAAACATTTGACCTGAACATTTTATTTCTTTCTTATTTGAAAAAAGAATAATGATCCCATGAAGAAGAGTGCTTATGGGTGTGAGTCTGTAAGATCCCTCATGTTTTTATCCTTCTCCATTATATCTTTTTCCCCCTTTTACTACCTCCATCACCTCGAGCGAGTTGCTTTCCCATAGCATCACAAGGTGACCTCGGTGATCTCTCCATGTGCAGGATAATAAGGACCTGGAGCTGGACATCATCCCAGCAAGCCTTTCGGATCGGGAGGTCAAGCTGCGGGATGCCAACCATGAGGTCAATGAAGAGAAGCGGAAGTCGGCCCGGAAGAAAGAGTATGTGTTGGCTTCTGCCCAGCTAGCTGGCTTCCAGTGACTATGCTGGGCTTTCACCACCACTTGTCCCTTTGGATAGCTTAATATGTCCTCGTGACCACCTACAGGGGTTGGGATAGATAGCCATAATGTTTGCATTGAGAATATGGGTTCCCTCTGAAGGCTTTTAAGTATCTCCAGTCTGTCCTTCACCTGAATTCTCTTCATATATCAGTAACTTCCTAGACAAAACCTTCCTCATGGATCATCACATTTTACTTCACAATCTCGAAATGACATGGAACAAACCAAATATTTCTTCTTTTCCTCTAAATTTAATTCTCCCTTCTCATTTTCTTTTTTCTTTCTTTTTTTTTTTTTTTTACATTTTTTAATTTTTTATTTTTTGAGACAGAGTCTCACTGTGTCACCCAGGCTGGAGTGTAGTGGCATGATCTCAGCCCACTGCAACCTCTACCTTCCAGGTTCAAGTGATTCTCCTGCATCAGCCTCCCAAGTAGCTGGGATTACAGGCATGCACTGCCATGCCTATCTCATTTTTGAATTTTTAGTAAAGATGGGGTTTCACCATGTTGGACAGATGGGTCTCTGCTCCTGACCTCAAGTGATCTGCCCACCTCAGCCTCCCAGAGTGCTGGGATTATAGGCATGAGCCACCGCATCCAGCCTCTCCCTTCTGATTTTCTAATTCCCATTGATAGTGTCACTAACCTTCTAGTTTTTTATCAGAAATCTGAATTATTTTCAAAAACTTCCCATAGCTTTCATGGTGCCAGTCCCTGCCCAGTTCACCTGCACAGCGATGCCAGGTTTACCTTTCTGGAGTAACATTTTATTATTGCTAATACCAATACTCTTCCTACCACAAGCACCTACATTTGTTATGTCCTAAACATTGCATGAAGTGACTTCACATACATTTTCTCTTTTTATCTTCCAATCACTTCTCTTGAGTAGCTATGATTATTCCCATTTTACATATAGTAAGACTTAGAAAAGCCAAGTAACTTTCCCCAAACCACACAGATGGTGAGTATTGAAGCCAGAATTTAATCTAGCTTTGACTCTTCAATCTTCTTTGATTTCTTTCCAGTATGTCTCTCACCAGATTCAAATTTTAAATGATTTGCTGCTACCCCCAGAATAATGATAAAACTCCTCAAGGTGCTATCTTTTGGCCTCACCTAAGTCAATCTTACTTGAAAGTACTTTCTAGTTGAGATTACACCTTTCAGTCAGATCATTTTTACTGATTCCTCTCGGGTCTAAGAATAAGTTGTATATAATTGAGAATGCTCTTTTTTCTGTTTGTTCTTTTCCCTTTCATTTCCCTTCCTTTTCTTCTGTTTGGCTTTATTTTGCTCTCGGTAAGTCCTATTAATTCTTTAAAATCTAGTTCATATCATATGCCTCTATAAATCTTTTATCTACAACTCCCACTGTCATTGGCCCATCTGTTTTATAAACTCCTTTACTTATTTTCTTTACCAACTCCCATTTTACTTATTCAACCAGTTCGTAAGCATACCTCTTTAACTAGATTGTAGACTCCTTGAAAACAAGAAGTATTTTATACTCTCTTGTATGAATCAAAGGACTAGGAGAATAAGAAAGATAACATAATTATTGATCAAGAAAAGCTCATAGGCAGGGCATGGTGGCTCCTGCTTCTAACTGGGAAGCTGAGGTGGGCAGATCACCTGAAGCCAGGAGTTCAAGATCAGCCTGGCCAACATGGCAAAAACCTGTCTGTACTAAAAAAAAAAACAAAAAAAAACTGAGGCTGGGTGTGGTGGTGTGCATCTATAATCCAAGCTACTTGGGAGGCTGAGGCATGAGAATCCCTTGAACCCAAGAGGTGAGGTTGCAGTGAGCCAAAATAACACTGCACTCCAGCCTAGGCGACAGAGCAAGTCTCCATCTCAAAATAGAAGAGAAAAAAAAAGAAAACCTTACAGAATATAATTGGATATAGAAATTGAAACCTTGAGGAAAGGGCAAGACATTATCTAAAATCACATAATAAATAAGAACTGTAACATCAATTTCTTTACTTGAAGTTGAGGGGTTATATCACTGGGCCAGAAGAAAATAAGGCATGCTTTAGGAGGCATTCCAATGCCAGATGGGCCCTCCCCTCACTTGGTCTAGGTATTCAGATTTCAAAAGGAAGAAATAGTTGCTTGGGAATTGGTCCATTGAGTGAATTGTAGATGTTAGAATGTAAAGCTGCCACCTAAGTTTACTCCTAGGTCAGCAGCACTAGCACATGAGGAGACGAGGCAGAGGAAATAGGCAAGAAGAGAGTAGAGGATGCTGCAATTCAAACATTTTGGAAGAATCTGAAGTCGCCTGAGGTTTTCATAAATTGAACTCTGTTTTCTCAGAATAAGAATGAATAGGGGCCAGAATTCATTTAGTGAGCTGGAACCAACTTATCATTAGATTCCTGCTCTGCTCTCTAAGTATCTCAGCTGCACTCTCAGAAGAGTCCTGATTCCAGGTAGGCAAAACACATTTTTCTTCCTTGGTTGTTTGGTAGGGAGTTGTCTACCAGCAGTTCACTCTAATCAAAAGTTATAGGGCATCGGAAAGGGGAAACAATCATTCGTGCCAATCTTATAAACCATTTCTTGACACTCTGCTTCCTTTATGTTGCCGTTACAGAGTCACACATACCCAGAGTTTTCTGGAGGACTTTATGAAGAATGTTTTGAAACTCTGTTTGGGAATTACTAGAAAAAAAAAAATAGTATGTCCTAAGATTAAAAACTTCTGTGTAGTTTCTTTGATCAAGATGAAATAGGACCACAGGTTCCTTGGAGCCGAAGGAACTAAAGCTGCTCCGTGAAGTCAGAGCTTGTTCATATGGGGAGTGTATTCATTTGTCAGGGCTGCTGTAACCAAGTACCTCAAATTGGGTTGTTTAAAGAGCAGAAATGTGTTGTCTCACAGTGCTGGGGGCTAGAAGCCTAAAATCAAGGTGTCAGCAGGGTTGATTCCTTTTGAGGGCAGTGAGGGGACGAGGGACAATCTGTTCTAGGCCTCTCTCCTTAGCTTGTAGATGGCTGTTTCCATGCTTATGTGGCATAATCCCAGAATATATGCCTATATCAAAAATCCCCCCTTTTATGAGAACATTAGTCTTTAGATTCAGGGGCAACTCTACTCTGGTACTACAGTTGTACTGTTTCCAAATAAAACTAAAATCTGAGGTATTAGAGGTTAGGACTTCAGCATATGAATTTCAGGGGGGTCATAATTCAGCCCATACCTGGGAGGGGAATGACGGGACTACACCTGGCCAGATCTTCCTACTTGGTTCCTTCTATGACACCTAATAGCCAGAAGAAATTAAAGGATGGATGGAAAATAAAACAAAATGGGGTGGGGATAGCAGCGCTAAATTGTGCAGAAAGACAGGTAAAACTGCAGGAAGCAGGTGGAAGCAAAAGAACAATTCCAGAAAACCTAAGGCAAGTTTTCAAAGCCCGTCAGTTTATGTTCCTTCTGATCTCCCTTCTGTCCTAGTTTCATAGCAATCTACAGCTCATTTAATCATGAAATGTTTCCTGAGCACCTACCATGCACTAGGCATGCTGCTTACGTGATCTTGTTTCATACCTGCAGAAGTTCTCTGTGATCAGCTATTTTATAAGTAAGGAGTCTGAGAACTAGAGAGGCAAGTCCTACTTCTGATTGTAATTCAGTTCCTATCTGTCTGACTCCAAAGCTTACACGCTTTTTATTCTACCAATAGAGTTCAATTCAAAGAAAAGAAAAATAGTGGCTAATTAACTTCTATAAAAAGGAATTTTTGAGTTAGCACTTTGTTCTTTTAAATTTCGATAGGTTTTTAGGGAACAGGTGGTGTTTGGTTATATGAATAATTTCTTCATTACTGATTTCTGAAATTTCGGTGCACCCATCACCTGAGCAGTGTACACGGCACCCGGTGTGTAGTCTTTTATCCCTCACCCCTCTCCTGCCCTTCGGCTGAGTCCCCAGAGTCCATTGTATCATTCTTTTTTTTTTTTTTTGAGACGGAGTTTCGCTCTTGTTACCCAGGCTGGAGTGCAATGGCGCGATCTCGGCTCACCGCAACCTCCGCCTCCTGGGCTCAGGCAATTCTCCTGCCTCAACCTCCTAAGTAGCTGGGATTACAGGCATGCACCACCACGCCCAGCTAGTTTTTTTGTATTTTTAGTAGAGACGGGGTTTCACCATGTTGACCAGGATGGTCTCGATCTTTCGACCTTGTGATCCACCCGCCTCGGCCTCCCAAAGTGCTGGGATTACAGGCTTGAGCCACCGCGCCCGGCCCATTGTATCATTATTATGCCTTTGTGTCCTCATAGCTTAGCTCCCACTTATGAGTGAGAACATACACTGTTTGGTTTTCCATTCATGAGTTACTTCACTTAGAATGATGAATCAGTGCTTCAATTTTAGTAGAAAGGCAACTGATAGAAAAATGTATTTTGCTTTAAGGAAAAAATCCCACCAAGATAAAAGTCTAGGAAAAGATGCTGCTCATTTAATATTTCTTACGAAATTTCTAACAGGGGACACTTTGGGGACAGTATTTCTCAAAATGTTCATGTGGTGGAGCACCTGGAAATAGGGATATTCATTATGAACTGCATGAAAAACTGATATAGAAAATGTAAGACATATGTATAAATAAATATTTTATGCTAAATTGCATATCATATACCAGCTGGCAAGCACCATTTCTAATAAAAATTTGTAAAAATGAAGTAGAATACACCACAGTGCGTCCATGCACCGTAAGTTTAACAATTGTCCAAGCACATTGTGTTCTTTAGAGGCCCAAGGAGGAAGAGAGCCCTCTCTTTAAAGCTGCATGGCACACACTTCTCTTTATCAGGGAGTGAAAAGCAGTCACTTATTATTAATTTATACTGTGCTTATGGTTGCATTTTTTGCTTTCTATACATCCATTCATGCTGTAAACAAGTCCCATTGGAAATAGTATTGAAATAGATAAAAGGATAATTTAGGTCAGAGGTCAGCAAATATAGACCAAATTTGACACACCAGCTATTTTATATAGTCTATAAACTAAAAATTATCTTTTATATTTTTAAATAATTGGGAGAATTATCAAAAGAAGAATATCCTATAACGTGAAAATTAGATAAAATTTAAATTTTAGTGTCCATAAATGGTTTTATTGGAACACAGCCACACTTTTTAATTTTTTTTTTTTTTTTACACATTGTCTATGGCTCCTTTCACATGACAACAGCAAAGTTGAGTGGTTGTGACAGAGACTGAATTGCCCACAGAGATATCTGGCTTTTTATAGAAAAATTGCTAACCCCTGATCTCCGTGTGTTGGACATCTTTTCTTGGCTTTGAAACCTGGTTTATTATGGTACTAAGAACTGTTTTGATATACATCTACAAACTCTGCTGAACAGAAATCATCATTCTGGGAGCTGTAAGAAAAATGTGGAAAGCTGAGATTCAAGCTATCTAGTTGGTGAGACAGAATATGAACAGTCCTGCATACCTGTACTCACATGGGTATCACCAAAGAATCACAAGTATTGATAGCAGGACTGGGGTGGAAAAGGGAGAGAGAATATGGACCTAGCTGGGCACAAACCTGCTAAAGGGATGTAGAGCTGTAAAGGATGTAAAGAGTCACGGTAGGAGTGACTCATAGGAAGATACTTGGAGGAGTGGGAAGGAATTTTGGAGAAGGGAAAAGACCTGTTGATGAAGTAGAAACATAGGACGTTTTAGAATGTCATACGTGCTGGGGTGGGGAAGTGAAGTTTTAAGGAAGAGAGACATTATATCTATAACCAACTAAAAGCCCATTTGCTTCCTTCTAGATTTATTATGGCTGAACTACTCCAGACAGAGAAGGCTTATGTAAGGGATTTACATGAGTGCTTAGAGGTGAGTCTTCCAGTAATCCATTCACAGCTGTATTGGAAAAATGACATTCTTGTCAGCATCAAGTCCCCAACAGAACTTGGTGCTTTTGGTCTTCTCCCAGAGAGTAATGAATTAAAAAGCCAGCCAGAGGAAATCTTTCTCCTGAAGTCAATAATAACTGCATGGGAGTTGACAGTACTTTTGAAAAGAAAGTTTAAACTTTTCTCAGACTGGAGCTAGACTCAAGAAAAATAAGTATATAAGGCACTTCAATTCAAAATGAAACCATGACACAGTCAATGAATTTAAATTGGGCATGAAAATCTGCATCCTGTCCCCCCCGCCACCACCATACACACATACTCAAATCCACACACATTTAATAAATAACAAGAGACTGTGGAGTTTGTGTTCTTGCTAAAGTTCAGGGTAATGAAATATTCAGATATTTTCTTTCTCTTATGTTTACTGAACACGTCACTTTTTCAACTCTACATGCATTTACAGTTTGAGTCTTGCCCCACAAGTTTGAACACCTGTTTATTTTGTTTGTATTTTATATGGCATGCCAGACTTGCCAGTGATGAAACTGTTACTTTCTTACAGACCTACCTGTGGGAAATGACCAGTGGTGTGGAGGAGATCCCCCCTGGGATCCTCAATAAAGAGCATATCATCTTTGGCAACATCCAAGAGATCTACGATTTCCATAACAAGTAGGTTTGTGGAGGGTCTCAGAGGTGCACACTTAGGGCTGTAAATACCAGATAACGGGGTTCCCAACAAGTGGATCAAAGGTGATAGGTGAGTCTTATCTGGTTAGTGTTGTAAGGCAGTTGCTGTCAGACTTCTTTCCTACTCACTCCCCTTTCTCTGTAATTGTCCAAAAGTCCTAGTGGAGAGTGAAGTCACGTATTCAGCAGTGATCCTCCCCATCCTCAGCATCCTCATGTACTCATTGAAAGTGAATACCTGGCTTCCAAGAAATAAAAGTAGCTTCTCCGCATTAAATCTGGTGGGAAATCCTGACATTAGAATTCATCTGAGGCTAATCAATTCCACTTTGTGGTCTTGGGGTTTTGAATTCCATCGAAGTTTTTTTTCAACCTAAATATTTCCTCCATCCTCATTTTATTTCAAATTTCTTGACAGCTTAGAGGGATGAACATCAACCGACAGTCTGTTTTGTTGGAATAAGTAGAATTGTAGAGCCCTAAAACTTGACAAGTCATTGTTTCTAGCTTGATTTAAGAATCTTTCCCACACCATGCAAAACAATATGTTCCATGGTTAACAGAGGATCAGCAAAAAATTGGCATAATTAGTTACATAACTAAACAATGAAAATACATAATACAAATAGAATCTCAAGACACAAAGAAGAACATTGGCATGAAGTCTTAGCACTCTCTCAGGACCCTGCTGCAGAGCAGTGCTAAGTCAGGCTAGCTGAGGCGTTTACTGAGTTGTGTAGGCTTGTTGGAGATAGAAGGACCATGTATACAGGTGTAACAGCCACCCTGAGGCAAGACTCCAGAACAGCACCATCCCATGGAGTCTTCTGCAATGATGGACATGTTCTACATCTGCAGCGTCCAGTACAGCATCACTGGATATGTGTGGCTAATGAACACTTGAAATGTGGCTAGTGCTACTAAGGAATGGAATTTTCCATTTTATTTAATTTTAATAGATTTAGATGTAAATAGACCACAAGTAACAAGTGGCTGCCGTATTTGGTATCTCAGCTGTAGAATAGCCCTGTGCTAAGAATGACCAAGAGGCAAGCAAGAATTGGGTGTAAAAGGATCCTGGGCTGTAATAGGTCCAGATAAGGGGTGGAGAGTCGTTTGTCTCTTATCAACTCCTGGTTATTAATTCTTGGTATGTCAACAGATGGCATCAGTTTAAAGAGAACATAATATATATAGCTCCCATGACATGCAAACTTTGTCAGATTATTAAAGCAATAAATTTCAGGGGTAAAAATAACCTTTTGATTTTCTGGAATATGTGATAAAAGTTCCCAGTCTTTTGATTTTTAATTATAAATTTTAACACCATCCGTTTGGTTTGTCTGGAAATTTCCAGACATAGAAATATCATGTACTCATGCTTATCATTGATAAGATCCCAGTAAAACTATTTGACCATTGATCCCAAATTCCATCATCTGAGCCCAGCTCAGTATCATCCCATCTCCCTCAGGATATCTGAGAAGACATCGGACTGGCAAACAGTAAGTCATGTTACTTTACTTTTCTGCCTTCTAGTCTCTTGGATTTAGTCAACAAGTCTCACTTTCCCCATGTTCTTAGCAAACTGACTAAATATGGAAGCCTAGAGATCACAGCATACACTTCCTGGGAGCTATATACTCACCAATCATTTTATAAGTGGAATGAATATATGTTTCAAAATTGACCTCTTGTAACAAAATAGCTAACATAATCATGACTTATTTTGTTGTCGTGATATCACTGGTAAGCCGTGGTAAATAGTTTCGTAGTTTTTTAAATAGCTTAAAATCTGCCTACCAGCTACAACATACAGTTCTAAGAAATCCTTTTAAAAATCAAATTAAACCATAGAGAATACTCTATGCTATAAATAGAGGAATAAATTCAACTATCAAGAACATGGCTACCCACCACATTGAGAACATTATGAAGAAACAAGAAGAAAATAGCAACTAGCCTCTCAACAACCAGAAGAGATGTCACAAAAATTAAGTTCTTACATTTTCATAGAAGCATCTTTCTATCCTCCCTGACAACCACTTTACCTCTTGATTATATAGTTTGGAGGCCCGCAGCAATTTAGAAACAGCAAATAAGAATCAAGAACTTGAGCGAGTAGTGGGATACCAGCAACATAAAGTAAGACCTGACAGGAAAGAAGACAGATAAACTGCAAAAACAATAGGCAGTAGAACCAAAAAACATCACTGTGGTCAAGGGCTACTCGGTATTGATGGAAATCATTCTGTATTCCACGATAGGGCCTAATACAGCCACTGTGTTACAGCATAGCATAATATTTAATATTAGTGGTAACCTTGAGTCATTAATATGTTCCGCACAAAAGGAAAAGAACTCTAGTGCATTTAGAAAGCTATTGACCAAAAATAAATTAATGGTTTAAATTATCCACAATTTAAGGAAACATCTAAGAAAATCAGCTTCATATTAATTTCCTACAGGATCTGTGGACTGAGACTTTACTGTGCTCATAATGTATACTTTCTACTTGTGTCATGCAAATTTTGATTAATGAAGAAAATATAACACCTCTATAATCTCTAATAAATAAGAGATAAAATGGCAGTTAGCCAACTTAGAAAATGCAGGAATTGTAAACTCTAAGGGACAGCTTAGATGGGAGAACATCTTTCACTACATAATCAGGTGCTTGGCACATAAGTAAACATTGAGTAAATGTTTGTTTGGTAGGTGAATGCGTGGATGAATAAACTAAAATTAAAAGTACAATTTGAAGACTTACAGCTAACACCATTCAAGTCATAATTTAATCTTCTGTTTGTAAAAGTCCTAAAACAGAGCTCTAAGATCATTAGGTATTATTTTTTTCCCCCACCACTATAAGAACCGTCTGCAAGAGCAAAATCATTTAATTTCTACATAATGCAGTTTCTTGGAAGCTTCTTACTGGTAGACCATACAGTTGTCCTAATACTTATTTATTCTTCAGAAATATTTCTCTGAAATGGTCACTTCTCAACGTGAAAGAAAAAATCAAAGGGTGCTTTTTAACCCCAATTGCTTGTATGATTCCAAAGTTGCAATTAAGCACTGTCTAACAGAAACATGCTCCTCTCATTTCTAGTGAATAACTCAGGTTATGTGCCTGTAATCCAGAGAGAGCCTATGGGAGGGAGAGCAGGAGGGAGGAGTATTGAGTGATTGAGAGATTGAGAGGAAGGGATTGAGATTGACACTACCTTGCTAACTTAATTAGCTAAGTCACTAGAAAATTAGCACCTAGACGAAGGGTTATGTGGTGAATACATATCTTAGCTAGATAGTATTGATCTGTCTAAATGGTGTCACTTTGAAAAATTGCAACCAGGGTTAGTTCTCTGTCTTGCTCTGTGTGTGTGTGTGTGTGTGTGTGCCCGCACGCGTGCGTGCGTGATCTGTCTCAAGGACCTTTGTCTTTATAGATATTGAATGGGGAAATTCCCAAGCACCAAAACTTCTTTAAAAAACAGTTTAGTGTGTAGAATTTAATACCTGCAAACACTGGCTTTAACACAAATTGAAGTGGAATGATGCTTCGTTTGCCCTTTACTCTCCCCATTTTGTACTACATCTCTTTCCTACAGAAGTAAATATATAGATCATGAAATTTACTTATCTACGCAAGACTCAGACTTACTCAGACAGAAGAATATATTCCATAAGTAGATCCCCAGACAGTATTGGTTACAGATAAAGAGATAAACCCAGAGGAACCTGTGACTTGCCCAGTGTGTGCCTCTCCCCTTTCCTTAAAGGTCAGGTGTTGGATTCCAGGACTTGGTTTCCCACTTCAATACTCTCTCTTCTTTCACCCCCTAGACCACCAATGGTGGCTGCCACATCTGGCTGGTTTAATTCATAGTTAACTAGCTTCCTTGTGGATCTCAAAATTTGATGAATATTTCTACCCATTTCTCCCAGAGCTA
This sequence comes from Saimiri boliviensis, assembly GCF_048565385.1. Taxonomy (NCBI): domain Eukaryota; kingdom Metazoa; phylum Chordata; class Mammalia; order Primates; family Cebidae; genus Saimiri; species Saimiri boliviensis. The sequence goes on along the minus strand of NC_133456.1, from coordinate 27,488,404 downwards.
TGTCATTCTTGTGCCACACCCCTACAACAATTACCTGAAGTGAATCACTTTTCAACAAGGTCTAGAAATTCAAGTTGGGGACCAACCACCAAGGCTGGAAGCCCCTCCTGCATACTCCCTCCCTCCAGGCTTGGCTAGAAGCTATTAGATTTGGCCTTGGCTACCAGCCACTGCCCTCCCAGCCGGGTGTTCCCTGCCTAAGGCTAAAGGAACAGGACCAGAGCTGCATCAGGCTGAGCTGGGAGCACTGGCCAGGCCAAAGCCAGCCAGGAGCTGTGAGGGGTGAGCAGCAGGGGTAAAATCAAGGCTGGAAAATTTAGGGAGGGACACTCCAATGAGAAAGTGAACCACAGCCACATTTGGGTCATCTTCCCAGAGTTCCTCCTTTGGGCCAAAGATGTATTAGATTGGAGATGAAGCTGGTACCTTGTGATCAAACCCAGCCTCTGCCCTCTGGGTTCTGAGAAGGACATACCTGTCTGTGATAAGAGTAGAGGTGGGTACAAATGGAGCACAAAGAAAATAGCCTCAGTTGGAGAGTAGGAAAGGCTTCCTGGAGAAGGGGGCATTTGAGATAGAATTTAAATAAGAAGGGATTTTTACAGGCAGAGACGGCTTCCTTGATGATGGAATAAAGTTTGAACAAAGGCTCTGCAAGGGAGAAAAGTGGTGAAGTCTAGCAGGGAGCTGGAGAGAGGCAATAGGAAGTTTGGGAGTGGGGCTCCATCCTGGGTCATGGGAAGCAGAGAGAGGTCCCACTGTCACACTCCCAGGTAGGTTGTGTCTTAGCAAACGATGTCTGTAAGATTGAGGGAGGAGAAAGGAGAGGTGATGGGCAGAGATAGTGCAAGTCGGAAATGTGGGGAGAGACAAAAGGAGAGAGAGCTTTGTGGATAGGGGATAAGTGAGAAAACAGTGAAGTGAGCAGATCATAAGGAGAAAGGAAGAGATAAAGAAGGAGGCAAGTAGGAGAGCAAGAGGGAGGCAATAGTGGGGAGAAGGCAGATAGGTAGGTAGGGTAGGCAGGCAGGGAGGGAGGGAGGGAGGTAGGTCCATCTGGGGAAAGAAGCACTAAGAGAAGGGGAGGGAATGAGGAGAAACAGAGTGAGGGAAAGAGTTGGTTAAAGACCTAGACCTTCCCAGAGTTACCATCCTGTTGCAGGAGAAAGAGCAAGGTGGTGTTTTTCAAACCATTTTTATAATGAATCAAAGAAAAAGACTGTACATTATGCCCTGATATATACAAGCATACATACTGTATATAACAGGGAAGTTAAATTTTGAAAAACAACACCTGCATTATATGTGATGCACTGTGATATTCTGTATCAGGTTCTATTTCTTCCTCCTCCTCCTCTTTTAAAATTCTGTTTGCCACCCATTTGATCCATGGCCACATGGTGAGGCGCTGGCACCACCAGGTGGTGAGAGAAGGGATGTGCAGCTCAGGCCCCCAGGGAAAGGCCACCCTGCCAGACTACTGCTGCCTTTTTCCTCCCTCTTTGCCCCTCGTACCCCTTCCCAACGCACACCTCCCTTGCTTAAAATGTACATGTTCTATGCTTTCTAAGCTTCTTCCCCCACTCCAAATGCCTTGGATATTAGTGGTTTCTCACTTATAGAAAATCATAGAATTATCAAATGTAAAACCCCGAAAGAAATCTTTAAAGATAATATAGTTCTCCCTTGCCCTATAGAAACTGAAACTTAAAAAGGTTTGTGATCTGTCCAAACCAATTAGTGACACAGCTGAAGAATCCAGCTGTCATTTTCTTAATAGTCAAATGTTAAGGAAAGAGGAATGGGAAGACCCATTGTGATTTTTCTTTGGTTCCCCAAACCCACATTTGAAGTGGTAACTTGCAGAACTCATCAGAGGAGCCCTATGCAAATGTAGCTGTGGTCTTGTTACTGTGTTTTCGTTTGTGTTTTCAGTAAGCGTCAACATTGGGGCTGATTATAGACATTGGGGAATACCCAAAGCAAGACAACGTCTAAACATTTTGTTTGGATGTATCAAAGTCATGTTAATTTTAGTTTTACACACTAATTTCTTAGCATCCACGACTGCTTGCTAAACAGCACCTTAATGGAGATGAGTAACATTAAGTATAAGATAAAACTTTGTATTTTATTTTAACATTAAACTTGGTATATTTCTGTGCAAATAACTATTCATCTGGTTACACAAATTAGGCAAAGTGAGAAAATATTGGCAAAGGCATATTCAACAGGTAGCTATGCATCAAAGTAAATTTTACTGCTTGTGGTTGGAGGCTCAGGGTGTGATGTGCTGAATAGGAGTCCAACCCTGCAGACCGTTCCTCTTTATCCCTAACCTGGGTTAAAGTGTCAAGTGTGAAATGAAGGTACAGAGCCAGATGCTTCTCATGACTCAGCCTGGGTGATCAAACTGTGCTGGAACTGCTACATGAAAAATCCAGCACCTTTCCCTGGGTGTACATGACTCTCCGTTAGTTTGAAATCTGCTCCAATATGCTACCCAGCTATCTTAGCCCCTATAGGTCTAGAGCCTCTTATATTCTAGGCTCTGAATCTGCCTGGTCATTATTGGATTCTTTAGACATAATCTCTAGCTCTTCTTGCAGGAAAGCAGTAACCCAGCCTTGCTTTGAAAAGAAGGCAATGTCCTGGGCTTCCTACAAATACCTGAACCTCACACCTTTCTCCCCACCTCGTTTCCAAGTTAATTTTTAAATGTATGCTCCACATTGTTCCTCTTTTTCCCATCGCCACAACAGGCCCCTTCCCCTTATCACCACCTCTGGCATTCCAGCAAGCAAGTGCACATTGACACACAAGGTCATCAAACAGATATTTCCATTTAGATGCAGACGGCACCCTTGATGTCAGTCTGTTTGCTGACAAGATTGTGAGCCCCTCAATGAAGGATACACTTCCCCAGAAGCAGTGAGACTCTAGACCAAATTCACCTTCAGAGAGACTAACAAAACCATTCCGGTACCTTTGGAATAGTGCTGCTTCTATAATATTTAATGACAAAACTCAGTAAGCTTTCTGCTAATGAATACCAGCAGTTTCATTTCCCGGGATTCTGTACAAAGCCAAAGGGAAGAATTCTTCTCATAAAGAAACTGCATAATATATTATATTGTAAAAATTTAATAGAGTAATGGCATTGCTTTGATCTTGACATTTCTTTAAAAGTTTTGTTCCTTTCTGAAAGAACCCTAGACATTCACACAAACAAATGACTTGCTTTGCTCATTCTTTCACAATTTATTACATGTAATTATTGGAGTGGTAAGAGCCAAATTGTTGCTAAAGAACAGCTAAGCTGAAATGTTCCATCATTTGTGAAGAGAGTTGTGAGCTGTTATGCTTTAATTTAAATTCATCATGTCTATTTGAGATAAGTGGAATGATATTGATCAGACTTACGTAATCTGTCATCTTCATAAGTTTCAAATTAAGAAGCAAAACAGAGTTTAATATTGCCACTTACTTTCAACAATTACATTGAGATGGTGATAATTTTCTTGTTCAGACTTATCAATTGATATGCCTGACACAAGCTGAATAGGTTTTATTTTTTAAATTCTTAGCTTTCTCCTCCTAAATTCAATCCTATAGAGCCAATGTAGGATTTGCCATCAGAAGCATGCTGGAATCCGGGACAGTTGCCTTTAAAAGCTGATCTATGGACTTGATGTGTGGGAATTACCCAGGAAGTTTTTCTAAACAATGCATTTACTCAGATAGTAACTCCAGAGGGCAATGTACAACCAGGTGTGGGGACCACTAACTAGAGTTTTCCAAGAGTGTTTCTTGAGACAAAGTCTGAAACTTGCCCCAAAAGTGTTGCACTCGCAAAGAAGTTTGGGAAGCACTGCATATTGTATTTACTTCAGTGGTTTATAGTGTAACTCATCATGTTATGGAATTTTGGAAGTTCTTCAGCAAAGAAACCAGCTTAGCCCAACATTTCCCAAACAAGTGATAGGTGACCTTGGAATCCAATTTTTGCATGATAACCAATCAAGATTTTCCTAGGATATGGTTTAGGAGAAAGTAACCTGCTGCAGATTTTTCAGCAAGGGCTTGGTAGGGAGTTCCCCCTAGATACGTCTCCAGGAGTGGGGAAGAGTGTCACATATATGTGTTTATTAAAGAGAGTGTGAGTTTATTAAGATTGAGAAACACTGATCATGAATAACTACTATTTACTTAATGTCTACTGTGTTTCCAGGTACTGGGTTGGGTTCTTTTTACCTGTGGATTTATTAAATCCTTAAAAGCATTCCCACAAAGTTGTTATTTATTTTTATTTTCATCTTTTTTGAGATGGAGTTTAGCTCTTAATGCCCAGGCTGGAGCGCAGTGGCACGATCTCGGCTCACTGCAACCGCCGCCTCCTCCTGAGTAGCTGGGATTACAGGCACCCTCCACCATGCTCAGCTGATTTTTTTGTATTTTTGGTAGAGACGGGGTTTTATCATGTTGACCAGGCTGGTCTCGAACTCCTGACCTCAGGTGATCCACCCGCCTCAGCAAAGTTGTTATTTAAAGATGAGGGGAATGAGGCTTTGGAAGGAAGTCCCCTTCGCAACTGTGACCAAGTATGAACTCTGGTTCTTTAACTTGTGCTTAGTTGTGGGAGGAGAAGAGAGACCGGGGGGTAGGTAGATGGGTAGTGATAGCTGCTGTTAAAACCTTCACTTTACAGAAAGACATTCATTATGAAAATTATAAGATGTACATTTAATTCTGGTTATAGTGTTTTTGTTTCCTGAGGATTTTCAAATTCTGCATCTTCCTATAGGTTTTTGGTAGCTGCTATCGCAAAAGTCAGGGTATTGCTCTATTTAAATTGGTAAGATTTTAAATAAAATTGGTAGCACTGTCTTTCTCTCTGTCACTGATCAATTCTTTAGACGCAATTATCATTGTTTACTTCAAATTAAAGTGACCAGGCCAACTGTTCTTGGGTAATAAGTAATGACTCTCCGTGAGTCATCATGAGTATCCTTGCAACTTCTGAAACAATAAAACAATTGTATGTCCTATGTGGAATGTCCTGATCCAGGCTGTTTTACCATTTATTTTACTACTCTTCAAGGAGAAGAGCTCAGGCTGGGGATGGCAGTTCATGCCTGTAATCTCAGCTTTTTGGGAGGTCAAGGCAAGAGGACTACTTGAGCTCAGGAGTTTGAGACCAGCCTGGGCAACATGGCAAGACCTCATCTCTATTATTTAATTTTTTTTTAATTTTAAATTAAATATATATAAGTATATATATGAATGTATGTGTACCTGTGTGTGTGTATATATATATATGATAATGACCCAGATTGATTCTTTTCTCAACAAAAAAAGAGTATATTTTTCCCTTTGGGTCTTAAGTGTGATCCTCAATTATAACATTATATAGTGCTTTTTAAAATTTGCATTTTAATGGTCATATTAAGTACATACTAGTTTAAATGTGTCACTTATAGTTTGTTTTTTGTTTTTGTTTTTGTTTTTGTTTTTTTTGAGACGGAATCTCACTGTGTCATCCAGGCTGGAGTGCAGTGGCACATTCTTGGCTCACTGCAACTTCTGACTCCCTGGTTCAAGTAATTCTCCTGCCTCAGCCTCCCGAGTAGCTGGGATTACAGGCACATGGCACCACACCCAGCTAATTTTTGTATTTTTAGTAGAGATGGGTTTCACCATGTTGGCCAGGATGGTCTCTATTTCCTGACCTCATGATCTGCCCACCTCGGCCTCCCAAAGTGCTGGGATTACAGGCGTGAGCCACTGCGCCCAGCCACTTGTAATTCTTTAAAAAGTAGCAACAAATATGACACTTTATTGACCTTGAGCACTACATATTTGCATTTCTGAAGCCCAAATTACATTATAATTCTCTATGATTTAGGTCAGAATACTCTAAAATCACATATATAAGGACAAAGATGATGATCACCAACTGGGTACTGCTTGGAGTCCCCAGATTTTTTAAAATGGCTTTTTTTCTTATTATTAAAGCAATGCTCATTTATTGTAGAAAAGTTACAGATGGACAAATAAGTCATCTGTAGTGCCTCAACTATAATTCACATTTTGGCTTTCCAAATAGGACCTGCCAAGCATTTTTAATGGCACATATATATTTTTAAGCTCCAAAACGTCATTCTTTGTCACTGAAGGAGCAACACATGCAACACTTATGTGAAATCCGTAACCACTTGTAATTAATTATGACATACTGCCAAAATATGTGAACAACAGAAGCTAGGAAGAGTTGGTCAAAAACCTTCTTCCCCTCTGTGGTACAGGTAAGTAGTAGAGTCAAGCAGAACCACTTTATATCTTATCATTCAATTTTCGAAGATAATGCATTCTCACAATTTTAAAATCAAAATTAGACAGAAAAGTAAACATTGAGAAGTATCACCGACCACTGTCTTCTGTTCTGTTCCTTCACCTGCTTCCCTGTGGTAATGTCTTTTATTCATTTATTGGGTTGGAAATAAGAATATGCCATCCCTATGTAGACAAAAAGTTGCATATTCTGTACATTATTTAGACAAAAAGTGGCACATTCTATACATTCTTTTGTACCTTTTCCCACTTAGCTTTTCCCAGAGTTTTTCCATATGAAAACATAGAGAGCTGTGTATTTTTTTCATTGCTACATAGGACTTAGTTCTGTGGGTGTGCCATAGTTTAAATGCCTTGTTCTTTACAGACCATCTTTTGCTTGTATAAAAAGTATATCACTAATACTCACATCTACATCATCTTATATATGTAGATGTGACTACAGGAAAATTTCCAGAATTAAAATTGCAGACTCAAAAAATAAACACATTGGTTATTTAATTGATCCTGTCAAATTGTTCCTTGTAAAGATCATAGCATTTCCACTTCTGTCAGTATGTATCCCCAAGGCCTCATAATTATTTTTTATTTGAAAAATACTGCGTTTTTTTAAAGCAAATACCATTCTAATAATAATGCTGGCTTGTTAGAATTTATATCCTCTGAAACCAAACCAATGATTTAATACATTATTTTGAAGTCAGTGTAATTATTTATTATTTATTAATGTGGAAAGGAGCCATGGCACAGATAACCACATTGGCAGATAATTCAATTTTAATTCAGTTCAGTTTTGGAATATGTTGTGACTTTTTACTCATTAAGTTTTCTTTCCTAATGGTGTTTGTATTATAAAACATTGTTTAACACATAGTTTTTAGTACAAATTGGCTCCTGGTGGAAGATGGAGGCCAACAATTAGAAAGAGGACAGTGTAGGATGAATTTTGTTCTACTTTATCTCTGGGATAATGTGATATTTTACTTTGTTTCTTTGAAGTATCTGTATTATTTAAAATATTTATGATGTGCTCAGATTACTTGTGTAAAAAAAGTAGATTCATACTTGCTGATAAAAAGTCCAGCACAAATACAATATTTCATTATTATTTTCACCCCTGGACGTTTTCACCCTGAGAGAATGAATATTATTTTAAGTAGCACTAATTAATTAATTAACCCACATTTTAATGAAATTAGTTCCAACATTAAAAACTGCACCTCACCATCTATCACTTAGACAGTAGAGAAGCCATGTGTAAATAATTGAAAAGTTATGGTTGTGCTGGCCGTGGTGCAATCCTGTGGGGGGTCAGCTGCACAGAGGTGTCTGATTCAGTCTTTTTCTCCTCTTGCAGCATCTTCCTCAAAGAGCTGGAGAAGTACGAGCAGCTGCCTGAAGATGTGGGACACTGCTTTGTTACCTGGGTAACTAACTTGAAATCCTCCTCCCACTGCCCATACATGTGGCACCACTCTTCAGTGCCTGACCTGAGGACTGGTGTCACTGCCAGTCTCACACAGGACCAGGGGCTCCTGAGAGGGATCATGAGTAGGTCTGAGAGAAGCCTTGGGAAAAGTTCTTAGACATCAAGATTAACCTCCCTCTTAAACTGTCTAAGAACTTTCTCAAATTGTGAGATCAGAAGAGTGGCATAAGGCCAGGTGCAATGGCTCACTCCTGTGATCCCAGCACTTTGGGAGGCCAAGGTGGGCAGATTACCTGAGGTTCAGAGATTACCTGAGGTGCTGGTGCCCAAGCAACGTGGAGAAACCCCGTCTCTACTAAAAATACAAAATTAGCCGGGCATGATGGCACGTGCCTGTAATCCCAGCTACTCAGGAGGCTGAGACAGGAGAATCACTTGAACTCGGGAAGCAGAGGTTGCGGTGAGCCCAGATGGCGCCATTGCACTTCAGCCTGGGCAACAAGAGCGAAACTCTTTCTTAAGAAAAAGAAGGAGAAGAAGAAGAAGAAGAGTAGAACAAGACTACCACACCTGGCAGAGGAACTACAGCTCAGTCCGTTAGCTATTCTTAAAGGATACGGATTAGGGAATTAAACCTTTAGGAAGCCACCTAACCGTTTAAAAAAAATTTTTTTATCTTTAATTTTGTGTATACATGGTAGGTATATATGCTTATGGGGCAGACTAAATATGTTGATACAGGAATTCAATGTGAAATAAGCACATCATGGAGAATGTATGGGGTGTCCATCTCCTCAAGCGTTTATCCTTTGAGTTCCACCTAACCATTGGTTACATTGTCTTCTTTCATAGAGAATAACAGATTTTTGGGGCATCCATCCCAATTCTGACCCACAAGATGAGTGGTCAGCCTCCTTCATGCTATTGTCATGGGCCAAGGAAAGGGGCTGAATGTCCCAGGTTCTCATTATACAAACTGAAATATTAGTCTTCATTGGCTGTCCACTCTGAACTCAGGCTCATGTACAATATATGAATGCAATGAATGCAAACATCTACTGGGAAGTCCGCGTAGGACACTGAATGCAAACATGGAAATCCCCGAGGTCAGGCGTTCTACTACTTAATAATTACCTGATGATAACTTCCACTCATAATGGGCTAATTACCTTTCAAAGTGTCTTCATGATTCAGAGACTTTATGTTCTCAGCAGCCCTATGTGGTAGGCAGGACTATGGTTTATATTTTAGAGTTTAAAGATGGGAAAATCTCAGATGAGATAGAAAGTTGACTAGTTCACTGCCATGTAATAAATATCACAGCCAGTCCCACAACTCAAGACCTCACTCCCAGACAAGTTTTTTCCATGAACTCTTAATGCTTGCTTTCAAGCACTCTTGTTTCTTTAGAAAGCTCAGCTACCATCTTATTTTGTTCTAATACATTCTCTACCTCTAAATAGATGAGCCAATGCAAAGCTTGTACTAATGCTGATAAATAATTTATGATTCCTTGCACAGCCAACATAGAGAATGGCAACATTGACCATTAGGTAAAGGGATACTGTTTGCATCTTGTATCATGAAATTTGTGGATTTCCTTTACAATCATAAGTCATAAGAATGATTTATCATCATCTCGGGTTGATGAATAACCTCTTAGGTAGTATATAGCCCTGAAAATTGGTTTCAGAAAATTTTTGTGATTGGATAAAATATTCATCTTTTGCCAAGAATTATCCCAAGGTGACTTTCTTAAGTCTCATAATCTTGATATATGAGTGTAATACAGAAATGAAGGGTAGAAGAAATTGTTTATAACGTATTGAAAGAAAGTGGTTAAGACCAAGAAGCCTAAAGTCAGATACCCTGCTTGGTTAAGTGACTTTGAATTCCCACAGTTAGCTGGTTAGGGCTCTGCTACCTGCTAACTGTGGGAATTCAAAGTCACTTAACCAGCCTGTGCCACAGTTTTCTCATTGGCAAACTGGGGATAATAATAGAACTCACTGTGTAGAGGTCTCATGAGGACGAGACGAGTGAATACATGCAAAGCTCTTAGAACAATGCTAGCGTAAATGAAGTCTGCTGTAATAAACACATATTTGGGCTGCTGTCTCAGAAGAGGATGCAAACACAAAGTTCCAAAGGCTCTGAGATGAGTAGCATTTCACCAAATAAGAAAAGCATTTGGTGGCCAAAATATACATACCTTTCCCAGTAACCTTATGGCTGGGTGAAAATAAGAAATGAATTTTCACCCAGCCATAAGGTTCCTGGCTTGAAGTAACAAAATCTGGTTAGGAACCATCGTTTAGCCTCTGCCCCAGGGGGTCAATCTGCTTTCTCTTCCCTCGCCCACCTCCGTCATTGCTCTGGGAAGCTGGGGATGGTAGTTGCTTGACATGCCCCTCTGTCTCTCTCCAATGGAGACATTTAGAGTACAAGCAGGTCTACCTCTGAGAACGTACTTTATCTTCATTATTTGTTTTTGTATTAAGGGCAAATGCTATCTTTTTTCAAGATGGGGAGCACAATTGTAGGTAATCCAAAAAAGGGTAAAATCAGTATCTAAGTTCTGTCCAATTTCAGAATAGATCAGGATGTATGAGTTGCTTTTCCTGATTCTTCCTAGCACAAACTAGTATTAAAATGAGCTCAGTTTCAGAAGCTTTTTCTACATGCTGACAGGAGAAAGACATCTCCATGTCTGTTAGGGGACCATGGGGGCTGGATGAGCACAGAACATTTGCCATAGAAAATCTAGCCCTTGGGATCTGAGGGTTTTAACTGTATGGCCCTTGCTGGGCCCTTTAGCATTGTGGACAGAAGGGAGCAACTAATGTATACTTACCTGTCATTATCTTTGTTCTTTTTAGGCAGACAAATTTCAGATGTATGTCACCTACTGTAAAAACAAGCCTGATTCCAACCAGCTTATCCTGGAGCATGCGGGCACCTTCTTTGATGTAAGTTTTGCTCTTCCATTTTTGAGCAGCCGATGAGCAGGTGGAAATGCTTCTCTGCTTTAGCATAATGGATGTTTAGCTATCCTTTGTTCCTAATTTTTCTTTACTGGCCACTCCAAACCTTAAGCATAGAAAAAAAAAACCCAAAAATATCTATACCTGTATTTTGTTTTACCCTATCCTGTGTCAATCAATGTGATTTTTGATGAAGCAAATTTGTCTCCTTGCCTCCACAACAAACCTAGGAAGCCATAAAGCACATGTTTAGAGCAGACCCACTGTGATGCAGCTGTTGATTAATGTATTTCACTTCTGCTTCTTATACGGCTCTCACAAACAGTGTTTCCAGAAGTGTGATCCTTGGACCTCAGTCCACATCTATTAAATCAGAATCTCTCGGGGGGAGCCCAACAACTTGAGTTTTAAGGAGGCCTCTGGGTGACTGAAGTCCACTCAAGTTTGAGAATCACTTCTCTAATGCAATTGTTTTGACTTTGGCTGCACATTGGAATCACCTGGCAAGCTTTGAAAAAACTGATCCTGAATCCCATGCCTGAGGTTCTGCTATGATTGGCCTATGGCCTGAGCATTGGGATATTTTAGTTTCTGGTGAGAGTGATGTGCAGCCAGGCCTGAACACTTCTGCTATGATAGAAGCCAAGAAAAGAGTGAGGCTAGCGTGCCTTGTCAGATCCTTTGGTTTGGAATGATGACACAGTCTTGTTGGTGAATGGTGAGATCTATCTATTTAGTGCTGATTCCCAAAGAGAGTGATATATTGGCTTTATAGTAAGCAAAATCACAGGGATCCCTGCAGGATTCAAAGGATGAATAAGAGGGAAAAATGAAATTGGGGGAAAAAAAGTTTAGTGAGAGGCAGACTATGGCAGTGACGGCCATTTTGGTAGTCATATCAGAAGTGACAAACTAGAAACTTAGAACTTTTTAAAGGTTATCTATCTTTCTGCCTACCTGTTTTCATTTTTTTTCATAAATGTTTGGATGTCTGTTGTATGCAAGGTAGTGGGCTAGGCCCCGTGGAGAATAAAAGACATTTAAACAGGGTTCTTGTACTCAGGTGTGCAAAAGAAATCTTCCTTGAGCATCTTTCTAGCCTGGGACTGCCTCAACAGAAGTGATTCTATAAATGTCTTATGTTCAGTAAAGAAATGACACTCTAATGAGGGAAAACCAGATGAAGAAACACACATATTTTTTTAATGGAGCATTAATATGGAAATGGCTCTATGTGTCCCACACTGGAGTATCGGGGGTTAGATTTGGGACCAAAGAAGACCCCAAGAAAAGTACTTCTTTGACTTGATATTATTGGGTATCACATTGGGTGCTCTATACCACCATTTCCTCTGATTGAGAATCTTTTTCCCTTAGGATGCTTCTGTTGATTATTCATGAACAGTATCCAGAAGGTTTTTTCTGATGTTTTAAATGTATCATGTCCTATCTTCCACTTAGCACTTTTCTGACATACATGTCCTGTGCTCTGAGCATGCCTCAAACTCTTCTGCTTCATATCTTTGCTCACGCTGCTCTCTCTGCCTAGGATAGATTGTGTCCCCGCCACACCACACACATACACACACACACACACACACACACACACACACACACACACCCTTCTTTCTCTCTCTCTCCAAAATTCTTCCTATCCTTTAAAGGTCACATGCTGCTTCCTGCATGAATCCTTTCCTTTGTACTTGTATCTTTGTTATAGCATTTGTAATGATTTTCCTTTGGGCGGGTTAGCAGTGTACCTCTCTATTACTCGTATCTCCCTCCACCTGTGAGCTCCTTGAGACTTTATGCCTGATTCATATTTGTAAACATCTCAGTGCCTGGCACTAGGCTGTGTTTTCCCTTAGTCTTACATACTTCACATCTCCATTTCTAGCCAATATCTAGGCTTTGATAAGTCAGGTATATCCCCAAATTTCCCACCCTGCCCCCCATTTCCAATGTAGTGCCTAGCGAGCCTCTACCTTAGTTGGAAAAGCTGATAGAAGCCAGAAAAACAGTCCAGGCGGAGTTCTTCAAGTCTGCCCTGGAAGTGGGGAAGGAGGAGAGTAAACTCTCTGATTGCTTTCAAAACTTTCCAAAAGGTATAATCTTTGTAGCTTATTTTCATTTCGTCAGAAGAGTCTCCCTAACGTCTGCATTTAGGAACCATCTGCTTTAGGCCCTCATTCTCTAAATGAGATAAACCCTTAATAAAGAGAGTCCCCTAATATCCATTACTGTTAAGAGAGCACAGAGAATTAAAGTCCTAGAAAGGGTTACACATTCACATGATCCAGAACGTTTGACCCTAAATGTGAGAAGAGCGTGGCTGTGATGTCTCAGTTTGGTTTGACTGACATAGGCCCCTTCCTCGCTGCTCCACATGCAGCCTTCCTGAAGCTGGGCTTCTCATCAGAGAGGGAAGAGTGTCAAAGGTGCATTGTTGCTTGTGCTGTCTTGCCAAAAGCCCCAGATAAACTCACAGGTTCCATTGCCTGAAGAGAGTTAAGCTGTAGCTGTTTTGCCCATCATCCTCAAACAAGTCTTGTAACCACACACCTCTGCGGAAGAGGCAAATGGTGACAAAATTACTGCTTTCTGGGATAGAAATAATTTCTGATAGGAAATGGAATAATTTTTAAAATTATTATTCTTTATCCTTTACTATTCTTCATAGCCCATAACAAGTCCTATCTAGTCCATCTTTAAAATATCTCTTTTTTGGCCAGGCATGGTGGCTCATGCCTGTAATCCAAGCAGTTTGGAGGCCAAGGTGGGCGGATCACCCGAGGTTGGGATTTCAGGACCAGCCTGACCAACGTGGTGAAACCCCATCTTTAAAAAAGAAAAAAAAAGAAGAAAGTATCTCTTTTATTCTTCCCAATGCTTTATTCTCACTAATTCTAGCTTAGAGCTTATCCCTACATTGCATACCTGGACCTATTTTAAAATAACAGCTTTATTGAGAGATGATTTCAGATATACATTTCAACCATTTAAAACATGAATTCAGTGGTTTTTTGTGTGTGCTGACAGATATGTGCAACCATCCCTTCAGTCAATTTTAGGGCATTTCTATCACCTCACAAAGCAGTCCTGTATCCTTTAGCTATCACCCCCCAGCTCTCCACCACAAACTCCCACCCCCAAACAACCAATGATATATACTTTATATCTCTACAGATAGATCTGCCTTGCCTGGACATTTCATAAAAATTGAGTCAATGCATGTTCTTTTGTGACTGGCTTCTTTCACTTAGCATAATGTGTTCAGGGTTCATCTATTTTGTTTCATGCATCAGGACTTCATTTCCCTTTATGTCTAAGTATTATTCCATTGTGTGAATATACTACATGTTGTTTTTACATTTATCAGTTTACGTATATTTGGGTTGTTCATGTATGGGTATATTTTATTTCTCTTGGGTATATACCTAGAACTTGAATTGCTGGATCATGTGGTAACTTTATGTCCACACATCTGGGCCTTTCCAATAACCTCGTAACTTGTCTCTCTGTCTCTCATGTGTTTTTTTCTTTTTGTTGTTGTTTTTTGTTTGTTTGTTTTGAGACAGGGTCTCTCTCTGTTACCTAGGCTGAGTGCAGTGGCATGATCATAGCTCACTATATAGCCTTGACCTCCTGGGCTGAAGTGATCCTCCCACCTCGGCCTCCCAAGTATCTGGTACTACAGGCATATGCCACCATACCCAGCTAATTTTTGTATTTTTTGTAGAGATGGGATCTGGCTATGTTGCCCAGGCTGGTTTTGAACTCCTAGACACAAGTGATACTCCCACCTCGGGTTCCTAAAGTGCTGGAATTACAGGCATGAGACGCCATGCCTCGGCTGTTTTTTCTCTTTAAGATCTGTGATGCTTTATTGAAAAAATTACCATCATATCCTAACTCTTTCCTAACTCAAACCCATCAATGACCCAACTTTGCATATCTAACTATATTTTTCACTTCTTATAAAAGGTGGGTGTTCATCCTCTGTACCATTCAGTTGCGATCCTCATCATCACCTAACCATACAATGATTATTTCAGCTAGTACATTTTGTGTTTGATGTGAGTGAATGTCATTCTTCTAATCTTTTACTTAACCCACCCCCTCAGCCCACCTCACCTCTAAGCCCCAGGTGAGGTTGAGGCTTATCTCTACCTACCACCCGGCCACTCCCAACCCCCCCTCCACTCCCCCGTAACCTCTCTCTATTTTTATTGGCTGTACAATTTTCCCTATTGTCCTTTGTTGATCTCTAGTTCATGTGCATTGAGTATTCTCAGCTAGACTGTAAGCTTTTTAAGGGCAGGGACAAAAATACACCTTTTTCTGACCCTTATAACCCCTAGATTTTGGGGAGTGGAAGATTATTTTGGAGGTAGGTTACAGAGTAGATTAAAAGGAGAGAATAGAAGCACAAACAGCAGTTGGAGGCCATGGCCTTAGCCTGGGAATGAGTGATGAAGGTGATGTCCCTGGAAATGGAAAGGAAAGATTTGTCACCAGAAATAACAGCGGAGAAATTACTAAAATTGACTCTCTGATTTCTAGCTTAGGAGACCTGAAGAATGAAGGAGGTGCCATTGATCACAATGAAACATTTATAAGAAAGTGATGACCCTAAGTTGGGGTATGTTAAATTTAAAGAGAAGGATGGTATTAATAAAAGAGAGATATCTTTCTGCTATTTTAAGGAGACTGAGGGCAGGGATAGGCTCATTAGGAGCCATCAAAATGGAAATTGAAGCCTCATTCTCTGCCTTCCCTGTACTCCCCTTTTGGAAGTTTATTTCCTTTCACTCCTACGTCATTTCTCCTTACCTTCCACTCTGTTATTTACCTTACTGCTCTCTTTTCTACTGTTCTTTTTTTCTCCATTTTTGCCCAATTTCTGTTTGTTTCACACATTGCTTCGTTCCCTAACCTTTCTCCCTTTTTACTCTCTCTCTCCTATTTTCTCTCTATATGTATCTTGGTCTCTTTTGTTTCTTTTTTTTTTACTCCCCTCTCCCTATCAAAGACCATTTTCTCATACTTGTCTACCTTTTCCTCTTTCTTCCTCTTCTGGTTCCTGCCTCTCTCCTTTCAGAACACACACACATGCACATGCCACTCTGTGTCTAATTACACCTTCTTTTCATCCCTACAGGAGATACAGCAGCGGCATGGTCTGGCCAACTCCATCTCTTCCTACCTAATTAAGCCTGTCCAAAGGATCACCAAATATCAACTGCTCCTGAAGGTACCTCCCCTCTCCTCCCCCTCCCCCTCCATTGCCTACCGCCTGGGCCAAGAGAGTTCCAGCTTTGGCCCCTAAGGATGGGAATGCTTCTGCCTGAAGACCTTTCTTCCACCTAGAGCAGCACTTCAACCCACACTGGCATTGCTGTCCTATCCCATGGAATTCCAGGTGCCTCTTTTAAGGCAGAACGAGGAGAAATGGGAGCAGGAATAAGTTGTGACCATTTTCTCATCTACCTACCACTGCCCAACTTTTAGCAATTGCCTTCTCAGGCACTGGCTGGCCCCTAGATGCTTTCTTGTCCCTCCTTCCAGAAGCAGATTCCTCCTGGTAGCCCCTGCTTTTGATGAAATCAAGGATCAGAATCTGGTGAGACACAGTAGCTCATGCCTGTCATCCCAGCACTTTGGGAGGCTGAGGTGGGGAGATCACTTGGGGCCAGGAGTTTGAGACCAGCCTGGCCAACATGGCAAAATTCCATCTCTACCAAAAATACAAAAAGATTAGCCAGGTGTGGTGGTGTGTGCCTGTAATCCCAGTTACTCGGGAAGCTGAGGCAGAAGAATCGCTTGAACCTGGGAGGCAGAGGTTGCAGTGATCCGAGATGGTGCCACTGCACTCCATCCTGGGCAACAAAGTGAGACTCAGTCAAAAAAAAAAAAAAAAAAAAAAAAAAAAAAAAGGTCAGAGTCTTAAGGGCAGTGCTAGTTTACATGGGTAGTAGAGGCCAGGGTGGCATATACCATTGCCTTAATCTCTGCATTTGTGCATGTCAAGATGATGAGGATTTTGAGGGAAAATAGTCAAAGGGTACATATTAAAACACAAGGGTATTCTTTTATCTATAGGTCCTCACATGTTAGGGGTTCTTCTGGAGCCAACCAAGAGATTTGGATTTTCATTCAAAATATTTTCTTTAGAAGTTAAATAACCAAATATATAAAACACTAAGTAATTTGGGTTGATCCTTCTTGTAAAATAATGCATTGATACACTGAAAATAATGTCATTTCCACAGAAAGCCTGGGGAATTGACACAGGTAGTTAAATAACACCCATCTATACTCTTAAGGTTTGGGGGTAGAGTTTTCCCTCATTTGGAATATCCTGCTGGTTGCTCCTTTAATGCAAAGATAAAGGAATAGTAGGGGATATGTTATAAGTACACTGTGTAATTTCAGAGAAAAACTGATGTAATTCAGCTTATGTTTAGAGATGCCTGCAAAAACTTAACTAATCTCGCTTCACTGAACCTGAAAACCAGTTTAATTTCAAATCCACCATTCTAGTCATACTGGAGTAGTGAGTCCACCATTCCCAGCCCATGTAATCTCCCTGGCTTAGCACTTAGGGTTCCATGATGAGAGGCGTGAGGGCAACAGAGAAGTGAAAGTGCAGGAGCCTGTGCCCTGGTGGGTTTTTCTGTGCTCTGAGTCAGGGTGGAGCTATGCACCATCATTTCCCTTCAGCCTCTTTTCTCCAATTCTTCTGCTTCCTCATCTCCTAGAAAAGGCTACAGGCATGTGCTTCCAGAACTCCAGCCATCCAACCCTGCAGAAACAGCTTAAAGTGTTACAATCGGATATCACACCCTCAGCCTCTATGAGGACTAGTGTGAGAAAAGAGTGTGCAGACATCTCAGCTGTTCAGGCAAAACTGCTTTCCTTTCTTTGTTTTTTGAAATGCCTTATATAAAGGCTCACAAGAAATTCTTGTGAGATCTCAGGACAGAGGTGTAAGGAATCCTCTCTTCTGAAAACTGAGTGCCCTTTCTAGCTTTAAATGACAGATGCTTAGGCCCTTCTTTACCTGTGGCTATTCAAAAGTTAGCACTGAATTTTGTGGTTGGTTACAGTGGAATCTCGTTAGCCCAGATTTTGTGTATAATTGTCTTCTACTTTCCTGTCCCACTAAATGCTTGGCCTTTTAAAATTATTTTTGTTGGCCAGGTGTAGTGGCTTATGCCTGTAATCCCAGCACTTTGGGAGGCCACGGCAGGTGGATTCTTTGAGGTCAGGAGTTCAAGACCAGCCTGGTCAACATGGTGAAACCCTGTCTCTACAAAAGAATTAGCTGGGCATGGTGGTGTGTGCCTGTAATCCCAGCTACTCAGAGACTGAGGCATGAGAATTGCTTGAACCTCGGAGGTAGAGGCAGCAGTGAGCCAGTATCATGCCACTGCACTCCAGCTTGGGCAACAGAGTGAGACTCCATCTCAAAAAATAAATGAATAAAATAAAAGGTAAAATTATTTTTCTTGTGCTAATAGACTTTTTAAAACCAAAAAAGTTTTTATGATTTTTAAAGAGAGCCATGCCTCTAAGGCCACAGAAGTAAATGTATGTATCCCAAAGGTTTTTCAAGAATTGGTTGGGTTGTAAATTTAAAAAGGGGGGGAAAAAAAAAAAAAAAAAGGACAAACTGATGCTGACTCACCTATCCACAATGCTAGTGTCTTACATCAACTAAGATGCAGTTCTAAAAAAAAATGTGGCTTTTTACCTCTCCCTTGAATCCTGTAAGGCTTAAGCCCCCTAGGATGAGTTACGTGGCACAGACAAGGGAGGGAAGTTTAGGATGGAATAGACTTGTGTTTTGCTGAAGGCAGTTGAAGGGTTGGGCTCTGGACCTTTGTTCTAGAATTGAGTGTTTTAAGGAAGAGGTGCCTATGGAGGTAGCTAAGAAGTAGAAAAAGTGGCAGGATTTTGACTGTGAGGGAAGTCATAAAATTATTATTGTTTTTTAAGAAGATAGGCTGGGCTCAGTGGCTCATGCCTGTAATCCCAGCACTTTGGGAGACTGAGGTGGGTGGATCACTTGAGGTTAGAAGTTTGAGACCAGCCTGACCAATACGGTAAAACCCCGTCTCTACTAAAAATACAAAAATTAGCGAGGTGTGGTGGCATGCGCCTGTAGTCCCAGCTACTTGGGCGACTGAGACAGGAGAATTGCTTGAACCTGGGAAGGGGAGGTTGCAGTAAGCTGAGATCATGCCACTGCACTCCAGGCCCGGGACAGAGCGAGACTCTGTTTTTAAAAAAAAAAGAAGTATATAATTTTGGTCTCTTTTAAATGTGCTGGTAGCAGAGTGCCTGCTGAGTAAGAGAAAAACAGTTTGCTGAGCTTTTCCTATAAATAAATAATAGGGGATTTATTTTCATAAGTCAGTTTTATTTCAAATAAATGTATATTGAATTATCAGTATCCTCTGGGGTTCATCACTTTAGGTATGGCATGAAAGTAGAAACTTTATATCAGTGTGCTCAACATTCTTCATGTAAATCTGCTATGGCTTTACGAAAGGATCCTAAATTAAATGTGGAGGCTTCTCCTTATCATAAAGTATAGCAAGGATCAGGGAAAATTTATTGACCCTGATGGTAGATTGGTAGACTTGATAAATTGTTTTGGGCAGGGAGGATTAAACTGATTCGTGTTTTCTGTTACAAACTGAAGCATATTTCTTGTTTTTTCTCTTATGTTTTGCCCCAGGATTTTCTTTGGTGATGTATGAAAATAAGATTGGGAAAGTTAAAATAAGGAAAGGGGTAGGAGAATCTGAGAACTTTAGGTTGGCAGAAGTAAATACCACTTTCTGAACAAGGATGACTTTACACTGACTGGAGCCAAGGACAGAGCTGAGAACTGATCACGTCTCCCTCCCAAACATGCGATCTAGGTAGCACACTTCTTTGGAAACTCAAAGCTCCCTTATCCCTATGGAAATATATAACACTAAGGATTAGATTTTTATGTCAGACTCTCACTAATTAGATATCTTACCAAGTATAAAGCTTTACTCATAATTTCAAGGACACAAGTAATTCCAAGGCAGAGCTGACACAGGGAAAAGGGCCAGGACCACCAGGGCAGCTCCACGTCCTTTCTTGCAGCATCAGGACATGCTGTGGCCAGACTGATCTACAAGATCTGAAAATTATGTGCATCACATTGTATGGCTTGCCCTGAAAAGAGCCATTTGCTCATTAAGGATATTCCCTTTTTACTTAGATAGTTGCATAGCTTATGTGACACCTTCCAGAGATCCATGCCTCTAAAGCCACAGATTCTAGGACTGTTTACTGTAAGAAGCCCTAGACAGACCAGACTTATCCTATTAAAAACCATTTTCTAGTTAAGTCCTCTCTTGCTAGCAAGTACCATTAGGTTATTTGTGAGGAAGCCTGTCATTAAAATGTTTACAAGATTTGACCTGGTGAACTTCTTTCTAGGAAAGGCACCTTCACTTAACACCCATCTCTTGCCCCCTCAAGGAGAGAGTATAGTTTGCAGATCTGTTGCTTAACCATTCCTTTCCCAGTGTCAAAGTGAGCAAGATACAGTGAACCTAACAGGAAAAATGAAAAGCGAACATTCTGGTTTAAGCAAAAATCATTCCAAATGGGTGTTATGATTCTCCACATAGTTGGAAATGATCTTTTCTCCACCAACCAGATACTATGTATCTTTTTGGGGGATGGTGATGGCCAAGTCTCCAATGAGGAAATACAAAAGAAAGGACATGCTCCCCAGCTCCCCAGGAGGTAAAAGAAGGAGGGTATTGCCCCTGGAAGTCTCAGTGGGGGACAGAATATAGGAGACACAGGATTGATGTGGTGAATAAAGTGCCAGTTTTGGATTCAGGAGACCTGGATTCAGGCCCCAGCGTAGCCTCCACTGAGTTATATAGCCTGAGGAAAATCACTTCATCTCTCTTAATCGCACTTACCTCATCTGACAATGAAATAGTCTAGAATCCCATCTATTGGCCCAGATTAGGAATTCCTGATCCATATGATCTAAAAATAGTTTATTATTCTGGAATGTCATAAGCCTGTTAAGTCTCTCCAACCTCAGATTGTTCCCAGTAAGATGGAAGCCAGCATTCAGGCTGTAGAGGCTTGTAAATAAAAGTGGTGTTCGCAGTAGGCATGCAGGGATATATGAGTGCTGTGTAGCACACTCTTTATCTTCCCTTTATTCTCCTCATCCTTCTCTTTCGTCTCTTTATTGGATTACAAAATACTGCACCTCTGTTCATGTGCTTTGCTGGGGTAGTCCCCTCTCTAAGAGGGCAGTCCAGTGACAGAGAAGGCCTCAGTTGCTGACTGGTCAATCAATTTGGGAGTTGGATTGGATTGAGTTAGTTTGGGCTAGATTGGGCTGACAAAGCTCAGTATGGGAGAAAAGTAGTGGTTGAATTCTTGGAGATAACCTCTTTCCCCACCTCACCTCACTTTCTTTGTAGCTCAGAGGGAACCATTACAGAGAGTGAAGCTGGTCTATAATTTCCTTGGTGGGTTAGGTGGTGGGAGGAAGCTGGGGGAGGTGACCCTAATTGTGTCCGGAATTTTTTTTCCCCAGGAACTTTTAACTTGCTGTGAAGAAGGGAAAGGGGAGCTCAAGGATGGCCTGGAAGTGATGCTCAGTGTCCCAAAGAAAGCCAATGATGCCATGCATGTCAGCATGCTGGAAGGTAGCTGTCCTCCCAGCACTGGGGAAGCCTCTGGTCTTCCTTAAGACGGGGAAGCTTGCATCATGGGAGGGAGTGGCCTGAAGTTAGACAAGGTATGAGGCTGGAAGAGAGAAGAAAGGTCAACTAGTTACATAGACCCTTGTCATATGAGAGGGCCTCCACAAGAACCAACTTGGCTAGCACCCTGCTGCCAGGAAGGACCAGGCCTAAGCCACTGGAGGTTAGGTGGACATGAGAGAGTCCAGGACAGGCCATTATCCTCACTGTTGGTGTGCGAGATCCCCCAACCCACAGCAGTCTTGCTAGTCCGCATAGCATCTGCATTGCATTGCCTTGGTCATCACAATGAATAGAAATCCTGATCACATAAACACACATAGACACACACAAAACATACCATCTTCGGCCTTATGTCCTTTTTATTGTGATAAAATACACATAATATGTATAACATACATTTACCATTTTAACCATTTTTGAATGTACTATTGAGTGGCATTAAATACCTTCACATTCTCGTGCAACCAGCATTTTGTCCTCCTAGAAGGTAAGTCCAGCCAAAGAACTCCAATAAGACTTCAGTCAGCTGGAACTATCTTCTTAGGATAAGAAACCTGTAGAGTAAGATTCCAGTAAAGTGGTCTTTAACACTGCAAAATGAGTGAGCAGAGCAGACATATTGAGGCAGAATTTGTTAGATGAGTTAAGATTTAACATTTTTTGTGGGGAGGCCAAGGTGGGTGGATCACTTGAGGTCAGGAGCTTGAGACCAGCCTGGCCAACATGACAAAACCCATCTCTATTAAAAATACAAAACTTAGCCAGGCGTGGTGGTACGTGCCTATAATCCCAGCTACTCAGGAGGCTGAGGTGTGAGAATCACTTGAACCCAAGAAGTGGAGGTTGCTGTGAATCGAGATCATCCCACTGCACTCCAGCCTGGGCAATAGAGCAAGACACCATGTTTTTAAAAAAAAAAAAAAAAAAGATTTAACATTTTTTATGCATGCTAAAGGAAATGTGTATAGTCTTGCAAGTATGTAAGCACATGGGCTGTTTTTCTTCTGGACTCCATCCTACTCTGCCAGTACCACCAATACTACCTTAGGAGACTTGATCCAGTCTCCATACTTCTGGACCATCCTTAGGACCAGAAGCCTCAATTCTTAGAGCAAAGGAGCCCTGGCTATCTTCCCTAGACTGAGCAGGAGCCATCTGAATGTATTCGTGTTCACACAGTTTCTCCACTCCTTTACTGTCTGTTTGTACCTCCCCTTCCCCTCCAACCTGGATGTCATCCTCTGCAAGTACCCAGCTCCTCCAGTTGGTCCGTGACCTATGCTCTGGATCCAGCTACTCCATGAATGGTTTGTTTACCACCAGCAGCAACAGCACCTGGGAGCTTATCCGAAGTGCACATTTATGGGCTCACCCCACACCTACTGAATCAGAATATCTGGGGAGGTTGGGGGTGGGCAGTAATCTATGTTTTCACGAGCTCTCCAGGTGATTCTATGCACAATAACATTTGAGAGCCTCTCTTAAAAACTTAAAGTGGTGTAAATATAAACTTAAATGCTTGTGCAAAGCAATCAAAGGGAGGAATTCTAGAAATAGAATCTAAGAATTAAGGTGGGCCAGGCACAGTGGCTCACGCCTGTAATCCTAGCACTTTGGGAGGCCAAGGTGGGAGGATCACTTGAGCCCAAGACCAGCCTGGGAAACATAGGGAGACCTTGTCTCTACAAAAAAGACAAAAATTAGCCGCACATGGTAGCACGTATGTATAGACCAACTACCTGGGAGGCTAAGGTAAGAGGATCACTTGAACCTGGGAGTTCAAGGCTGCAGTGAGCTGTGGTCATGCCACTGCACTCCAGCTGGGCAACAGAGCAAGACTTTGTCTCCAAAAAAAAAAAAAAAAAAAAAAAAAAAAAAAAAAAAAAAATTAAGGTAATGACAAATAAAGAGGAGCTGAAGACACTCAGTCAGGCAGTGTTTGTCCTCAGCCCCACTCATAGCTGCAAGTCAGGAACAGTAGAAAGCTGTGGAGGACAAAGGAGCTATGGGATCTGCCCTTACAGGAAGCCAACAGTGAGTGTGTGAGGATGTGAGGTTGCATAGGACCTTTGCAGGAGATTCCACGAATATTAAAGTCATGGTGCAGAAATTGGGCAGGAGAGGTCTAATTGCAGTTCTCAGAGATGTCTGTGAAAATGTTCAGGAGTCTCTGGAGTTAGCAGAGAGAGAGAAACCCTGTAGGAACTGAGGATTAACAGTAAGAGAGGTCTTTCTCCAAAAGGGGAGTGGAACATGGTCCCTGACTGGCCATAGAGAAACTCTACAGGGTGGAAATGGGTGTTTTTCAGGGTTCGACGAGAACCTGGACGTGCAGGGGGAGTTGATTCTTCAGGATGCCTTTCAAGTGTGGGACCCAAAGTCGCTGATCCGGAAGGGGCGGGAGCGGCACTTGTTCCTCTTTGAGATCTCCTTGGTTTTTAGCAAGGAGATCAAAGACTCTACAGGACACACGAAATATGTTTACAAGAACAAGCTACTGGTAGGTGGGGCAGGTGGGGTAAGACAAGACTCCCTGCTTTCATAGAACCCATGGGCAGGAAGGGATCTGGACACACTCATCTCATCTCCCTGGCCTCCACACCAAAAACATCCTGGACAAATGAAAATGCCTTCTGTTTGGAAAGCACCCCCCCCCCCCCCACCTTCCACGTCTGCATTTTAGAGTTCACAGTTCTTCTTTCTGTTTGCTTTTAGCACCTCCCTCTTCACCTTCCCTCCCTGGTACCTGCTAATCAGGCACGTGCCTGTAGGTCCTTCCATCCTGGGTAGATGAACAGAATATCCAATCTGTTAAAGTTTGATTGACAGAAGCCCCTCCCTCGGTCCTCTCCTCTTTGTTGCCTTTCCCTTCCCACCCCAGCCCTAAGTTTCCCCACTGCCCTCCCTTTCCCCGCCTCTCACAGGCATTTCCTGTCTACAGACCTCAGAGCTGGGTGTGACCGAGCACGTGGAGGGCGACCCCTGCAAATTTGCCTTGTGGTCTGGGCGCACCCCATCCTCAGACAATAAAACAGTGCTGAAAGTAAGTACTGCCTTCTGCTAGGCACAAGACTAGGGTTGGAGGTAGTAGAAGGTGGGGGGTGGGCAATTGACACCTGAAAGTTAAGGCCTAGACACTCTACTGAGCCATGGGCCTCTCTTGGGAATGGCAGCATCCCATGAGTATTGAGAAACAAATTCTGTCATGAAGGTAGACCCAGAATCTCAAAGACGCATAATCTCCTCAAGTGCATGCACATGTGTGACCAAGAGGGAAGAGATCAGGGAGTGACCTGTGGGGCCACCTCAGCAAGGTCCACTTAAACTGTGCTGTGTCCGTATGTCTTCCTTCAGATGGCAAGAACAATTGACCCTTTGACAAAAGTCACCTTGATTTGCTCCACATTAATTTGACATTTTTTCTTAAATAGCTTCTGTAAAAGGCATAGTGCCTAGTGTGGTGGGGGATAACTGTACAGGATATGGATCTTATTCCCTGGGAACCTACATTCTTAAACCTCTAGTAAATCACGTTAGCATGGGGACCATAATGATGGAAAGAAGTGTCAAGAGGGGCCTTTCACCAGAGGGCAGCCTTGAGTCATTGCAGCTCTCTGGGGTGCAGCAGTGATGTTAGCGTGGCTGAGCAGCGATCATGGAGATAATGGAGCTCCCAGCAGTCATTTACTTGTCAGGAAAGTGCCTATCACCAAAGAGAAGATGGTCCAGCCCCAACAAAAGCTTCACACTTCTTCACTCTGAATTGCCAGCATAGCTGCTACCTGTTGTGAGGCAGAATTACCAGAAAAAAAAAAAAAATCTACCAAGACAAATTGGATCAGTATAAAATGATAGCAGTGCCTTCAATTAACAGAGTTAGCTTGCCACAAACCCAAGGTTGACTTCTAGTCAGTACAAGTTTGTGTATCCATGCTAGGCGAACATCCTGACATATATCCATACTGATTGGGAAGTAGATACTGCCTCTCCCAGTGCCCATTAGAACTTCCCAGGATCTAGCAACCCAAATGTTAACCCCTGTCCCGGGGGAACCCTCAGATACTGTTCCAGCTCCAGGGCAGATATCAGGATTGGTCAGTGCTTTATTGGGTTATAAAATACTTTGACAGTTACTCCCGTGCAAGTAATTCTGCATTGAGTCTTGAGGTCAGAGTGCTGCCCTGGGAGTTGAAGAAGCCTGTTTCTGGTATTGAAAAGTCATAAGTATGAAATGAAAAATAAACTCCCCAAACATATGGAATCCTTGAAAATAATGGAAAAAGACTGCAGGTGGAGGGTTGAGAACTGTTTTTGGCAAGATGATGGGAGTTGGGGTTCTCAGTCTTTCTCCCTGTGGCACTCCAGGCCTCCAACATCGAAACCAAGCAGGAGTGGATCAAGAACATTCGAGAAGTGATTCAAGAAAGGATCATTCACCTGAAAGGAGCTTTAAAGGAGCCACTTCAGCTCCCCAAAACACCAGCCAAACAGAGGAACAATAGTAAGAGGTAACCAGCGCCTCTCCCTCCAGCACTGCCTGCCTCCCAGGCTTCTGGGTGCGGGAATGGGATGAATCTTTGCTTCTGGAGGGGGATGTGCCCTGCACAGTGGCACTCTCCAGGAATGCCTGTGAGTTCTACCTAGGATGAGTCATCTCATCTTTAAGCATCTCACCAGTGTCAAATTCAGCAGGGCTTCACTGAGCACCTCTTATTTAATAAACACTCTGCTAGGTGCTGCAAGATAAAAGAAAGGGTAAGATGAGTCAGTTCCCTTACAAGCCATCTAATAGTCATGTCTCACACATGAAATAGACTAGAACCACCTATAGGGATCATAAATTCTATAAGAATTCAAAGAAAGGGAACTTGAGATGAGCCCTAGAGTGGAGTAACCCTTTGGGCTGGCTAGATATTAGATAGTGAAATGGCTTTGTGTACTGTAATGTGTGGGGTGGTAGTTTCATTGCAGCTCTTACTGCAACCCCCACAGAGACCTCACCTTCACTAACCTATGATAAGCAATGTCATTGGGCAGAAGAGGACATATTTCTCATATCTTTCTGGACCCTTCTGAATCCCAGTTTTGTCTAAACCCATAGATGACTTCTTAAGTATTTCTTTCCCAAGTCTCCATGTGACACTTATAATAACTCTTTCGGGGGACACTTCCAAAGAAAGCATACAAAAACTTCTCATAAATTTTGAAGAAAAAAAAGCCCAGGGTTCTAGCCGAGATGGTCACTGGTGGTAACAGTTTCTTCCCTCCTCCCCTGTACATGAATGGAATAAATCTGGAGGATTTCATTCACTCTTAAGACACCAACCAGGACAAGCAGGGTAGGGAGCCATTTAAGGGTCTATGAAGCAGCAGCAGTCCTGAGTGAGGTGGTAGCCAAAAGAAGGGTGTGACTATGGTAGAGAAAATTCCACGCAGCAGAAGCCCCAAGACCTACATGACCAGGATAAGGTCACCTCCTCAGTGCTGCATGGACAAATTATAACTATTCTGGGGGAGGGATCATTTTGACTTCAGTTGTCTGTGTCCAGAGTCCAGGTAAGGAGGGGATGGACTAAAGTCTGGCAGTGGGGACAGGTCATGCTTCAGGGAATCCCTACTTTAATAAAGAAGTTAGAAAGGAAACAATTATAAAGAAATTGTGGTCTAGGACCATAGAGAGGATACTCAGGTGAGGCTCACTAGGGTTATTTACCCTGAAATAGCCTCTTTTTCCTATAGTAGGAGAGTTTGAGCATTTCTAGAACATGGGAAAGGCCTATCTTGGAAATGCCCTTTGCTCTGCTCTGACCTTTTCTCTTGTCCTATGATGGGTGGGTGAGAAACCTTGGCATATTCTTCGGAGAATAGCCAGGCAGTCTTTAATTCCAGTAGCTTAGGTTCCTGGATATGGAGAGTTTATAGAGAAGTGCATTGGCTGGGGAATGCTACCTACACTCCTAGGTGGGCTCCCCACATCCCCCAGAAGTGGCTTCATCTGGAGTAGACCAGAAGGGCCCACAATGGGCCATAATAATGGGAAGCAGAAAGTACAGCCAGCTCTCAACTGTCTACACATGGTGGGGAGCGCTCACCCAGATAATCCAAAACAACAGATGATCTAAAAGTCCTTTATTTTTGGTTTTGAAATGCGTCACATAAATTCTTTTTACAGCAGATTTTCCTTCCTACGAATGTGTGGCTTATGTTATTAAAATAAATTGGCATTTCCTAAGCCCACAAATGATGGTGAGAGAGCAGTTGACTTAGAAGTGTTCTGGGTGGGTGAAAATACTTTTTATGATGAATAGACATTCTGTGTATATATGTGCACATGCATGGGTATTTGCATACACAGACATCTACATACATTCACACATATACCAGAGCATAATCATTTAGACCCTTTGAGGTGAATTCGTTATTTGTGTCACTTTGTTCATGTGGTAGGATTCTCAGGCTGTCAGTTTCCTTGTCCCCTGATGCCATTACTTCTCCACAAACATCATCAGGGTGTCTTTTTTAAAAGCACTCATGGGAAGAGCTGTCATTTTCTGTGCTAATTCACCCAACCCCAACCCTACATTGCCACCAGCTTTTCCAGGCACAGACCTTGCAGCCTTCATTAGTTTCCAGATATCCAGTCCTTCTTGGCCATGGCTGTGAGCTCAGTATAGGATGGGGGCACAGTTCTACAGCTGGAGAGTTGAAAGAACATGGGAGTGGGACAGCTGTATGGTACAGGGCCCAGCAAGGGGTCTAAATGCCAGGCGTGACTCAGGAGACTCTTAGCTGACACTCAGCACAGCTGGCTCCAAAGCTGCTGTGGAACCTGTGACTGTTCTCCAGTCTTTGAGAGAATGCCTTGGCCTTCTGTATTGATAAGAAATCATGATAAATATGCATGAGATCCTCAAAACTCACCCAGAGGAAGGCAATAAATTCCTCCTCCACACCCAGGAGTTGAGGGTCCAATATCAGGAATTTCCCAGTGATAATATTCCCTGGAGGCAATATTCCACTCAATCTGTTTTCTTGAACAGAAGAAACACAAGTTTAAAAGAAATCTTGGCCAGATGCAGTGGCTCACATCTGTAATCCCAGCACTTTGGGAGGCCAAGGTGGGTGGATCACCTGAGATCAGGAGTTTGAGACCATCCTGGCCAACAGGGTGAAACCCTGTCTCGACAAAAAAATGCAAAAATTAGCTGGGCATGCTGGCAGGTGCCTGGAATCCTAGGTACTTGGGAGGCTGAGGCAGGAGAATCGCTTGAACCTGGAAGGCAAAGGTTGCAGTGAGACAAGATCACGCCTCTGCACTCCAGCCTAGGTGACAGAATGAGACTCTGTTCAAAAAATAAAAATGAAAAAAAGAAATCTTATCACTTCTGTTTTCTTTATAGCTCAGCTGTAAATGAACCCTCATCCTAATTACAGTATGTACAAAAACTTGAATACCCTGAACTTGTGATTATTGGAAATGACCTAATCACTTGGATAGATGCCTAGGCTCTAAGTAGGATATATATCTTCCTACTGCCTGTTACAGACCCATTCCCAGTAATATAAATACACACACACACACACACACACACACACACACACACACACACACCCCCTATGTATTTTTCACATATACGTACACCCCTTCTGCAGCATAGACTGGAGAACTTTTGGGGAAGAGGGTCATTTTGCATTTAGTTATCAGCATAGTGATTATGTGTTTACTAACCGCAAGAAGTGACATCACTGAAAATCACATAGGGCCATTCTCTTTAGCAGGATAATTTTAGACAAATCCCTGCTAGAAGTACTGAGGCGCTGCTCTGCCCACCCAGCCGGAAATCCTTGTGCGCTCTAAACCCACAGTGGTTCCCCCCACCCCCACCCCTGTTTTTTTTCTCTTCTTCCTGCAGGGATGGAGTGGAGGATATTGACAGCCAGGGGGATGGGAGCAGCCAACCAGACACCATCTCCATTGCTTCTAGGACCTCTCAGAACACAGTGGACAGTGACAAGGTAGGACAGAGTCCTAACCTTCCTTCCCCTGAGACTTCTTGTTGGCTCAACCACCCCTGGAGAGGTACCCCTAGAGAATTTCTCTCACTATGGATCCTACCTTCAGGAGCCAGTTGTCTCTTTGTGCCATCCAAGAGGGAAAGAACAGGGCTGGAGGAGGTATGTCCCAGCATGAGATCTGGTCTGAGGGGATGGAAGACTGCGGTGGTTGAGGCTGACCTCTCTCGTTGGGAGAGTTTAACAGAAGTAGAAAGGCTGAGTAGTAAAGGAGTCTGGGTCTCTTCTCTTTCTGAGATGCCCCACCTGGGCTTCTTAGACTGTTATGCCTTCTTGGAGGATGGATCTCAGGGAGGTTGAGTTGGAATAGTGTCCTGGGACCTTAGTGGCTATGGTTGTCTCAATTTACAATGATTTGAGAAGAGCTCATCTCAAAGTTAGGCCAAAATTAATGGTTTGGGAAATGGCCACAGAGATGCTGCTTGGCAGCAGTCTCTTATCCAAAGGGACTCTAATGGAAATGATGCTTTCCTCTGGCCAGATTACAGAGGCTCAGTTGCTGAGAGGCAGGAGGACCAGACAGTTGTATATGAAGGATGTAGTTGTTGTGTAAGAAAGCCTGGCCACTTGCTTTCTAACATTTTGGAGCAAGTAAGCAAAAGTCAGTAGCTCTGATGGGAAAGCAAAAGACAAGAAACTGTAGCAAAGGTTCTGTGTATTTGCCCCAGCTAGTTGAGGAACGCAACCGCCGGAATTTGTAGCAGAGGGAAGAAAGGGTCCATGTCTGAGCCTACTCTCCTTTGCTTACTCCAGAATCCAAAGAGTATGAGATGATCTTTTGCTGCATATTAGTGATATTATTAACTAAGTTCTGGGTTTCCAAAGATTATTTGTCCCTAGTTTATCCAGACCTAGTATTTTGGCCTGCTCCTTAGGCTCAGACAGTTGGCTGTGTCATTGCTTCATACTAGTTTTCTAAGTTATAGTTATTTCTTTTAAGATGATCTGCATTCATTAGAATTTTTTTTTGCTCGGAGAAAAAAAAAACAAAAAACATTGAGACCTTAGTGTGGGGACTGTGCCCCTAACTTGCTGAAATGGTGGTGCCAAATCACCCTAATCATGCTTTAGACTAGTGCTCAAGGTTATTTCATGGTAGTTCTGACAACTGCCCTCAAGTTTTTAAGCCATTTTCTACTGACTATCGGAGTGGATAGAAAATTAGTTTTTTTTTTCCGCTTGTAAAAACATACAAACAGAAAACATTTCTGTAATTTTCTGTCTCCTCTGACCTGTTGTTTAGAAATATAACCTAGTGTTCCTAGTGTATAAAACGTGTTCCCCTTTAAATAGTCAGTGGGTGGTAAGTCAAGTGCAGTGTTCCCCATGTTCAGACATGGACTATTAGTGTCATGGTCCAGGGGATTCATCCCTTCCAGATGCCAATCCATCTTCCCAGCAGCTAACTTTCACACAGACCCCTATACTAGAGCCATTTGTTTAAGGAAGACCTCAGCTCCAGCTATTCCTTGTCTTTCTGGCAAGGTAGGTGAACCTGGGCTAGCCATTTTACTTTTAATGAGGGCTAGCCATTTTACTTTTACTTAGTAGTGTTTATTCTGCAAGTAAGGAAGCAGGCTCAGAGAAACTAAGTGACTTACCCAAGAAAATTCTAGTAGTTAGTGGGAAGGCAGGAACTAGAACACAGATCTCCTGATTTTTCATGTTTTCTCCTACTCTGAAACTCAAAGCATTGAGTTCTTGATGCTAGGATGAACTCAGCTGGTCAGTTTTTCTGTATATGTCACAGAAACACTCACATATCCATGTAGAAGCACCTATCATGTGCCAAGCTCTGTGCTGGATGCTGTAGAGAGATGTGGACTATTTGTTGAGTGTGAATCTCTGCTTGTATAATTTTTTGTTTCATGTCTGTCTCTAGAGCCAGGTCATTGAGCCCTAATGAAGGCAAGAGCTGTGTCTGTCTGTTTCATTGCTGTACTCCTGACATACAGGGGCTCAGGAGATACTTGTGAAATGGATAAACAGGGGTCAAAGTGACTGGTCTCAGGAATCTCCAGGATTAAGAGGCAGCTAAAACCAGTGGTCTGAAAACAAACAGATATATGAATATTTTATTTTTACATATGCTAAAGAAAGAGTAAATCTCAACTACCTTCTCTGGCCTTAGGAGACATGAGCAGAAGGTCAGAATATTCTATGTTATGTCTATACACAAAACCTAGAAAGTTCCTTAGACTTAGTCACACTTTAAAATAAGGGGAAGATCAGTCAAGGACTATGCACTGTAATGTAAATGGTCTTACTCTTCTAACACAAAACAGTGACAACAGGACAGCCATGTGTCTTCTATGACTGTACTTTCCTTCGTCCTTGAAATCACTCATTGGTATGTTTGAATTGTAGCTGTTATCAGCAGTGTCAGGTTTTCCCTAACTACACTAGACGGCCAGGGAATCCTGGTTCCTAAGTGGTCAGGTAAACAGTCTCTGAAAAAGAAGAAGACAACCAAGTGGACTGATTCAGGTAAACTGACTCATATTCAACAGAAGGGCAAACAAGGGCGGCTGTGGGAGGGGAGGGGGAGGAGACATCCCACCCAATTCAGACTCATCTAACAATAGACTTTTAGAAGAGTACCTCAGTCGTCCTCTTACAATCCAGAGGAATGACAGTAATAGTTTCCCTTTCTGGCCAAGTAGATAAGGAAAGCATAACCATTAAGGGGCCATGACACACCAACCTGAGGTGCTGTGGCAGCTCCAGGGTCTCCTGCAACCACTCCATGTGTGTTACGTATGCTGTGGTGTGGTGGAAGGAGTTCAGTATACCTAGGTTCAAATCCCAGCTCTGACACTATCTGTGTCACATTAGAAAGGTTACTGCACCTTTGTTTTTTTCTAAAGCAAAGAGAATAATACTCGTCTCACTGAGTTATTGGAAAGATTATGTAAAATATTTGCTTGATAACCATTAGGCATTCAGTAAATGTTAATTCCCACTCTGACTGGAGGAGAAGCAAAGGTTTATATTCTATGAATAAGAGCACACAATTATTTAGCAGACTGTGAGGATCTTCAAAAATGCTTGAGTTAGTTCTGCCCTGTGGTTTTATTGTTTATTAACTGTCAGCAGGTTCTTTGTACTAGACCTAAAGTGATGTAGCTTCAGCTGTCTATTAAAAAGAACTTTACTCTCTTTTCCATCTGCTAGCCCTTAGAATCTAAGGTTTAGTTATTTGCTGTTAGCATTGGCTCAGGGGTTATTTTATTACATAATTAGTTATAATGTAGTACTATCAGGTATTAATTCTAATGCTCAAATTGTACCACATTTTGCCAGTGGCAGCCCTTAAGGCTTTATGTGTTAAAAGATGCTTGTCACATCTTTTCTCCAAATGATCTGTTTAGAAGTCCTCAGTTTCTGTGGCTGTTCCTCATATTTGTATATTTTTCAGATGCTTACACATCCTGGTTGCCTTCACCTAGATTTACTCTAGTGTGTAATGTCTATATAAAACGAGTTTTATAAATACATTTAAATATAAATACATCTAAAAGGTACATAATACTACAGATGTATTCTAACTAATGTAAACATAGCTCCTTGTTCTAGGTCTGGCTGCTATGTGCAGATCCTTCCTGAAAGGATGCACCATGTTTAGCATGTGTGTCCAGGGCTGGCTCATAAAATCTCCATGCCCTTTTTCATGGACTGCTCTTATTCAGGCAGGGGACTTAGTAACCTGAGTGTAGGACTGCTTTATGTCTATTAGATTTTCTCTTATTTAGTTCCATCTCAGCATTCTAGCATGTACTGAATACAAGTTATCTTGTCCAGTGTGCTAGCCATATCTGTCTGCATTATTGGATAAATGCATCTTCTGTAGCTTCATCCAGATTCTTGTTAAAAAGACAAGATTGGGAACAGAAGACTAATGCCCAACACTCCTCCTCATTTCTCACCTAGGGTCTGTAACTTGAAAACCTGCTTGTCTGACTTTTCTTTAACATCCCCAGGGAAGGAAATCCAACCTGTTTTCTCTACAGGAGAGAAGCTGAACTGTTTTCTTATGCTGAAAATCCTCTCTTGATGAGAAAACAGTGTAATATTCTTAATCCTACATTAAACACTGACAACACAATTTGGATGCCTTAAAATGGCAATAGGAACTTTCCCAGGGTTGCTTTTGTTCAACACTTAAATGGGTCTATATAATTAGATGCTACTTTACACCTGTCTAATGCAAAAGCGGTAGCGCCCTAAGGGGCAAACAGGTGTGCTTACTTTGTTCCATGGTGGGCTGAACCCCTCCCTATTCTGTACAGGAGTCAGTTCACAGTTTTCTGAACAGGTCATTCCACTGTAAATAGTCTTTTGACTATATGTGTATTACTAAATCTTGGGGCTTTGCAGTCACACTTAGAAGAAATCTAGAATTATATATAGAATTCTAGTTGAGCAGGGCTGAGTAATGAGGTGACAGCCAAGTATCTTGTTGTTTAACATGATGGATATCTTCTGAATCATTTCCAGCTAATGGTAGAAAAGTAATCATCTGCACTGTAATAGTTCCAGTGCATGCATTTGCCATTTAGCCTAGGCATGCCGGAAACATAAAATAAATGCTTACTGAATGGAACATTACAAGCCTATCCTAGTACGGATACTCTCCATCCAAAAATCCAAAAATCACGGTTAATTTCCAGAGGTGTCCAGGTTGCCTGGAGGGTGGGAAATTGAAGTGAAATTGACTTGCTGGTACTCTTCTCTGAAAAAATTGTAAGGGAAGGAACACTGCTGAAACCTCTCAGGCTGGTGTGTGGTTTGAAGAGGAACTTCAGTAACAAGCTAATGTGAGCTGAGGTGCAATGTGGGCTGATAATATGATATGCTAAAGAAGAACAGGGAAATACCTGGAAACCCTGGATGTTTTCAGAGATAACCCAGTGGTCTTTAAACCCTGAATTATCATATCAGTGCAGCGGGTCATGACCAAGATTTTGTTTTACCAATTGGGAAGGAAGGCTTGGGACAGAGATGGTAAGGGTCCAACTATGGAAAAATTCAAAGGATTCCGGTAGTGTCACTGCTGCTTTGAT
Organism: Saimiri boliviensis; assembly: GCF_048565385.1. Taxonomy (NCBI): domain Eukaryota; kingdom Metazoa; phylum Chordata; class Mammalia; order Primates; family Cebidae; genus Saimiri; species Saimiri boliviensis. Next base: position 27,453,714 of record NC_133456.1, on the reverse strand, counting down.
AACAAGCCATAGCATGATGCCAGTTAACAAGAGGCAATGCAGCCTGGCTGCAGGAGCCTTCTGAGAGCAGACTTCCTGTAGAGCTTTACCTGGTTCATCAGAACTGACAGTTTCAGCATCTGCACACTGAAAGGCCACTAGATGCAAGAGCAGTAGCCAGAGAGAATTACTCCCTACACTGGGGAATGCCTAGTTCCTGTGTTGGCGTATTCCCACCACTTCGTTCATGAACTGTGCAGAGGCCCTGCCTACCCTACAGCAGATACTTTTCTCCCTGCTAGGAGTACAGCAGTAAAGAGAAGAGGCCCTGCCATCTTCCAGCTTATATTCTGATATGTAGAAAACCAGAAAGAGAAAGGATGGCCATTTCTAGTCTTTGGCTAATTGCATCATTGATAACAGACTGCTTGGTTTCTCTTCTGAGAAAAAGTGGGCTCATGCTGCCACTTGAATTCGATGTAAGAAATTATTTTCCCTGTAGGGATTAGTGCTTATGGAGAACAGATGACTGAGGTAAAAATGGAATGTCTTTATTTAAATGGGTTCACAAATAGGAAAACAAAACAAAACAAAAGAAAACAAACAAACAAAAAAACCCAGAGAATGGGGTTGGAGTTAGGACAACTCGAAGCTGAAAAGAAAGCACCTTAGGTCCCATCCCCTAAAAGCAGTCTTCAACTGAGATTCCAACGCATGTGACTTGAGGATGTGCTCCTGAGGGGGAGAAGAGGAAAGGAAAGCAGCGTCCAGTGGGGAAGGAGTGAAGGCTAGTCCCTCCCGGAGCTCTGCAGTAGGAATCGCATGGAGTTTGTCCTGCCTTGAGTCAAGGAGGCCAACCTTTTGTGTCAGCTGTTAAGCTGTGAACAGCCAACAGGCAGAAGAGCTGGGACATGGGTACCCTGGCAGGGAAAGGGATCTGGGTGGGCTGCCAGTAGTGTCTGCTTCAGGGAGGAAATGTGATATCGAAGAAAGGGGTTGGGTTTTGAGATCAGGTATGGATACAATCCCCAACTGGGTACCAGCTGCTGGTCCTTTAATCACTTCATACCTCCATCTCCTCATCTGTACAATGAAGGCTACTTCCTGGGATGTTGAAGGACTAGCCGAGATCCTACATGAAAGTACACAGAAGACCTGGGATAGGTCACTGCTCAGGGGACTGCAGGGCACTCCTGTGCAAGAAAACAGGCAGCAACATGCTCCCTAGAGTTTCAAGGGGTCACAGACCACTGTGTTTTGCCACTGAAGAGAAAATCGAACCTCTGGGAATGTGGAGACTCGGCAGCAGCAGGATTGATAAAAATCTTAGGAGTTCACATGGTAATATTTTTCACTTGACACATCCTTAAAAACCATCAAGATGGTCCACCCAAGACTGGGTCTCCAGCATGTCACTGTGACAGCATGTTAGGTTTAGCTGTAGTCCCCGGGCAGTGACACCACACACTGGAGATCCAGCCCATTAAATGTGCTATCTTAAAGGCAGGGAAAATGGGATAGGTCTCTGGAAAGAAGTCCTCAGCACTTCTGTTACTCTGCCCTTTGTCTCAGTGGGGCTGGAGGGGGCCCATGAAATATTTCTCATTAGGGAGATAGATACTATGCTGCCTCCCATTTAGTAACAAAATACTTCAAACCCTTAAATAAATACCTGAAAAGTGTATGTAATTGTACTTCCTGTTACCAGGTCCTGGGGTGATATATCTGAAATATAAACTTGGGCTTTATAATATAGCTGCATAATCTTGAGTCTCAGTCACATCCCATACCTGATAGCATATAGGATTAGAATTGCTAGATAAATCCCAGAGAGCTGATTTTTCTCAAGGATTCAATAGTCACTCTAAAGTAGGAAAAATACCATCTCTACTCTAAGCCCGAATTGTGATTTTTTTTTTTTTTTAAGTCCAGGGCTAAGTTAGAAAAAACATTCTTCCTAGTGTAGATCCTTTGTTACTTTTATCTGTGTGGGCAGGCGGCTGGAGGAGGTGGAGGAGGAGGAGGAGGAGCCGCGGGCAACAGAAAGGAGAGGGTCCCGTGGTCCTCGGGCTGCCTGCAGCTCCCCGCCTCGGGCTGCCCTCTTACCTCCCAGAAGCACAACTCCATCCTCTCCTCAGAGACATTCAACACAGTACAAATGTGTGGGCTTTTCAGAACAAATTGATAAAGTGTGAGGAACTGAAGTCACAGGTTTTCCTCTAAGTGAAAGTTCCTCAAATAAATGATTGGCTTCCAGCTGTTGCATACCACCAAAGGGTATAAAATACACTCTGCTAAAAAACACAACCTAGGTTCACAGGGCAAAATATTTCATATCAGCATTATTTTACTTAATATTTTGATTTATATTCCATAGCTTGAAAACCTCTCTTGAGAAACCCATCATTAAAATTGCCAATCGTCTGCAAAAACAAATCAGTTTCATAAAATATGGCAGCCAGTGAGTAGTTTGCTGAACACAGGCAGCTTGCAGGAAACCTCGGAAGTGCTCTTGTGGTACTCAGAGCACTTGGATCTGCATTTAAAAAAAAATGTTTCAGGTTTATACCAGTATTTGTTACAGAAATAGGGACACTGGAAAAGGTGATTTGCTAGTAGATTAAACAGATCTGTATGTGTGATAGTTACAAGGGTAACCAGAGACTAGATCTGATTCAGAGTGAGTTTGGAATTTGAAATCATGGAATCTTAGGGAGGAAAGAAACCTCAGAGATCATCTAGCCTTCTTCCGTCATTCTATTTAAAAACAAACAAACAGACAAACAAAAAAAAAAAACAAAGTAACTTGCCCAGAGTCATAGAGCCACTTAACGGCAGACATAAGATTCAAAACCAAGTCAGTCTTCTTCCTGGTAAGTTGGATTAAAAATGGTACTTTGGTAGTAACCTTGATAGTTCAGTTTGTTTAGCCTTTCAGCCTACCCTCCCACCCCCTACACTGAATGTCCTTGTATCACTTCCCATTCTGCCCCAGCAAATCCATAGCAACCCAAAGTAAATTACAAAGTGGTTCTATAGCCCAATCCAGGGGCTCCAGGGTTGGCATGTGGCAAGTATTAATCCCTATCACACACTCACTGATGCCAAGTACTCGTAACTCACATCATAGCCTTGGTGGGAGTGTGATTCTACCCTAGACAGAGTCTTCCAGCCTCTCAAGCAAACTCTGGTTGGGCTCTGAGAGCTTGGCAGTGAGCCCTGGGATGCGGCAAGGCTTATCCCTGCTTCAGAGCTGCCTGGGAGGACTGAGCTGCCAGAACCAGTTCAGCCCCACCACAGCACAACTCAAACTGAAATCTATTTCATTATTAAAATTTTGGTGAAAGGAGCAAGCAAATCTGAGAGCAAGCCAAGATGTTAAAGTGGATAAGCTGGAGACAGTCCAAGGCAAACAAGACTCAAGTGAGTACACTTACAGATCTGCCAGGAGAAGGGGTTTAAGAAGTAAGATGGCATAGATGGAGGGAGGGAAAGGGAGAGCAAAGCTGGGAGGCTGCAGGTAGAGAAGTGGTAGCTTTCAGGGCAAGGATTTTACTGGAGTGTTCTGCACAGACCTTTTGACATATCACTTTTTTCCTTCTGTATCAATTAAAGAGAAAAGGTTATTTTCATACAGAATGAAATGACTGAATCCACCTTGTCAAAACTAATGGTAGGGGAAACAGGGAATGGAAAATTTTGTTCTTCAAAATTGAGTTCTAGGATGACTAGAAGTGATACTGGGAGTGTGCTACCTGGAGGCAAGCTCTTCTGGTAGGCATGAAAATAAACTTAAAAACTTTAAGCAGAAGGAATTGGGCATGGTGGCTTGTACCTATAATCCTACTACTTTGAGAGGCCAAGATGGATAGATCAACTGAGTCTAGGAGTTCAAGACCAGCCTGGGCAAATGGTGAAACCTATCTCTACAGTAGATATATATATGTAGATATATATATATACAAAAAAAAAAAATTAGCCATGCATGGTGGCACACGCCTTAAATCTCAGCTACTAGGGAGGCTGAGGTAGAGGATTGCTGGAGCCCAGGAAATCAAGACTTCAGTGAGCTGTGATTGTACCATTGTATTCCAGCCTGAAGTGAGACCCTGTCTCAAAAAACAAACAAAAATCTTTAAGCAAAAATTTGCTAGACAGGAACCTCTGGAGCCATAGCAATCTAGAGTAGGTGAGGCAGGCTGGAGGTGGCTTTGAAGTTGTGGCTTTGCTTTGGCTAGAGCTCCCTTTACCTTATGTGCTGTGGTATAAAATAACAATGTCATCTGTGGCCATAACATAGAATTCTTGGAAAGATTGTTTTGAGCAGTCAAGTAGGGAAATGTAACTCTTTTTTGTGATCTTGAGCTTGGATTGAAAATTCTTGCTTGGGTTTCACCTACTTGACAGTTTAGTGTCACTTCATCATTTCTGATGACTACTACCAACCTGTCTGCTACGACCAATGCGGTGGATGGATGATGGGAGTGGGCGAATACACGGGTGTGTTAGGTGAGATCTTCCCTGTTGCTAGAAAGCTGACTTTGTCAAGAGAAACAAGTTTGAACATCCTCTTTGGTGAAACAGTGAGGATGTAACATTTGGCTTGGGGCTTCTTCCTGGAGTAGTCAGTAGCAGATGCCAGTTAAGTAGGCAGGCTGCCTCAGGCTTGAGAGGTTTTCTTTTGAGGAGAAAACTGCTAGAAGAAGATGCAGAACTGTATAGATCAGACCAGGACAGATGTCCACTCCTATTTTCAACCATACCCTTGCCCCACTGCTAATCAGCCTTCCCATTCTTCTCCTGCTGTGTACCGTGCAGATATGGCCCTGGTTGTGTTGAGCACTTACGTTTTCGTATCAGGCTGGCAGTTCGTTTTCAGTCTCTCCCATTTGTAGGAACTTAAAATTGAGGCTTAGCTGGCTGCAGTGGCTCACGCCTGTAATCCCAGAACTTTGGGAGGATGAGGGGGGCAGATCATGGGTCAAGAGATTGAGACCATCCCGGCTAACACAGTGAAACCCCATCTTTACTAAAAATACAAAAAATTCACTGGGCATGAGGGCACATGCCTATAGTCCCAGCTACTTGGGAGGCTGAGGCAGGAGAATCGCTTGAACCTGGGAGGCAGAGGTTGCAGTGAGTCTAGATCACGCCACTGCACTCCAGTCTGGGCAACAGAGCCAGACTCTGTCTTAAAAAAAAAAAAAAAAATGGGTCTTACATGTTCAGAATGTTCAGGTAGTCTTTTCTTTAAAGACTCTAATTAGTTCTTTTTGAAATTGCTAATTGCAGAGAGTTGTACACATTATCTAGAATTTCAGGAGAGATGCTTTCTGCATGACCCCTGCTGATTGCTGATCCTGGCTAAGGAATGCTTTGTAAATGCTCCTATATACGTTGCTCTCTGCTCTGTGGCAACTGCAAGGACTCATACACCTCTCTGAATGTTATGATGGGCTGGAGGAAAACCCAGGCTCTATCTTTTGCTATGTCTGTACCGTCTCCTGCTAGCTAGTGTCCTTTCTGCAAGAATAGAGTTTTTAAAGTTTCACTTACTATTTGCTGTTCCTCATTTGCACATTGACAGATTGACTTAGTAAGCAACAGAAGGTATTAAAAATTCATTATCTTTTCCTTTACTTGGGATTTTCATGTAGGTTGTCTTTTTATCTTATTTACTAATTAATTCATCAGGCATTTTTTGAGGTTCTACCATGTACCAGGCACTATTGTAGATACAGAGGATATGGTGACAAAGAAAACACACACAGCACTTTGGTTTTCTGCTCAGATCTTTCTCTGCTGTGCTATTAGCCTGAATGTGCTCAATTTAAAGACATTTCAGATTATTGTTTGAGAAAAGAAAAATTCTTCATATTAAACGATTTGAAGGCATATGGAGTAGGTGTAGTTTGGTAAAGAGAGGTACTTCAAATCATGGAACCTGAAATCTGTTAAGTTATTTCACCTCCCCACCCCACTTCATCCCACCGCCCACAAAATGAGAACAGTCACAATTCCTAGGCCTTTTTCCACACAGGCTCTTAAGGGGGAATGTTTATTGCATTTATTAAAGTATTCTTTAAAAATCTCTAAAGAAAAAGACTTCTAGAATATATTCTCAGACATTTAAATTTAAGACAATAGGCCGGGCGCGGTGGCTCATGCCTGTAATCCCAGCACTTTGGGAGGCCGAGGTGGGTGGATCACGAGGTCAAGAGATCGAGACCATTCTGGTCAACATGGTGAAACCCCGTCTCTACTAAAAATACAAAAAAAAAAAAATTAGCTGGGCACGGTGGTGCGTGCCTGTAGTCCCAGCTACTCGGGAGGCTGAGGCAGGAGAATTCCTTGAACCCAGGAGGCGGAGGTTGCGGTGAGCCGAGATTGCGCCATTGCACTCCAGCCTGGGTAACAAGAGCGAAACTCCGTCTGAAAAAAAAAAAAATTTAAGACAATACTGCCAATGGGAATATGAAGTCCAAACCACGAAATGTGTTGTTATTTGGAGGGCAAACTACTAGGAACTACCACTGATACATGCCCAAACAGAAAGCTCTGTTAACATCAAAGAATAAAATGAGGCAGAATAGAAAATTATTTCAATTATATTGGTACACTGAATTTATTGTTTTATTCAACAAAATTTCACTGTGTCCACTGATGACCAGATACTGCGGAGATTCAGAATATATCAAAACAATTTCTGTTTTTGCCCAGTCTTCCGAGTTCTCACCCCAGTTGATAATATGTGATAGTATGTGATGATAGGGTGGATATGTACATGTTACATGTGTTTATGAAGTGAGACAGTTGTACTTAGCACTTCCTTTAAGCCAGTTGTTGTGCTAGCCATCAGAGAAGTTACAAAGATAAATGTGCCAGATGAGATACACACTTACACTCAATATGTTACATTTTATGCCAGAAGCATACTTACTTTGAAAGATAAATTTAGCCTGGGAACCATAGAAGACTTTTATTTCAGAAGCGAATTTGAGCTTGGCCTTGAAGTTCATCTTCCTTTCTGTTTTTCCTTCTTTGTATCAATTTTGGCCCAAAAATATTTATTCTGTATTATTTTTATTGAAATGTACCATATTTATATTTCCTAAATGAAAGTTGTGGACCAATCTGATTAAATGTTACTTATCATCTTATTTCTATAGATAAAATGTATTCCTAAATATAAACATCTGATTTATGTCAAACTAGCTAAATTTTTCAAAATGCAAAATATATATGCAAAAATGCACAAACAGAACTGAACAATTTGAATGATAATGATAAAGTGAACATACATGTAAAAACCATGCAGGTCATGAAATAGAACATTTCTGGCTTTTCAGAATCCCCCTTTGTGCCCCTCTCTGGTCACAACCCTGGAGGTGACCACTCTCCTTGCATGCATAATAGTGTCTTTACTTTTCTTTATAATTTTACCTTCTATGCAGGTATCCCTAAACAAGTTCATCTCAATGTGGCTGTTTTTATATGACTAGAATCATTCTACGTATATTCTTTTGTGTCTTGCTTGTGTTGCCCAACACTTACTTTTATGGGATTTATCCATTGCTGATGTGCATTGTTCATTCATTTCCATCATTATATAGTATGCCATTGTATGAGTATACCACAGTTTATCCATTCTGTACATGCAATGTTTGGGGAAATTGTGAACAGTGCTCTTATGGATATTCTGGTATACCTATCCCTGTGCATGTGTACTTGAGTTTTTCTAGGGCGTAAAACTAAAGGTAAAATTGTTAGGTGATAGGATATATGTATATGTTTTCAACTTTACGTGAAGATGTCAATTATTTCTCAAAGTGTCATTACCAAGTTTACATTCCTGCCAATATATGTGAACTTTTCCATTGCTCTAGATCCTCACCACTACTTTGTATTGTTAGACTTTAAAAATTTTACAGATCTGGTGGATGTGTATTGCTGTCTACTTGTAGCTTTAATTCATGTTTCCCCACGTACTAATCAGGTTGAACATCTTTTCATATTTGTATTGGGCCTTTGGATTTTCTCTTTTATAATGTCTCTAGTTCAGACTTTTACCTGTGTGTACAGTGGGTTGTTTGGCTTTTCTTATTCGGTTTTAGAAGTTCATATATTCCGGATATTAGTCCCATGTTGGTCATATATGTAATATGTTTTACCTTGTGGCAAGTCTTTTCATTCTCCTTATTGTGTCTTGATAAACATAAATAATTTGATATTCTGAAGACACTCTGTTGGTAAGTTAGAGGCTCATGTGATGTGATACCTCACATTTGTTTTTTTTTTTTAATTCTTTGTTTTATTTTAGTTTTGTTGAGACAGAGTCTTGCTCTGTCACCCAAGTTGGAAGTGCAGTGGCGCAATCTGGGCTCACTGCAACCTCCACCTCTCAGGTTCAAGCAATTCTCCTGCCTCAGCCCCCAGAGCAGCTGGGATTACAGATGCACACCACCTTGCCTGGCTGATTTTTGTATTTTTTTAGTAGAGACTGGGTTTCACGATATTAGTCAGGCTGGTCTGAAACTCTGACCTCAAGTGATCCACCCACTTCGGGCTCCCCAAGTGCTGGGATTACAGGCATGAGCCACCGCTCCCAACACAGTTAGTATTTTAAGATACAGTTTGCCATTTATTTCTCCACAGAATAATGTACCGACATTGAAACTTAATAAATAAGGCAAGTTTATATTAATCCTTAAGTATGCCTCTGTTTTAATGAAGGAATAAGTTGACTTTTTAAAATTTGTGTTTATTACATTTCACTCTATATATTATATGCAGGTAATAGAGATACAGTAATGAAATATGCTAGAAAAAAGATGTTAAATTTGTTGGTTTTGTATCTTAGATGTCTGACAAACAGCCAAAATCTAGGAAGAAACTAGCAAAACTAAGCATCTGTTGCTCACAGGAAAGCCTTGCAATTAATTTTATGTGTAATCCTTATGATCTTTGTCATCTAGTTACTCAATCCAAAGGATATTAGAAGACGAGAAAGTTAATTCTCTTTAAGCACATGGATTGCCACAGAGGCTGAACTGTTGTTAGCAGTGGAGGATTCAGAAAAGCTATAAAAGCAAAACTTGATGGAGGCGCTAACTCCAATAGTGAGGTTATCCGGAGTGCTATATGGCTGGGCATGTTCTGAGGTCATCGCTTGTATTTTGCACTACACCAGCACAAACAAGCACAATGTGATGTGTTTGGCATTGTGGGCAAGAGAGAGAGATCTAGAAACTGGGACCAAATGTAATTAAGAAAACCAAAGCTTCCAGTTTGGGAAGATCAGATAAAGTTCCACATTAGACTTTATTGAGTGGGTAGAATTTATCTAGGCAGGATTAGTGTTGGAAGCAAGTAGGAAGATCATTCCATGTAGAGCAGACAGCAAGAGCGAGGGGTAAGGAAGAAGGGAGAATATGGATAAGTTTGGGGTAATATGAAGACTCAGTATGCCTGGTTGAAGTTCAGGGTTTGTGAGTTAAGGGTTGGGAAATAAAACTGGAATGATTGGCTGGGTCACATCATGGCAGATGCTGAACACCATTCAAAGGAATTCAGACTTCATTGAGTAGCACACAAAAAAACACCGAAGGGTTTTTGTTGTTGTTTTTTAGCAGCTGGCTATAGAACTACATTTATCTTCACCTCGATGCATCATTGTTTTTATTCTTTCATTCTGTAGCCTCCGAAACAGTCTATTATTAGCCCATCCACAAGCCTCTGGATCTGGTCCTTTGTTTCTGCCTTCAGTGTATCAACTCAACACCTTTCCTCCTTTTCATATTGTCAAGCACCTCCTTTTCCTCTGCCATCTAATGCTTATTTGTTACCTCATGCTCCCAGTGAGAACTGTGCTTGAGCTTCTCCTGAATCTTCTTTGTTTAGAACTCCCCCCACCTTCAACAATAGTTTTTGGTGCTTCACTTCTGATGTCTATGATCAAAATTCCAGGAGTGTGTCTCTGAAGTGACTTTATTTCTAACGCCAATTTCATATTCACTTACCCATTCATTCGCTATATTTTTTTCTGAGTACCTACTAGGTGCTAAGT